>NC_069677.1:82935648-83615342 GCF_023699985.2 Odocoileus virginianus | reverse complement strand
AGCACTTTCACTGCCTACAGTCGTGGGTTCAATCCCTAATTGGGAAACTAGGATCCCACAGGCCTTGAGTCACAGCGAAAAAAAAGAAAAAAAAATCTCAGATGGATTTAGGAGCTAAATGCAAAAGTAAGAACCTTGCCAAAATTAGGGGAAAACAGAATCTGCTGCTGACCCTGGAATGGGAAGCAAAACTTACAGTAGAGAAGCTTTGGGAGCCCAGCTGCTCAGGAGAGGGGAAGTTCCTGCAAGACAGAGGCTGCTTGCCCTTGGCACCCGTGCCCGACCCCAAAGCACCCCCACTCTACCTGATGCCAGAGGAACCCTTTCCTCCCTCTCTTTGTTGACTGTAAGCATTTCAAAACATGTACTTACAGTTTGGGGATAAGATCTTTTCATCCTTCCGGAAACAAGCTTCCTACTCCATTACTTCACGTGCACCTCAAAGGGAAGAGAGGTGTGGAGCGTGGCCAGGAGGGACGGATTCCCAGTTCGGAGGATCTGATGCACGGAGCCTCTGCCCAGGAGCTCCTGGCCCAGTGTCTGTCTAGCAGCCTGCTGCTGGAGAAAGAGGAGAGCAAGAGGTGAGGCCTGCTCCCTGGGGTTCCTTGTGTCCTTTAGGCCTCTTCTTGCTGGGTTAGCAAGGATCTCAATGATGAGACTGAAAAAGGAGGCAAGTCAGACGTTTGACGTGTGAGCTCTTTGAGGACAGAGGCTGTGCCCTTAATAGTGTGCCTTAAACTGCTTTATTACTTGAAATCAGTTTCCTTGATTGTTTATCACTGAAGGTCTTGAGTTTCCTACTGGGAACTGACTGTGGTTGGCTAATAAGCCTCTGCGGCGCGTGGCCGGCACCTGCTCTGTCTGTCTGGCCAGCCTGACTGAGGATGTGGATGCATCCCCACACTGCAGGTGGGCAGTAACTGGAGCAGACCCTCCTCTGCCTCCCCCGCTACCCTTGTTTATGATTTTACCAAGAAAGAACCTGCAAGATAGGAGTTTGCATTGTTGTCCTCTTGCCTCTTGCACTGTTCCCTCCAGCAGCTTCTGTCCTGGAGGCAAGGTCAGCCCCTCCCTTTGGTTGGACTCTGATTTCCCACCCACTCAAGGACACTCATCCAGTGAGAGTCCTTCACTCTCCTGTCAGTGTACAAATGTGAAAACGTGCTGCCATTTTTCCCTGTCATGGTTCCGTTTCCCTCTCTAGTCACCACTTCTGTGTCTCTGTTCCCCTCGGACATGAATTCCTCAAAAACTGTGATTCTCACTTTTCCAGTCCTCTTTCCCAGTCTTCTTCAGCCCTTCCCTTCCCCTGCCCCCCAACATTGCTTTGGCTCACCTTGTACTCACTTCTAGTCTCTGCTCATATCTACTCAGCAAGGACCTCTTTACCCATCTCACCAGTCTTCCCTGTGCCCATGTCTCTGCTTTGTCTTTCTAGCCTTCAGATGTCTCCCATGTCTGTCTCCCCTCACTTAAGGCTTTCTGCTCTGTCTCAGTCCTGTATATTTAGTACCCAGAATGGTGCCTAGTGTTTGGTGGAAGCTTGATAGAATGTGTTAGGAGAGTGAATGAACGTGTTACAATTCTAAAAGTAGGTTTTTCTAGATATGTATCATTTAAGCAGTTTGGATCTCATTGTTTTTCTTAAAAAGGCTAAGTATATAGAGTGGACAGCTCTGGAGTGTGTTAGGTGGCAGTGGGATGTTACTTTGGGTTAATCTTAAACTATAAGCAGCAATTCATACATTTGGATAATCCAAAGAAATACTAATTAATTATAGACACATAATAGTAAAATAAGTCAAAGAAGATAGACCAAATGAGACAATTACAAATAATGTTAAAAAAAAACCAGTTGTTTTGGATAAATGCCACCTTTTTCATTAAATAGAAATCATGTTTATAAATTAAAGAGAAGATAGTAACCTGTTATATTTTTCTGCTTCTCAGTTGATGTTATAACTTAATTCCACCCTTAGTAAAAAGCAAAACTTTAAAAAATTTAAAGCATACATAGGAGAAAAGTGAGTGATAGTTTTTATCGTCCTAATAATTTTTTTCTTCCTAATAGATAATTTTTTTCTCCCTAATAGATAATTTTTTTCTCCCTAATGCACAAATGTTTCAGGTTTGAAGATCAGCTTCAGCAGTGGTTGTCGGAGGACTCAGGAGCACTTAGAGATTCAATGTCCCTTCCCCTCTACCTTCCTCAGAATCTGGTGTCTCTGCCTCAGACTATTGAACCTATGATGAAAACATCTATGACTGCTAGCCCTCAGGTGAGAAGAAAATACATTTGGCTTTTGTATTAGACTTAACGACTGAGAGAATGGGGAAAAAGCAAGGTCTCTTTATTAGCTTAAATTAGAACTTTTCTTACACTTATCTGTCAGTGTTACAGTGGCCTAGCTAATTCTGAATGTTTGCTTATGAAATGGGTGAAGAATGGAATTGAAATGTGCTTAAGAATTGAACAAAACCCATAACCACATGCTGACATGCAGTAGAATGTTGAGAATAGTCAAGTTGACAACAGTGGCTTGGTTCATGGAGCACATACCATCCAAGCTTTGGCATCACCCAGACCCCCCTTTCTGGGATTGACTTTCCATGAGGAGAATTAATGAATGAGGAAGGCATGCTCACAGAAGTCCAGGGCTTCACCCAACAGTGTAAGATGACATACTGTTTCCAGTTATTTGTTTGGCAGATACCTTAAAAATATTTGTACTGATTAACTTAGCAATTCTGCCCTAAAGAAATTACTGTATATGACAAAAATTAATGTATTTTTGTTCACTGTAGTGTTAATTATAATATATAAAAGTAGAAACTAAATATTCAAATATGAGAGTCTGCTTTAGCAGTTATATATAATGGAATAGTTCCTCGTTCTTGACAATGATATTTAATAATAAAAATTACTAGAAGTTGTTCATGGTAGAATCAGGAGAGAAAACATTCCATGTGCAGATGATACCAGCTAAATGTGTGTGTGTGTTGGGAGGGGCTGGAAGGATGTATGATAGATGCCAAGAGAGGAGTTTGTTGAGCCCAGCAGCCCCCAGGAGAGGTTTCTAACGTGAGCTAGATCTAGTGGCTTTAAAGAGAATATATCTTGGCTTTTGGGTATACCAAAACTACTTTTAGTTTCTTTATTTGTTCAAATAGAATGAAAGGACAGGGAGGCAGCTGCAGCTGTCAGAGGCAACAGGCACATCTCTGACTGAACGGCTGAAGCACCTAGAAAGGCTGATCCAGAGTTCAAGGGAGGAGGACATTGCCTCTGAGCTCCATCTCTCTGCAGTGTTGGACATGGTGAACATTTGAGCTGCTGGAACTGAGAGAGGGTCCAGAAGATTTTATTTTACTCAAAATAATGTTATTCTCAGATGCTTGATGCATGTTGGAAATGTGATTATTAATCATGCAAATAAACCTTTGGAATATCTAATGAAATCTTCCTCAGTTTTTGCAATGAAAGTCTGTTTCCTCTTGTGTAATGTTTTTGATACTCTTTATCTGTTTTCATAATCTCTTCTGTCACCCACCAACCCTTGCTGTTACATTTCCATGTGTAACAGTGATCATTCATTTCTCAGCAAAAGTTGTAGTCCCTGATGTGCCAAAATCAGTCATGCAGAGATGAATAAGCTGCAGGGACCCCACCAGCTCATACCTCAGAGAGACAACAGATGTACTGAGCCAACAGTATATGTCCATATCTCTTTGAGGCATAGAGCATGTGTCTGGATTGGGAGCAAAGGGACACAGGGGACTGGGTGGAGGAGAGAGCAGAATTCCTGAGAGGAGTGTACCTGAGAGGATATGATGAAAACCTGGAGGTGCCAGTTTGGTAGTATTGCCAAGTGAGAAGACAGGCCAGGTCACAGCGACTCTTGCTGCTTTACTGTGAGTTCTGTGGGAATCAGCTGTTGGAGGATATTAGGCAGAGAAGTGACTAGGTCACTTTTGTTTTAAAAATTGCCTGTGGGGAACATTAGGAAGACAAGCCGTGAATTTCGAAAGGGGGGTGCTGCAGGTGTCCAGGTGAAAGATGAGCCTGCGAGCAGTTGGTGTGGAGAGAAGGGACACATTTGAGACATACACAGAAAGGGGTATTAAGAGACTTGGTGATGTTGAGTATGATCATCAGTCTTTTTTTTTTTTTTTGATCATCAGTTTTTAATTGGCACTCAGCATCTCCCTACCATATCCCACATCCCCTAGACTCTGAGAAGACTATTTCATATCTTCTCATTCTCTTCAAGTGTACATTTCTAGATGACGACTTGCTTATCTCACTGAGAAATGAGAAGCAGTAGGAATACAACTTCCTCATCCTACCAAAACTAAATCTACCAGCCAAATTTTGTGTCCCCTAGAACAAACACTAATCGACTCTTAGGAATTTCTTCAGTGATTAACTTCATGTTTTCAATAAAGACTTAAGTAATGCTATTTCTTAATCTTGATTTTAGATATTATCTATTGATTTCCTACAATAGAAAATGAGTTAGCTCTTGTACTATCTTCTCTGCAATGAGTATCACCCACACACCCATGCTACATTTCCTCTGCCACTAGTCTCCCAAAATAGTTTAAGATAGCTGAAATCTGCATTCAGAGTTCAGTATGGGTGTATTAATACTGTTTGCTCTTGAGCCCTGTATTGGTTTATGATTACATTTCCACTAGGTACAACTGTTGTCCCCGGAGTCAATTGTCTTTGTTTTTTCATTTGCTTGGTTGTCTGTGTTCCTGGTTCTACTTCACTCAAACCTCTCATCACTAAATGTAAAGCTTCTATCAACACTCCTGTGCATCAGGTAGTATGCTACTTCCATCTTCTTTTGGAAATGACCCTTTGGGAAACCCCCATCTTTGTGCCACACATTGGACATTTCCTGGATTCTGAGTCATAATATCTGACTTGGTTTGCCTTCTCATTTTGATGGAGCTCATCTTGAGCCTTCTGAGTTTGCATATCTAAAATGTCTTTAATTCTGCCCTTATATTAGATTCATAATTTGAATGGAAATATAATTTTACATTGGAAATCATTCCCCTATGTTTTTGTTTTGTTGTTGCTCAAAGTTTTAAAGATTATCTCTATCCCTGGTGGTCTCAAATTTCTCAACAACATGGTTGATGTATTGGTCTCTCTCCTCTATTCCCTGCCAAATTTATTGTGCTGGGCACATAGTAGTTCTTTCCAATAGTTTTTGCTGTGTAACAAACTACCCCAACCATAGGTTAAATTTGGGCAGCTTAAAGCTGGGCAGCTTTCTCTTGGGATCTCTCATGCAATTGAAGTCAGGTATTCCATGCATTGACTGGGACTGTGGTTATCCAAAGTCTTGACTAAGCTGGATGTCCCAGACAACTCACTCATATAGCTGGCAGGTGATGTTGCACTATTGGCTAGGGGCTCAGCTGGGCCCCTTTTTCAATCTGAGTAGCCTCAGGTTGAATATGTGACCTCACCATGTGGCCTGGCTTCCTCACAGCAAGGTGGCCTCAGACAGGACTTCTCACATGGCATCTCAGGGGTTTAAGTGCAAGTGTCCCAGTGAACAAAATGCAAGCCCAGCTTTGGAATCTGTACAAGATCTCTACTGGTTACAGACAACTGGTTATAGATTCAAGGAATGGGGCATAGGTCCTATTTCTCAGTGAGGATAAGTGGTAAGACCACATAGTAGAAGAGTATGTGAGATGGGAGATTTTGCAGGCTTCTTCAGAAAACATTCTCCCATACTTTTTCAATCCAGAAAATTCTCCACAATTCTGAGAATTTTTGGAAATTATTTAATGCATTCTTCCCCTCCACTACTTCCCTTAGTAAGTCCTACTATTCAAATGTTTGACCACCTGTATTGATGCTTCAAATTTCTTTTTAATTTTTTTAATATCTTTATCTTTTTATCTTACTATCCTAAAATTTCTCTATCTCTGTTCTAGTGACTTTAAAACTGCTGCCATATTATGAATCACTATATTGTACACCTTTATATAATATTGTATATCAACTATACCTCAATTTTAAGAAGTTAAAAAATTTTTAAACTGCCATATTTTTAATTTTCTGAGAATTTTTAATGTTTTTTTTTTCATTTATTTTTATTAGTTGGAGGCTAATTACTTATAATATTGTAGTGGTTTTTGCCATACATTGACATGAATCAGCCATGGAATTTTTTTTCTTAATGTTTCTTATTAGAGACTCATGCTCATCCACTCATTTATTTAGTATATAATTTTGGAATATTTACCATATGCCAGGCATTACTCCAGGTGCTGGAGATATAGCAACAAATGAAACAAATTTCAGCCCTCACAGAGGGCTTATATTTTAGTAGGGAGATAGGCAATAAACAAGATAAATGTTCAAAACATTTGGAATGCTAATTGATGATAAGCACAGAAAAATAAGGCAGGGAGGGTTAGAATATGTCAGATGGTTATTTTTTTGTAATTTCTTCATTTATTTTTGACTGCAGTAGTTGAGGTGAGCAGGGGGCTACTCTTCGTTGCAGTGCATGAGCTTCATGTTGCAGTGGTTTCCCTTGTTGCAGAGCATAGGCTTTAGGGCACACCAACTCAGTAGCACAGGATTAGTTGCTCCGTGACTGGTGGAATCTTCCCAGACCAGGGATTGACCCTGCATCCCATGCATTGACAGGCGGATTCTTATTTACTGTACCACCAGGGAAGTCCAACAGATGATTCTTGTTTCATGGGTGCAACATCCTATCTCTGTGAGGACGTTTTTGTCAAAGTCTTCTTCCACAATTTTTGATTATCTCCACTTCTCAAAATTTCCTTTTTCTGTGTGTTTTGTTGCCTTTCATGATAGAGGTCTTCCTTGAATGTCTGGCTCGTTGATGGACCTCTGAGGATCTTGCTGGAAGCTCTATGCCAACTAATAGGCTTCTCTGCTTTTCCAATGGGTCCCAGTTGTCAATGTTTGCAGGTCTTTTGTGGGAGCACCATTTGTTTCAGAGAAATCCTCCTACTGCCTGAAGTTATATGGCTAGTGGGAAAAGTGGCACTCCCATATGAGTGGAGACTTTCGTTCAACACCCTGCTTTCAGTGACCCTCAGCTATGCTTGTGCCTGAGTTCACACCTGCTCTGACTCAACTGCAGCAGGCTTCCACCCAGGTAGGAGAAAGGATCTATTGTCACATTGCTTCTTATTCAAACTTCCCACCAGTTCTAATTTCTGCACCTCCAGTTCATTGGCAAAAATGGTTTTTTTTCCTGAAAGACTTTACCTCCACACATGGGTTTCAGCTTTCTCTTCCTTGCTAGGTCAGTTATTGAAAGTGAAAGTGGTAGTTACTTAGTTGTGTTCCACTCTTTGTGACCCCCATGTAACCTGCTAGGCTCTTCAGTCCATGGGATTCTCTAGGCAAGAATACTGGAGTGGGTAGCCATTCCCTTTTCCAGGGAAAATTCCTAACCCAGGGATCGAACCCAGGTCTCCTGCATTGTAGCCAGATTCTTTACTGTCTGAGCCACCAGGGAAGCCCAAGTCAGTTATTACCCCTTCTTATTTTCCCGGCCTCTCTGATTTTGTTGACCTCTCTTGTTTATTGGTGCTTCCTCTCCAATGCTTTTACTATGCATTTTAATCTCTTATTACTTTATGTAAGTAGCGTTTAAGTAGGAAATGGTAGTCAATGCCTCTGCTCAGTCTGATATGTTTAACCTGAAATCCCCACCCCCCCACCCCCACCTCTTTTTAATTGCCACTGGGCTTTTCTTCTCACATCTGAGATTGCTCTGTCAGTCACCAGTAAATTGTCTTGCTGCATCTAGTCACCTATTCTCAGAGCTCATTTTACAATCCCTTTAAAATCTTTGCACAGATCACCATATCTTCTCCTGGCTTCCCTGACTCCACATTTCCCTGGTTTTTCTCCTCTCTTTGGCCATTCGTCCTCCTCTAGATTGGAAATTGTTGTTGCCCTTGGACTGATTCTGAAAATTCTTCTGTGAAATATTTATGCCCTAGTTGATTTCATCCAGTCTTATGTTTCCAAAATATCAACCGAAAACAGACCATTCCCAAACTCCTCTCTCTAGTCTTGTCCTCTCTCTTGAACGCCAGCCTATTCAACCTGTCTACTTTGAATGTCTAATGGGCATCTCTGTCTTAACATGTCCCTAATCTAAGCTGAAAGTTTTCCCTAAGCCTTCTCTACTTTAGAAGTGACACTACTATATGCCCAGTTGTCCAAGCCAAAACCCTCAGTCTTCTGTGTCCTATTTATTAAACAAGATGGAATTGGTAGGGTGCAAGTAGAGAGAAGCATTATGTTTTCTCGTGACTATCCCTGGAAACTCTTATCTGTAATTCTCAGATAGATTTTATAGGTTTTTCCTTTCTATCTTAGAAATTTTTAAAAATGGATTATGTATTGCTCATAAAAATCCAGTCCAGTAAAATACCAACACTCAAACTCCACACCAACTGAAATGAGTTCGAGATGTCCACATAGGCTGGAGTCCTTATTCCCATGCTTTGTGTTTCCACATGGAGGCACATCCCTGGAGAAAAACTTCCAGCTTTTTCCCTACTCCCAGGAAGTGTGAATTAGTGAATTTGGGGGAACAGAACAGAATTTCAGGCTCTTCTGGTACACTTTCTGGGATCAATAGGCTAATAGGCATCTTTTCATAGGCACTTGGCTCCATGGTGCTTTGTGGGGCAGCTCTGTGAAGGGTACAGTTGTCCCCCTGGGCCAGAGGCTGAGAGGTACATGTGTATGATTTAGAGGTGGAAGTAGCTGGCCATCTTGTCAATCGAAGCCATGTCTTTCAAACTATAGTTTTTTCTGTGTGGCAAGGCTGGTAATTTGATATCGATTCCTCTTATTGCTATGTCTTCTTCATTGGTTTTTGAACTTGGATAGGAAGAGGCAAGTGTCCTTTACTGACTGTCTAATATCCTAAAGGGGATCAGTCCTGGGTGTTCATTGGAAGGAATGATGCTGAAGCTGAAACTCCAATACTTTGGCCATCTCATGCGAAGAGTTGACTCATGGAAAAGACCCTGATGCTGGGAGGGATTGGGGGCAGGAGGAGAAGGGGACAACAGAGGATGAGATGGCTGGATGGCATCACCAACCCGATGGACATGAGTTTGAGTAAACTCCGGGAGTTGGTGATGGACAGGGAGGCATGGCATGCTGCGATTCATGGGGTTGCAGAGTCGGACATGACTGAGCGGCTGAACTGAACTGAATAGCCTGATATTCCATTAGGGGAAATGTACATGTGTTTTCGTTTGCAAGTACCCCCCCTGCCCTTCTCCTCTGACTTGCTGAGATTCATGGCCTGGGGACAGGACTCAAGGGATGGGTACAGAAAAACTCACCTGACTGGAGAAGCTGTGACATGATGGCTAGAGCTTCTGTAGGGAAGAATAAGAAGCGGTGGGGCTGTCCATGAGTTCCTGAAGAGTCACATTTGGGACCTCAATGTCTGCACAATTTCCTCCAACTCCATGGAGCCCCTGGCTCCTGCTGCATACCTTGAGACCACTTTACCGCCACCCATCCCATTCCCAGTCCTTTTGGCATGTTTTCCATTTTTCTCTCCCTTCCTTTTACAGTCCAAGCCTTCCACATTTACTTAAACTGGAACTCCAAAACTGTTAGGCTCCCCACTGAGTGACCCAAGCTCTTTCAATGTGGCTTCCTCCCTGGGCAAATAAGTGCTTGGCACCTGTACCTTGAAAGCCCCACAGCAAAGCATCCTGAAAGATGCACCGCCCCTTGTGGACAGCACCAGCCTGTCATCTGTCCCTTCCTGTTGTCTCCTTCTCATGTTCTTTTCTCTCTCCTGTTGTCTCCCCTCTCCTGCTATCTCCCCTCTCCTGTCGTCTCCCCTCTCCTGTCCTTTTCCCCTCCTGTCGTCTCTCCTCCTGTCAGTCTCTCTGGTGTCATCTCCCTTCAAGTGTCATCTCCCCTCCTGTCAGCCGCCCTACCATCAATCTCTCTCCTGTCAGTTCCTCTGAGGAGAGCAGCTCTTCAGCAACCTTTCTCCCTCGGAAGCCTCCCCAGCCCCCCCGCGGGACCTCGCGGCCACGTCTCCCCTCACTCACTCACTACAGCCTCGTGCCCTGCCTCAAAGGCACTCGCCGTTCTCCAAGCCCCCTGCTTTCTGGTCTTGGGTGGGACCCTCCTCAAGGGTCAGTCTTAGGCGCCCCTTGGTGGCCTCGTCCTGGCGCTTTGCTCCACAAGTAGCTCCGAGGCTGACAGAATCTGGCTGCATGCGTGACAGGCAGCCTTGTCCCTCCGGGGCTCGCCCGTTCGCCAAGCCCCGCCCACCGACGCGCCCCCGCCCGCCGACGCATCCCCGCCCATTCACTTCCTCGTCCCGCCCCCAGATCAACCTCTGTCGCTGAACTTCGGCTCCACCCCCACTGCGCCGAGGTTAGCACTCCGCCACTGAGGTATCCAGGCATGCCCCAGGCCCACCCTCCCTGTGCTCTGATTGGCTGCGTGGGCATCTGGCCACCGCGCACGCCAGTCGGCCCAGGCGAAAGACTTCGCCGGCTACGCCAGGTACTGGGCGCAGGTTGCCGGGAATCAGGATCGCGGCAGCGGTCATGACGGAGGGCACGTGAGTCCCCGCGTTCCGCGAGAAGGGAGAGCGTCGTCGGGGGTCCAGAGGAGGGGGGTCTCATCGGGTCGAGGGCTTCCAGGGAGGCTGCTGCACCGTCCGGTCCAGCCCGCCGTCTGTGGAGACCTGCGGCACCAGCCTTGGGGGGCGGTGACGGGCAAGCTTTCCTTCGGCGGCGTCGCCCGAGGGCCTTCTGGGGCCGGGCCGGGGTGAGCCGGGTGGAGCCGGGGGTCGGGGTGGGGGCGAGGCCGTGGGCGGCGGTCCGGTGGCAGGTGTCTCCTCTCCCGGAGAAATAAAGGCGCGATGTGTAGGTGCAGAAGCGCCTCTGGAGGGTTTTTATTTTACAACAGTCTGCTGGTAGGTTGTTGGGGTGAAACAGTGAATTCGTTGGGCCTCTGGCCTCTGACTGGGTCAGAGCAGGTCACTTGAACATGATCTTTTCTAGGTGTCTGCGTCGAAGAGGGGGACCCTATAAGACAGAGCCGGCCACAGACCTCAGTCGCTGGCGACTCAGCAATAAGGTTGGGAGGCAGACATGGACCTACTTTCAAGAAGAAGAAGATCCTGGCCGAGAGCAGTCTGGCCTGGAAGCTCACCTCTTGGGACTGGATACAGTAAGTGTTGATTCTGCTAGTCCCATGCAGCGTCTGGGACACCACCAGAAACTTGCGTCCCTCCCTTCTTAGTAAGGAGCACCAGGAACCAGCAGGGAGCTTTAAACAGCTAGATGTAAAGGGTATTTTTTTCTTTCTTAAAAAGAAGGGATGTGTAATGTGTATTTGTGTCGCATGTCACCAAATCTGGTTCCTACAGGAGTTAACTGGATAAACACAGAACATGAAGCCCCTTTGCTTCAATCCCTTTATCACTAAGCTGTGTGTAAAAAACAGCTCTAACTTTGTTTTTATTCAGAAAAAGAAGTTTTTGATCCAGCGAATTTCATGAGAAATTCAATTAGAGAGTATGACATATAAATGAGGTCTCCCTGTCACTGTGCTATCCCGTGGCCCCTGCCCGAGAGAGGCCTGAGTTCTAGGTCTGAATGGGCATCAGTGCCCCACCCCACACTCTTGGGCACCTGGTTTATATAAGATGTCTTGGAGAAGTTGTGAATAAATTTGAAAATATATGACTGGAACACAGAACCGTGAGGGAGATTGGCAATACCATCATCAGAATTTTAGGCTTTGAAACAGCTGTAACTTTCAAAGTAATTCAGGTTTGTTACTTTGGCTTCGTGTCTAAATGCCGAGGGCTCCTCTCGCCTAGCTGCAGACCCCTCAGCTCTCATCTCTTTTTTTCTTCTTTGCAGAAGAGTTTCTTTAAGGACTTGCCAAAAGCGCACACAGCCCTCAAGGGGGCTCTGAATGGGGTGACATTTTACGCTGCACTGCAGACTGAGGATGGGCATTGGGCGGGTGATTACGGTGGCCCGCTCTTCCTCCTGCCAGGTAGGAAGGTGATGTTGTGGCTTGTGGGTAAGGCATCCTTGAGATCCTGGCTTGATTCTGGTTCAGGCCTTCATTGAACATCTGTGGTGTGAGTGAATGAACAGGTGACAAACCAGGAGCTTACATAGAAAAGGTCTGGGGAGGGTTGCCTTGTGCCTGAGTTGTCCTGGTGTTGTTGCTGGGGGATAGGAGCAAAGGCTCAGCTAGCTAGTGTTCTGACAAAGGAAGCAAGGGTACTTTGGGCGGTACCTCCAAGCAGGGAGGCTCTGGAGTCCCAATGCAAGGCAGGGGCATCCCTGGAGGGCCTGGCCTGTGGAAAGGTACAGAGGTGAGCAGGGTGGTGGGTGGGGATCTTTAAGTTCTGTGTAGGCAGTTCTTGCACATGTGAACTCGCTGGAAGGCTTGGCCAAGAGAGCTTAGCCGGGAGCTGTAGATGGAGGTTGGTGAGCTGTAGGAGAACTGCAGTTGCATCTCCTGGGTACTCAACTGGTTTGGCTATATCAGACTGTTGCATCCTGGGAACATTTCTCTAAAACAATGTGAGAAATTCCTTTTGTGAATTTCTAAGAGTCCATCAGGCTCCTGTCTCTGCTTTGACTCCAAGCCCTGCTGTCTCCTGGACTGTTCAGCTTTGAATTCCTGTCCAGGGACCCATGGGCCTGTCCTTGAGGGCAAGTCATTGGGCTTTCTTCCTTTGGTCCCACCTGGAGCCTGTTGAGACTTTTCCCAGGGGTCTTTGTAGGGAAGCAGTGGACTGCACTGGCTTGCTGTGACCCTGGGCAAGGTGGCAGGACTGCACCATGCCTTGGCTGACTCATCTGTGACGTGGGGACGATGGGAACTGGGTTTGGTCATGTGTGCATAGCACCAGGTACTCAGTAGGTGACAGGTCATGGGGATGCTGCCTTGGTTTGTGCTTGCTGCTGCAGCTCTGGGCTCCGCCTGCTGCCCCCCTCTCCCCACCCCCACCACCCCCGGCCCTCTGCAGGCTGTAGGGTGGGGCTTTCCTCTCTCCCTCTGGACTCTGGACAGACCATCTTTCACAGGTTAACACTGGCCTGTTTTGGGGTGCTGTCTCAGGGCTCTTCCATGGCTGGCTGAAATTTGACTGGTCTTTTTCTGCTTTAGTTTGGAGAACCCTCCTGGAGGTCATGACTCTGTGTGGCCAGTGTTGCACTGAGCATCACCATGGTGATCACTGACTCTGGGGTTAGACCTCCTGGGCTTCAGCCCCAGCCCCACCACTTAGGGGCTGTGCCTCAGTTTCCTTGACTGTAAAATGGGGAAGCCACAGGCACTGCTTCCTGCTTGTGTGTTTCACTATCTTAAGAGCATCATACCTGTTACAAAAGGGGATGGACTTTTTCCTATGAACCTCTGTGGTATCTGTGTGGCTATGTCTGCTGGGGCTTCTCGTGCCTCTGGCCAGAGTCAGGGATCCATTCCACAACACGTTGTTGCTGAGGCCTGCCTGAGACCCCATGTGCTCAGTGCCATCAGCATGTGGCTGATGAGGTTGAGGCCAAGGGTAGATTGGAGGGGAAGGAGGTGGGGAGCCTTTGAACACCATGCTCAGGAGGGTCAGGCTGGGAACAGAAGGTTCTTTGTGGGTATTATTTATTGTTGTCCATCTCTCAAAGTGACATGTGCAATTAAAACATTTAACAAAACAGAAATATGTAAATATAAGCAAGTAAATACTACCCCATCCAGGGATGATCCATTTGGGGTTTCTTTCCCAGTTGGCCTGTCAATATCATGGCACCCTGGAGGGCCTGGTAGGTTCTGCATGCCCCACACAGTGTGTGTCACGTGTGCTGTTGCCACTGCTCCTGGGGCCTCAGTTCTGAAGTCCTTGATGGGGTGGGGAGGAATAGCCTTCCCAGGCTTGTTTGCACAAGAACGGGCTGAACAGAGAGCTCCCTGTTGTGTGGGGTTCCCAGGGTCTCAGACCTGGGCTTAGAAGTGCTGAGTTCCTGCCAAGGAATATCTGTTCTGCCCCACAGGCCTCCTGATCACGTGCCATGTGGCACACATCCCTCTGCCGGCTGGATACCGAGAAGAAATTATACGGTACCTGCGGTCTGTGCAGCTCCCCGATGGCGGCTGGGGCCTGTGAGTCTGCCTGATCCTGGTTCATGGCATGTGTGTGTGTGTGCATGTGCACATGTGTTCTTATGTGAGAGATGCACCTGTTGGCAGGGAGTTACTGTAGCTGTGGGCTGGGAGTGGGTGGGGAGAGAGCCTGGCAGGAGGGAATTGGGCTGGAGGCTCCATGCAGGCGGGTCCAGGTTTCCCTGGTGCTTCTTATCCTGCAACTGGGGCATGGGCTCCTCCTGGGCTTGCTGACTTCATACCGGCAGCCTTCATTACAGAATCCTGGGAGGACAGCTCGGCTCTGCTCACCTCCTGGACAGAGCTGTGGGCGTCTCGAGCTTGGGATCCCAACTCTCTGGCCTGTGGGCCCTGGGGCAGACAGGATCTTGCCAGCACCCTTTCCCTCCTGGCTGGCTGCCTCTGGAGTGTACTCTGTGGGCCTCAGTGATGTAGAGTCTTAGCTGAGTCACTGCCACATGACACTGGTCCTGTCGATTCGGTGTGAGAAGTGGACAGAGGAGGCGGGCAGGCCTGGGGAGCAGTTTGGAACTGCTCGGTTGTCACAGAGGTGCAGGAGCTCTTACCAGAGTATGGCTGTTCTGGATGTTTCTTGTGTAGTTATGTCATTCTTGATTTGCTGAAGCAACTTAATGAAAGCATTGCTTAATTTCTTAAGTCATAGAAGACATCATTTTCTCATCCACCTCCTTCTGCCATAGGCACATTGAGGACAAGTCCACGGTATTTGGAACTGCGCTCAACTATGTGTCTTTGAGAATTCTGGGTGTGGGGCCTGATGATCCTGACCTGGTGCGAGCCCGGAACCTTCTTCACAAGAAAGGTACCCCCTGCCCAGAACACACTGTGCAGTAAAGAGGTCGTGTTACCTCAGTGTAAGGAGGGCTCGTAAATGGAAACTATTATAGACAGATGCAAGGAAGGCATCAAAGCAGGGGTAGGAGGAAACTGTCTACCCTTGCCCGTAAAATTTCAGAGCACAAATTAAGGTTGCCGTGTTTCACAGTTCTGTTTTACAAGTCGGCATGGACTCACGAAGGACACACTGGTGCATTGCTTGCGGGAGTGTGCCTTCCCAGAGGGCAACCGGGCCGCACATGCGGGGTGGAGCTGGTGGGTTCTGCTCTCCCCCCGCCTGTGTGCCTGGCGGAACTCCTAGTGGTGGCTGTTCTCCCCTCACCCTGGGAGCCCCTTCTCCTGCCCCTAAGAGATCATCCACTGCTGCTCTGGCCCACCTGCCCGCCCCTCACGCTGTTTGTGCTTCCAGCTTTGTGCTCACACACCGGAGGACCTTCCAGTTGGCACCCTGAAGCCTCTTCCTGGTTCAGGGATCCGCCTGCACTGCTTTGTCTTCCTAGGGGCAGGGGAGACATGCTTGTTCTGGGGAAGCTGTCTGTTCCAGCCGATGGTCATGGTGTGGGTGGTCTGAGAGCTCTGGAACCTGCTTGGCATGAGGAGAGGACCCTCAGCAGCGTGTTGGCTGAGGGGCTCTGTTCCTGAGAGTGTCCTCTTCAGCCAGAGGCCAGTGATGGGGTCTGCGCTCTCCCTCCAGGTGGTGCCGTGTTCATCCCATCCTGGGGGAAGTTCTGGTTGGCTGTCCTGAACGTGTACAGCTGGGAAGGCCTCAATACACTGTTTCCAGAAATGTGGTATGTGCCCCCTACAGTTAGTTTGGTGGCCGGGTCACCAGTGTCTCAGCAAGTGGAGTGACACTGCCTGGGTCACTTGCTGCCTGTTAGTCAGATATGGGACTGTCCGTTCAGTGGTGTGGGGTGGTGTTAGGCTCCTGGCAGAACCTGTGCTTGGCTGACAGAGGAGAGAAGGGGGTCCCCAGCTGGGGGGGAGGGAGGGAGGTGCAGTGGGGTTGGGTCCTCAGCAGGTGGGTGGGTCCTGCCTGACTGCTTACAGAGCCGCTGGGGTAGGGAATGAAGCGCTGGCTTTGCTGCACAGGTGCCTGTAACTGTGTTGTTATAGACACCCTGAGCATCTGTCGAAACAGAGAACTAAGGGGTCGGCCATACAGCCCTCCCCAGCCAGGGTTGGGGTGTGCATGCTGTCTTACTGCCTGCCTTCTAGTTGTGGGCCAGTGAACGTTAAAGTTGATCCCAGACATCCTATTTCCCCTGTGAACACTTCAGTGTGTATATCTGAAAGATGAGAATTTTCCTTTCAACAGAACCATAATGCTGTTTAAAAACTCAGCAAAATCAACACTCATTCTGTATTGTGTGAGGCCTATTAGCTGCTGATTTTAAGCATTTTGTGAATATCTCATGAAAGCTGTGGATGTGTCCAGAACACTTCCATATACATACAAGCATCTGGTATCACCCCCCCAGGAGGTGAGGTCCCTGGGGCGGGGAGCTGTCAGAGACCCCCCGCATATGTGGTCTGAGGCTGAAAGGGGAGGGTGGAGGAGACTGCCCAGGCGCTCAGCCGCCTGGGGGGCTGCAGAGCTGTGCCCACGTCAGGCTGGGTGTCTGGGCAAAGCACAGCAGGGCCAGTGGTCAGAGTTGGTCAGACTTGAGGAGGCATGGCAGTCCTGAAGGTTTTTAGGTAAGAACTTTTAATTTTGAATAGTTTTCAATCCCCAGAAAAGCTGAAAAGATAGTCCAGAGCGTCTCTGTAGCCCCTCACTCAGCATCTCAGTGGTTAAGGGTTTCTGTTTCTGTGACATGTTGGTCACAGCTGGGAACTCACAGCCTCCCTGACCCATTAGGGGCCGCGTCTCCTGGCGTTAGGAGGCACTGGTGAACCAGGAGGGGTTGTTGGCTACTGCGGACTGTGCCCCTCAGGAGCTCGGCCGAGAAGCGCTGAGGGCTGTGCCCACTTGGCTGGAGACAGCCCTGCCTCGGGTGTCCACGGGCCGTAACAGTTAGGGGGTGCCCACTAACATACTCTGCTCTCAGGCTGTTTCCTGACTGGATGCCCGCACATCCCTCCACGATCTGGTGCCACTGTCGGCAGGTGTACCTGCCTATGGCCTACTGCTACAGCACCCGGCTGAGTGCCGAGGAGGGCCCGCTGGTCCAGAGCCTCCGCCAGGTGAGGCTGACCGCGCATGCGTGCCCCAGAGTGCAGCCCCGCCCCCGCGTGCCTGAATGACTGCGGGGGGCGGGGCGGGCGGCGAACGCTGCTCTATCGGTAAAGTGAGCCTCGAAGCGCCCTGGGGTGGACTTGGGGAGGCTGTGCTCATCAGGGTCTGCCCGGGGCGGAGCGGGGATGGGGGCAGGGGCCTGGGGCCCAGCGCCCAGCAGGTCTGGGCTGAGGCGCCGCACGCCCGCAGGAGCTCTACGTGGAGGACTACAGCTGCATCGACTGGGCCGCACACAGGAACAGCGTGGCCCCGGACGATCTGTACACGCCGCATAGCTGGCTGCTCCACCTCGTGTACGGTGGGTATCCCCCCGGCACCCACTCCCCAGGCTGGCTGGGCCCCTGGAGTCGGGGGACACCTGAAGTCATAGGAAGGGACACTGCCCCTCAGAGGGTCTCCTTCTGCCCTTCTCACCATCCTGTATTGGGGTCCTGTGGGGACGAAGGGGGCCGGCCTTGCACAGCTCATGTCCAGCAGACCTGCCTGGGACTCGGGCTCCTGGACAGAGGATTCGGAGCCTAGGGCCTTGAGGGGTCAGGGGTGTCTCCTCTGTGGAACAGAAGGGGCGGTCCCCAGAGGCCAGTCCAGGCCTGGCTCCCGTGGATCCTTCTGGCCGCTCAGAGCCGGGCGCCTCCTCGTGGTGCTGTGTGAGCAAGCGGCATGTTCCCCTTCACTCCTCTGCTCCCCGCCCCTTCCGCTCGTACCCCCACCCCCACCCTGCGCCCGTACACCTGTCTGCTCCCCGCCCCCCGCCCGTCTGCTCGTCCCCCCCGCACAGGTCCGTTCACTCACTGCAGGCTGCTGGGGTGGGGCGTGGAGGGCAAGGACACAGTTGCCCAGGCAGGCGGGTGGGGTCGAGGCTGCCGGCTGTGATGGAGCCAGCGCTCCTCCCGTCTGCTGCCATTGACGACCCCCTACCACGCCCCGCAGCCATCCTCAACTTGTACGAGCGCCACCACAGCACCAGCCTGCGGCAGCGGGCCACCCAGAAGCTGCATGAGCACATCGCGGCCGACGACCGCTTCACCAAGTGCATCAGCATCGGCCCGGTCAGTGCGCTCGCCCCGGGCGTCTGGGCCTGGGTCTGTGGGGCTGGGGGTGGGGGCTCCCCCAGGTGAGGTCCCTCCTTGGGATGTGGCCTCCGATCCCCCGGGACCCTTGGCCTGGCCCACACTGCCCCAAACGCTGCTCCCATTCCCCCCTCCCCCACCCCTGATGACCCACCGCTGGCCTTTCTTCTTCTCCTTTGGAGAGTCGGGTGCTTGTTTCCATTCCTGACTCCTGATGAGCCTGCTGGCTCGAGGCTCTCACTTCATTGAGCCTCTGGGCTCCTTATCCGGCTTTGCCTCTCGTGTGCGCCCAGGCGGCCATCACAGGATCAGTCAATGGCCTGCAGCCTTAGGGCGACGGGTCCGGGAGGCAGAGTTGTGTGAACCAGGGGGAAGGCTGTGACCTGCATGCTAGGTAAGCCCACGGGTCCATCGTGTGAGCCACATCCCTGACCCTGCTGGCAGGTGTTTGCTGGGCCACATGGTACCTGGGGCCGTAAACCACCGCTGCCCCAGTGAACAGCCAAGTGTTTCCCTTTCAACACTGGGGGATTCTGTGTGGGCTCTTAGCACTGCATAAGCAAGTTCAACCTTGATTTGTGATCTCTCGGGGTAGAAGGGTTGGGCCTCTAGAACTTCTGCTTTGAGCAACAGGCCCTGGCTCACTGGTCCCACTTCCAAGTCTCTCCAACGCCCCACAGACAGCTCTGCCCTCGGTCCTGAGTTATCTCGAACACCCCACACCCCAGGCGCCCACGCAGGGCCCCCCGCCTTGTCTGTCACCTCGTGGCAGTCCTGCTCGCTCGCTGGCTGGCTTGCGCCCCCTCTGTGGGTCACCCTGTCTTTCCCTGCTGCAGTGCCCCCGCGCTCCGGGCACACCTGCCTTGGCCCCTCGCTGCAGCCTGGTTTTTTTATCTCGGAGCCTGGAAGCAGAGAGTGCTTGGGAAAGTGGTCAGAGCAGTGGCCTGGCCTGGAACAAGGCTGTGCTGGGGCCGCAGCCCTCAAGCCCAGGAACCTGGTGGGTGTGGGGCAGGGCCCTGACCAGGCTGTCTCCTGCAGATCTCGAAAACCATCAACATGCTCGTGCGCTGGCACACAGACGGGCCGGCCTCTGCTGTCTTCCAGGAGCACGTGTCCAGGATTCCTGATTATCTCTGGTGAGTGTGCGGGAGGCAAAGCCAAGAGCCGAGTGCTGGTCTGTCTGGGGGAGGGTGGGCACAGCCTATGTGTCCCTCAGTCTGCGTTCCAGGGTGGCCTCTTCTCCCCGTGGACCCTCTGCATGCCGGGTTTGGGGGAGCCGTCCTTGTGTGTCCCACGCTGCTTGGGTGGGTTACTCTCTGGATGTGGACTCTGGGCCCCTGACGTCTGGCACTGCCTGTGCCCCCTGACCCAGATCATTCTCCTCCTCCCTGTAGGCTGGGCCTTGACGGCATGAAGATGCAGGTGAGGGCAGCGGGGCCGAAGCTGTGTCCTTGCCACCATCCCCGCCTAGGATTTGTTCACAGCCCCAGTCTCTCCTCCCTGCATGGCCTGTTGGCTTGAGGTCTTGTGTCTGAGGGGTGCTGCTGGGCCCTCCTGGGCAGATGCCGTCTGGCAGGAATGTTGACGGGCCCTGGGGTGATGGGAGAACCAAGGGCTGGCAGCCACCCTGTGGGAGTGGTCTGTACACTGAGGTCACTCAGCTGCAGCTCAGAGGAGACAAAGGCATGGGGGGTTCTTTGACTGCTGCTGGACGCTGATCTTGCAGCTCACACACGGAATCTGGCTGGCGGGGTCAGGACAGTCAGAGGAGAACCCCTGCCCTCCCCTGCCTCCTGGATCTGAGCCCCTCTTCAGCGTCCTGAGACATGCTCCCTGTGGGCAGGCTGTTTGTGCTCTTTGCTGGTTTCCAGTGTCTGGATGCCGTAGATGATGTTCCCCCCACTTGTGTCCTATGCATGGCCCTGGGGGTGAGGCTGCGGGTCACAAGGCGGCCTGGGTTGACCCGGTCCTGTCCCGGCAGCAGGGGCCCCAGAGGCAGCCAGCCAGGAGCTCTCAGGATTTGGTCTGCTGTCCCTCAGTGTGGAACAGGGTGCCCCCAGCAATGTCCTTGGGTCACACTAACTGCTGGACCCTGTGAGATGGGTGCATGTGAGCCTGGCCCTGCCCAGCACAGACCACCTGCCCAGCTGCCCTTGCTAAGTGTGCTCAAGCCTCTCTTCCAGCTCCCTGGCCCTTCTTCCAGCATTCGAGCCCCTCTTCTAGTTGCCTGGGCCCCACATGGTCAGTCTTATGTGAAGTATCCCAAAAAAACCCTCAAAGTTGAGGAGGGTGGGAGCCTCCAGCCCTGGAGCTTCTGGTTCTGATGGAACTGCCATGCTGTCCCCTGGATCTCATGGCAGCCTGCAGTGGGGTTCTGCTGTGGGTTCACTGGTATCATGATTTGACCCAGGAGGCTGGTCCTTAATGTCACCTTTGTCCTACAGTCTCCCAGTGTCCTTCTTTCCTGGGCCATTTGTCCCTAGGGTATCCACCTTCTGCCTGCTCTGTGCCCTGATCTGATTCAGGGCTTGATCAGATCAGGTTTTTGTGGCCTGGGGTTGTCTTTGTCGTGTACTTTCTTCCCACACATTGTCTGGCAAGGCCATGATGTCTGGGGCCCCTGAGAGCCACCAGTCTGTCTGGGCTCCGTGCCACTGTGTGGGCAGTGGAGGCCATGGCATCCAAATCCTGGAAGTGCCCTGAGGAAGCCCTGCCCTGGCTAATGTTCTGATGAAGGCAGATGGAGTTGCCTGACCCATGTCTGCCTACTGGATCACCCACTCAGGCCCCTGTGGGTGTCAGAGTGCAGAGCCCAGAGCCTGGGGTCAGGGGTCAACTGGGCTCCCACCTCTTCAGGATCTGGTAGAGGCCCCTGCACCCTCTGACCCTCTAGGTGCCTATGGGATCCAGGAAGTTGGGGTGGAGTGCAGGAGAGGCAGCTGTAATGTTATCCTTTCTCCACAGGGTACCAATGGCTCACAGATCTGGGACACTGCGTTCGCCATCCAGGCTTTGCTGGAGGTATGTGGCTCTGTCCCTCGTTCTCCAGCTGCCCTTGCTGTGTGTCCACCCCTGCATCCAGCGGACATGGTGCCTGCTGGCCCTGACCCTCCCCTCAGCTGGGCTCTGAGGCTCTTGCCTGGCAACTCTGGGTGGGGGGGATGGTGATGCTTGAAGGCTCCAGGGGCAGGGAGCTTTGGGGGGCAGTTCCTGAGGTGATGAGGTGGTGGGGTCCTTGGGAAGGGGCAGTGGGCTCCAGGCCCTCTCTGAGAGTGCTCAAACAGCTCATTATGGATACATCTGAGTACATGCTGGGGAGAAATAGGAGCTGGTGGGAATGAGGTTGGCAGGATGGGGAGCCCCAGGAAGAGGTGTGGGCCATGTGGCAGCCTGCCTTAGACAGGCAGGGACCCTGTGTGGTGGGCTGGGGCTGGGTGCAGTGGAGAAGCCTGCTTCATTGCTCCACCACATCCTGCTGACTTGGCGGCAGAACCTGAGCCCACCAAGACTTGGGGGGTTTGCCCCTGGCTCCCAAGGGTGACTGGGTGTCACCAGTAGCATCCAGGGACCAGCCATCATGCAGACATACACTGCCGAGCATCTCAGCCCCTTTTCTCTTTTCCAGGCAGGTGCACAACACAGGCCGGAGTTTTGGTCCTGCCTGCAGAAGGCACATGAGTATCTCCGGATCTCCCAGGTAAGGCCAAGCCCGGCGCGTGCCTCCCACAGATGGGGCTCCCCTCCTCCCCTCTGCCATCTCCTGCTCAGGGTGTGCCCGATTGTGGATGGGGGGAGTGGGCCAGGGGGTGCTGCCAGGGGGGGTTCCCTCTGGTGCTGGTGACCGAGGGGGCGGCAGCTCTGGGTCTCAGCACCTCTCCCTGTGCCGGCCCCTCCTGCCCCGTCTGTGTGTGTCCGGTACGGTAGTGATGTATCCCCCCCTGCTCTCCCTCTGTGCTCCTTGGATGCTGCCCAGGTGCCAGACAATTTCCCCGACTACCAGAAGTACTACCGCCAGATGACCAAGGTACCACACCCCACACCACTGGCCCTGTTTAGCTGGACCTTGCCTGTGAGGAGGCAAGTCTCTCCCAGCCTTCTGGGGCTTCCTGCTCTGACAGACGCACAGGGTGGGGTTCCACCGGTGCACCCATGATATTCCTGACCATGGAGTCATGCACAAACCCAGTTGCTGAGCTGTGGGGGTTTCACTGCACCACGTCATACACAGGTGCACTCAGCAGCACGTGCAGACTTTAAACAAGCTGTCAGACATGAATGGGAGGGAGGAGGGCAGGGCTGGATGGGTCGTTGCTGCAGTGTGTGGGGCATCAACACGGCCACAGCCACCTTCTCGCAGCAGCTGCTTGTGCCCTTCCTGGAGGCTGGGGGCCTGTCTGCATGTGCGTGGCCTGGGGCTGTGGCTGTACCTACCCATGATGGTCAGGCATCAGCCCTGCGAGGGCGGGGAAGGTGCCGTGGCCTCCACCTTTACAGCCCCGCACTTTACAGGGCGGCTTCAGCTTCAGCACGCTGGACTGTGGCTGGATTGTGGCCGACTGCACGGCTGAGGCCTTGAAGTCCATCCTCCTCCTGCAGGAAAAGTGTCCCTTTGTTACCAATCATGTCCCACAAGAGCGGCTTTTCGATGCTGTCGCTGTGGTGAGGCTGCTGGGTGTGGGACTCCCATTCCTGAGGGTGCTGGACACGCAGAGTCTTGGCCACCCAACCACAGATCCTCTTAATATATCCAGGTCTTATCCAGGTTTTACGTGGAGATGGCTCGTTTGGTGGTGCGTATGTGATTTATAAGTGATAAGCGTGTGTGTGCTGGGAAGGGATCCCAGGTGGTCCTAGGGCGCCTGGTTGACAAAATGCCCACTGTTCTGGGCACCCAAGGTCTGGGCTGCTCCTCGGCTCCTTGCCTTGCACGGCTTCTCAGGACCTTTTCTCACTGGTTTTAGTTGCTGAGCATGAGAAACCCCGACGGAGGGTTTGCCACCTATGAGACCAAGCGGGGGGGACACCTTCTGGAGCTTCTGAACCCCTCCGAGGTCTTTGGTGAGTAGTTGACCTGTCATGTGGCCACGGACTCAGGGGCCCCTTGTGTCCAAGGCGGGACCTCCTGCCAGCGCCTGGAGGTCTTTTCTTGCTTGTGGGTGGGGGGCGGTGCGCAGTACCCACCAACTGCTGGCGGGGAAGGTGGATGTGGGCAGATGCTCTGAGGAGCCCAAGCACCAGACTGTCTGGGCTGCTCACCTTCCAAGGGTGTGGTGACCCTGGTGGTAGATAGAAAAGCTGCAGTCTGCCTCTCGGAGGTGGGTGGGACTCACTGGGGCTCTCGGGTCTCCTCCTGGGCCACTCCTGGCTCTGTGTTCCATGAGGGCTGGCCTGTCTCCTGAGTGCCCCTCGTGGAGCCCTCGAAGGGAGGTGATGGTGGGAGTGCTCACCGTGTCCTCCCAGGTGTGGCCCATGTGCACCCTGTACCCTCCTCTGGGTTTCCATTTGTTGGGCTCCTGTAACTGGCAGGCGTGCTCCCAGGCAGGCCTTTTTAGGGTGGGTGCAGCTCCACTGTGCGCCCTGCTCTTTCACCCTCGCACCAGCCTGGCCGTCCTGTGGCACAGACGGGCCTCCAGGTCACTGGTACTGGTACCACCTTCCCACCTGGTGGCCACGTCCCCAGGCTGGTCGCTGGGGACGTTTCCTCCTTTCCTCTGCAAGACGGTCAGGCCCCATGTGTTATGGCGCTCTACTGCGTCATGGTTTGGCTGGAATTGCCTCAGTCTTCCCTTCCCTTTACCAGGGGACATCATGATTGACTACACGTATGTGGAGTGCACCTCAGCAGTGATGCAGGCACTGAAGACTTTCCACAAGCAGTTCCCAGACCACAGGGCCAGGGAGATCAGGTAAGGGATGCTTGGCCATGCAGCATAGGTGCCATTAACTTGGGGCCAAGAACTCAGACAACTTTGATGTCATTGACAGCAAGCCATTTGCTCACTTGGGTGCTAGGGCGGGGGACCCATCTCAGAAAGGGGGCTCTGGAATGAAACTCATTTAAAAATGCAAGAGGTTCAGATGCTTCTGGATCCAGTTGTATGCCCTGAAGTATAGCAAATGTGTGTACTGGAGGTCAGGGTAGCACAGTTATACCAGAAAAGCTATTCTTTGCATCTTCTTAATAATGTTTAAAGAAGACACATAGAAGTGTACCTAGGAGATAGCACAGGTTCAATTCCAGCCACTGCAAATGTCACTATAATGTGGATTAGATGAATTTTTTGGTTTCCCAGGGCATTTGAAACTTATGTTTATGCTATATTGTAATCTTTTAAGTGTTCAATAGCATTATGTCTAAGAAAATAATGTACACATCTTATTTAAAAACATTTCATTGCTAAAAAATATTAACCATCATCTTAGCCTTCAGTGAGTCGAATTGTTTTTGTAATAGTACTATCAAAGATTACTGATTATAGATCACCAAAACTGATATAATAATAATGAGAAAGTTTGAAATATTGTGAGAATTACCAAAATGTGACAGAGACATAAAGTGAGCAAATACTGTTGGAGAATGGCACTGATAGACTTGTTTGACGCAAGGTTGCCATGAACCTTCAGTTTGTAAAAAAAACATAGTATCTGCAAAGTTCATAAAGCAAAGTACAATAAAGTGAGGAATGCTCCACCTGTATCCAAATAATAGAGTTTTTACATACACCTTTCCTGGTAAAGTTTGGCACATGTTCAGAGAAGCACACAAACCCTGCATGTAGCCCTTGGGTGAATAATGAAGTCTTCACCCACACACCCATGTGACCACATCAGGCAAACACGTTACCAGAAGCTCCCCTCCTGGTTCTCCTTCCCACTGTGATCCCAGGTAGAATCCCATGTCTGTGTCTGCTGTCAAATACAGATCCCATACTTTGTTTTTGCATGTGCTGTCATGGATCTTTTAGGGCCTCTCAGTGGGTTATGATGAACCATCCTGCTGTGAACCCTCTTAGACTTGTCTTTTGGGGCATAGAGGTTCCCATTTCTTGAGGATGTGGATGTGGACTTGCTGTGTTATGGGGCTTCTATGCAATTTTTGCAGATTTTCCTTCATCCTTGTATGATTCTATTGTTTCATGATTCTTGGTCATTATGTGCTTTCCCTTTTATAGATTGTTGGACCTGGTAAGTATCTTGTTCAAGATTTTGTCAAAGGTTTTTATTTTGTTAAATAGCTAAAGGGAAACCAACGAATCACTGAAGCAGTAATTAGTAAGGATTTATCATGCACACACCAAAAAGACAGTTTGCAAACCAAGAGTGCTCAAACCAAAACTCTGAATGAGAGTTGGGTATATATTGTTATAAAGCAGCTTATATTGTGGGAAAACAAAATGTTTATTCTTCACAATGATTGGTTTACAGTATTAAAATTTTCAGTGCTTACTTTGTATCAAGCTTGAGAAGCAGTTTTCTTTATGATTTCCAGAGGTGAAAACAGGAAATGACCCAGGTCAAGTTAGTCCTGCAAAGTAAGCTAAATTAGCCTTTGTTTGTATGACTAAGCTGGATTTGTCTGCTTGGGGAATTTTCCAGGCTGCACTCAGTTTTTTGGTCACTGTCTTGGCTGGCTGAGAGGATCACCAGCCAGTGTCACATTACTCTTTGTCTCTACCATTGCTGTCTCTTCTCATTATTTGAATCGACAGATGGGAGGGCCATGTAGTCATGATGTTCATCATCCTTGCGGCTATTGTAGATTTCATCCAGTTGTCTTATTCTGATGGATAGCATTTGGCATGTGAGTGGCTGCATGTGACTGAGACATTTAAAACCATTGAGAGTTTAATGTGATGACTATAAAAAGAACAACAGTCAAGATTGAGAAATTTCCCAGAGCCAACATTTAATCAATGAAGTAAATCAAATGGGTTATCATCAGATTCAGGTATTAGCTTTCTGACTCAGTCTTCAAAAACTTTAAACGTTGTTTATGTAGACACATATAGTGTGTTAGCAAGTGCATGTCCTCAGCGTTCCTCAGTAGGAAAGACACATGGGGGCTTTACTTCAGGAGGCAGTATTGCACATGTGCTTCCACCTAAATCAGTCCTTTATATGATCTGAGCCATCAGGTAATTCAGTGAGAGGCATTTCTGTGGAAACAAAAGAAAACAATGAGTAATAGTTAAAGCAAATTATAATCTCAGTTTCTGAGTTTGGGGAGCAGCCAGTTGAGACAATTTCTAGGTGTTGGGTTCAAAGCATTGTCAGAGGAAGTGAGGACAGGTGTGGCAATCAGGTAAGATATTCCTGGTTCTCAGTGTGAGTCTCTGGTGATCTTTCTGAGTGGCCACATATCAACAGGCCTGAAGACTGTCCTCTCATGAGCTGTTGAAGTTTGTATCAAGTTGTCCAGCTTTTGCTTGCAAGGTTTGGGAAAAGGGCAGTATTCGTTTTGTAGTGAACTCAGAAGATGGAAGAAAATTGGAATTGTTAGTTTGAAGAGTTCTACCTACATACAGGAAGAAATCAGAATTCAGGATTCAGTACTTCAAAGACAATTAATGATACTAGCATCTAATGTACATCAGTTCAGTTCAGTCACTCAGTGCTGTCCAACTCCTTGAGACTGCATAGACTGCAGCACACCAGGCCTCCCTGTCCATCACTAACTCCTGGAGTTTACCCAAACTCATGTCCATTGAGTCAGTGATGCCATCCAACCATTTCATCCTCTGTCGTCCCCTTCTCCTCCTACCTTCAATCTTTCTCAGCATCAGAGTCTTTTCCAATGAGTCAGTTCTTCACATCAGGTGGCCAAGTTATTGGAGTTTCAGCTTCAACATCAGTCCTTCTGATGAACACCCAGGACTGATCTCCTTTAGGATGGACTGGTTGGATCTCCTTGCAGTCCAAGGGACTCTCAAAAGTCTTCTCCAACACCACAGTTCAAAAGCATCAATTCTTGGGCGCTCAGCTTTCTTTATAGTCCAAATCTCACATCCATACATGACCACTGGAAAAACCATAGCCTTGACTAGACGGACCTTTGTTGACAAAGTAATGTCTCTGCTTTTTAATATGCTGTCTGGGTTGGTCATAGCTTTTCTTCCAAGGAGCAAGCATCTTTTAATTTTATGGCTGCAGTTACCATCTACAGTGGTTTCGGAGCCCCCCAAAATAAAGTCTGCCCTCTTTCCACTGTTTCCACTGTTTCCCCATCTATTTGCCATAAAGTGATGGGACTGGATGCCATGATCTTAGTTTTCTGAATGTTGAGCTTTAAGCCAACATTTTCACTCTCCTCTTTCACTTTCATCAAGAAGCTCTTTAGTTCTTCACTTTCTGCCATAAGGGTGGTGTCATCTGCATATCTGAGGTTATTGATATTTCTTCTGGCATTCTTGATTCCAGCTTGTGTTTCATCCAGCCCAGCGTTTCTCATGATGTACTCTGCATATAAGTTAAAGAAGCAGGATGGCAATATACAGCCTTGATGTACTCCTTTCCCAATTTAGAACCAGTCTGTTGTTCCATGTCCAGTTCTAACTGTTGTTCCTGACCTGCATACAGATTTCTCAAGAGGCAGGTCAGGTGGTCTGGTATCCCCATCTAATGTACATAATGGTGTATTATTGAAGAATAGTTTTTCTATCCATAGTAACCTCCGTTTCTGTCAAAGATACCCAAGTCCACTTTCAATAAACTTGTCCTGATTATTTATGTAAGTGTAGCTGGAATAGTGACTGACCATGTAAGCTTTTAAAATCTGTTTTGCTGAAGCTTTTCATAAGGTATCTCAGATTAGACCTTCAGCATCTCTTTAGGCTAAGAGGACAAGCCAAGGAATTGTCCAGTTATGGCCTGTTACTGGAACAGATTTGTATTGAACTTTCACAAATATGTATTGTTATGAAAAATTAGAATGTTTAATAGGAGTTTCAGAATTCGATCTGGGGGGACCAGATTGGGAGAAAAAGATAACTGTTTACCAAATTGCTGTAAGTTAAAGATAGCTTAAAAAAGAAGAAAAGGGGTTCTTTAAATTTAGAAAATGAAATGATAAAGAATGAGCAATGTTTTAAATGAAGTTATAAAAATTATAATTACCTTCATCAGTTCATTTATCTCCAGTGATTAATGCTTGCTGATCTTGATCTTTTGTTATCAGTTATGAATTCACCAGTTTTCCATCAGAGTTACAGAAACTTTTACCCAATTCAGTGTTTTGATCCTAAACTTAATCAGAAACCTTCATTCTAGAGGACTTGTCAGAGTCTTCCATGAATCTCTTTGAAGATGAAGCACTTTTGCAGGAATATTTTTGCAAAAGCTGCAAAGTAAAACAAATAATAACTATTTTAAAATAATAACTGTAAATGACAATAATTGGTATTATGACTGATGACATTGTATCAAGGCATACCAGATTTTTGGGAATTTCATGATTTCTGATTGTTGTTTAGTTGCTAACTCATGTATGACTCTTTTGCGACCCCATGGACCATAGCCTGCCAGGCTCCTCTGTCCATGGGATTTCCCAGCCAGGAATACTGGAGTGGGTTGCCTTTTCCTTCTCCAGGGGATTTTCCCAACTCAGGGATCGAACCTGTGTCTCCTGCATTGCAGGTGGATTCTTACTGCTGAACCACCAAGAAAGCCGTGTTTTTTGGAATATTTATATTAACAATTTCCATATAAATATTTCCTTAAAAAAGTTCAGCCTCACTTCTTATTTAACAAATTTCCCATGAAATTTAACACATAATGAAAGTTAGATAGTTGTAAAAAAAAAATTTCTTTCTTTTAGTAGAGAAGACTCAGTTTTCCTAACCCTAACCTGATAAAGACAAATCATAGAATTTTAGTTTCCTAGGCATATTATATTAAAGGTAAACAAAAATCTTTCTTATTAAGATCAGACCAGCAATCTAAGAAAAATATCTTTTTAACAAAGAAAAATTCTAATTTTGTACCAGTGTGATTTTGATATAAAAATTCTTCCTTTTTAAAAAACTAGCATAAAATCCATTCTAATCTTAGTTGACTTGACTAAACATAAAATTCCTTTCTTAAGATTCCTTTTCTATAAACCTACAGCTTTTTACATCCATTCGGGTTTTGTCCGTTTTCCTTTTTTATTCTGGAACAATCATTTTACCTTAGAACAAAATTACTTTCTTTTTTCCTTCAACGAAAATGCATATTTATTTATCCCTCATGCTTTCTACTGAAAACATACATCTGACTTCTCCTATATAGTCCACTGTTTTCATCTGTATTATTTCTTGTAGTTTTGTAAACAAAGGAACAAGCTTAGCTCTTTTGCAAATCAGTTTTGGTAAGGGAACTTGCTGTAGGCAGTTTGCATTTTCTTTGAAAAGCCTCTTTTTTAAATGCTGTAGTTTCAACTTTATTAGTTCAAATGTTATTTTATCAATTTCAAAAACTTATAAAGCTTATCTAGAAAGGATGCAAGGCAGTCGTCACTCTGGAGTGTGTGTGTGCTCAGTTCTTAGTCGTGTCCGACTCTTTATGACCGCATGGGTAGCCTGCCAGGCCCCTCTCTCCATGGGTCTTTCCAGATGAGAATACTAGAGCGGCAACACCATTTCCTCCTCCAAGGGACCTTCCCGACCCATGGGACAAGCCCACGTCTCTTGCGTCTCATGCATTGGCAGGCGGATTCTTTACCACTTCACCACCTGGGAAGCCAGTTGTCACTCTTAGAGGATAGCATAATTGCCTGTGAACTACAGGCAAATGATTGTGAACTCTTTCTACATAATACAGTTAAAATACACCATATGCTTTTTGGAAGCTACATTATGAGATTCCCTTGTGTCTACGGGTTCATCCTGGTGTTCTCTGCTAGAGTGGGAAGGACCGAACAGGCAGGGATGCAGGGTCCCCACGTAGCTGCTGAAGGGGGTTGCTCTCTGAGTTGAGTAGGCAGAATAAAGATTTGAAAGATGGGAGAAAAACTTCTGAACTGGTGGCAGCTTCAACTATCAGCTGTGACTGTCTTTGAAAACTCCACCAGAATTCCCAGCCTTGCAAGTAGTTATAAGATTGCTCCCTGGCTGAAATCTGAAAAGACACGGCAACAAAGCAGGGGCCTATCAGAGAGTGGTTGCACCTGGCTTGGAGGAGTTACAACTGTGTGGGCAGGGCAGGACAGGTGGTGTGGCTGTGCTGGCCTCTGACTGGTGCACAGCCCTTTGTTACTCCATTTGCCATCCTATGGGAATGGTGATTTTCAGACATGTGGAGTCATTCCTCAGAAGAAATACAGTGTACATTACTGCCTGTAGCTTTGCATGTAAAACCATGGAACTAACTGAAAGAAAAGTTTAATAAATGGACACATGTTTCTTGTTTTCAGTATATGCCATGCATGCATTCTATTTTGTACTTTATGAAACTATTACTTATATATAGATGATAAATGAATCTATAATAAATCTACCTATAAATTATGGATAAAATTGAAAGTATATGCTATTTCTTTATATAGATATAGGGATAGATAATATATATATATTTTCTTTTCTTTTACATGCTTATGATTCTTTTTCTTTAGAACTCGAGAAAAGAGAGATTGATCTTTGTAATGGAAGCAGATCATTGGTTTCCAGAGGGTGGAGGGAGCATCAGGAGCATAAGGACACATTAGAGGGATGGTTTGTCCATTGTCCTGAGTATGACGATGCTTTCTCAAGTATATACATGTAGTAGAACTTACTAAATTATATACTTCAAGTAATATACCATCTGTCAGTTATACCTCAATAAAACTTCTTAAAAAAAATACAGCACCTAAAAGCACAGGTACCTGTATCTTTGCGAGGCCAAAGAAGAATGAAGCCCTTCAGCATAAAGGAAAAGGACATTGAAGTGGGGAGAAAACAGGAACAGGTTAAAGGTCAGATGAGTAGGGTTGCGCCTCAGTGGGGCTCTGCCAGCACTTTTTAAGGTGGGCTTGTCAAACAGCCAGGAAATCCAGGCCCACCAGGAGGAGGGGCACTGGCACAGGTAGAACATTGTGCCCAGACCCTTTCAAGTGTTATGTCTCTAATCACAGTGTAGGACACACATCACAGTCTCTGGGAGCTCTTTGAAATGGGCCTGTCCTAGGCCTGCTAAGCCAGAGCCTGTATTTACATAACATCCTAGATGATTCATAGATAGTTAAAGTTTGTGAACTGCTAACCCAAACTATCAGTACACAACAGTCTTTCTTTTTTAACATTAGCTAATTATAATGTTAATTATAACTCTCCAATAGTCTGTGACCACAGTTTGAGAAATAAGAAGTTGCAGTCAGTCCTCCCATATAGGAGAAAGCTCTCTTGTGCTGTGCTGTGCTTAGCTGCTCAGTCCTGTCCAACTCCGTGCAACCCCATGCATTGTAGCCCGCCAGGCTCCTCTATCCGTGGGGATGCTCCAGGCAGGTATGCTGGAGTGGGTTGTTATGCCCTCCTCTAGGAGATCTTCCCAACCCAGGGATAGAACCCAGGTCTCCCGCGTTGCAGGGAGACTCTTACTGCCTGAGCCACCAGGGAAGCCCACCCTGGGTCCTGCAGATGCTCCAGGGCACATGCACAATTGCCCGCCGGGCCCTGGGGTAGGGGATGGGGAGTACTTCTGTGCTTAGAGATGAGCGCAGTTACCCTCCAGTCCTTCAGCAGTTGGCAGGCCTCCAGAATAGTCATGTTGGACACATTCTTCCAGTGCAGCTGTTGTCGTGGTGGGAGAGGGATTCCTGTGCTGCCTGCCCTGCCATCTTTCTAGGATCATCTACAACTGATTTTGATATTGGTCTTCTAGCTAGACAGTTTGCTAAACTTTAATAAAGTTAATACAGTTTGTCTTATATAGCAGTCTTAGGTTTACAGAAAGATTGCATAAAGGGTTCCTGTTTAGCCACTTTTCTCCCACCTTGTTTCCCCTGTTATTAATATCCTGCATTAATTTGATACACTTTTTAAAAATATACAATTGATGAACCAGTATTGACACATTATTGTCATCCCAAGTCCATAGTTTACATTCAGATTCACTCTTTGCATTAAAAATTTTGGGGGGTAACATAATGGGTATTGTGATTTTAATTTCAGAATAGAATTGTTCATTATTGTAGGAAAAAAATTGTCTATTGTATATTAATCTTGTCTCCTGAAACCTTGCTATAATTATTTAGTGGTTCCAGGAGTTTTTTGGTTGAGTCTTTGGGATTTTCTCTGTAAATAATCAGGTAATCTGTGAACAAAGACAGTTTTATTTCTTCGCCCCCAATATGTGCACCTTTTATTTCCTTTTCTTGTCCTATTGCTTTAGCTAGGACTTCCCATATGAAATTGAATAGGAGTGCTGAGAGTAGACATTCTTGTTCCTGATTTGGCAGGAAAGCATCTAGTTTCTCACCATTAAATATGATATTAGCTATAGGTTTTTGTGGCTGCCCTTTATCAAGTTGAGAAACTTCCTTTCTGTTCCTAGCTTGCTGAAAGCTTTTCTTATCATGAGTAAGTGTTAGATTTTGGTAAATATTTCTTCTACAGCTGTTTATTTGGTCATGTGATTTTTCTTCTTCTTTAGCCTATTGATTTGATAGATTGCATTATTTGATTTTTCAGTGTTGAACCAGTTGTTTCATACCTGGGATAACTCTCACTTGTGATATGTAATTCTTTTCATACATGATTGGATTGGATTTGCTAATATTTTATTGAGGACTTTTTAATGCCTGTGCTACTAGAGATACTGATCTATAGTTTCCCTTTCTTTTTTTTTTTTTTTTTAAGAATTCAAGGTTAGAAATAATTTTCTTTCAGAATATCTGGTGTGACTGTCCAGAAGTCCAACAAAATTCTTTTTTTTTTTCCCCCATTTATTTTTATTAGTTGGAGGCGAATTACTTTACAACATTGCAGTGGTTTTTGTCATACATTGAAATGAATTAGCCATGGATTTACATGTATTCCCCATCCCGGTCCCCCCTACCACCTCCCTCTCTACCCGATCCCTCTGGGTCTTCCCAGTGCACCAGGCCCAAGCACTTGTCTCATGCATCCAGCCTGGGCTGGTGATCTGTTTCACCCTAGATAATATACATGTTTTGATGCTGTTCTCTTGAAACATCCCACCCTCGCCTTCTCCCACAGAGTCCACAAGTCTGTTCTATACATCTGAGTCTCTTTTTCTGTTTTGCATATAGGGTTATTGTTACCATCTTTCTAAATTCCATATATATGTGTTAGTATACTGTAATGGTCTTTATCTTTCTGGCTTACTTCGCTCTGTATAATGGGCTCCAGTTTCATCCATCTCATTAGAACTGATTCAAATGAATTCTTTTTAATGGCTGAGTAATATTCCATGGTGTATATGTACCACAGCTTCCTTATCCATTCGTATACTGATGGGCATCTGGGTTGCTTCCATGTCCTGGCTATTATAAACAGTGCTGTGATGAACATTGGGGTGCATGTGTCTCTTTCAGATCTGGTTTCCTCGGTGTGTATGCCCAGAAGTGGGATTGCTGGGTCACATGGCAGTTCTATTTCCAGCTTTTTAAGAAATCTCCACACTGTTTTCCATAGTGGCTGTACTAATTTGCATTCCCACCAACAGTGTAAGAGGGTTCCCTTTTCTCCACACCCTCTCCAGCATTTATTGCTTGTAGACTTTTGGATAGCAGCCATCCTGACTGGCGTGTAATGGTACCTCATTGTGGTTTTGATTTGCATTTCTCTGCTAATGAGTGATGTTGAGCATCTTTTCATGTGTTTGTTAGCCATCTGTATGTCTTCCTTGGAGAAATGTCTGTTTAGTTCTTTGGCCCATTTTTTGATTGGGTCATTTATTTTTCTGGAGTTGAGCTGGAGGAGTTGCTTGTATATTTTTGAGATTAATCCTTTGTCTGTTGCTTCGTTTGCTATTATTTTCTCCCAATCTGAGGGCTGTCTTTTCACCTTGCTTATAGTTTCCTTTGTTGTGCAAAAGCTTTTAAGTTTCATTAGGTCCCATTTGTTTATTTTTGCTTTTGTTTCTAAAATTCTGGGATGTGGGTCATAGAGGATCCTGCTGTGATTTATGTCAGAGAGTGTTTTGCCTATGTTCTCCTCTAAGAGTTTTATAGTTTCTGGTCTTACATTTAGATCTTTAATCCATTTTGAGTTTATTTTTGTGTATGGTGTTAGAAAGTGTTCTAGTTTCATTCTTTTACAAGTGGTTGACCAGTTTTCCCAGCACCACTTGTTAAAGAGGTTGTCTTTTTTCCATTGTATATCCTTGCCTCCTTTGTTGAAGATAAGGTGACCATAGGTTTGTGGATTTATCTCTGGGCTTTCTATTCTGTTCCATTGATCTATATTTCTGTCTTTGTGCCAGTACCATACAGTCTTGATGACTGTGGCTTTGTAGTAGAGTCTGAAGTCAGGCAGGTTGATTCCTCCAGTTCCATTCTTCTTTCTCAAGGTTACTTTGGCTATTCGAGGTTTTTTGTATTTCCATACAAATTGTGAAATTATTTGTTCTAGTTCTGTGAAAAATATCATTGGTAGTTTGATAGGGATTGCATTGAATCTATAGATTGCTTTGGGTAGTATAGCCATTTTGACAATATTGATTCTTCCAATCCATGAACATGGTATATTTCTCCATCTGTTTGTGTCCTCTTTGATTTCTTTCATCAGTGTTTTATAGTTTTCTATGTATAGGTCTTTTGTTTCTTTAGGTAGATATACTCCTAAGTATTTTATTCTTTTTGTTGCAATGGTGAATGGTATTGTTTCCTTAATTTCTCTTTCTGTTTTCTCATTGTTAGTGTATAGGAATGCAAGAGATTTCTGTGTGTTAATTTTATATCCTGCAACTTTACTGTATTTGTTGATTAGCTCTAGTAATTTTCTGGTAGAGTCTTTAGGGTTTTCTATGTAGAGGATCATGTCATCTGCAAACAGAGAGAGTTTCACTTCTTCTTTTCCTATCTGGATTCCTTTTACTTCTTTTTCTGCCCTGATTGCAGTGGCCAACACTTCCAAGACTATGTTGAATAGTAGTGGGGAGAGTGGGCAGCCTTGTCTTGTTCCTGATTTCAGGGGAAATGCTTTCAATTTTTCACCATTGAGAGTGATGCTTGCTGTGGGTTTGTCATATATAGCTTTTATTATGTTGAGGTATGTTCCTTCTATTCCTGCTTTCTGGAGAGTTTTAATCATAAATGAGTGTTGAATTTTGTCAAAGGCTTTTTCTGCATCTATTGAGATAATCATATGGTTTTAATCTTTCAATTTGTTAATGTGGTATATTACATTGACTGATTTGCGGATATTAAAGAATCCTTGCATTCCTGGGATAAAGCCCACTTGGTCATGGTGTATGATTTTTTTAATATGTTGTTGGATTCTGTTTGCTAGAATTTTGTTAAGGATTTTTGCATCTATGTTCATCAGTGATATTGGCCTGTAGTTTTCTTTTTTTGTGGCATCTTTGTCTGGTTTTGGAATTAGGGTGATGGTGGCCTCATAGAATGAGTTTGGAAGTTTACCTTCTTCTGCAGTTTTCTGGAAGAGTTTGAGTAAGATAGGTGTTAGCTCTTCTCTAAATTTTTGGTAGAATTCAGCTGTGAAGGCATCTGGTCCTGGGCTTTTGTTTGCTGGAAGATTTCTGATTACAGTTTCGATTTCCTTGCTTGTGATGGCTCTGTTAAGATCTTCTATTTCTTCCTGGTTCAGTTTTGGAAAGTTATACTTCTCTAAGAACTTGTCCATTTCTTCCAAGTTGTCCATTTTATTGGCATAGAGCTGCTGGTAGTAGTCTCTTATGATCCTTTGTATTTCAGTGTTGTCTGTTGTGATCTCTCCATTTTCGTTTCTAATTTTGTTAATTTGGTTCTTCTCCCTTTGTTTCTTAATGAGTCTTGCTAATGGTTTGTCAATTTTGTTTATTTTTTCAAAAAACCAGCTTTTAGCTTTGTTGATTTTTGCTATGGTCTCTTTAGTTTCTTTTGCATTTATTTCTGCCCTAATTTTTAAGATTTCTTTCCTTCTACTAACCCTGGGGTTCTTCATTTCTTCTTCCTCTAGTTGCTTTAGGTGTAGAGTTAGGTTATTTATTTGACTTTTTTCTTGTTTCTTGTTTCTTGATAGTTTCCCTTTCTTATAATGTCCTTATTTGTTTTTAGTATGCTGTGCTCATCAAGTGAATTAGGCAGAATTCCCTCTTTCTGGTCTTTGGAAGAGATTGTAGAGATGGTATAATTTCTTCCTCAAATGTTTGGTAGAATTCACCAGTGAATCCATCTTGGCAACTCTTTTTGTTCTGAATAATTGCTTATAGATTCTTTTGGGTTTTCTCTTAGAGAAAGCTTACAAATGACATATTTTTCCTTTCAATCCATAGGCCTGTAGTCCATTTTCTTGTTTCATTGCCCTGGCTGAGACCTTCAGTGTTTTGCTTAGCAGAACTGGTAATAGTGGCATCTTTGTTGTATTTCCTGATTTTGAAGGACAATGCTTCTAATATTTCTCCATTAAGAATGACATTTGGAAGCTTGCATCTGTGTCCATTAATGAACAGCCTGAAGTTTGTACTTTACCACATCACTCTTATCTGGCTGATTGAGAAGCTTATGTTGAGCTCCCAGAATGAACGAGGGAAAATGTTCCTTCCTCTTTCTATTCCCTAGAAGAGTTTGTATAAGATTAGAATGATTGTTCTTGGTGACTTAGTAGGCTTCACTTATAAATTGTCTAGACCTGGAGTTCTTTTTCTCGGCAAAGTTTGTTTTTTATGCATATCTTTAGTAGTTGTACGACTATTCAGGTCCTTTATTCTTGAGGCAGTTTTGATAAGTTAATATTCTGAGTAATTTGTACATTTTGTCTAAGTTTCCAAATGTATGTGTTTTTCTTTTTTTCACTTTTTAATTTCTGCTAAAACTAGAGTCATACCACTCTTTTCATTGCTGATGTTATTTATTTGTTCCTTCATCCTTGGTACTAGTATCTCTTGCTGAGTGACAGTATTATGACAGACTTGGTCGCTCAAAGCAACACGTCTGTCACCTCACAGTTTCTGTGGGTCAGGAGTCTAGGCATGGCCGAGCCGGGGCCTCTGCTCTGGATTTCCCTAGGTGGCCATCAGGATGCTGGCAGCATGGGGGCCTCACCTGAGCCTCAACTGGGGTCTGCCCCAAATGCATGCAGTTGTTGGCCTGTTTCCATCCCCCATGGGTTGTTGGCCCCAGGCCCCATGTCCTTGCTGACTGCTGGCTGGAACCACCCTTGAGTTCCTGCCATGTGGGCCTCTGTACAGTGGCTCCATGAGAACCAGCAAGGGTGGGTCCAGTAGCGCCAGGGAGTCCATCCACCAGTCAGGGGAAGCTGGAGGCAGTGACCGTCAACTTGCAGGGTCAGCTGGCTACATGCAGGTTATGGGCCACCGCTCACGGATGACATGGGCTGAGTGCCTGGGGGCAAGTGAGCATTGTGGAGGGTAGGTCATCCTGAGGCTGTATGCGTACATTCACCTCTAGCCTTTTCAAAGAACCCGGTCTTCTTCAGAAGTATCAGTTAGGCCTGTGATGGATCTTCTCTGCCCTCTGAATGTATCATTTTCTCTCTCACTTTATGTTTACTTAAAAAATTTCATTTGTGCGACTTAAACTATCTATGTCACTGACCCTGTTTTTGGTGATACTGATCCCCATTGTAGCTGCTTCTGTGGGCTTGTCCCTGAGGTTTTCTCTCCTTCATTTCCTCCTTTATCTGCCCCTTCGCTCTCCTCCTGTGACCTGTGATCGCTGCTCCTTCAGCCTTGTATCTCCTCTATGAACCATTTGTCTTTGTGTATTTTAAGGAAGATCATGCTCGTACTTATTTTATGTATTTTAAGGGAGACCATGCTCATATTGGGCACAATAAAGGACAGAAATGGTATGGACCTAACAGAAGCTGAAGATATTAAGAAGAGGTGGCTGGAGTACACAGAAGAACTATATAAAAAGATCCTAATGACCCAGAAAACCACAATGATGTGATCATTCAGCTAGAGCCAGACTTCCTAGAATGCAAAGTCAAGTGGGCCTTAGGAGGCATCACTACGAACAAAGCTAGTGGAGGTGATGGAATTCCAGCTGAGCTATTTCAAATCCTAAAAGATGATGCTGTGAAAGTGCTGCACTCAATATGCCAGCAAATTTGAAAAACTGAGCAGTGGACACAGGACTGGAAAAGGTCAATTTTCATTCTAATCTCAAAGAAAGGCAATGCCAAAGAATGTTCAAACTACACAATTGCACTCATCTCACATGCTAGCAAAGTAATGCTCAAAATTCTCCAAGCCAGGCTTCAATAGTACATGAACCATGAACTTCCAGATGTTCAAGCTGTATTTAGAAAAGGCAGAGGAACCAGAGATCAAATTGCCAACATTGTTGGATCATTGAAAAAGCAAGAGAGTTCCAGAAAAACATTTACTTCTGTTTTATTGACTATGCCAAAACCTTTGTGTAGATCACAACAAACTGTGAAAAATTCTTTAGGAGATGGGAATACCAGACCACCTTACCTGCCTCCTGAGAAATCTGTATGCAGGTCAAGAAGCAACAGTTAGACATTGAACAATGGACTGGTTCCAAATTGGGAAGGGAGTATGTCAAGGCTGTATATTGTCAGCTTGCTCATTTAACTTACATGCAGAGTATCTCATGTGAAATGCTGGGCTCCAAAACCACTGCAGATGGTGACTGCAGCCATGGAATTAAAAAATGCTTGCTCTTTGAAAGAAAAGCCATGACCAACCTAGACAGCATATTAAAAAGCAGAGACATTACTTCGCTGACAAAGATCCATCTAGTCAAAGCTATGGTTTCTCTAGTAGTCATGTATGGATGTGAGAGCTGAACCATAAAGAAAGCTGAGCACTGAGGAATTAATGCTTTTGAACTGTGGTGTTGGAGAATATTCTTAAGAGTCCCTTGGACTGCAAAGAGATCAAACCATTCAATCTTAAAGGAAATAAGTCCTGAATATTCATTGGAAGGACTGATGCTGAAGCTGAAGCTCCAATACTTTGGCCACTTGATGAGAAGAACTGACCTGTTGGAAAAGACCCTGATGCTGGGAAAGATTGAGGGCAGGAGAAGAAGGGGACGACAGAGGATGAGATGGTTGCATGGCATCACCGACTCGATGGACATGAGTTTGAGCAAGCTCCAGGAGTTGGTGATGGACAGGGAAGCCTGGCGTGCTGCAGTCCATGGGGTTGCAGAGTTGGACACGACTGAGCAACTGAACTGACTGACTGATGTTCATACTTCTGAGGCGGTAGAGTGGGGGGTGAGGGTAGCAGATGCACTGCTGCTTTGCTGGAATGGACATCACAATGTCCCACTGTGTTGCAGGGAGACCCTCGAGCGGGGCTTGCAGTTCTGTCGGCAGAAGCAGAGGCCTGATGGCTCCTGGGAAGGGTGAGTGCTGCCTGTGGGTGCAGATGCCAGGGGCAGGGGTGGGAGGGGGGCACTGTGCTGCCCAGAAGTCTCTGGACATGCTCCTGGGCCATCCCCCACAGTCACTGCTCAGCATTTTGCTGGGCAGTGTAGTCAAGGGCGTTGGAAGTACTTGGTGGCCTGATGGCTCCTCACCCCCTTCCTCTGGGCTTGGATCTGGCTTGTGGAGCTGTCGGTGGAAGCCAGGTTGGGCAGGTCTGTCTCCGTGTTGAAGGCTTGAGGATGTTTTTCTTGAAAACAGATGCAGCCCCTCCCTGCACTCCAGAGGGTACTGGAGGTGTGCCTGCACCCTGCCGTGACTGAGAACTCAGGGACCAGACTGTTCCCCCTTGTCTTCCTCCAGCTCCTGGGGCGTGTGCTTCACGTACGGCACCTGGTTTGGGCTGGAAGCCTTCGCTTGCATGGGGCACACCTACCATAATGGGTGAGTGCAGGCATTTGTGCTGTGGTGGGAGGCCGTCTTCTCAGCATAATACTCTGCTGGGGGCTTTCTTCCTCTGATGTTTGACTTTGGGGTTGTTTTTACATGCTTTTAAACATTGAGATAAGATCAGTTTTCCAGAAAAATGTATGAGGTGCTGTGCCTCGCTGCTCTGCAGAGCCTTCTGGCTATTGTGGGGCAGGAAGCCTTTGGCCTTCTGCCCTCCCCCAGCTCACCTACCCCACCCAAGTCCCACATCTGGGCTGGAGCAGGAGCAGCCACAGGCCAGGAGGTTGGCCAGGCTGGGTTGTGTCACGTTCGGAAGCCCATCTGCAGCTGTCTGGTCATCTCTCAAAATCCTGTGATGCTGGTACCTCTGTCCCTTTCACCTCCGCTCTGGCGCGCTGAGTGCAGGGGGCCCACACCCCCCTCTCCGTTACCTGAGGAAGCCTGGCCAGGGTGAGGAGGGGCAGGGACCCTGCCCAGAGTGATGGCTCTGAGTCTTCTGTCTCTGCAGGGCTGCCTGTGCGGAGATCTCCAGGGCCTGTGACTTCCTGCTGTCCCGACAGACGGCAGACGGAGGCTGGGGGGAGGACTTCGAGTCCTGCGAGCAGCGTCGCTATGTGCAGAGTGCCCGGTCCCAGATCCACAACACGTGCTGGGCCCTGATGGGGCTGATGGCCGTCAGGTGGGGGCTTGAGGCCTCTCCCGGAGCCGCGGGGTTGGGCGGAGGAAGGACAGTGAGCCGGCAGCCAGGGTGGGCACAGCAGCGGAGGGAGGGGGAGGTCACCTTGATAGGTGACAGGTTCGCACGGCTAGGTGGTGGTTCCTGCAAAAGGCCTCTGAACCAGGTCAGCCAGGGCACAGGGCTGCCAGGGCATGACTGTGTAGCAGCACCTGCAGCGGCTGTGTCACAAATGTAATCAGGCATATGCACACATGACATGCACACACAGTCATGCACACGGACGTGTACGTGGTGCCCCAGTCTGTGCCCCCTGTTGGATTTGGGGCCATTGGGAAACCTCCCTAAACCCCTCAGAGGAAGGCCAAGGGTGTGGGCAGGGGCAGACAGGCTGCACCTTGACCTGAGCCATCGTGCCTCCTGGTGCCTCATCCAGCAGCAAGCGAGGTTAGGCCCCTGAGGACCGGTGGCCAGGTGGACGGGACAGCACTGCTCATGGCAGGGACAGCTCGCTTGGCCACAGGTGGGGTGCCCTCCTGCCCCCTCGTCTCCATCCCAGTGGCATTCCCGCTCCTCGGGGTGTCTGGAGGACCGGCTGTTCCCAGCGGGCCTAGAGGTTCAGGGTGTCCATCATCGGGCCGCGTTTCTCATCCTTGTTCCTGTGCTTGGCTGCGTGAGCCTGAGGACCCAGCCAGAGGGTGTCTCATTCAGGGGGGCGGCGGGAGTGTTCAGTGCCCCTCTCTCCCAGGCACCCTGACGTGGCCGCCCTGGAGAGAGGAGTCAGCTATCTGCTTGAAAAGCAGCTGCCCAACGGGGACTGGCCCCAGGTACGTGTGGCTCCCCCACAACAGGGCCCAAGACCCCTCATGGCCTGTGGGCAGGGTTTCACCTGCAGGGTTTCACCTGCAGGGTTTGGGCGTCACAAACATCACCAGGGTTGGAAGCAGGTCTGTGACAGTGGCAGGTCCTAATGGCCTGGGCTGGTGGCAGGGCTGGTGGTATCAGGGAAGGGCTGGAGGAGAGAAGCTCTCAGCCAAGACACCTTGGGCTGAACCGGTGGCCCCTTACTGAAAAGGAAGTGTGGGAGGGCATGGGGTCATGAGATCAGGGGAGACTGACCCCCCTTTCGGGTGAGTCCAGATGAGCCTGCAAGGGCTGGTGGCCCAGGCTGAGGTTTGCTTTAGGGCCTGGGGTCCTAGAGGTGGGGGGTGGTAAGCCCGCCTGCTTAAGTTAGGGTCCGGTTCAGGGAGCTGTCCTCCATCTAGTGGAGCCGCTGTGTTAACCCCTGTGTCTTTTCAGGAGAATATCAGCGGGGTCTTCAACAAGTCCTGCGCCATCAGCTACACTAGCTACAGAAACGTCTTCCCCATCTGGGCCCTCGGGCGCTTCTCCCGTCTGCACCCCGAGAGCGCCCTCGCTGGCCACCCTTGAGAGCATCCCTGCGGGTGCCTGGGCGGGTAGGGGTTGCTGGTCTCGCGAGTTCCAGGGGAGGTTGGGGCGGGGCGGGGCCTGCTGCGGGGGCAGGGCCTGCTGCGGGGGTGGGGCTTTCAGCTGGTGGAGCAATTTAGAGGAGCACGGGTGAGGGGAGCGACAGAGTGAACCTTGATGCTGGGTACAGCGCATTGCGTTCATGGAACCGCCTGGAGCGGTACCTGGCCTAGCTGTGGGCGGGGCTGGGAGCTTTCCTGACCAACCACCGAGATCGGGAGACCAGCGGCTAGCCTCGTACGCATCCTGCCGCGCGCTGTTGAGGGCCGGCTCTCCCTGCCTGTCTCTGGCTGGGAGAAGTGCTCGTCTCCCTATCACCCCAGCAGGAGAGGCTGGGCCTCGCTGTTCACCAAAGCCGGTTGGGCTATCCGGGATGGGGGACCAGACTCGGTGAGTGTCCGGGGCTGCTCAGAGGAGAGCCAGATGCTGCACCCTGGCCCCGCCTCAGGTCGCGGTTCAGCCAGCTTGTGGGGTGCCAGCATGGCTACCTCCAGAAGTTAGAGTTGTCTCCTAATGAGAAAAGCAGGAGCCTGAGCTAACACGGGGTGAGGGGTCGTGAGTGGCCCCACAAGGGGATGACCCTCACGCCCCCTCTAGGGTGCTGCCTCTCAATTCTCCTCTGGCTTCTAAATGCCTCTGGTTTGGCGTGCATGCACTTCGGGCTCAGGTTGGAAAGTCTTAAGTCCTGGAGTTGCTTCTGACCTACAAGGATCGGCAGCTCACATGCTCAGGGTTCCTGGGAGTGTGGCTGTGAAGGTCGTAGAGCTTTGATGAGGGCCAGAACCAGGCCTGGTGTCACCCTTGGGCCCCACCTCCTTCTCACCCACCCCAGGGCTGGAGGGACCCAGAGAGGTGCCACCTCCCCTTCTGATGGCAGCCCCAGTCACGCTCCCCCAGCCAACTGTTCTCCCTCAGACAGCCGGAGATGCCTGGATGCCCCCCTGCTCCCACCATTCCTGCCGGGAGCCCTGAAGGCCTCTCGGAGGTTTGCACCCTGTGGCCTTGCTCCTGCCGGCTCTGGGGCCCCCAGTGCAGTCCCTGACTTCTGTCTGGGGCTCACCTGCGAGGAGCCTTTTCCTGAGCTGCCCCAGTCCCCCTCCCCCAACTACCCCAGGTGGTGGTCCTCCTGCTTCAAGCCTTGCAGGGCCTGGGCACAGGGAGGCAGGCAGGTCCTGCTGCTCTACCAACCACCCCACTGGCACCTCGTGGTGTTTAGTTGTGCTGGTTGAATGTCAACACTCTGCAGGCACTTTTAAATGAGTGTTTATGTTGCTGAAGGTGCTGTGCTGGACCCTTTGGGATCTGTCCAGTTTGCTCTTGTTCCAGCAGCAGACAGTGGTTTACCGGTTTGCTCCTGGCAGTAGCTACTGCCAGGCATGACCAGGTCCCTGGACAAAACACTAAGCTTCCCGAAAAGAAATGAACATCCACCTTTATACTGAAACATTATTGAAAGTCACCTATCTCACCAGTTACCTTAATACCCAGATCCAGCCCCTAGGCAGAGGCACGTAGTGCTCTTGTCTTGTCCTGGAAGCAGTCATGGACTCGGGTCCTTCACGCCTCATGGTGGACACTGGACCACCACCCCTCAGTCTCAAGGAAAAAGGAACTGCGCAAGATAAGCAGGAGGCACTCTAGTTATCTGAGGGAGAAATACTTGCCTCAGCCTGATTAAAAATCAAGTTCTCTATCCTGGGTGAAGGATAGAGACCTAGGTGGGTCTTGATTCACACTGCTTTTCTTTTGGTTATCGGGAGCAAAATCTGAATGTTCACCAGGACATAAACCAGATCTGACCCTTTGAGGGATTCTCTAACCAAAAGTGCTTAACGCATAATAAAAATGTGCCTCCAAGAAAGTACTTTCTTTACTGGGCGTAACCAATGTTGATACGTAGATCTGAATTTTTTTCTGGTAATAAAAATGTTTAAAAACTGATGCCATCAACTGTGGCTTCCTCATTCTCTCAGCTCTCAGCAACTAATTACAGGTTAATTGGCTGGCTTGATTTAGTTTCATCTCTCCATCTGCAGTAAAAAGTTTTATTTATAACTCCCGTTGTTTAAAAAAAAAAAAGTTAGACGCACAAGACAATGGGACATGAAGGCCAGAAAGTCAAAGGGGACTGGGAGGGACATTGCTTGACTTGCTTGGTGTTGTCAGCCTCCTAGCTCCTGGCTCAACTTTGTCCTTGCTTGTGGGGAGGGGGCATCTGGGTTCTTCTCTCCATAAGGCATCTGGGTTCCAGCAGGATCACAGGAACTATCCTTGGAAGTATCCATGTTGGAAGCTGGAGACGCAGCTCTGGAGAGCTCTGGAAACTTCCTAGGGGCCCTGGGGCAGACGGTCCTGACATTGGTTGCGTTTTTCACTTGGAATTTCTGCTGCTGTTCTACAGGCCCTCGTTTCTCACTCAGGGTTAGGGTGATACTGGTAACTTCAGAGTTACTTGTAGTCTTTTGTGAAAATGATTTACCCATTAGTTTCTATGAGCCTATTATTGGTACATGACTTGCAGGCTTCCTCATGGGAAAGTACCGCGTGGGGGCTGTTTGAGACCCACATTGCCATCACTGCAGAGTGGCTGTGTTGGTGGCTTCAGGCAGACTCGGGTGCCTGCCCCACAGCCAGGATATTCTTGGGTACAGGACAGAGCAAGCCTTCAGCTCTGTGTTCCCTGACACCCCCCATTTCTCGGGAAGATGGAGAAGCAGGGCCTGCCCTCAGGTCATCCAGGAGTAGACAGGCACTGAAACGCCGTGAAGGTGGCCAGAAGACATAAAAAATTGAGCAGAGTTTCAGTGGCCTGTTGGATAATAGCAGTCCACCCTGTGTAATCTGAGTCCTAGGAAATGGGGAGGGAGGGCAGGAGGCAGGCAGTAAAATACTTAAGTAACTGTAGCTGAAATTTTCCCAAATATGATACATATAAGCTCACATTCATGAAGCTCAACCCACATGTAGCAGGATAATCACAGACCAAAAAGCCCAAGCAAAACCCACTTCAAGGATCATGATAATCGATGATGAAAACTAAGGATGAATACAGCTTAAAAGCAAGCAAAACAGGCAAGTTAGGCTTCCCTGGTATCTCAGTGGTAAAGAATCTACCTGCCAATGCAGGAGACACAGGTTTGATCCTTGATATAGGAAGATCCTACATGTCGCAGAGCAACTGAGCCCATGCACCACAACTATTGACCTGTGCTCTAGAGCCCAGGAGCTGCAACTGCTGAAGCCCTTATTCTAGAGCCCGCAAGTCGCACCCACTGAGCCCACATGCCCTAGAGCCCATGCTCCACAGTAAGGGAGGCCACCGCAACGAGAAGCTCGTGCACTGCTGCAACTAGAGAGTAGCCCTGGCTCACCACAGCTATAGAAAAGCCCGAAAAGCAACAAAGACCCAGCACCACCAAGAAAGAAAAACCAGGCATTTTATGTATCAGTGAGCGAAGACGAGAATGACAAATGACTTATTAGGAGGAGAGCACAATGAAATGACTTCCTCAAAGTATCAAAAGGGGAAAAAAAACCCTTAAATTCTGTATTCAAAGAAAAGAGAAATGAAAGCAGAGTAGACCTTTTCCAGATGAACCAGTGCTGAAAGAATTGTCCAGCAGCCTTGCCTTTGAGAAATGTTAGGTTGTTTGGTGCAGGAAAGAGATGCTGGATGGAAACTGATCTCCAGAGAATGAAAAGCACCAGGTGGTGTGTGGTAAGGATAGAAGACCTCCCCCCTTTGTCTAAAAGATTTTTTCTTTAAAATTAACTTTTAAAATAGAAAAACAATAATGGTGTTTTTGACATAAGAAGTAAAACATATGACAACAATAACAGGATGTTAAAGGTGGATGGAGGTTCCCACCTGTATATGAAGTGGTTTATTGCTTAAGGGTAGACTGTGATGAGCAAAAGAAACCTGCTGTCAACCCCATAGTAAGCCACTGGAAAAGAAAGAGGTACAGCTAGTAAACTAAGAAAGTAGGTAAAACGACCCAAAAGAAGATGAGAGAAAAAGAACAGATGGGACAAATAGAAAACAAATAAGATAATAGGCTTAAACCCAACTCTTATGTACTGAATTGCGGCCCTCTCTGTTCATATGATAGGCTTCTCAGGTAGCACTAGTGGCAAAGAATCTGCCTGCCAATGTGGAAGATACAAGATTCCGGTTTGATCCCTGGGTCGGGAAGATCCCGTGGTGTGGAAAATGGCACACCCCTCCAGTATCCTTGCCTGTAAAATTGCATGGGCAGAGAAGCCTGGTGGGTTACAGTGCATGGTTGCAGGAGTCAACACGACTAAGAGACTGAGCCCAGGAGCATTCATATGATGCTGCACCTGGAGATGGGGCCTTTAAGAAGATAAGGTTAAACATGGTTGTAAGGGTGAGCCCCTGATTCAGAAGGACTGGTGTCCTTGAGAGAGAGAGACACCAAGAGCGCACGCTGAGGAAAGACCACATGAGGACCCAGGTAGGCAGTTGTCTGCATGCAGTTGCCGTAGGAGGGTCCAGCCCTACTAATACCCTTGTCTTGGACCTCTAGCTTCCAGAACCCTGAGAAAATTAATTTCTGTTGTTTAAGTCACCCAGTCTGTGGTGTTTTGTTATGGCAGCCCCCAAACACTAGTAAGACATACATCACCAATTCAAATAATTGTACTAAATGTAAAGGGCTAAACATTCTGGTTAAAAGGCAGGGATTGTCATGTTGGATGAAAAGCATGACACATCTATGTTGTCCATTAGAAATTTCTATTTTTTTTTTTTGGTAAGATTTATTTATTTGGCTTCATCGGGTCTTAGTTGTGGCATGCGGGATCTTTGTTGCTGCTGGCAGGCTCAATAGTTGCAGCACATGGGCTCTCTAGTTTGTAATGTGTGGGCTTAGCTGCTCTGTGGCATGTGAGATCGTAGTTACCGGGATTGAACCCATGTCCACTGCATTGCAAGGTGGATTCTTAACCACTGAACCACCAGGGAAGTCTCCAGAAGAAAGTTTTAGTATAAAGATACAGGATAAAGGTGAAAGTTCAGGAAAAATGTGTAATGAAATCACAAATAAGAAAAAGTGCTTGGTTTCAGTGTAGGTATGGAGGCTTTTGGACGGTCTCTTATTACTTAAAGTTCCATGTAGTCAGGAGTTTTCTGGTGTTCTCAGGTTTTGGGCTTAAATCTCCTGCCTCTGGATTTCAGTTTTATTCTTCCAGTAGTCTCAAGACTTCTCCAACTATACAGCACTGATAATAAAACTTCTAGGTTAATGGTGAAAAGATTCTCCCCCATGAGGGACACTCAGAGAGGTTCACAGAGTTACATGAAGAAGAGGAGAGGGAGGAGGGAGATAGAGAAGAGCAGGAGGAGAAAAAGGGGGGGACTCAAGAGCAGAGAGACAGATCTACGCAGTTGTCTGTTCCCAGAGTGTTCTCCGTAGCCCAGACACCCACAAAGATTCACAGAATTGGATTGGGAAGAGAAGGGGAAAGGAGGAAATAGAGGTGTTCTGAGGTAGAAAACGGAGAGTCAAGATTGGGAGGGAGTAATCAATACACTCCTGAATAAAAATGGGAACTGAATATTGGAGTCTTAAATGTCCACAATTTATATCATATACTGAAAAACAAAGATTAAAAATCTAGAGTAGAGGTTAGACTCTTAAAAATACAATATTAAAAACAAAAACCAAAACACACACACACAAAATTTTAGAAATATATATGAAGTTCAGTTTAAAAATAGGGCTTCTCTTTTTATTTGTAAGGTTATAGTGTAATGAAAATGAAAATTAAGGAGTAGTAGAGGAGTAATAGAGGACTTTAAAAGGAAACAAGAGAAAAGAAAAATAGAAAATAGAAGAGAAAAAGAAAAAAAAGAAAAAAAAAAAACAAGAAAAAAAATTTTCCCAATTAAAAAAATCATAAAAATCTATGAAAATGAAAGTTAAGGAGTAATGGGGGAGTAATAGGGAATTTTAAAAGAAAATAAAAGAGAAAAAAGAAAAAAAATTTTTTTTTTTTTTACTAAAAAAAAACCAAAAGTAAAAATATATCTAGGAATTTCTCTGGAGCTGTTGCGGTCAGTGTGGGTTCGGTTCAGTTTCAGATAGCGCCTCGTTCCAGCTTATACTTCTCGATATCTACAGGCCCCTTCCGGTGTAGTCGGTGTTCTCTAAAGCTGGTTTTTTGAAAAAAATAAACAAAATTGACAAACCATTAGCAAGACTCCTTAAGAAACAAAGAGAGAAGAACCAAATTAACAAAATTAGAAACGAAAATGGAGAGATCACAACAGACAACACTGAAATACAAAGGATCATAAGAGACTACTACCAGCAGCTCTATGCCAATAAAATGGACAACTTGGAAGAAATGGACAAATTCTTAGAAAAGTGTAACTTTCCAAAACTGAACCAGGAAGAAATAGAAGATCTTAACAAAGCCATCACAAGCAAGGAAATCGAAACTGTAATCAGAAATCTTCCAGCAAACAAAAGCCCAGGACCAGATGCCTTCACAGCTGAATTCTACCAAAAATTTAGAGAAGAGCTAACACCTCTCTTATTCAAACTCTTCCAGAAAATAGCAGAAGAAGGTAAACTTCCAAACTCATTCTATGAGGCCACCATCACCATAATTCCAAAACCAGACAAAGATGCCACAAAAAAAGAAAACTAGAGGCCAATATCACTGATGAACATAGATGCAAAAATCCTTAACAAAATTCTAGCAAACAGAATCCAACAACATATTAAAAAAATCATACACCATGACCAAGTGGGCTTTATCCCAGGAATTCAAGGATTCTTTAATATCCGCAAATCAGTCAATGTAATACACCATATTAACAAATTGAAAGATAAAAACCATATGATTATCTCAATAGATGCAGAGAAAGCCTTTGACAAAATTCAACACTCATTTATGATTAAAACTCTCCAGAAAGCAGGAATAGAAGGAACATACCTCAACATAATAAAAGCTATATGTGACAAACCCACAGCAAGCATTACCCTCAATGGTGAAAAATTGAAAGCATTTCCCCTGAAATCAGGAACAAGACAAGGCTGCCCACTCTCACCACTACTATTCAATATAGTTTTGGAAGTTTTGGCCACAGCAATCGGAGCAGAAAAAGAAGTAAAAGGAATCCAGATAGGAAAAGAAGAAGTGAAACTCTCACTGTTTGCAGATGACATGATCCTTTACATAGAAAACCTTAAAGACTCTACCAGAAAATTACTAGAGCTAATCAATGAATATAGTAAAGTGGCAGGATATAAAATTAACACACAGAAATCCCTTGCATTCCTATACACTAACAATGAGAAAACAGAGAAATTAAGGAAACAATACCATTCACCATTGCAACAAAAAGAATAAAATACTTAGGAGTATATCTACCTAAAGAAACAAAAGACCTATACATAGAAAACTATAAAACACTGATGAAAGAAATCAAAGAGGACACAAACAGATGGAGAAACATACCGTGTTCATGGATTGGAAGAATCAATATTGTCAAAATGGCTATCCTACCCAAAGCAATCTATAGATTCAATGCAATCCCTATCAAGCTTGATAGGGATGGTATTTTTCACAATGGTATTTTTCACAGAACTAGAACAAATAATTTCACAATTTGTATGGAAATACAAAAAACCTCGAATAGCCAAAGTAACCTTGAGAAAGAAGAATGGAACTGGAGGAATCAAAAACCTGCCTGACTTCAGACTGTACTACAAAGCCACAGTCATCAAGACAGTATGCTACTGGCACAAAGACAGAAATATAGATCAATGGAACAGAATAGAAAGCCCAGAGATAAATCCACGAACCTATGGACACCTTATCTTCAACAAAGGAGGCAAGGATATACAATGAAAAAAAGACAACCTCTTTAACAAGTGGTGCTGGGAAAACTGGTCAACCACTTGTAAAAGAATGAAACTAGAACACTTTCTAACACCATACACAAAAATAAACTCAAAATGGATTAAAGATCTAAATGTAAGACCAGAAACTATAAAACTCTTAGAGGAGAACATAGGCAAAACACTCTCTGACATGAATCACAGCAGGATCCTATATGACCCACCTCCCAGAATATTGGAAATAAAAGCAAAAATAAACAAATGGGACCTAATGAAACTTAAGAGCTTTTGCACAACAAAGGAAACTATAAGCAAGGTGAAAAGACAGCCCTCAGATTGGGAGAAAATAATAGCAAACGAAGCAACAGACAAAGGATTAATCTCAAAAATATACAAGCAACTCCTGCAGCTCAATTCCAGAAAAATAAATGACCCAATCAAAAAATGGGCCAAAGAACTAAACAGACATTTCTCCAAGGAAGACATACAGATGGCTAACAAACACATGAAAAGATGCTCAACATCACTCATTATCAGAGAAATGCAAATCAAAACCACAATGAGGTACCATTACACGCCAGTCAGGATGGCTGCTATCCAAAAGTCTACAAGCAATAAATGCTGGAGAGGGTGTGGAGAAAAGGGAACCCTCTTACACTGTTGGTGGGAATGCAAACTAGTACAGCCACTATGGAGAACAGTGTGGAGATTTCTTAAAAGACTAGAAATAGAACTGCCATATGACCCAGCAATCCCACTTCTGGGCATACACACTGAGGAAACCAGATCTGAAAGAGACAGGTGCACCCCAGTGTTCATCGCAGCACTGTTTATAATAGCCAGGCCATGGAAGCAACCTGGATGCCCATCAGCAGATGAATGGATGAGGAAGCTGTGGTACATATACACCATGGAATATTACTCAGCCATTAAAAAGAATTCATTTGAATCAGTTCTAATGAGATGGATGAAACTGGAGCCCATTATACAGAGTGAAGTAAGCCAGAAAGATAAAGAACATTACAGCATACTAACACATATATATGGAATTTAGAAAGATGGTAATGATAACCCTACATGCAAAACAGAAAATGAGACACAGATGTACAGAACAGACTTTTGGACTCTGTGGGAGAAGGTGAGGGTGGGATGTTTCGAGAGAACAGCATGTATATTATCTAGGGTGAAACAGATCACCAGCCCAGGTGGTATGCATGAGACAAGTGCTCAGGCCTGGTGCACTGGGAAGACCCAGAGGAATCGGGTGGAGAGGGAGGTGGGAGGGGGGATTGGGATGGGGAATACATGTAACTCCATGGCTGATTCATTTCAATGTATGACAAAACCCACTGCAATGTTGTGAAGTAATTAGCCTCCAACTAATAAAAATAAATGGAAAAAAAAAAACCACTACAAAAAAAAGTGCTATATTAGTATCAGTAGATTTCAGGAAAAGGAACAGTATCAGAAAGAGACATTTACTAATGATAAAAATGTCAATTCAACAAGAAGGCTTAACAGTCTTATATGCACCTAATAATAGAGCTTCAACATACATGAACCAAAAACTGGTGGGACTACAGAGACGATTAGACAAATACATGATAAAAGTGGGAGATTGCAGTACTTGTCTCAGCAACTGTAGACGAAACCTCCAACCAGCTTGAGTAACCGCATTTATATAACATAGCACTCTTTCCGGTGCTAATTCACTAAGATAGGCCATGTGCTGGGTCAGGAGACAAGTGTCAAGAAAATCAAAAGGATTGAAACTGTACAGAGTGTACTGTGACTGCTGTGGAGTTAAGTTAGAAATCAGTAATAAAAAGTCTTAGAAAATCCCAAATATATGGAAAGGAAACAATATACTTCTAAATCCTCTACAGTCAGACTTTCCTAGTGGTTCAGTGGTTAAGAATCCACCTTGTAATGCAGGGGACATGGGTTTGATCCCTGGTCCGGGAAGATCCCACATGCTACTGGGCAACTAAGCTCGAGTGCCACAACTCCTGAAGTCTGTGCACCCAGAGCCGGCGCTCTAGAGAAGCCACCTCGGTGAGAAGCCCACACACTGCAGTGAAGAGAGTAGCCCCCAAATAGAGAGCTCTTGTGTAGCATCAAAGACCCATCACAGCCAAAAATAAAGACATAAAAAATAAATCATCTGTAATAAAAAATAAAACACAAGGGGAATTAGAAAGTGTTTCAAACTGAACAAAAATAAAAACATAACGTCAAAATTTGTGGGTTGTCACTAACGCAGTGTTTAGAGAAATATTTACAGGCTTACGTATTAGTGCTGAAAATTAGGCTTCCACCTTAAGAATCTTAAAACCAAAGTAAGTAGAAGGAAGGGAATACGGGACCAAAGAGTAGATGTCAGATGCTGCAGAATACATGCAAGAAGATCAATGAAACCAAGAAGTGATGCTTTGAGAAAAGTGAACAGGCCTCTAGTCTGACCAAATTAAGAACCCATATTGGGACTACAAATGGTACATCAGTACAGATCCTGCAGAAGTCAGCCTGCACCCTCCTCCCCGGCTCACATCAGTCCCACCACTCTGCTTGCTGTACGTGCTCCTGCAAAACCCACTGGCACTGTTTCTGCACTTTTACATTTGGCTTTTCTGCCTTGGCTGTACCTATTTGTGCTCAGAGGTGTGAGGCTTCAGAGAGCGTAGCAAGGAAATATGAACTGTGTGATGCCTGTATTCCACCATGTAGGTGTGGAATACACTGTGGAATACACTGTCCACAAATGATGTGGACAGCTTCCTCAGAAGCCACAACTGTTATCTATATGGGAATGAGAAGAAGTGGAAACATTAAGTGACTTTATTGATAGTTAAAAAATTATATCAGAAACTTTCCCAGAAGAAAACTCTAGGCTCTCATGGCTTTGCTGGTGAATTTATTAAACATTTAAGAGAGAAATAGCAATCTAACACAGCATACAGAAAAGAGAGGAGGGAACTCTTTGCAACTCATTGTATAAGATCAATATGACCTTGATAGTAAACAGGATATCACAAAAAAAGATACAGATCAATTTCCCTCATGAATATAGAAAATACTTAAAATATTAGCAAGCTGAATGTGATGTGTTAGAAGGGAACTGCATCATGACCAGGAAACTGGCAGGATGTCTCCAGGTCCGTGGCTGAGAGGGTTTTCTTGGGGTGGGAAAGAAAATGGCATTTTAAATGTGAGGGGGGGTGCCAGCAGAGTGGAGCTACTCGTGCCCCCCTGCCTAATTCTCGAGTCTGTAGGGCACTGCCTCCAGCCTTCCTCAATGGGCGCCGTCCATGTTTCCACTGTCCCATCTGCTCTGTCTCAGGATGTGAGAGGGACAGTTGGGATTTAGTATCATTTCTCTGCAAGCCCTACCCAGGGCTCTGTCTTCCTGTGGTGACCTTGCACTAAGTTATTAGTCTGGGGGGAGTTGAAGGTGTGTTCTGCTGGAGGGTCCTCCCACCCCACCCCAGCCCTCGCTGCCAGGGGGAGCCCTAGATGTCAGCAGGAGGGGAGAGAGGACTCGATGCTCCTGTTGGGGCTCATGTCCTCAGGAGGAGCAGGCCTGTCTGCTGCCCGTGGGGCCAGGAAACTACTGACTTGGTGTACTTCCCAGGTAGATAGTTGGGGGCGGGCCTTACGGAGGTCGAGGTCACACTGCTTGAGGACTGGAACTTGGGCAGGACTCTGCGTGGGATTGTCCAGACGGCCCTGCCCTGGCTGGGGGTCCTCAGGTCCGATACTGGCCAGTGTCCCAGATGCTCAGTGCTGGCATTCAGTGTGGGGATGCAGACAGGCTGCCAGGACCCTGAGGACCAGGGGAGTGCAGTCAGCAGGTGTCCTCCGACTGCCAGCCTCTGAGAGCCCGCCAGAGCTCCATGGGCTGTGGGGGCAGTTGACGGGCACTCCCAGGCCTGTCTCCCTTGTGCCCATGGCCTCCTCTTCCTCAGGCGTGCATCCTGGGGCTACGTCATCCACGTCTGCAGGTCAGACAGCCCCAGCTCCAGGCCGGCCTGCCTGCCTCCAGGACCCTGCAGGTGACCTGCAGTTGAGGGGCCGGGGGCAGGGGAAGGGGGTCCTTGAGTCACTCAATGAAGGCGGAGCTCCCCTCCCCCAGGCCTGTGGATACTCCTGCAGCCCGGATTTCTGGCTGTTCGGAACCTGCTGGAACATTCTGGCCTCGGCCTCGGGCCTGTGCTGTTCCCTTGCTAGGAAGCCCACCCCGTGAGGCGCCCCATCCCCAACCTCCTGTCCCCGCCCCTCTGCTCACCGTGGCCGAGACACTGCCGCTTTAAGGGCGACATCACAAGGCTGCGGAAGGCCGGTGGAACTTGGGGTTCTTGGCGTTTCTGGAGCGCCCGTGGGCTCTGATTTTCCATCTCCATGGGGCCGCAGGCCCACACGTGACAGAGGACTGGCCATGGCTGAGGGCAGCGAGCTGATGAACAGGCTCATGAGCGAGAATGCTGACCTCAAGAAGCAGGTGCGTCTCATGAAGGAGAACCAGATGCTGAAGCGACTGCTGAGCGAGAGCTGCCAGGAGAGCTGTGGGCGCGGGGGCCGTGACTTTCTCTTCCCCAAGGCGCCCGCCTACCCTGAGGCCTGCTCCCCGGGGAGCACAGGTGAGCTGGGGCTGGAAGGTGGGTGGGCAGGTGGGTGACCCACTTGGGCTAGTGGGGCTCTGTCCATGGTGGCCGCCGAGGTGCGGCCACAGAGGCTTAAAGCAGGTCCACTGAGGCCAGCCCAGGGGATGGTGGGGCCAGGCTGTGTGCAACTTTGCTCTCCTGGGGGCTGGCCAGCCGGGCATGCCCAGCCCTCGGCCAGGGCAGCTGTGCCCACCATAACTGGCCAACGGCTGTGCCCGGAGAGGGAAGGACCCTGCCTAGGAGAGAGACCTGTGGGTCACAGACAGGAAGTAAGCGTGGAGCGGTCACCCAGCTCGCCCCGTGGGAGCCCCATCAGAGGCCAAGACACTTTCTATGAAGGTAGCTGGCTCTGCTTGAAAGTTTTTGTATGTAGGAAGTGTGACTTAGGGTGTAGTTGGCGCTGTGACCTTGGTCTGAGTGGCTGGGATGTGGACCATGGGCCCTGTGACCAGGTGAGCTCCGTGTTCCCGGAAGTGATGATCACTCACTGCCCAGCAGGGCGGGTGGAGTCCACACCCTAGCCCTTGCCCTGGCATTGCCCATGCCCACCCCTGGCAATGCCCGTGCCCACAGACCAGCTGTCTTCTCAGGATAAGTTGTGCACCTGGAGTGAGATGTTTTCCTCTGTTGAAGCTTCTTTCAGAGCTACTGCTGGTTCCCAGTGGGATGCTCGGCTGCTCTGGGACCCGCTCTGGATGTGGTCACCTCCTGAATGTTGGGTGTGGTCACCTCCTGCCCTGAGCAAGCAGACCCTGTGAGCAAGCATGTCCCGGTGTGCGAGGGTCCCTCATGGCATCTCCATACCTTCAGCCTCAGGGTGGGCCTTGAGGAGGGAGCTCAGCCAAGCAGGGTCCTCATGGGGGCGGGGGGCAGTACGGCGGGTAGAGGGGGAGCAGCTGGAGGAGCCTGGGGCCCTGTCTTCAGCTCTGCCCGTGGCCAAGACACACAATGTCCCCGGGTGACCGTGGGTAGAGGGGCGCCTGTCTCTCGGTGCTGTGTCCCTGACATGATGCCCCGCAGAGGGTCTGTGCCACCTCTTCAGCCTACGAGGAATGCCTGCTAGGCAGTGGCTGCCTGAGGCACTTGTCCCCAAGGCCTTGTCTGCGCTGTGACCACTGCCAACAATCATGTGCTTCGGTCTGCTCTGTGGCCATTTGTCCTAAGAATTGAGCTTTGCTGAAACACAAGCTGGAATCAAGATTGCTGGGAGAAATACCAATAACCTCAGATATGCAGATGACACCACCCTTATGGCAGAAAGTGAAGAAGAACTAAAGAGCCTCTTGATGAAAGTGAAAGAGGAGAGTGAAAAAATTGGCTTAGAACTCAACATTCAGAAAACTAAGATCATGGCATCTGGTCCCATCACTTCATGGCAAATAGGTGGGGAAACAGTGCAAAAGTGGCAGATTTTATTTTTGAGGGCTCCAAAATCACTGCAGATGGTGATTGCAGCCATGAAGTTAAAAGACGCTTACTTCTTGGAAGAAACCTATGACCAACCTAGATAGCATATTAAAAAGCAGAGACATTACTTTGCCACCAAAGGTCCATCTAGTCAAAGCTATGGTTTTTTCAGTAATCATGTATGGATGTGAGAGTTGGACTATAAAGAAAGCTGAGTGCCAAAGAATTGATGCTTTTGAACTATGGTGTTGGAGAAGACCCTTGAGAGTCCCTTGGACTGCAAGGAGATCCAACCAGTCCATCCTAAAGGAAATCAGTCCTGAATATTCATTGGAAGGACTGGTGCTAAAGCTGAAGCTCCAATACTTTGGCCACCTAATGTGAAGAACTGACTCATTTGAAAAGACCCTGATGCTGGGAAAGGTTGAAGGTGGGAGAAGAAGGGGATGACAAAGGATGAGATAGTTGGATGGCATCACTGACTCAATGGACATGAGTTTGAGTGAACTCTGGGAGTTGGTGATGGACAGGGAGGCCTGGCGTGCTGCAGTCCATGGGGTCGCAAGGAGCTGGACAGGACTGAGCGACTGAACTGAACCTTCAGGGCACAGAGCTGTCTGTGTGATCGGCGGACTGGCCAGGCTGGTAGGTGGGCTTCAGGTGAGGTGCAGGCCTTTGCTCAGGCTGCGCTGATCCCCATCAGGGTACAGTCAGGCTGTTTCTGGGGCATGGCCAGCATCCCACCCATGGGCAAGCTCAGATCCTCCTGGATGCCCAGGAGGAGCCCCAGCCCCTGGCCAGCCCGAGGCCTCAAGCCTTCCAAAGAAAGGCCTTGGAGCCCCTGTTGCAGGGTGTGGGCTGATGGGCCCCCGCCATCCTCAGAGCCACCTCTGTCCCCAGAGTGCAACCTTGGCCTTGGGGCTGGACTTGGAGAATCGGTAGGAGTTCCGCAGCGGAGCTCGAGATTTCAGACGGACGGGAACTGCACACAGCAGCGGCTCAGGGTTTGCTTTAGAAACCAGATGTGGTTTATTTATTTATTTATTTAGGCTGCAGGCTTCTCGTTGCAGTGGCTTTTGTTGTTGTGGCGCACAGGGTCTGGGTGCACGGGCTCAGCGACTCTTGGGCTCTAGAGCACAGGCTTCAGTAGCTGTGGTGCACGGGCGTAGTTGCTCTGCAGCGTGTGGGATCTTTCCGGACCAGGGATGGAACTTCTGTCCCTGCATTGGCCCTCGGATTCTTTACCACCAAGCCACCAGGGAAGTTGCACAGGATGAGCTTTAAAAATGTATTGTCCTCACTAAGCAAGATCACTTGGGGTGAGCGTGACTACTGCAGGCTCCTGGCCCCACTCCCAGCGGCAGCCGCTGTCCACGTCGACTCTGGCTTCTCTCTGAAGTTTTGGTAGCTGTTTGCGTGTGTATCCCAGGATCCTCAGTTTATACGGCCAGGGTGGAGCCATTCTGCACTGACTCCCCAGCCGTCCATCTTCCATCCTTGACCATCGGTCATCTCCTGGAGGGCTTGCACTGTTCCCTGCGGGTTCACCACCAGCCCTTAAGTCTGGTCCCCATGACAGGAGTGCTCCTCCATCTTCCAGCAGCCACGGGGGCTTCACAGGAACCCCTGTGGCCTGCTGATGAGGGGCTGTCCAGGAATCCTTGGGTCAAAGGCCACGTGCAGCTCAAGTGCTGACATGGACCCTGGGACCCTCTCCAAAGGGCTGCGGCCTCTCCACCTGCACCTTTCCCACAGCTGGTGTCACCGTGGGAGGGAGCCAAGCCCCGCCAGCATCTTCTGAGGCCACATGTTCTGAGGGACAGGGTGGGGTGGGGGGCCTTGGCCGTCCCAGGCCCTCCCCTCCCAGGCCAGTTTCCTTTGGATCACCCTGCTGCCTGAGCCCCTGGCATCTCGGAGCCTCCACTGTTGCCTGGACTCCTTCTCCTGCGTGGAGTGTCCAGAGATTTAAAGTAGTTTCTGAGTGTTCTCTTTGCCTCTTCCCTTTACCATCACGATACAGCTGCTTTTGTATTGTTATAAATACATTCTAAATAGCTGTGTAATATTCCAGAATCAGATGAACCAGAATTTAATGAATTCTCCTTATGTTTGAAATGACAGTTCTTTTCTCTTACCCTGAAGTTAGTGTTAGTTGCTCAGTTGCGTCTGACTCTTGTGACCCCTTGGACCATAACCTGCAAGGCTCCTCTCTCCATGGAATTCTCCAGGCAAGAATACTGGAGTGGGTTGTCATTTCCTTCTCCAACCCTGAAGTAAATACCACAGCAAAAGCATTTTATATTCAGAGTTATTTTCTTAGGGTATGTTTCCCTAAAGGTAGAATCACTGGCTCGGAGGCAGGGTAATTATTTTCACGTCTCTTTTTCTTATATTTGCCCGGAGGGTGAGAGCATCCCCTGCAGCTCTATTAAGACTCTGTTTCTTTAAGTCTCTTTAGCCATTTCTCACATAAATCTTTCACATTAATTGGCTTATTCCTGGAGCACTTTATGTTACTTATTGCAATCATGGATGGGATTTCTTTTTCCACTGTGTTTTCAGTTATCTGCGTTGCTGTGTTTTGGAAATCTGTTGATTTGTAAATATTTAGCCTATATCCAGGCCCCTTATCATAGTTTGCTTACTTTATATTTTTATTTTTACTTTTGGCCACCAGGCATGCTGGTTCTTAGTTTCCTGACCAGGGGTTGAACCCAGGCCCTGGGCAGTGAGAGCGTGGAGCCCTAACCACTAGACCACCAGGGAATTCACTATCCAGTCCCTCCCTGAGCTATTTTTGTTCTGCTAAGTTTTCCAGTTCTTTTTTCCATGTTTTCTGAGTTCTGTAGCTGCTGTTTACAGACTTTTACATGGGGTTGGCAGCTCAGATGGGCTTCCCTGGTGGCTCAGTGGTAAAGAATCCACCTGCCAAGCAGGAGACAAGGGCTCAATCCCTGGTTCAGGAAGATCCCCTGGAGAAGGGAATGGCAACCCACTCCAATATTCTTGCCTGGAGAATTCCCACGGACAGAGGAGCCTGGCGGGCTACAGCCCATGGGGTCGCAAAGAGTTGGACACATCTTAGCAACGGAACAACGGCAGCTCGTACGCTCGTTTCTGTCTGTCTTCCTCAGGAATCCCAGGACTTTTGGCCTTGACAGGCTCCCCACTCATCCTTCTGGTGGGTGGTCGGCAGTGGACAGCCCTGTCTGTCCAGGTATCGGGGGTGGGGGTGTAGGCTGGGTGCTGGGGAAAAGCCTTCTAGTCCTTATTTTTAAAGAGCAACAACAACAACAAAATTGAAGAAGGGCTCATTTTGTTAAGATTTGGTGACCTCACTTCTGTAGTGGCCAAAGTGCCCTCGGCTGCGTCCCCACTGGCCTGTGGGGTCTTGTTCCGCTGTGTTGTTGAGAGACTCCTGGTTCTGGGCCTGAGCTGTTTGCTGTGGCATCTGTTTGGCTGGGGCTTCACTCAGGATCTCTGGACTCTGTTTTCTCTGATTCCTATGTGAATCTGGGCTGTGGTTTTCTTTCTGTGGGTTGTCTTTTCAGGGATTTGTTATCAGAGTTGTGACAATTTATAAGCTTAATAATGAAGCATCATTTAATTTTTTCAGTGTTCTAGCCTCATTCATATGATGCAGGGGTTGTGAATTGTTTGGGGATGTGAAAGAACTCATCCACCAACCACCCAGGCCTTCAGCCCTTTGCCTATAATTCTATAACTTCTAGGTTTTTCTTTTTTGCTTATTCATCTGTGCAGGTTTTCTACTTCTTATTGAGTCATTGAAAATAGCTTCCCAAATGATCTCTCCTTTATTAAAGTTTTCAATTAATATTCAATTGGATATTATCTTTTATAAATTTAAACATTATCTTTTATAAATTTAAACATTATCTTCCTGGTCATTCTTATCTGGCTTTTCTCATTTTCAATTTAATTCTTTTGTTTTCTGTTTCTCTAAAGTAGCTTTCCACAGTTTCACTATCTTATTGGACTTTTTGTAGAACTGTTTCAAGTTTATTTCTGCTGCCATTTTTATTATTCTCTAAACTTTGCTTTCTTCAAGAGTTCATTCCTATATGAATGTTTAATTTTTTGATGATGTTTTAGAAGTAATTAAAGGATTTAAGTTGCTAATTTCACTTTAGATACAGTTTTAAATGTATTGATGTCAATATACCTAGTGTTCTGATTTTCATTATTTCTCAATAATCATTTTTCCTATTTTTATTTTCTCCTTGATCTGATCATTACTGAAGATAATTTTTTTTCTAATATGTATATATTTTTTGGTCTTAGTTGTGGCACTTGGGCTTTCTAGTTGTGTGGTGGACTAAGTTGTTCTGCAGTATGTGAGATCTTAGTTCGCTGACTAGGAATTGAACCCACAACCCTTGCATTGCAAGGTGAGTTCTTAACCACTGGACTGCTGGGGAAGTCCTGAGAATGTTTTCAATTTTGAGGAGATGGGGTTTTCTATTGACTCTGATTCATTTATAGTTTTATTATAATGTGGCTTGAAGGTTTTGACTGAGGATTAAAAAAATTGTTTTATGTTTAACACAACTTTATTAGGGCTTGGGAATAACAGAAGGGAATTTCAATTCACTAAATAGAAACTAAAAGTGAAGTGCAAACACGCCTGACCACACAATAATCCCTTTAAAATTAGGTCACAGATATGGCTCTTCCCGAAGCCCACGAGTAGAGTTTTCCCGGCCCCTGCCCATGGCTGGGATGGCCCACCTCCCCTGGGAATATGTGAGTCCTGAGCAAAGGGGACCAGGCTCCTGGGACTGAGCTAGAGGAAGAACAAGCACCGGGGGCCTTTGCTGCCTCACCGCTGTGACTTCCTGACAGTTCCTGGACCATAAGTCTGGCAGGGGACACACATGAGGGATGCTGATCACTGCTCTGCTTTTACAAGGAATACTGGCAACAGTGCCATGTGCATCAGGGCGGGTGGATGAAAAAAATCCATGTGTGTGTGCATGTATGTGCAGATGTGTGCCCATGTATGCACGTGTGTCAGGAGATGGTTAAGTGAACAATAGAGCTACCCAATGATACACTCATCATGGATAAATCTCAAAAAGAGAAGTTTCATAATAAAAGGTGCTGGATGATACCACTTATGTAAAATTTAAGATGCACATATAAGTCACTGTCACAGTGTGTGGACACATTGTGTTGGAGGCCACACACGTGATATGCCTCTGGACCTGGAGCTGCTGGTGTCCTGGGATCCATTGCCTCCTCCAGAGGGGAAGTGGGGACAGGTGTTAGAGCTGGGAGCAGGGTCTCTGTAAGACATGGGTGCTCCAGGAGCCTCCACCTCACAGCTTCTTCCTCCCTCCCTGCCCCAGTTCCAGACTTTGGAAGGTTCGCCAGCGGCCCTGATGCACCCTCCCAGCTGCAGTCCTCCCTGGAAGACCTGCTGTGCTCACACGCCCCCGTCTCCAGCGAGGATGATGCCTCCCCGGGCTGTGTGACGTCCTCACAGGTGCCCTTCAAGGCTTTCCTCAGCTCCCCGGAACTGCATGTCCCCCGAGGCTCTGACCGAAAGCTGTCCCCACTTCTGAGCCCCTTGCAGGACCCGCTGATGGAGAAGACCCTGATGGAGACCCGGGATGTGGGCCGGCCCAAAAAGGTGTGCTTCTCAGAAAGCAGCCTGCCCTCCGGGGACCGAACCAGGAGGAGCTACTACCTGAATGGTGAGGAGGGTGAGGAGCAGGCAGGAGTGTGGGGTTGGCCGCTGGGGAGGGTGGTCAGGGCCCAGCTTCTGCATCCAGCCAGCAGCAGCAGGAGGAGAGTGTGCCCATGCTCCTGGGGTCCGGGGCCCTGTCTGTACACATCTTTTGACCATTTAAATAAGTGAGTAGCTTATCATCTTATGATTGAGTTGTGTATTCTGGATACCAGACTTTTTTGGTACATGTTTTGCAGACATGATCCATGAAAGGGGAGGGGGTGTCCTTCCTTCCTCCAGTGGATTACATTCTGTCAGAACTTTTCACTATGACCCACCCATCCTGGATGGCCCTGCAAGGCATGGCTCATAGCTTCATTAAGTTATGCAGGCCTCTCTGCCATGACAAGGCTGCAATTCTGCTTCATTGACTACACTAAAGCCTTTGACTGTGTGGATCACAATAAACTGTGGAAAATTCTGGAAAGTAAACTGTGGAGATGGGAATACCAGACCACCTTACCTGTCTCCTGAGAAACCTGTATGCAGGACAAGAAGCAACAGTTAGAACTGAACGTGGAACAACTGACTGGTTCAAAATTGGGAAAGGACAATGTCAAGGCTGTATATTGTCACCCTGCTTATTTAACTTATATGCAGAGTTCAGTTCAGCTCAGTTGCTCAGTCAAGTCCAGCTCTTTGGGACCCATGGACTGCAGCACACCAGGCTTCTCTGGCCATCGCCAATTCAAGGAGCTTGCTCAAACTCATGTCAGTTGAGTCAGTGATGCCATCCAACTATCTCATCTTCTGTCATCCCCTTCTCCTCCTGCCTTCAATCTTTCCCAGCATCAGGGTCTTTTCCAATGAGTCCATTCTTCTCATCAAGTGGCCAAGTTCTTTCTCATTAAATGGAGCTTTGGATTCAGCATCAGTCCTTCCAATGATTATTCAGGACTGATTTCCTTTAAGATTGAATGGTTTGATCTCTTTGCAGTCCAAGGGATGCTCAAGAATCTTCTCCAACACCACAGTTCAAAAGCATTAATTTTTCAGTGCTCAGCTTTCTTTATGGTCCAGCTCTCACATCCATAAATGACTACTGGAAAAACCATAGCTTTGACTAGATGGATCTTTGTCAGCAAAATAATGTCTCTGCTTTTTAATATGCTGTCTAGGTTGGTCATTGCTTTTCTTCCAAGGAGCAAGTGTCTTTTAATTCCATGGCTGCAGTCACCATCTGCAGTGATTTTGGAGCCCAAGAAAACAGTCTCTCCATTTGTTTGGAAAATAATCTCTCCATTGTTTCCATTGTGTCCCATCTATTTGCATGAAGTGATGGGACTGAATGCCATGATGTTCGTTTTTTGAATGTTGAATTTTAAGCCAGGTTTTTCACTCTCCTCTTTCACTTTCATCAAGAGGCTCTTCAGTTCCTCTTTGCTTTTTGCCATAAAGGTGGGGTCATCTGCATATCTGAGGTTATTGATATTTCTCCCAGCAATCTTGATTCCAGCTTGTGCTTCATCCAGCCCAGCATTTCACATGATGTACTCTGCATATGATTTAAATAAGCAGGGTGACAATATACAGCCTGGATGTACTCCTTTTCCTATTTGGAACCAGTCCATTGTTCCATGTCTGGTTCTACATGCAGAGTACATCATATGAAATGCTGGGCAGGATAAATCACAAACTGGAATCAAGATTGCCGGGGGAAATATCTCCAGGAGTTTGCTCAAATTCTTGTCCATTGTGTTGGTGATGCTATCTAACCACCTCATATTGCCCCCTTTTCCTTTTGCCTTCAATCTTTCCTAGCATCAATGTCTTTTCCAGTGAGTCAGCTCCGTGCATCAGGTTACCGGAGTTTTGGAGCTTCAGTGTCAACATCAGTCCTTCCAGTGAATACTCAGGGTTGATTGCCTTTAGGATTGACTGGTTTGATCTCCTTGCCATCCAAGGGACTCTCAAGAGTCTTCTCCAGCACCACAGTTCAAAAGCATCAATTCTTGGGCTTTCAGCCTTCTTTATGGTCTAACTCTCACATCCATACGTGAATATTGGAAAAACCACAACTTTGATCATATGGACCTTTGTTGACAAAGTGATATCTCTGCTTTTTAATATGCTGTCTAGGTTTGTCATAGCTTTTCTTCCAAGGAGTAAGCTTCTTTTTGTTTTATGGCTCCAGTCAGTGTCTGCAGTGATTTTGGAGCCCAAGAAAAGAAAATCTGTCACTGCTTCCAATTTTTCCCTTCTATTTGCTATGCTCAAAATCCCTCAAGCTAGGCTTCAGCAGTATGTGAACCATGGACTTCTAGAGGTACAAGCTGGATTTAGAAAAGGCAGAGAAACCAGAGATCAAATTGCCAACATCTGTTGGATCATAGAAAAAGCAAGGGAATTCCAGAAAAACATCTACTTCTGCTTCATTGACTACAAAATTATCATCTTTGTTGTGGTGATCTTTGTTCAGTGGTCTTTCATGTTACTATTGTAATTGCTTTGGGACACCAAGGACTACGCCCATGCAAGACAGAAAACTTAATGCCTAAGTGTTGTGGGTGTTCTGACTGTTCCACTGACCAGCACTCCTCCATCCCTCTCCCTCTGCTGGGACCTCCCTTGTCTCTGAAACACAACAGTATTGAAATTAGGTCGGTTAATAACCCTCCAGTGGCCTCTTAAGTGTTCAAGTGAAAGGAAGAGTTACACATCTCTCACTTTAAATCAAAATGTAGAAATGATTAAGCTAAGTGAGGAAGGCATGTCAAAAGCCAAGGTGGGTTGAAAGCTGGGCCTGTTGTGCCAAACAGTCAAGCTGTGAATGCGAAGGAAAGTTCTTGAAGGAAATGAAAAGTTCTACAGTGAGCACACAAATGATAAGGAAGCACAACAGCTTCATTGCAGATACAAAGAAAGTTTTAGTGGTCTGGGTGGAAGATCAAACCAGCCATACCATTCCCTTAAGGCAAGGCCTCCTCCAGAGCAAGACCCCAACCCTCTTCAGCTCTGTGCAGGCTGAGAGAGCTGCAGAAACTGCAGAAGAGAAGTTTGAAGCCAGCAGAGGTTGGTTCATGAGGTTTAATGAGAGAAGCCATTTTATAACATCAAAATGCAAAGCGAAGCATCAAGGGCTGGAGTAAAAGCTGCAGCAAGTTGTCCAGAAGATTCAGCTCAGATAATTCATGAGGGTGGCTGCACTGAAGGACAGATTTTCAATGTAGAGGAAACAGCTTTCTTTTGGAAGAAGATTCTATCTAGAACTTTATAGCCAGAGAGTAGAAGTAAGGGCCTGGCTTCAAAGCTTCAAAGGACAGGCTGATTCTCTTTTTAGGGGCTAATGCAGCTGGTGGCTTGAAGTTGAAGCCAGTGCTCATTTATCATCTAAAAGAATTATGCTACATCTACTCTGCGTGTGTTCTGTAAATGGACAACAAAGCCTGGATGACAGCATATCTATTTGCAAAATGGTTCACTGAATATTTTAAGCCCACTATTGAGACCTACTGCTCAGGAAAAAGATACCTTTCAAAATATTCCTGCTCATCGATGATGCACCTAGTCACCCAAGGTCTCTGATGCAGACGGACAAGGAGATTAAAGTTGTTTACATGCTGCTAAGGCACATCCATTCTGCCCATGTATCAAGGAGCATTTGACTTTCAAGTCTTATTACTGAAGAAATATACTTCATAGGGGCTTCCCTGGTGGCTCAGATGGTAAAGAATCTGCCTGCAATGTGGGATACCTGGGTTCCATCCCTGGGTTGGGAAGATGCCCTGGAGGGGGGCATGGCAACCCACTCCAGTATTCTTGCCTGGAGAATTCCATGGACAGAGGAGCCTGGCAGGCAACAGTCCATGGGGTCACAAAGAGCAGGACACGACTAAGCCATTGACCACAGCACAGCACAGCACACACTTCATAAGGCCATAGCTGCCATAGATAGCAGTTCCTCTGAGGGCTCTGAAACTTTCTGGAAAAGATTCACCATTCTAGGTGCCACTGAGATCATTCATGATTCACGGGAAGAGGTCAGATGATGGACATCAACAGGAGTCTGGAAGAAGTTGATTCCAGCCCTCATGGATGACTTGAAGGGATTCACGACTGCACTGGAGGGTGTAGCTGCAGATGTGGCGGGAACGGCATGAGAACTGTAATTAGAAGTGGAGCCGGAGATATGACCGAACTGCTGCACTTACAGATAAAGCCTTCACACAGGAGGAGCTGCTTCCTATGTGTGAGCTAGGAAGGTGGTTTCTTGAGGTGGAATCTACTCCTGGTGAAGATGCTGAAACGACAACGAAGATTTAGAACAGTACGCAAACTTAGTTGAGAAAGCAGTGGCAGGGTTTGAGAGAGTTAACTTAAACTTTGAAAGAAGTTCTATTGTGGGTAAAATGCTCTGAAATAGCATTTCATGCTACAGAGAAATTATTCCTGAAAGGAAGAGTCAACAAATATGGCAAACATCATTGTTACCTTTTTAAAGAAATTGCCACACGAACCCCAACTTTCATCAACCACTGTCTGACCAGTCAGAATCTGTCAACACTGAGGCAGGACCCTCCACCAGCAAAAAGGTTATGTCTCACTGAAGGCTTAGAGGATGGTTAACATTTTTTAGCAATAAAGTATTTAAAAGTTAAGGCATGTACATTTTTTTAGACATAATGTTATTGCACACTATAGACTACACTGCAGTGTAAACCTAACTTTCATGTGCACTGAGAAACTGAACAATTCACGTGACTTGCTGTTTTTTTTTCTTTTTTTTTTTTGGTTATCCTTTTTTTTTTTTTTTTTTAAATTACACGACTTGCTTTCATGTGGTATTTGCTTTATTGTGGTGGTCTGGAACTGAAACCAGCAAAATGTCCAAGGTATGCCTGTATATCTCTCCATTTTTTTAGTTCTTTAAAAATACCTTTCAGTAATATTTTATAGCTTCTATGTGCAGATCTTGCACATTTTTGTTGAATTTACCCTTTAGTATTTCATGTTTTTGATGCTATAATGAATAGTACTTTTTATCAATATGCATTTCTGATTATTTCTTTCTAATATATAATACCACAATTGATTTTGTATATTTATCCCATGATGGTCAACTTGACTGGGCCATTAGGTGCCCAGATATTTGGTCAAACATTATTCAAGGTAGTCTATGAGAATGTTTTTAGATGAGTTTAATATTTAAGTCAATAGAATGAATAAAGCAGATGGGCCTCCTGAATGTGGGTAGGGCTCATACAATCAGTTGAGGGCCTGAGTAGGATAAAAAGGCTGACTGTCTCCCAAGTAAGAGAAAATTCCTCCTGCCTGACTGCCTTTGGATTGCAACTGAAATCTCAGCTCTTCTTGGGTCTCAAGCTTCCAGTTCTTTAAACTGGAGCCACACCATGGTTCCCTTGTTTCTCAGGCCTTGAACTCAGACTGGGACTACATCATCAGCTCTTCTGAGCCTCCAGCTTGCTGACTCACCATTGTAGATCTTGGGATGTGTCAATTTTCATAATTGCGTGAGCCAATTCCTTTTAATAAACACACAGAGACACACACAGACACAGACACACACACACATATGGTTCTATCTGTAAAATCTATGGTGATACCATCTTTCATTTCTGATAGTGGTAATTTTTATCTTCCTCTTTTTCTGTAATTAATCTGGCTAGGGATTTATCAATCTTACTGACTTTTTTCTTTGAGGAATAGCTTTTTTGGTCAGATCTTCAAGGACCCAGGTTGGACTAGAAATGCTTTCTAGATCCTCTCAGATCTAGAGGTTGCTCATTCCTTCTACCTAATTTATACTTTAGAGGAGGGGAGGCAGGGAGAGGGACCGACTCCTGATGAGATAAATATATTACTACAGAAGGGGGAGATTGTTTTCTGCTCCTCCATAGGCCCTGTTTTCCCTAACATGCTTCTGTGCAGTGTATCCAGTTCACAGTTATAATTCCTGGGTAGTTTCTGCAGTGTTGCCAAGTGATTTTGGAAAGAATGCACTGGAAACTAGGGCTTCCCAGATGGTTCAGTGGTAAAGAACCTGCCTGGCAATGTAAAAGACATGGGTTTGATCCCTGTGTCAGGAAGATTCCCTGGAGAAGGAAATGACAACCCACTCCAGTATTCTTGCCTGGGAAATCCCATGGACAGAGGAGCCTGGTGGGCTATGGTCTACGGAGTCACAAAGAGTTGGACATGACAGTGACTAAACAACATCACTGAAAACTACAAAGCATTGAAAGAAATGAAAGGAGACCTAAATAAATGTAAAAAGTCTTCTGGTCATGGCTTGAAAGACCTAATATTATCAAGATGGCAAACCTCCCCAAATCAATCTACAAATTCCAATGCAATCCCTATCAAAGTCCCACCTGACTTCTTGGTAGAAATTGACATACTGATCCTAAAATTTGTATGGAGATGCATGGGACTCAGAATAAGCAAAACAGTCTTGAAAAAGGAGAATAAAGTTGGAGGACTCACACTTTCCAATTTCAAAATTTACTCTAAAGGTACAGTAATCAGCAGCGTGGTACTGGTGTAAGGACAGGCATACAAGTCCATGAAATAGAATCAAGAGTCAGAGATAAACCCATGCATTCCCAAGTCTGATGTCTGGCAAGGGTCCCAAGACAATTCGATGGAGAGAGGAGTCTTTTCAACAAATGGTGCCAGGAAAGTGGATCTCCACATGCAAACAGCTGAAGCTGGACTTCATATCACATAGGAAAATTAACTCAAAATGCATCAAAGATTTTTAAAAGAACTAAAAGAGCTAAAACCATAAAACTGTTAGAAGAAAACATAGACATAAACCTTATGACCTTGGATTTGGCCACAGAGTCTCAGCTGTGACAGACCTGGACCGGGCTAAGTTAAACCTCATCTTCCCTACTCAGCATGTGCATTGGCACGGCCGAGGGAGCAGGAGGACACGGGCCCCCTCGCCTATCCCAGTGCCCACAGAGGAGGAGGAGCTACCCACGCCTGGCCTTGATAAGCATGTGTTGACTGCCATCCTGTTCCTGCCCAGAGTGACTAGCCAGGGCTCTGGGATGGGTGGCTATGTGGGTAGTCCCAGGGTGGGGCTGAGGGACGGAGAGCAGCTGCCCTCGGTCACAGGCAGGGTTGGTCCTGCAGTCCAGTGCACACAGCCGCATAAAGCCCTTGTGGAGGTCTCGGAGCAGCCCAGCGACTCCCCTGGCCACTGAGCCCTCCAGCAGGGTGGGGAGTCAGACCAACCTCTGTATGTGGTGGGGGTCCTAAGCCCTTGGCAGGCACAGGTATCTGTGGGTAACAGGACCTGGGGGCCAGCTCTCCGGCCCATCTGTGCACTGCCTGCCTGCTGGACGGACCTTGTGGGGCTTCACCATCCAACACTCTTGGGAGGGGTTTGGAGCACTGTTGGGTTAGAAAGTTGCAGGGCTTTAGAAAAAGCTTTAGAAATGGGCCTGTTATTAAGTGTTTCCTGTGGGGAGGAACAGAGTTCGGGAAGCATGGGAGCCTGTGCCGAGTGCCTGCTCTCCCCGCAGAGTGCATCCTGGTCACAGGGCACTCCAGGCGCCGTGAGGCGGGCCCTTCCTCACTCCACGGTCCCTCAAAGTTAGGTGCACCTGGTGGTAACAGTGTCAGCAAGATCTTCAGAGAGCACAGTAATTTTGAAGGGTAGTGGTAGGATCATGGCTGTCGGGTAGAAGACGTGCTGACATCAGAGGCTGCCGTGGGGAGGGGCAACCTGGAAGCAATTTTGGAGGGGACAGTGGTTGATGTGCTGGGGTGATATTGGGGAAATAATTAGAATCTCCCGCGAACCCAGCAACTCTCATCTTATTATGAAATAAGCATTAGACCAGCCTGCAATACACACAGGCTGCTGAGACAGAGCGTCTCACTGTTTCACATAGCTATGCAGACTGGACCCACACGTGCTACATATGTGTTCTTGAGTTGGACTCTACCCTCAGGTGGGGACATGCCTAGCCCATTCCGAGTTCACCTGGTCATGCGGCTGAGAGCTCCGAGAGGCGTCACCCTAGACCAGGTGCTGAGCAGACTTGCTGGTGACAAGGGGACCAGAAACCAACCCTGGTCTGTGAAACGTCCATCTCAGGGAACTGAGGCAGGGCCTGGGATCCGGGCTGTCAGGGAGCAGTGGTGAACAGGGAGAAGGGTGCCCCCTCAGGTCACCACTGGGCCTTGCAGGAAGGCCTTGTTGGGGTCCCCAGGCTTCACCTCAGACCCACAGTGGCAACATCTGGGTCAGCCCTCTCCCTGAGATGGACCCTGGAGCTCAGGCAGGAGGAATGTGGGCAGCCCTGGACCCTCTGAACCCCTTGACCCTCCTACCCTCCCAGATACTGGCTGCCCGTCTCACCAGCCCCACCCAACCCTGCCCCCCAGAGATCCAGAGCTTCACTGGCACCGAGAAGGATGGTCGCATTGTCGGGGAGATTGCCTTCCAGCTGGACCGGCGCATCCTGGCCTACGTCTTCCCAGGGGTGACCCGGCTCTACGGCTTCACTGTGTCCAACATCCCTGAGAAGATCAAACAGGTACGCCTCCCTGGCTGGGGGCCTTCCCCTGGCCTGGTCCCGGACTTGCCCTAGGACCCTCCCAGCCCAGGGTCCCATCCTTGCCCGGGGTCCCTTGTTGCCCAGCTCCCCGCCCCCCCCTTCCCCCAAGGTCCCCTGGCCACCAGTCCGCTGTAGTGTCCACACAGCTGTAGGCCTGGGCAAGGCTGAGTGGTGTCTGAGTGGGGAATGGATGAGCTGCTGCCCCACGAGCCCCTTGGCTCCGTCCCGTCTTTAGTAGTCTGGGACAGCCTCAGGAGTGGCTCCGTCAGGGAGCACTGTGACGCTCCGCCCTTTTCTGGGCTCCGGGGATGGAGCTCTCTGCTCTCCTGGCGGTCCCTGCGCGCAGGAGGGAAACCGGGAGCTGGCCCCGGGTGGGGGCTTGCCTCTGGGCCTCAGTGTCCCCACCGACACAGCTGTGCTGGGAGGGCGCGGGGATCTCAGCCCGGGCCTCCGCCTGGCCTCCCGTCCTCCTCGCCGCGCCGGCCCCGCCGCCCACTCGCGCCTGTGCCCGCAGACCTCCATCAAGTCCCTGGACGGCTCGGTGGACGAGAAGAAGCTGCGGGAGCTCACGCACCGCTACCTGACGCTGACGGCGCGCCTGGAGAGGCTGGGCTACAACCGCGACGTGCACCCCGTGTTCAGCGAGTTCCTCATCAACACCTACGGCATTCTGAAGCAGCGGCCGGACCTGCGTGCCAACCCGCTGCACAGCAGCCCGGCCGCCCTGCGGAAGCTGGTCATCGACGTCGTGCCCCCCAAGTTTCTGGGCGACTCGCTGCTGCTGCTCAACTGCCTGTGCGAGCTCTCCAAGGAGGACAGCCGCCCGCTCTTCGCCTGGTGAACCCGCGCCCCGCGCCTCCCTGCAATAAACGCGTGTTGCAACCTCGGGCGCCACGCTCCTCGTCCGCTCCCCGGAGGGCGCGCCGAGGGCGCCAGGGCCGGGTGGGCCGCTGCCCGCGCTGTCCCGCCCCCCGGCCGGCGCGCACCCTGGTGCCCGCCCCGCCGCCCACACCTGCACGGTGAGCCCCAGTCTATTAAAGTCGTCTGTTTGCTGTTCCTCTTTACCGCTGCTCTTTGAGGGACGGCGGCGCCTCCCCGTGGGGGTCTCCCTGGAGGGCAGGGCCTGGGGCCAGGTTCAGCCGCGGACAGGGCAGCTGCAACGTGAAGACACAAGCCCTTGTTCAAAGCCAGGGACAGCAAGACAGCAGCGGAGCTTTAAAGCAGGTGCCCGCGTGCAGCTGGGCGGGCGTCCCTTCAGTGAGGCCGGTCCAGGTGTGGCTGTCTGCCTGGCAGAGGATTCGCGGCAGCCGGAGCCCCTGGAGGAGAGCCGGTGTCGGCGGGGCTCCTCCTGCGGGTTCTGGACTCGCGATCCCTGGTCCGTTTGGCTGCGGGGTGGTCACAGAAACCAGCATCGGGGCACTGACTGGTGAGATCGCTTTCCCTGTAAATAGTGGAGCTTCCCAGGGTCCCCTCCTCAGGAGATATTTTTAGCACCTGCCAGCATTTTTAATGTCTCAAAACTGCCCCCCAGAGCTGGTCTTGGCATCACACTGGGTCCCCTCTGTGCATCTTGCATTCCCAGATGTGGCCAAGCCCTGGGCCAGACCCATCTCCATAGGACACACAGCCCTCTGCCCCCCAATTTCCACACCACCCCCCATCTCTCCTGAGGCCTAGAGAGGGCAGGTGGCCCCCTGGGGCCCTGCGACCGACCCCTCCCCGGCTCCTCCTCTGCCGTAGGTAGGAGGATGAAGGTGCCAGGATGCCTGTCCCTTGTTCCCCACGGCCTGGCATGTCCCAGATGCCCCGGCTCCTCAGACCCCTGTCTCAGTCAGCTTGGGCGCTGTAACAAACACCGCCGCCAGGGCGGCTTGAACAGTAGACATTTATCATCTCACAATTCTGGAGGCTGAAGTCCGAGATGGGGGTGCCACAGGGCTGGTTCCTCCGGGGCCTCCCTCTTTGGCATGCAGACAGCTGTCTTCGCCCAGTGTCCTCACGTGTCATCCTCTCTGCGCATCTCTGGTCTCATCTCCTTCTCATAAGGACACCAGTCCTACAGGATTAGGACCCGCCTTAGTGACCGCATTTTAACCTCATCAGCTCTGTAAAGACCCTGGCTCCAGGCTGTGCTGGGGTGAGGGCCAGGTGGTGCTGGGGCTTGCATTGGGACCATGTGCGACGGCCGGTCACCCACATGCACCCACAGTCACCCAGGGCTGCAGCTGCCCCGGACGCGCCCACCCCCAGCCTTCGGGGTCTCTGGGCTCCCCCAGCCACTTCTCCCTCTTCCAGTTCCCAGGAGCAGCTGCTAGAGGGGTGGGCTTCCAACAGCCCAGACAGCTGGGCGCCTGAAAGACGTGGGTATCTCCTCTTCTGGCCCTGTGGTGACTGTGAGAGGGGTGAAGTGGCCTTGGACCTGATCACCCCAAAGTGGGGCACCCAATGCCGGGAGAACCACGGATGGTGCGGGCTGCTCTTGGGAGGGGCTTGCGGGGGTCCATGTGCTGCCAGGGCATTGACCTGAGCGGGCCCTCTCAGCTTAGGGCGCTGTGCTGCTGACCTGGGCTACGTGGCCCCTTGTGGGGGTCCTCTGGCCTCGGTGGAGTGGTGAGCTGAGCCTCACCTGCCTGCCCCTCCCCAGTGCCATGGGCCTGCCAATACCCACCCTCCTGCCAGCCAGCTGTGCTGACCTCTGCTGAAAGCCAGGCCCAGGGCCTCACACACAGTCGCTCTTGTCCCTCTGTGGCCCTGAGGCTCAGCTGTTCCACGAAGAAACAGATCCCAGGAGGGTCACCCAGAGGGTCACCAGGGGGCCCTGGGCCCAACTGGGCCTGGAGCATGGGGTGGCCTGAGGCTGCAGCCTGCTAAGGACTTGTCCCTGGGAGTCCAGTACATCTTTCAGGGGAGCCCACACTCACCTGGGCAGAGGTCTCGGCCTCCCCTCCACCTCCTCCTCTGCTGGCCGCCTCGCAGGGTCCTGGCTCTGCCCCTCCCCCATCTGCCCAGTTAATAAGAAGCCTGGTGCAGGGAGGGACCTGCTGGGGGAATAAAGGCCCCGCCAGCCTCCTTCCCACCTCTGCTGGTGAAAGGAGCGTCTGGATCAGGGTCTGGACCATGTCCCGGCTGGTGGAATGTGTCCCCAACTTCTCAGAGGGGAACAACCAGGAGGTGAGGGCCTGGGGGCGGCCAGGGCAGTGCAGGGGGCTTGGGGCCAGGAGGGCATGGTTTGGGGTGGAGTCTGGGGACTGTCTTTTCTGGAAAGGGTGAGAAAGGAGGAGTGGGTGGACAACCAGTCAGGGGTACTGGTTCAGGTCTGGGCAGGTCGTTTGGCCTCTTGGGTGAAGATGGAGCCCTGGAAGGCTAACCCACACAGCTGTTTGAGGGTCCTTGTGTGGGGCACAGTCTCCCCTCCCCCACCTGTCCTTATCCCCAGGTGATCTGCAGGAAACTGAGTCACAGAGCACTGGGCAGGCCTTGCTACTGCCTCAGGAGCCTCTGGGTTGCCTGGGGGCCAGGGCCCCAACCCTCTGTGACCTTGGCCTGTAGTCACCTTCTCGGGGCCCTGGCAGCCCCTCCACCCAGTTCTGCTCCCTGCCTCAGTTTCTCCCCATGGGGCTGCCTGTCGCTGCTCCCTGATGCCCAGCGCCAGCTCCAGGCCCTGTGTCCGGGTGGGGGCAGGACAGACTGGGCCCCGGCAGCTCCCGCGCCCTCCTCCTTGTGGGGAGACGGAGGCGCAGGCCCGGCTTCATCCCCAGGTGATTGACGCCATCTCTCAAGCGGTGGCGCAGACCCCAGGCTGCGTGCTGCTGGACGTGGACGCCGGCCCCTCCACCAACCGCACCGTCTACACCTTCGTGGGGCGCCCTGAGGATGTGGTGGAGGGGGCCCTCAATGCTGCCCGCGCTGCCCATCGGCTCATCGACATGAGCCGGCACAGAGGTGAGGGCGGGGGAGGGCAGCCCAGCTCGTGCTCAGGACTTGCAGAGGGCGAGGAGCCAACAGGCTCGCCGGATGCTCCTTGGACCCCATTTACGTTTCATGGGCCCAAGAGTGGCCGGCAGCAAGGTGCTTGCACTCTGCATGGGCCCTGGGTATGGGGGACAGAGCCCTATCTGTCAACAGCCCACAAACCAAACACATTCTTTGGGCGGCAGTGTCAAAGGCCAGTGAACACATGGGGAACTGTTCAAAAGGGCAAGGTCTCTGGCCTCTCAAGGCGGGGGGGATTTCACGAGTGATTCCAACTGGTGAAGGACAACCGAGGCTTATCTCAGAGAAGCTGCCTGGGGGAGGGATGATGTGGGACTGCCATCTGGGGGGCCGCCTGGGGGGAGGGGACATAAGGCTGCCATCTGGGGGGCTGCCTGGGGGAGGGATGATGTGGGACTGCCATCTGGGGGGCCGCCTGGGGGAGGGGACATAGGGCTGCCATCTGGGGTCTGCCTGGGGGGAGGGGACATAAGGCTACCATCTAGGGGGCTGCCTGGGGGAGGGATGATGTGGGACTGCCATCTGGGGGGCCGCCTGGGGGAGGGGACATAGGGCTGCCATCTGGGGTCTGCCTGGGGGGAGGGGACATAAGGCTGCCATCTGGGGGGCTACCTGGGGGAGGGGACATGGGGCTGCCATCTGGCCATGGGCTGCTGGCCCACAGTGGGCTCGGCGTCTGAGGACAACCTGTAGGGCAGTGGGGTGGAGGCGCCCCCTCCCTGAAAGCGCAGGTGGTCGCTGGGGGGGAGGGGTGTACCACCGACGGGTCGAGGCGCTCAGTGTCTGCCTCTCTGGGGCCCCGTGGTCAGTCTCCTTCTGCGTGTGTGCAGAAGGGGCTGGGGGGCGGGGCTCCGCACCGAAGCCCCCCCTTCCTCAGCCCCATCTCTGTGCAGGGGAGCACCCCCGGATGGGCGCCCTGGATGTGTGCCCCTTCATCCCGGTCAGGGGCGTCACCATGGACGAGTGCGTGCGCTGTGCCCAGGTCTTTGGCCAGCGGCTGGCAGAGGAGCTGGATGTGCCAGGTGAGCGCCCGGGGCGGGTGGCCCTGCCTCACCTCAGCTCAACAGCAGCAGCAGCAGGCACCCTGTGAAGGTCTCCACTCTAACATCCTTAGAAATGCAGATTTTAAGGGAAAAAACCCTACCAAGCAGGGTTTTGACAGGCAGGAATATGTCCCCCTTCTCCTATGATGAGAACCTGTGAGGACAGGGTCCCAGCCATCAGGGACAGACTCTCAGCCTTGCTTGGCAGTGGGCTTGAGTAGCGGCTCTGTGAGGGGCTTGAGCAAGATGGACAGACAGAAAGCCCTTAACAGCCTCTTTGGGGAATTAAACAAATCAAGGGGCAGCCTAGCGCATGTAACAGGTGGATGCCTGAGATACCAGGCGGGGGTCCAGCCCCTGCCTGTGGGCCGATGCACCAACTTGGGGGTGGGTCTCCTGCCTCGGGCAGGTGTCGGGAGCTGGCGGTGAGCTTTGTTTTCTCTCCTCCTCATTCCGTGTTTTGTTCAGCAAAAATGCACTTTGGAGAGAAACATGAATATCCTTCCAACCCTGCGTGCCTGCTCCCAACTCTTATGGGCAGACGATGCCTTTTTCTGGGGCATCAGAGCCTGAGCAGTTAGAGTGGGGCCTGCCCTGCCCCTGGGTGGGCAGAGGAGGGGTCCTGCCCATACAGAGTGCCCATCAGCGACCACTCACACCCACCCGACGGGGCACAGAGATGGGGGCCGCCAGCAAGATGGAGCTGCAGGAACGGGGTCCTGCAATGCCGGCCACCGGGGGCCTGACTCGCCAGGTCCCTTTGCAGTGTACCTCTACGGCGAGGCAGCGCGGGCAACCAGCCGCCAGTCCCTGCCGGCCATCCGGGCTGGGGAGTATGAGGCGCTCCCTGAGAAGGTGCCGTGCCCCTCGGCAGGGGGCGGTCTGGGGTGGGCCCTCCTCCCCGCTTCCCGCTTCCCTCACCCGCCCGTCTCCCCACAGCTCAAGCAGGCCGAGTGGGCACCTGACTTCGGGCCCAGCGCCTTCGTTCCCAGCTGGGGGGCCACCGCCACAGGGGCACGGAAGTTCCTCCTCGCGTTCAACATTAACCTGCTCAGCACCAAGGAGCAGGCGCACCGCATCGCCCTCAATCTCCGTGAGCAGGGTCGTGGGAAGGACCAGGTGGGCTCCTGGCGCCTGCAATCCCATGAGGTCTGGCCCGTCCCTGTTGAATCTCGAGGGCCTCCCAGAGAGGGTCAAGGCTGGACACCATGTGTGGACCCGCTGACCACAGGTCCTGCCCACCTCGGTGTCCACGCCATGCAGGACTGGCAGGGCCAGGGTTCCAGGGTTTGAGGTTGGGGAGCAGGTCTTTAAGGACATTTTCCATGGACGCAGCAGGGCTACATCTATGGTCAACATACTGCAGCATTTCCATGCTAATAGGAAAACAGCCGTTCCTGAGCCCCAGGTATCCCCAGGTACCCCAGGTCCCCTGATCCACCAAGTCTGCCATAGGAAGTCCCACCTAGTTTGAGCACCACCTCTGCAGAAACTTTGCACTGGACACAGGTAGACAAAGACACACCTGGTGAAGGAGGCCCTGCTCCTCACCTGTCAGCCTCCACCCCCGGAGACCTGGGCCTGGCTTCTATCCCGAACACTCAGCCGTCGGCAAGCACAGCATAGAAGCACAGCAGCTCCCCAGTCCTGCTCTGTGCTCTGCTGAGGTCAGAAGTCAGAGGCTCCCCCTGAGGGGGAGGGAGTGCCCCAAGGAGCAAGGGCTGTGCGCTGGCCTCTGGGGCAGGGGTGGGATGGGAGGAAGGAGCCAGCCCCCAGGACAAGGATGTGAGGGGAATGCTGGCCAGGCGGCAGGGCCTGCTCTGAGCCTGGACCCTGTGTGGGGTGAGCCACCTTTGGGGGCTCTGCTTCCGGTGCTGGGCAGGCCCCTCCCAGGCTCAGATGAGAGACCGGGAGACCAAGGCGAGGAGACCAGCTGCACTGCACAGTCTTCAGGCCACGGCCTGCCTTGTCAACGTGCCTGGGCAGAAGGGAGACCCTGGGCCAGCTGAGGGGATGCAGGGGAGGGCGCTGTCAGTGCGGGGTGCCAGGAGAGGCAGGGCCGGGCTGGGTAAACCTCGTTCTCTGCAGCCAGGACGCCTGAGCAAGGTGCAGGGCATCGGCTGGTACCTGGATGAGAAGAACCTGGCTCAGGTGTCCATGAACCTCCTGGACTTTGAGGTCACAGGGCTGCACACAGTCTACGAGGAGACCTGCAGAGAAGCCCAGGTGAGCGGGGCAGGTCCTCCACGTATTCCCAAGCCCAGCTGCCTGGGCAATGATGCCTCGATCTCTGACCTCCACCCTCCGCCCTCCGCAGGAACTGAGCCTTCCAGTGGTGGGCTCACAGCTGGTGGGCCTGGTGCCTCTGAAGGCCCTGCTGGACGCGGCCGCCTTCTATTGCGAGCAGGAGAATCTGTTCCTCCTGGAGGAGGAGCAGCGGCTCAGGCTGGTGGGCAGGGCTGGTGAGGGTGGGGCTGGGGCTGGGGGGCTGGGGGGCTGGGGGTCCTTAGAGGGAGCAGGTCAGCTGCTCCAGACACCTGCTCCCCAGGCCTGGGTTCCTGTCCGTGTGGCCTTCTACTTCTCCTTTGTTTTTTTGTCTGTGCCTGCAAGTTGAGATCACATTTTTCACTTGGACACTGTTGGGGTTTTCTCTGTGACCTAAAATATATTCAGTCTTGTGAAACTTCAGTGAGAGGGGGTGCCTGGGCTCAGTCGGATGGAGGGACTTGCCCTTCCTCTGGTCCTGACTGGTCCAGATTTGGGGGTGTGAGACTAGCCTCTGCGGACTATTCACCATGTGGTTCCTATGGTCCTGGGTCCCTCGAGCTATCTCTGGCGGTAGCTGGTTTTTGCTATCCTATTGCTCTGGCCTCAGGGTGGTTCTGTTTTGAAGGTATTTCTTAAAACGAGCACATGACTGGATTTCTCTGAGAGTTTTTGTCTTTTGCTTGTTGGGTCTATCCTTTTGTATTTACTAATCTAGCAGATATGCCTGGACTTGCTTTTGTCCTGTTTTTAGGCAGAGCGGATGTGGTTTCCTTCCGGTTATATGGAGGCAATAGAATGTGTGTATGCAACTCTCTGTGTCCAACTCTGCAACCCCATGGACTATAGCCCTCCAGGTTCCTTTGTCCATGGGCTTCTCCAGGCAAGAATACTGGTGCTGCGCTTAGTCGCTTGGTTGTATTTGACTCTTTGTGACCCCATGGACTATAGCCAGCCAGGCTCCTCTGTCCTTGGGGATTCCCCAGGCAAGAATGCTGGAGTGGGTTGCCATGCCTTTCTCCAGGGGATCTTCCCAACCCAGGGATTGAACCCACATCTCCTGGGTCTTTTGCATTGCAGGTGGATTCTTTACTGCTGAGTCATCGGGGAAGCCCATAACTTAATCTATTTATCTCTATTTTTGATTTATTAAGTTAAAATCTATCTAAATGTATCAATGTGATTTTTCAATTTTTTTTTGATTTGTCAATTTTTATCAGTGCAGGCACCACAAAGATATTTGGTTCCAAGCCACTGCAAATAAATCAAATATCCCAATAAAGCCACTCACACGATTTTCTGGTTTCCTGGTGTATATAAAAGTTATGTTCATACTAGACTATAGTCTGTTAAGTATGCGATATCATTGTGTCTAAAAAAAACTGTGCACGTACTTAAAAGTACTTTATTGCTAAAAAAAAAAAAAGCTAACCTTCATCTGAGCTTTCAGAGAGTTGTGATTTTAATGCTGGTGGAGGGTTTGAAATGTTGTGAGAATTACCAAAATGTGACACAGAGGCACAGAGTGAGCAAATGCTATTGGAAAAAGGGTGCCCATAGACTAGTTTGAAGCAGCGTTGTTACAAAATTTGTCAAAAACTCACTGTGAAGCTTGAGGTCTGCGCTCTGCAGACTGCTTGCTGTGCATATGAGAAAGTAACTCTCGATGTTTGCCCCCGTCTTTTCTCCCTTCTCTAGTTCCCAGTTTTTTAGAGCTGTGTCATTTTTTTTTTTAGGGAGTTGGTTCTTTTAAATATTTTTTCAGCTTTTGAAATTACGGTAAAATACACATGACATAAAATTTCCCATCTTAGCCATATTTAAGCGTGCTGGTCAGTGGTGTTAAGGACGTTTGTGAAGTTGTACGGCCGTCACTGCCGTCCAGGATGGATTTTCCTGTTTCTCTGAAAGGTACTGTCAGAAAGGTATTGCTCATACTGCCCCCGCTGGTCACTGGTTGGAGCTCCATATCACTTCACCATCTTCCCACCCTGGACTTGGGCTGTGTCCCCGTCAGTGTCTGTAGCTCCTTTCAGCATGTTTTGTAGTTCTCATTGCAGTCTTTCACCTCCTTGGTGAGGTTAATTAATTCCTAAGTGTTTCATTTTTTTTTTTTTGGATGCTACTGAAAATGGAATTGTTTTTGTAATTTGTTCTTCAGTGTTCATTCATCGTCAGTGTTCAGAAATGTACAGATCTTTGTGGGTTGACTGCGTCCTCCTCGCTGAATTCATTTGTTAGCTCTCGGTGGTTAACTTTCTAAGTCTGCATAGTATACTTACTCCTTTAGCTCTTAATCAGGGTTAGAATGTCTCTTGACTCTTGGTGAAGAAAGACAAGAAAATTAGTGCACTGTGTGAGCTGTCGTTGTTGGTCCAGATTTAAATTGCTTCGTTGTTACTTTTACATTGTCTGAAGTATACCATTTACCTTCTGTAAACATAGCCACATGAATTAAATATACATAGATATTTAAGTTTGGTTCTGGACTTAAGTGAGGTCACTGTGCATCTCTGTCCTTTTCCCTGTCTGTTGCCTAGATTTCACAGTCAAGCAGGTTTTTGAAGAAAGGCTCAAGGGTTTATTCTGTAGGTTCTATTATGTTTGGGAATGTCTTTGTGTGATTTCATTCTTTCAAAACAGTAGGACAACCAAAAAGCTTCCCTGGTGGCTCAGTGACATGTGACAATGCAGGAGGCACAGAGACGCGGGTTTGATCTCTGGGTCAGGAAGATGCCCTGAAAAAGGGAATGGCAACACACTCCAATATTCTTGCCTGGAAAATCTCATAGACAGAGGAGCCTGGTGGGTCCTGGAGGTCCACGGAGTTGCAAAGAGTCAGACACAACTTAGTAACTAAACAACAACAATAAAGGAGAACCAAAACCTCCAGTCGCTTGTTTTTCTCCTGAGAATGTTGCAGGCACATCTTTGCCACCTTTGGAATAAATGTCACTGTGTGTATGCAGGGGGAGTCTAAGGCCGTCTGGTAACTTCCACATCCCTGCTGACCGGTTCTTTCTCCCTGATGCTTGAAGAACTGTCTTTATCCTTGAAATTCAGTAACTCTGCCATATATATCTTGGTGTTGATTATTCTGCATCAGTTTTTCTTTAGACCAGGGTTCTGTGTGATTTACAGATTCATTCTTGTTCAGTTTCAGGAATATTTTCTTTAATATTTCTGATTCAGTGTTTGGTTCTTTCACTTTGTAGACACAGTCACTCCATGGTAGCATTTTCTTCTTCCATATATTCTGTTTTTTTCTGCACTTTCTCTCCATTTTTCCCCTCTGTATTTGCTGTGGTTTTCTCAGGCCTCACTTCTTAATCACTTATCTACTTTATAGCTGGGTTTGTTCTCTTTCTGGCCATTACAAAATTCTGTGTCACTTTTTATTTTGATGTAATTCTTGCTCACAGAAGAGGTGCACATATAGTATCTGCTTTATTCCCTCCAGATTCACCTATTGTTGTATTTTGCACCGTTTTCTGTATCTTTCTCTCTCTACATTCACGCACAATCATATTTGTTTCTGGACCATTCCAGAGTAGATTGAAGACACTGTGCCCTTAATGCCTCATTTATTCAGAGTGTATTTGTCTAGATCAAGGACATTCTGTTACACAACCACAGTGCAATGATCAAAATCAGGAAATTCGGCACAGTACGATCTGCTCTAATCTGCAGACTGTAATCAAATCATGTCAGTGTCACCCTGTCCTGGCTCTGCCCCAGACCAGGAGTGGGTCCACCTGCCTTGTATTTTGTGGCCTTTAATCTGGACCAGGGCCCCAGTTCTCCCTGTCCTTCCTTGACCGTGATGGGCTGTGAGCAAGGCGCTGCTTGCTGGGTGCTGGTCTGACCTTTCTCAGGGCTGGGTATACTTGTGCATTTCTGGCAAGAGCAGCACAGAAGTGACCGGGTGTCCCCCTCAGGGCGTTACCTGGGTCCCCTTGTTGAATTGGTGTCCCCAACCCAGGATTATCAATGTGGTGTTCCTATTTTTCCTGTTGTTGTTAATAAGCACTCCCTGGGAAGACAGTTGAAGACATCTAAATACTTTGTGCCTCTTGAAATCCAGCCTCAAGAATCTCCTCCCTCCATCCTTTTTCCACTTTCACCTCTCCCACATCTATTTATCATTTATTAACATGTTTGATGCTCTCTATTGCTTCTTTAAACCATAGTATTTTATATTCTTTATCTGAAAGTTCTGAGATCTACAGTTTTTGAAGTTCTGGATTTCCAAACTATCATGCCTGCCGACACACGTAGTGATGCTTCTTCAGCATCACTGAAGTTCTGACTTCATCATCACTGGGAGTTCTGACTGCATGCCTGGGTTTCCTCTGTGGTGATTCTTGGTCATGCCTAGTTGCTCAGTCATGTCCAGCTCTGTGCGACTCCCTGGACTGTAGCCCGCCAGGCTTCTCTGTCCATGGGATTCTCCAGGCAAGAATATTGGAGTGGGTTGCCATTTCCTGCTCCAGGGGATCTTCCTGAATTCTTGGTCACTGGTTTAAACTTGTGTTGCTTCAGGCAGGTGCTTGGGACCTGTAGATGAGCCTCTTGTTTGGGGCTTGGAGCCACACAGAAGAGAATTCTGTGTGATCCGTGGCCTTAATCCCTCTCCGATTACAATTCCCAGGAAAGATATTTTCTGGGGCTTCACCATCTGGGGGCTTCACCAAATGTAAGCCTCAGACTGGAAAGGACCTCAATTATTTCCTCTGAAGGGTGGCTCTCCCCAGATTCATCCTTGGAGATGTCGTCTTCCAGGGGTCTCCCGTCTGACCCCTGCTCCTGAGAGGTGGCTCAGGCATCTCCGGGTGGACCTAGCTCCAGGACAGGGAGAGATTTCTGGGCACTTCTGGGCACTCCTGGCCATGGATGGTTTCCTTTACTTCCTGCCAGGCTTGTGGGTGCTAAAGTCCGTTCTGACAGTTCTGTTCCTCTTTCTGAAGTTTTCTGCAGCAGGCGGGCTGCTCTCGGGCGCCCTCTGCTACGTTCCCGCCTCGTTCCCGCGTCCTCCAGGAGACCTCGGGCCATCCCTGGCTCTCAACTTGTCCTGTACTTGTTGCTTTCTGTTCTGCGTGGAATGTGTCCCCGTGTGGCTCAGAGGGGCTGGGACTGTGTTGCCAGCATCAGCATCATGATGTGTCCTCAAAGCATCTTTAGGTGAAAGGATATTTCCAACTTTGTTTTGAAGTTGGGTAAACTTCACTGTCACACATCGAGGGTCATATCTGGGCTGCTCACGAAGCTCTGGGCCTTTGAGAGCCAGAGCCACTGACTCCCAGGAGCTGGAACCCCGTCCAGGAGGCAGTTGTGTCGGCCCCTTTCCAGCACAGGCTCGCATGTGGGGAGGACGGGTCACACTGGGCCTGGGTCTCCCCGGGGCAGCACAGTGGGTGGAGTTGGGGCCCGGCAGGGCGCCTGCCTTGAAGGGCTTCTGTCTGCAGGGATGCTGGTGGGTGTGAGGGGTGGTGTGTGTGTGGCAGCTGTGTCCCTGCAAGCTCCACACCAGGGCCGGGAGCACCCCCACGGGTGGCAGGGGTGGGACCTGGGCTCGAGGGGACCCCAGTCACCGGGCCCTCTTCCAGGTGGTGAACCGGCTGGGCCTGGACTCCCTGTCCCCCTTCAACCCCAAGGAGCGGATCATCGAGTGAGCAGCCCCTGATCCCCACCCCTCTGCAGAGACCCCCTCGGTCGTCCAGAGCTCTGCTCTGTCACTAAGTGTAGGGCTGGGGACTTGTTGGGGGACCCAATGAGGCTCCAACAGGTCCCACTGGTCCTCACACAGCTCCTGACTGGTCACAGCCCCTCTTGGGGCGGCTGCTCTGCAAACAGGGCCCATATCCCCTCCTCTGTGCTGGTGTGAGCCAGGGACCCCCCAGTCCCTCCTTCCTAGCCTAGAAGTAATGACCCAGGACCCTCTGACATAGACCCCAGCCCACCCCCACCCTGGCCCCCCTGACAGCCCCCGCCCGCAGGTACCTGGTCCCCCAGGATGGGCCCGAGCAAAGCCTGATGGACCAGCCCCTGCGCGCCTTCATCCGGGCCGTGGGTGCCCGCTCAGCAGCCCCAGGGGGCGGCTCTGTGGCCGCAGCCAGTGCAGCCATGGTGAGTGGGGTGAGCGGCGGGGCGGGAGGTGGGAGCCCAACCCGGGGCTGGTCCCCTGATCAGCACGCTGTCCTCAGGGTGCCGCCCTGGCCTCCATGGCCGGCCTGATGACCTATGGGCGGCGCCAGTACGAGCACCTGGATGTGACCATGCGACGCCTGATCCCACCCTTCCACACCGCTGTGGCTGAGCTGACTGCGATGGTGGACGCTGACGCCCGGGCCTTCGAGGCCTATCTGGTGCGTGTGCAGGCAGGCCACCGCCACTGGCCCTACGGAGCAGGACCTGAGGGACAGTGGGGTCAGTGGACAGTGATGCGGGGTCTCCAGAGGAGAGAAAGGTGGGCAGGGTCATGGGGGTGAGGGGGAGACTGCCACTAGCACAGACATCTGGAGACCAGGGGGCCTGCAGGGAAGGGACAGTGGTCTGGCTGCTCTTGGGTTGAGCCCAGCAGGTTTGGTGCAGGTGTGACCCCAGGTCGGAGTCTCTGCAGGGCTGGGGGTCGGGGGAGAGGAGGACACCTGCCCTGAGGGTCAGCCAGGCTCAGCGTCCCCCTGCCCAGCTCCCTGTGTCCTGCTGATGGGCCGACACCCAGACCCGCAGATGCTGGAGGAAGACCCGGTCCTCAGGGAAGAGCTCTGGTCCCGAAAGGATGGGAACAGAAATCTTTACATGGTAACACAGTCAGTCACAGTGTCAGCGATCAGAGAAGACAGTTCAGCGACAGACAGAAAGGGCCTCGGGAGCTGGGAGGCTAGATCCAGACTTCCCTTGTTCAGGAGGGCCCGGAGGAGGGGTGTCCGTCAGACCTGGGTGGAGAGCAGGGGACTCGCAGGAAGGCCGAGGTGTGAGTTCAAGGTCAAGAAGCCCCAGGTGTGTGTGAGAGCAGTCAGCAGGGGACACAGGAGAGGAAGGAAGGGGGGTGCTTGGACCTCGAGAGGGAGGAGGGCCTGCTGGGGCAGGTGTGAGCTCCCGGCCGACACCACAGCCCAGAGCCACCTTGGGGCAAGACCTAGTGTGAGGGTGGACAGTGCTCTGGGCATGCCTGGGGCGGAGGCTGTGGGCCAGCCCTGCTGGGGGGTTTGGGCCGAGTCTAGTCTGCACCTGGGCGCCTGGGTGGACAGCTGGCCTCCGTCGCTGGGCCTCAGTGGATGGCTGTGTGAGTGACTCAGGGGAGGCTTTCGCCCCTGGGTGAGTGCGTTTCCTGCATGAAGGATGCCGCCGGGTGGCCCCTGCAGAGCTTGTGCGGGTGGTGCCTGGAGTGGTCCTCCTGAGGTCCCCTGACAACGCGGCCATCCGACCTGGAGGTCACATGCATCTCTTGGTGCGTCTCACATGGGCGGGGCCGTGGGAGGAGCAGTTTCATACTTCCTGGAAGGAGGCCTGGGTTGCGTGTCGCCCTCGGGGATGGGGAGACACGGCCTGAAACTTTAAGCTGGTCTCTGGGGTCGCACAGTTGCCTCCCCTGGAGTGGGCGGGGAAGACTGCTGCTGGAGCCCTCACTCCCCTCCGGCCCCCGCCCCAGTCCCTCAGAGGTGGCCCTTGATCTGTGATCCACGGAAGCAAACTTGGAGGTGGTGGGCGCTGTGTTAGGCCCCTGCCCTCCCCAGGCTCCCAGTCCCCTTGTCACAGTCCCTCACCCTCCTCTATTTCTGTGCTTGCTCTGGCAGAAAGCGACAAAGCTGCCCAAGAATACACCTGAGGACAAGGACAGGTGAGCGCAGCGAACATCCTTGGTTCTGGTCAGTCCCCCCAGGTGTGCTGCGGCTGAACAACGATTTCCCTGTGGTCCCCAGCCTGGTTCCGTGAGCTCCTTGAGGAGCCATCGGGTAGGGACTGGGGGTGTCTGGGTGCCCTGGGCTCTGACCGCCAATGCCCTTGCTTCCAGACGTGCGGCCGCCCTGCAGGAGGGGCTGAGGCAGGCGGTGGCTGTGCCCTTGGCGCTGGCGGAGACGGTGGCCTCGCTGTGGCCGGTGCTGCGAGAGCTGGCTCTGTGCGTGAACCTGGCCTGCAGGTCAGACCTGCAGGTACGTGGCAGGGCCCTGCTGCAGACGTGCACGCATACCCTGTCTGTCACTTCTGCACAGAGGCCTGGGGACAAGGGCCATCACACCCAGTGCTACTTGTCTACCGCCTGATCCGAGGCCCCCAGCCACATGGTCTTTACAGAGGGACACCTTTTTCCAGTGTCTGGTCTTCAGGCCCTAAGGACTGTACCTGCCTTTACTGGGAGGTGGCCAACCTGCGAGTTGTCAAGAAGGTTCTATAAGCCGCCTGAGCACAGAGGCCATCGTTCCTGTATTCTGGGTCTTCCTGGCCCATTTCTGTGGCCCCTCGGGGCCTGTAAGCGGCCAACATGCTGTGCTCGTTGTTAAAGGGCCCCCTGCAGCTAGCTCCGGGCTTCCTAGGTGGCTCAGTGGTAAAGAATCTGCCTGCCAATGCAGGAGCCGCAGGTTCCATCCCTGGGTCGGGAAGAGCCCCTGGAGAAGGAAATGGCAACCCACTCCAGTATTCTTCCCTGGGATCATCCCACGGACAGAGGAGCCTGGCGGGCTACAGTCCACGGGGTCACAAAGAGTTGGACATGACTGAATGAGCAGGCACCAGCCTGTCTCCAGCCTGGGCTGTGCCTGAGGCAGCACTGGGTCATGGGGTCAGAGTGCTGAGGTCAACAGGGTGTGGACTGCTGAGTGCTCAGCTGAGGGTGGGCCTCTGGGCACTGGATGGAGCAGGGGCCTGGGACCCACCTTGGAGAGGGCCAGGCTTCTGTCCAGTGACTCCGGGCTCTCAAGGGCTGTGTGGATGCTTTCCTGCTCGAGTGACCAGTCAGATTGCTGTCTTCCCGGTTGAGGCGTGAGGCCCCCAGGCTATGTTCTGGGCTGAGGAGTGGGCAGGGGGAGGCCCTGCTGCCTGCCCCATCACGGCCGGCTGGTTCTGCCTCGTGGCCATTGCAGGTGGCAGCCAAGGCCCTGGAGACAGGTGTGTTTGGCGCATATTTCAACGTGCTCATCAACCTGAAGAATGTCACTGATGATGCGTTTAAGGACCAGGTGAGCAGGGGCACAGGCCGGGCCCACTGAGGGGCCTGGAAGTTGCCTTGGTTCCCGCATGTGGGGCACCTGGCTAGCATGTCTTTGAGGGAGGGATGTGTCTGTCTGACGAGACAGTCCTCCACCTGCTGCGGGTGGATGAGGACTGTCTTGCAGAACACAGGCCTCAGGGGAAGGCTGGGGCCTTCTTTCAGGGTCTCCGTGGGGGTGGGTGGCCTGGGTGCCTGCTGGTACCCCATCACTCCCTCCTGGGCGCTCTGGCCAGGGCTGGGTCCCCTGGATGGGCTGGGCTGCAGTACCAGCAACACGTGGTCTCAGAGAGCAGTTGCTGGCCTTGCAATTGTCCCGCTTCAGCGTTTGTGACAATTTCACTGTCACTCTTTTTGGAGGAGAATTCACAGAACGTGCAACTCACCATGTTAAACTATACAAGTCAGAGGCAGTTGGCACATTTATGGTTGTGAGACCACCACCTCTATCGAGTGCTAGAACATTCTCACCACTCCAGAGGAGGCCCTGCAGTGTCACCCCCATTCCCAGCCCTGACCACCACCCTGTATTTGTGATTTTGTGATGATTGTTAAAAAGCGATTTCCTGATGGGAAATGCGAGCATTAGGGCCAGCTGATCCCTACCTGCCTCTCTAGCCAAGCTGAGCTTGTCATCAGGGAAGGCCCTGTCCACCCCAGGGGATCCAGATAACTCACTAGCCACTGGAGCGCTGCCCCTTTGGGCCTGGAGGACACAGCCCTGCCTTCAGCAGTGGTGGATAAAGTAGGGAGACTGGGAGGGTGGGGACTGGGCCTTGCTGGCCCCAAACATCAGGAAAGACAGAGGGACCCCCCCATCCCCACTGAGAGACCTGTGATGATCTGGAGTTCCCCAGGTCAGAGGCTCAGGGCCACCCAGAGTGGAAAGCCCAGGGAAGGGGCAGGGAGGCTGGGCCCGTGGGGTGGGTGGTAGGTGAGCAGTGATGACATCGCTCTGGTGTCTGTCAGGTCCGCCAGCGCATCTCCGGCCTCCTGCAAGATGCCCAGACGCAGGCAGCACTGGTGCTGGACCAGCTGGAGGCCCGGCAGGAGTGACAGCCGAGCGGGGATTCGACGGACTCCACTCCCCCTTGCAACCCCTCCAGACACGTCCCGGGGGGCCCAGATGGGGGGATATGGGGGGCAAGGAGAGGGGGCTGTGAGGAGTGGGCATGGCCGGGGTTGGCAGAGCCACCTTCTGTGACCTGGGGGCTCCAGTAAAGTGATGACACACGGGTGCCTGTGGGGTCCATGTGGGGTGCACATGGGATACCATTGAGGGGCTTGGGGGAGGTCTGAGCTGAGTGGCAGGAATGGGACCTCGTGAGGTGCCAAACACGGGGAGACAACTGGGAGGGCATGGGGGTGAGGCATGAGGTGGCACAGGGTCACAGAGTACCTGGGGTCCTGGGGGTCGAAGCCCCCTTAGTAGGACCCTCAGATCTCATGGAGGGATGAGGGCCATGCTGCCTGATGGACAGGGGAATGGCGGGGGATCCACCAAGATGAGGAGTGGCTGGGCCAGCTCCTCCCAGGGCAGGAGATGATGAGAGCAGCAAGCGGCCGGGGACATGAAAGTGATGAGTGGGCCAGGTCCCGTGTTCTGGGGGAAGAGAGTGCAGTGTCAGACCTGGGGTCCCAGAAGGGAGAGTCCCAGGTACTGGGCGCTGACTTCTCTTGGTGGAAGCTCAGGGGCCCAGGCCCAGTGGTGGGGGTCCCAGGAGGGTCTCTGCAGGGCCTGGGTGGCGAGGGAGGGGTGGGAAGTGGTGGAAAGTGCAACCCTCGGCCCCTCCCCAAATCCCAGGGCTGGGGGCAACAGGACAAGACCCAGACCTGAAAGGTTGTGTCTGCGAGCTGTGTGTTACGCCGGGATTCGTGACCTCCGGAGGAGAGGATTTCCATTCAGGGTCAGAGATGAGGCTTGATGACTTGGAGCTTTTTGTGTAGCAGAGTATTTTTAAAGCATAATAGAGGTAGGGAAAGCTTTCTGACATAGACATCAGAAGGGGACAGGAAAAGAGTGCCCCCTTGCTAGTTTCTAGCAAGGTGTTGTATGTCTGTTAGAAAACCATAAATCAGATAAGAAAGACAACTCAAGGCTGAGGGACTTTCCCCAGGCCCCGCTCCCACATTAGATAGGACAGACAAGAAGTGTATTGTCAACCCCCAGCCATAAAACAATTGACAGGAATACTGATTTGTTTGTTGAGCCATTATCAGCCCAAGGTTTGAAAAAAGAAAACAAGTTAGTCTTAGGTAGAACCATGTTGAAGAAAGGCAAATTGAAAGCAAATACATAGCTTCCTTAACATAGCTTAAGAAAAACATTTCCATAAGAAAAAGACACTGGTTAGCTCCAGGCAGGACATCAGCCACTTATTTCCTCCTGCCTCTTGCGGACCTCTGGCCTTCCTGCCTGTTACCCTCTCAGACCCACCTGGGCAAACTCTGGTCCATGAGCTGTGAGTCAATGAAGATGATGACGGCTCACTGAAGGGTGGGCCATGGGGTCCTGGGGGTGTTGGGAGCTGGAGGTGGAGGAGGGCAAGAGGTGTGACCTGGGGGCCCTGTGGGGGTACCCCAGGAGGGCAGCATTCATGAGGCTGGAGCTTCGGGTGGTGAGGGTCAGAGCTCTTGTAGGACTGGGTGCTGCCAGGGGTCTGCAGGCTGAGGTCTTTCAAAATAGGCAGTGCGTCAGGTCACCTGGTTCTAAACCCAGGGCTGCTTAGAGATTCCGCAGAGAAGCCCCGCCCCTCGTCCCCACCAGCCCCTTCCTATCCTTGTCAGGAAATCGCTGAATTCCCTCTTTGTGCCCATTTAGTGTTCATTTATGCAAACACAAACACATGTGAATTTATGGTCTTCATTCCTTGACACTACTTAAACAGAGCAGATCAATGCTGATTTTTGTTTCTAGTTAATGTGAGAGGCCCCCAGCGTTTAGAGAGACTCCTATGATCAATTGCTCAGTCATGTCTGACTCTTTGCAACCCCATGGAATGTAGCCCACCAGGGAGAATCCTGTCCTCCGTCCATGGGATTCTCCAGGCAAGAAGGCTTGAGTGGGTTAGAGAGACTCCTACGTAATGTATATTTTATTCACTTGTCCTTTTCCTGTATTTCCGTTACCATTTCATTGTGAAATATGAGACACATTCAAAAAGGTGCGTGTCCTGAGTGGCCATCTCCCCACCACAGAATCCTCCTGACCCTGACCCCCACCCCCATGGCCTGGCTCCGTGGTGGCCACACCCCTGCCCATGATTCTCACGCAGAGGTCCAGTTTTCCCTGTGAGCTGATGTTCGGGTCAACAGGGTCATGTATGCCCTCTGCACCTGCTGCTCGTCCCAGCCCCGTGTGAGTCCTGCACCAGCCCACAGGGTGGGGGATCCCTGAGTCCTAGGGTGTTGCCCTGTTGAGCCACAGCACCCCAGTTCCCTCACAGCCCTGTGGCAGTTTGGAGGAGCCCCGGTTCTCACTGCTGACAGCAGTGTGTGTCTTCAGCTCTCTGATGCTGGGATAGGGGAAGAGGAGGTGAGCATGGTAACAACCAGGTCAGAAGAGACTCTCACCTGTTGCCTGTCTTGGAACCATTTACCTCCACCTGAGAAGAGGGTTCCCTGAGCAGCCACAGCCATGGTCTAAGCATCCCCACCGACCCACAGCCCCAGGCATTAGCTGGCCTGAGGTAGCCCCTGGAGTCTCAGGCACAGATACCACGGGTGACAGTGGGTGATTCAGGAAGGAAATAAAGGCCAACTCTCCCACCACGAGACATTGTGGCTGGCTGTTATGTAGCAGGAGCTGACAGATACACTTCCCAACACACCTCAAACTTCTGTTACATCTGAGGTTGACTGTCTCGTCATATTAATGATGGATTTCCTTCTCTGTGGTCTGTTCACATGTGTAGCCTGTTTTTCTGTTGGGTGCTAGTCTGTCCAGTCCTAAATATCCATCAACCTCCAGCTCCTTCCCCGGGGCGGGGTCTCCCCACCTCAGCCGCTCCTGCTATAGCAGCCTCTGACTTCCAGGACATTCCCATGAAAAGTAATTTCAAAACATCACCACACCCTGAAACTCTTTCCAGATGGGCTATGCACAAGGGAAAAACAAAAAGTATGCATGCACTTGTTAGGTAACCATGCAGAATATTGAGAGAAAATGATGTAGAGGGTCTGTCCTCCTGGAGCAAGGCGGAGAACCCAATACCTTATAGGGAAATTAAAAACTTGTTTTGGTAAAAGTCATGATAACCAGAGCAAATAGTAACTTATTTGAAGTTACTATCGGCCAATAGAAAAGCTCCTACAAATCAAACCAGCAAGGGCAGTGTGCGAGCAGGCTGCGCTGGGTGTGCTTGTCTGTGTGTGCAAGTGCATATGCGTGTTTGTGTGCAAATGCAAAGAAAGCTCTGGGAAGGTCCCCAAGGGGTGAACTCAGGAAAGAAGGTGAGCTGGGATGCAGTGTGGTGTGTGGGGACAGGAGAGGGGCCAGCGCTCAGCAGCCTCAGAGGCTCACCTGGGGCCTGCCTGCACGGGGCAGCGCAGCGGGTGGGGAGGGGTCCTGCAGGCCGTCTGGGGTGGGACTGGGTTCCTTTCAAGGGACATTCAGAAGAACTGCAAGTGGGTTTTTAAAGCCACTCGGCAACAGCGCATCCGAGGGTCCTGTGCTCCCCGAGGCGGCGTGGCTCCTTCATCTGCTTCTGTTTGCTTCTCTGAGGCAGCTGTATCGATAGATGCTCACAATCGTTACTTTCGCTAGCCCTCCTGGAGACGTGGGCGCTTTCATCTGCTGGTGCACCGGCCTCTGCCCCTAACTCTGCCTCCCTCCCTTCCCCCTGCACTGGGTGATGTGCCCCACCCTGTACCCCCAGCCCACTGGTCCTGATTCTCTGCGCCTCTGTGGGTCACTCCTCAGCTGTCTTTGCCCTTTCCTCCCAGGTTGAGGGGCTGGGCGGTGAGGCGTGTGGGGTCTCTCCAGGTGGTGGGGGGTGTGAGGGTGAGGTCAGCTTAGAAACACAGAGCTCCCCCCCCTTTCACACCGCCTTGGCTCAGCTGGCCCCACTGCATGGTGGGTACCCAGCAGGGGCTCAAGCGGCACCTGAGCCTCAAGCCTTCGAGCTGTGGGACTGAGGGGACGGCAGTGTGGAGGCTGAGGGGGCTAGTGAGCAGAGGTGGACATGGGGACGTCACGAAGGCCTGCTGTGAGGAGGCATCAGTGAGAGGACAAAGGTGTAGACGCTGGTGAAGTTATGTTAGTGAGGGGATGTTCCTGAGGGGACTTTGGGGAAGAAAGTGGCTGAGGGACATTAGTAAGGGGAACTTAGTGATGAGATGTGGGGGCCTCTACTGAGGGGAAGTTGGGGAGGTGATCTTGGGAAGAGAGGTTAGTGAGAATGTTAGTGTGGGGTGTCCCTGAGGGCACATGGTGAAGTGTGTGAGGGCTGTTAGTGTGGGGATCTGCTGAGGACGCCTTAGTGAGGGATACTGGTGATGGGTGGTTTGTGGGGCATGAATGTGAGAGGCGGTTACTGAGGAGACATTAGTGGGAGGCGTTTTTGTTGGGATGTTAGTGAGAGGATGTTGATTTGCAGACTTTGGTGAAGGATGTGCCTGAGAGACAATGTGAGGAGGTGTTGGTGGGGAGGCTTGACTGAGGGGGCATCAGTGTGTGGATGTGGGTGACGTGATAATGGTAGAGACAGAGCCGGATGTTAGTGTGGGGTCACTGGTGAGGAAATTGTTGAAGGAACGTCTATGACAGATGGAACTGGAAGTTTATTCAGTTCAGTTCAGTTCAGTTGCTCAGTTGTGACCGATTCTTTGTGACCCCATGGACTGCAGCACGCCAAGCTTCCCTGTCCATCACTAACTCACAGAGCTTGATCAAACTCATGTTCATTGAGTTGGTGATGCCATCCAACCATCTCATCCTCTGTCCTCCCCTTCTCCTCCTGCCTTCAGTCTTTGCCAGCATCAGGGTCTTTTCTAATGAGTCAATTCTTGCATCAGGTGGCCAAAGTATTGGAGCTTCAGCTTCAGCATCAGTCCTTCCAATGTATATTCAGGACTAATTTCCTTTAGCATTGACTGGTTTGATCTCCTTGCAGTCCAAGGGACTCTCAAGAGTCTTCTCCAACATCGCAGTTCAAAAGCATCAATTCTTTGGCACTCAGATTTCTTTATGGTCCAACTCTCACATTCATACATAACTACTGGAAAAACCGTAGCTTTGACTAGATAGACCTTTTTCAGCAAAGTGATGTCTCCGCTTTTTAATATGCTGTCTAGGTTGGTTATAGCTTTTCTTCCAAGGAGCAAGTGTCTTTTAATTTCATGGCTGCAATCACCATCTGCAGTGGTTTTGGAGCCCAAGAAAAGAAAGTCTCTCACTGTTTCCATTGTTTCCCCATCTATTTGCCATGAAGTCCTGGAATGTGAAGTCAAGTGGGCCTTAGGAAGCAGCACTGGGAACAAAGCTAGTGGAGGTGATGGAATTCCAGTTGAGCTATTTCAAATCCTGAAAGATGATGCTGTGAAAGTGCTGCACTCAATATGTCAGCAAATTTGGAAAACTCAAGCAGTGGCCACAGGACTGGAAAATGTCAGTTTTCATTCCAATCCCAAAGAAAGGCAATGCCAAAGAATGCTCAAACTACCACACAATTGCAGTCATCTCACACACCAGTAAAGTGATGCTTAAAATTCTCCAAGCCAGCCTTTAGTAATACGTGAACCATGAACTTCCAGACGTTCAAGCTGGTTTTAGAAGAGGCAAAAGAACCAGAGATCAAGTTGCCAACATCTGCTGGATGATCAAAAAAGCAAGAGAGTTCCAGAAAAACATATATTTCTGCTTTATTGACTATGCCAAAGCCTTTGACTGTGTGGTTCACAATAAACTGAGGAAAATTCTTCAAGAGATGGGAATACCAGACCACCTGACCTGCCTCCTGAGAAATCTGTATGCAGGTTAAGAAGCAACAGTTAGAACTGGACATGGAACAACAGACTGGTTCCAAATAGGAAAAGAAGTATGCCAAGGCTGTATATTGTCACCCTGCTTATTTAACTTATATACAGAGTACATCATGAGAAATGCTGGGCTGGAGGAAGCACAAGGTGGAATCAAGATTGCTGGGAGAAATATAAATAACCTCAGATATGCAGATGACACCACCCTTACAGCAGAAAGTGAAGAAGAACTAAAGAGCTTCTTGATGAAAGTGAAAGAGGAGAGTGAAAAAGTTGGCTTAAAGCTCAACATTCAGAAAACTAAGATCATGGCATCCGGTCCCATCACTTCATGGCAAATAAATGGGGAAACAGTGGAAACATTGGCTGACTTTATGTTTTGGGGCTCCAAAATCACTGCAGATGGTGATTGCAGCCATGAAATTAAAAGACATTTACTCCTTGGAGGGAAAGTTATGATGAGCCTGGATAGCTTATTAAAAAGCAGAGACATTACTTTGTCAACAAAGGTCCATCTGGTCAAGGCTATGGTTTTTCCAGTAGTCATGTATGGATGTGAGAGTTGGACTACAAAGAAAGCTGAGTGCCCAGGAATTGATGCTTTTGGACTGTGGTGTTGGAGAAGACTCTTGAGAGTCCCTTGGACTCCGAGGAGATCCAATTAGTCCATCCTAAAGGAGATCAGTCCTGGGTGTTCATTGTAAGGATTGATGCTGAAGCTGAAACTCCAATACCTTGGCCACTTGATGGGAAGAGCTGACTCATTGGAAAAGACCCCGATGCTGGGAAAGATTGAGGGCAGGAGGAGAAGGGGACGACAGAGGATGGGATGGTTGGATGACATCACCGACTCAATGGACATGGGTTTGGGTGGACTCCGGGAGTTGGTGATGGACACAGAGGCCTGGCGTGCTGCAGTTCATGGGGTCACAAAGAGTCGGACACGACTGAGAGACTGAACTGAACTGAACTGATGGTATCAGATGCCATGATCTTTGTTTTTTGAATGTTGAGTTTCAAGCCAGGTTTTTCACTCTCCTCTTTCACTTTCATCAAGAGGCTCTTCAGTTCCTCTTAGCTTTCTACTATAAAGGTGGTGCCATATGCTTATCTGAGGTTACTGATATTTTCCCTGGCAATCTTCATTCCAGCTTGTGCTTCATCCAGTCTGGCATTTTGCATGATGTACTCTGCGTAGAAGTTAAATAAGCAGGGTGACAATATACAGCTTTGATGTACTCCTTTTCCAATTTGGAACCAGTCTGTTGTTCCATGTCCAGTTCTAACTGTTGCTTCTTGACCTGCATACAGATTTCTCAGGAGCCAGGTCAGGTGGTCTGGTATTCCCATCTCTTGAAGAATTTTCCACAGTTTGTTGTGATTCACACAAAGGTTTTGTGTAGTCAGTAAAGCAGAAGGAGATGTTTTTATTTTTGAGACATTCTCTTGCTTTTTCTGTGATCCAACAGATGTTGGCAATTTGATCTCTGGTTCCTCTGCCTTTCTAAATCCAGCTTGAACATCTGGAAGTTCTCGGTTCACGTACTGTTGAAGCCTAGCTTGGAGAATTTTAAGCATTACTTTGCTAGCTTGTGATATGAGTGCAATTGTGTGGTAGTTTGAACATTCTTTGGCCTTACCTTTCTTTGGGATTGGAATGAAAACTGACCTTTTCCAGTCCTGTGGCCACTGCTGAGTTTTCCAAATTTGCTGGCATATTGAGTGCAGCCCTTTCACAGCATCATCTTTTAGGATTTGAAATAGCTCAACTGGAATTCCATCACTTCCACTAGCTTTGTTTGTAGTGATGCTTCTTCCTAAGGCCCACTTGACTTCACATTCCAGGATGTCTGGCTCTAGGTGAGTGATCACACCATCGTGGTTATCTGGGTCATTAAGATCTTTTTTGTATAGTTCTTCTGTGTATTCTTGGCACCTCTTCTTAATATCTTCTGCTTTTGTTAGGTCCACACTGTTTCTGTTTTTTATGTGGCCATCTTTGCATGAAATATTCCGCTGGTATCTCTAATTTTCTTGAAGAGATCTCTAGTCTTTCCAATTCCATTGTTTTCCTTTTCATTCTATTGTTTCCAGTGTATTTCTTTGCACTGATCACTGAGGAAGGCTTTCTTATCTCTCCTTGCTTTTCTTTGGAACTCTGCATTCAGATAGATTTATTTGTCCTTTTCTCCTTGCCTTTCTTTTCTCTTGTTTTCTCAGCTACTTGTAAGGCCTCCTCAGACAAGCATTTTGCCTTTTTGCTTTTTTTTTTCCCTTGGGGATGGTTTTGATCCCAGCCTCCTGTACAGTGTTCCAAACCTTCATCCATAGTTCTTCAGGCACTTGTCTATCAGATCTAATCCCTTGCATCTATTTGTCACTTCCACTGTATAAGGGATGTGATTTAGGGCATACCTTAATGGTCTAGTGGTTTTCCCTACTTTCTTCAATTTAAGTCTGAATTTTGCAATAAGGAGTTCATGATCTGAGCCACAGTCAGCTCCCAGTCTTATTTCTGCTGACTGTATAGAGTTTCCCCATCTTCAGCTGCAAAGAATATAGTCAATCTGATTTCGATATTGACCATCTGGTGATGTCCCTGTGTAGAGTCTTCTCTTGTGTTGTTGGAAGAGGGTGTTTGCTATGACCAGTGTGTTCTCTTGGCAAAACTCTGTTAGCCTTTGCCCTGCTTCATTTTGTACTCCAAGGCCAAATTTGCCTGTTACTCTAGGTGTCTCTTGAAGTGTATTAGTAGATGACATTAGTGAGAAATGCTGGTGAGGGAACGTCACTGAGGGGACGTTTTTTGAGGGAACACTAGGAACTGTTAGTATGGGAAACTAGTGAGCAGACTAGTGAAGGGTGTTACTGAGGGGATGTTCCTGAGGGGACATTAGTGAGGGGACATTAGTGAGGGGGCGTTACTGAGGGGACATTAGTGAGGGGGCGTTACTGAGGGAACATTAGTGAGGGGGCGTTACTGAGGGGACATTAGTGAGGGGGCGTTACTGAGGGGACATTAGTGATGGTGCATTACTGAGGGGACACTAGTGAGGGGGCATTACTGAGGGGACATTAGTGAGGGAGTGTTACTGAGGGGACGTTAGTCAGGAGTTGTTACTGAGGGGACGTTAGTGAGGCATTGTTACTGAGGGACATTACTTAGGGGATGTTAGTGAGGGCATGCTGCTGAGGTGACATTTGTGTGGGCATTGCTGAGTGATGAGAGGATGTTAGTGAGGGGACATTCATGTGGGACATTGGTGTGGGGATATTAGAATGGTGACATTGGTGAGGGTCCTTGGTGAGGGGATGTTTGTGCAGAGCTGTTGCTGAGGGGTGCTGGTGGGGGGGCTTTATTGTGGGGTTATTCACGTGGGGTGTCTGTGTGGGGACACCAGTGAGGGGGTGTGCCTTCTAGAGACAGGAGTGTGGCTGGTCAGGCCCCTTGTGGACACTTCGAAGGCCTAGACTCTCTGGGTCGACTCTGTCCTTCCTGTGGGGAGTGGAGTTGACAGGTGTGACATCCACTCAGGCTGAGGGTCCTCCTCAAACACTGTGTTTTGGTCCTGGAATAAGGATGCCATTCCTAGGTAGGTGGACCCATGGCCTTGTGCACATTTCTGTTGCCTAGGAGTCACTGGGCTCCCACGAGGACCTGGAGTCCCAGCTCATGGACAGTTCATGCTGGCGATGCCTGCTTGGAGGCTGGAGGGGTGGCTGGCGCCCTTCACTCTCCTGTGGGTCCTGTGGCCACTCTGCTGGCTTCCTTTTGTGACCTTTGCCCCAAATGAGCCCATTTGGGTTCATTTTTGCTGGGTTCCCTTCACTCATGTCCACTGCTTTCAGGGAAGAGGATCCACATTGAGTGGGATTGGGTGAGGGTGAGCAGGCAGAGTGGTGGGGGGCCCTGCAAACCCGGCCTTGCTAGAGGTCTGAGGGTGTCCCATGTGTATGGAGCAAAGGGCCTTGTAGCAAACCATCATATCAGCACATGTATGTGGCAGGGAGTGAGTCTGGGGGTCCCCCAAGGGCTGAGACCTGGACAGGTGGGGCCTCAGAGAACAGCTCTGAGAGGAGGCTGTGCCCTTGGCCTCTGGGGAGGTTGGGGCCCTCAGGGGAGAATCTGTGGTATGCAGTGTGGTGAGCACGCTGCAGCTTTCCAGGGTGGTGTGCGTCCTGGAAGGACCCTGCCCACCCACTCACCAGCATCACAGAGAGAGAGAGAGAGAGAGAGAGAGAGAGAGAGAGAGAGAGAGAGAGAGAGAGTGTGTGTGTGTGTGTGTGTGTGTGTGTGTGTGTCCTTCCGTCTGCAGAGGGGACCTGTGCAGGGCCCACTGGGCAGAACTCTGGAGACCTGGAAGTTCACAGGCACCAGCACTGCACTCTGAGACCTGGATGCTCTTTGTCTGGTGCTGGCATTTTGTTGGGTTTTCTAGCGGGAGAGAGGAGCAGAGGAAGGGAAGGTACTTGGTGGGATATCCTGCCCTCTAGCTGCAGGCTACACAGGCAGACGAGGAGAGGCGGAGTGAGTCGGTCTCATGCCCCCTCCCCATGTTCTGGGCCAAACTGTGTCTCCCTTCCCCAAACTCCCACGTTCAAGTCCTAGCCCCCAGCTCAGAATTTGACCTTATTTGGAAGTAGAGTCATGGCATCTGTGATTAGCTGAGATGAGGTCATCCTGGGTGGAATGGGCCCTAATCCAACATGACTGTGTCCATGCGCAAAAGGGAAACATGGACACAGATGGGCCAGGAGAACATGCGTTGTAGGATGTTGTAGGATGTTGCAGGTCGAGGGGGCGACAGGAGCTGGAGGCCCTGGAAGGATCCCTCCCAAGAGCCTTAGGGGGATGGTGGCCCAGCAGACACCTGGACCCCTGGTCAACTGCTGGCCTCCAGACTGTGCTTAAGGGCCCATGTTGAGGCCCTTTGCTAGGCCAGGCCAGGCCCTGCAGATGATAAATAGCCCAGGTTTAAGAGGGCACTTCCCAGAGGGTGAACTTAAAAGACGTGGGTGTCTGAACACAAAATCACCGAGGCCGCCAGAAAAAAAACCGCCTCTGTCTCATCTCTCCTCTATTTACATCTATCATCTATCACTCTGTTAAAAGCATCAATATACCCATCAATCAATCTACCTACCTATCATCTTTTTCTACCACTGATCTATCTACCCTCTATCTCTACCACCTCTCCATCATCTCTCCACTAGCTATCTCTATCCACAAATATCGTTGTACAAACACCAACAAGTGTCCCTAAAGCACTGTGGCCCTGGTTTGGGGGCAGAGTGAGGCTTCATCAACCAAGTACATTGTTTTCAGCCCAGAGTCAACTAGAGAGAGGTGAATTCCATGGTTGAGGCTGTCCTGCCCCTTGGGAGTGCCGGTGTCGGAAGGGCTTGAACGTTGGAAGTTCCGGGAAGAGAGACACAGTTCAGCCCAGAACACGGAAGGACAGGGGGCCAGGCCCAGCAACATCTCAGTGTGCAGAACAGTGTGGGGGGACCCAGCGATATGATCAGTCCTGGGGGTTACGTGAATCCCTATTGGTAGAGTCACTTGGAAGCTGGGGAGCAAGAGGGGTCAAAGCCTTTATTGGACTGGGGTGTGTGCACACAGGGAGATATGGGGCCTGCTGTCACCACTCAGTCTGATGGGGGAGGTGACCTCTAGAGACCTGGAAGCGGCAGGGGGGCTGCTGGGGCTGGCAGAGAGCCTTTGCGGGGGACGGGGGTGGGCGGGGGGAAGGATGAGTCTGTGAATGAGGCTGGGCTGAGAGAGGTCTACTGAAGAATGCACCCCAGGAAGCCGCTGGGGTCCCGGGAGGGCATAGAGGGCAGGGCAGGGCAGGGCAGATGATGAAGAGGGGAGGCGGGCTGGGGTGCCTAGAGCTATGGGATTCCCAGTAGGAGCTGGGTGGGCCGGTGTCCTTCGCGCCTGATTTTATACTCGTAGGTGGAGACTCAGTCCTCAGCGGCTGGACCTCTCAGTGGGGTCAGAGTAGCACCATGGACAGGGGGACAGAGCCCGTGGGGCAGAAGGCACGGGGCTGGGGCCCGGGGCCTGGTGGGGGTGCGGGTGCTGGGAGGGAGGCGCTAGCAGATCCAGCGGATGAACCTGTCGAAGAAGCCGGGCTGGGCCAGGCTGTCATAGTCTTTCTCGCGGAAGACAGGCGGCCGGGTCGCCCAGGCTGATCTTGGAGAGCACGTCCGCGTCCACGTCGCTACCCACGGCCACCACGGTGGGCACCACGTTCTGCTTGCGCATGGAGTGTACCGCCTCGTCCAGGCTGTCGTTGCCTGTGACGCCGTCGGTGAGGAACACGAAGGACAGCTCCGCGTGGCGGCGCGCCCCAGCCCGAGCGCCTTGCACCACCTGGTTGATGGCCTGCACGATGCCCGCGCCCACGTGAGAGAAGGAGTTGAGGTAGCGCGCGCTCGCCAGCGCCTCCTGAATGACGGTCAGGTTGAAGGTCAGTGGGAAGGCCACTTGCTGCTCACGCGGGCCTCCGAACTGCAGCAGGGCCACGCGCGCGTTGAGTGGGTCGTCGTCCCTGCGCGCCAGGGTCAGCCGTCGGGAGACCTCCTCCACGAAGCGCCGTGCCTTGTGGAAGTTCTGCTCGCCCAGCCGCTCAGAGCCGTCCAGCAAGAAGACGATGTCCACCGGCCGCTGTGTGCACTGGGCCACGTACAGCTCTAGGAGCGAGAAGGGGTGTTGCGCGGGCGACCCACATGAGGCCCGGCGGCCGGGCCCCTGGAGCGCCCACCGGGCCACGCCCCGCGCTCTCCTCTTTCCGCTCACCCCGCCCACAGGAGCGCTAAGATCGCTGGAGCTTCCCCCGAGGTCACTGCGGTTGGGAACTCCCCCACCTGACAGCGCCCAGGACGTTGGTGCAGACTCCCACCCTGTCTCCCTGAGACCAACACCGTCTCTCTTGGTTGTGCTGCCACCAGGAAATGTCCCCAGTCCTAAGACTGAGGGGCCCCTTTTAACTCTACCAGCACCATCTCTGCCCAGCAGCCTCCAGGCCCTCATGGGAGGGGTCCATAAAGCACCTTTTTTTGACCCAAGAATTGGATACCCCCCAAAGGATCACAGTCCATGTGGAATGAGGGTGTGACTGTGTAAAAAGACCTCAAGAAGATCCTCAGACTCAAAGACCCGCCTCTGGCCATATCTCTCCAGCCTTGGGAACGTTAGAGAGAGGGGCCCCTCAACTAGATGAGGCTTTGGTAGGACAGTGAGCACAGGTGTGGCCAGGACACCCTTGCCCTCATCTGGGTAGCCACCAGCCTGGACATGCTGGACAGTGTGCAGGCAAGATTGGTGCCAGGCTGAGGCTAGACCTATGGGGCATGCCACTACGCTGGCGGAAAACCCGCTCTATACACAGGAGGGACCACAGGCTTGGTCCCCGTCCACAGGCCAGGAATGTGCAGTCAAGCCCCTTCCCCAAGCCACCGCTGAGACTGCAACTCTAACCACCGTGGGGGCTCGGCATGGACCAGGCTGGTCCTTTCCACTTGGGTCTAGCTCCTCAGCCCTTGGTCACCCTTCCTGACCTGGGCAGGTCAGGTCACAGCTCAGGTGTGCCGACCCGGGGCTGGGCACACAGGGGCCCCATCAAAAGGAAATCCTGACCCTTGGCAGCAACCATGAGGGGGGCGAGGTCCTGTTTGGGTCCTGCAGGCACCAGGTGACCCCCACCCCCATGTGCTGCATGGGTCACCCTCAAGGTCCGGCGAGCAACCAATTCACCCCAGCAAGCCGCTGACCACAGCACACACTCAGGTACCTTGCTTTTCAGCTTTTATACAATGTCTGAGATGAGCTCACAGCACCTGAAGGACACGCTTGGGTGTGTCCTTGGAGTGCTGCTCCTGGCAGAGGAGCGAGGGTTTTGGTAGATTTTTTTTTTTCTTTAAGGAGCTTATTAATGATGCAGCTTATCTTGGTGGTGGTGCAGATGAAGAGCAGCTTCGAGCTGGACTGAAACTGCCCAGCAAACTCCCCTTGTGTCCCTGGCAGGCAGAGTCTGAGATGTAGGAACTGGTGGTATGGGCAGGGGACAAGAGGACTGCACAGGGGCCCTGGGCAGAGGCCAGCGGTGGAGCCGGAAGCTGGGTCGTCTGTGAGGCTCTCCTGGTATCTTTCTTTCTGGCCAGATAATGGCCCCCAAGAGGTCCTAATCCTGGATTCTATGACTGTGACCTTATATGGCAAAAAGGACTTTGCAGCCGGAAATCAATGAACAATTCCCTTGAGATGGGGGGGACTATCCTGGGTTATCTAGCTCTAAGTGCGACCACAACAGTCCTTGTAGGAGGAGGCAGAGGGGAAGGGGAGAGGTCTTATGACCACAGAGGCAAAGAGGGGAGCTGGAGAGGCAGGAAGGACACTCTCTTAGAGGCCCAGGGGGTGTGTGGCCCAGGACACCTTGACTTTGGACTTCTGGCCTCCAGACTGAGAGAACAGCTTCTTGCTGTCTCAAGCCTGGCAGTGTAAGGCAGGCAGCCCCCAGGAGCTCACGCAGCCAGGTGGGGCGGCGCCCTGCGGCTTTAGCACAGCGCCAACGCGGTCTCGGGGTCCCCCACGATGTCCCTGTGCACCAGTTTAAAGGTGTCAATGAACAGGTCCATCCAGTCCTGCCGCTCGTTTCCTGTGGCGAACTTGGCCCGCTCCGCGGTGTAGACCAGCACAGCCACCAGCTTGGAGTAGGCAGCTGGGTCCTGCGTGAGCTCCGTGGCGTTTAGCAACTGTTGGATCAGGGGGATGGTCCTGGGGAAGGAGATATCCGGGCCCTCTTCCGTGCGGAGGAAGGTGACCGGGGGCTCGCCGCCAGGCCACGGTCCATCTGCGGGGGATTCCAGAAAGGCCTTTCAGGGATGTGGTGGGTATGAGCACGCCTCCAGCTGCTTCTCTCCTCGGAGACGAGGAGGGGCCAAAGGCTCAGCCAGGGCTTAGATGCGGAGCCAGGGAGGCTGCAGCTCCCCCACTGCTGGCACCGAGGGCCAAGGCCAAGTGAGTGGGGCTTCAGGGAGCCCCGAGGAGATGGAGCAGAGCTTAAGAACCACGAGACTCTGAGCACGGATGGCTTCTGAAATGGACCCGGCCTGCTGGTGGCTGACAACTCAGGGCCCTGCCCTGGGATGGTCTCAGCACTGGAGGAGAATTTCCTGCCTGTTTCAGCCCTGCTTGGTGCTAGGCAGATGGCCCCTGGAGTCCCTCTGGAGCAATTTCTTTAGACAAATCTGCCTTGCCCTTTAGATGTACATCTCCGGGCCCAGAGCCATCTCCGAGGACCAAGGAATGACCACTCGGTGAGCCTCTAGCTCTCTACCCACCCTGTCCCTGGGGAGGTCAGGGCCTACCCTCTGGGCCCAATGGGCCCAAGGCCTCCTATCCTAGGGGAGCCTCGGTATGTCCAGTTAGCTTATCCAGGTGGCCCGGCCCATGGCCCCACCCCTGCCCTGCGCCCTTCCTTCGGGCCCCAGCCTTCCAGAGCTCTGGCCTTGGTGTGGGGAGCAGGGCTCAGGCCTCTTGGCTCTCCTCTCTCCGACAGCAGCTGTCGTGGAGAAAAACCTGCCTTTGCTGCCTTTGACTGATGTCCAGCATTGTTTCTCTTTGACGGCGGCTTCATGGTTCCGCCCCAGCTGAGTTGCCACCCAGCTCAATCCAAGCCCAGATGTGGCTGAGTCTCTGGGTGGACAGGGCCACTTGGCCCAGAAGGTCCGGGCTGCACCAGAGCAGGCAGCATCCCCATGTGCCTGTCTGATCAGCCCTCAGCATGCTGGACGGAGTCCACTTGTGTCAAGGAGCACATTCTGCAGTTACATCTGCTCTCTTCCTCTCTGGGCACAGTGTCTAATTTACTTGGAAATTTCAAATCATTTTAAAGGAAATGAGGGACTTCCCTGGTGGTGGCTAAGATGCCACAGTCCCAGTGTAGGGGGCCCAGATTCAATCCCTGGTCAGGGAACTAGATCACACATGCACAATGAAGAGTTCAAATGCTGTAACAAAGACCTGGCATGCTACAACTAAGACCCAATGCAGCCAAATAAATATTAAAAAAAAAAAAGAGAGGACAAGGTGGAAATTAAAAAAAAAAAAAGGAGAATGAGGTTGTGAGTTTTGTAAAAGGAAGAGTTAGGAGAAGGGAGAAGGGGTCTCTCAGGTGTCTGTTCCCTTTCACTGTCAGGTCCTGGAGGCTCAGGAGAAGCAAGATCACCAAGCTGAGGAACAGCATCACTCTAATATCAAAACCAAACCCATCACAAGAAAGGTCACACAGCCCTATTCCTCTCTCATGAACACAGATGCAAAGATCAACAAAATACTAGCAACTGAATCCAATAGTCTATATCTATGAGTGTTCAGTTGTTCAGTCATGTCTGATTCTTTGCGACTCTTTGGATTATAGCCTGCCAGGCCCCTCTGTCCATGAGATTTTTTTCAGGCAAGAATACTGGAGTGGGTTGCCATGCCCTCCTTCAGGGGATCTTCCTGACCCAGAGATCAAACACGGTCTCCTGTATTGGAAGTGGATTCTTTATCCACTGAGCCTCCAGGGAAGCCCAACAGTGTGTGAATATATATATATACACACACACATGTATATATATTACACACCATGACAAAGTGGGATCTAAGTCAGGTCTGTAAGGCTGGGTTGACATTCAAAATGCAAAGACTGTAGCCCATGATGTTGACAAGCTAAAGAAGCTAAAGAAGAAACACCACCATCATATCATAGGTGCAGAAAAAGCATCTGACAAAATCCCACACATGTTCATGCCAGACTCTCAGTAACTAGGAACGGGGGGACCAGCCTCAGCTTGTGAGAAGCAGCTACAGAGACCCTCAGCTGACTGCCCGTGTGAGAGACTCGATACTTCCCCAGCAAGATGACTGCTGGGCCCTGGCACCAGGGCTGGGGTCAGGTTTCTGCCCTCAAGAGGCCACCTGACCACAGGGCTCCTACCCTGGGAGGACTCGGGGGTCCTGAGGGCAGCAGGGGCATAGACCATGGGTTGTCTGGGTCTCTGTGGGGACACCAGCCCCTTTAGCCCCAGAAGAGATGGGGATTGGCGCTACTGGGTCAACCTCTGGGGGCTGGGTGGCTCTGGGCACCACACACCACTGTCTCCAGCTGACTGGGGAACCTCAGGCTCAGGCTGTCTCTGGGATGCCCCCACTGCTTGCCATCGGCCATGGCGTGGTCACTGGTACAACCTCAGGAGCACTTCCTTGGAAGTTCTCTGTCAGAATAAGAGTAGGGACCCTTGTCCCCAAGTCAACACACTCCCTCTCCTCAGGCGGCCTTGGAGCCTCTGAACCTACCCAGGGGTCCATCTGACGCCTGGAAGGAGTCTGCCCCAGCGCCGACTTCATGGCAGACATGGACGTGGATGCAGGCCCCGAGTTCCCGTCAGCGTTGGACCTGCCAGTAGCCCAGCCCAGCCTGGCCCCTGCCTGCTGTGGCAGCCCCTACCTCTCAGAGTCAGCTCTGGAGGCCCCACTTCCAGGACAGGCCCAGCACCCACAACTCAGTGCAAGGATCCAGTGCTGGCTCTACGACCCGGCTGGCAAGGGCAGGGCGAGCCGTGGGGGCTCAGCTCCTGGTGTCCCTGGGCACCTCCAGGGCCCAGTCACTGCAGCAGAGCCCTGCAGGCAGCAGCTTGATGCCCAGTGGAGCTGGACGATGCCATCCTGCCCCGTCCCCCGCCTGAGGGACCCCTTGGAGCAGCCTCTGTGGGTCCCCAGCCTCCCACACTAGTGCAAACACGTGGGGTGGTGGGGCATGGCCCCCTAAACGTCTGCTTCCAGACGGAAGATCAGACCGGTGATGCCAGGCGGCAGCAGCGTGGGGCTGTCAGGGCAGAGGCCCCTCTGCCTTGCGCAGCTGCCCCTGGGCTGTGGATGTGTTCACCTCCTGGAGGGTTTAAGACCAGCTATTTCATGTATGGATCCAGGGCTTTAGCCCTAGGCAGCCCTGGGGTTTCTGTCCCTCTGGGCACCTGTGTGTTTGAGACCAGTAGCTGGAGAGCCCAGCGCAATGCCCAGTGGGCAGCTCCCCTTCCCCACATGCATGAGGTAGGGGGTGGCTGAACACCCCCAGCCCCCTCCTCGGAAGCGCTGGGATTCTGGAGGCTGGGCCACCGCAGGTCTGGAATCTGAGGCTTCTCCTGGGGGTGGCCACACCAGCATTTCCTGAGGTCCCTGCACAGCCCTCCCTACTGCCCTGGCTGCCGACTTGTCTGGGGGTCAGTGGCGCCCACGTTACCTGTTTGGCAGGGCAGATCCGGGCACACGATCTGGGGATCTAGGAGAGAGGAAGAGAGGCGGGGGTCCTGGGGACTCCTTCAGTTCTGCGGGGCCAGGAGCCCCTCCTCTCTCCTCCCCTCCCCCCTCCTCCCCGCGCAGCTCCGCCTCTCCCTGCCCCGCCCTGTCCCTCCCCTCCCCCCGCCCTCCCCTCCCCTCCCCCGCTCCCAGGACTCACCGGGGCACAGCACGTCCTCCATGTCGTCGATGAACTTCTCGGCCACCAGGTCGGAGAAGAGCGTCATGTTGCGCACCTGCTGCGGCTTGTCGCAGGCAATGGAGTACAGGTTCTCGCTCTCGTGCTTCTCGTGGAACATGTCCCCGATGCCGATGGCCGTCACCGTCACTTCGTGGTTGCACAGCGCCCGCAGGTTGAGGTCGTCGTCCCGGGGGTCGTGGCGGCCGTCCGTGATGACCACCGCGAACACGCGGGTCTTCTGGCGCCGGCTTTCCTTGATGAGCTTGTTGTAGGCGAACTTGAGGGCCGAGGGCGTCCAGGTGCCGCCAGCGATCCACTCAAGGTTCTTGACGGCCTCCTTGAAGCTGGACAGCGAGTCGATGCGCTCGTCGTCCAGCTGGATGGCTTCGAAGGTGCCCTCGTGGCTGTACTGCACGACGCCCACGCGGGTCCCTGCAGCGGGCGCGGGCGTGAGGTCAGCCTTGGCGAAGCTACGACCCCTCGGAGACCCCTCCCGTCGGCTTCCGTCTGGATCCCTGGCGCCCTGCGCGCCGGCCCCTCTGCTCAAGACTGCGGCCTGGCGCTCCCCGACCCCACCCCACTGCGGTGCAGCTGACCCGTCTCCGACTTGGGGTCCTTGGCGATGGCCCCCAGCCTGTTGACCACGTTGATGACGAAGTTCTTCTCCAGGGTGAAGTTGGTGTAGCCAATGCTCTCGGAGCTGTCGATGACGAACACCACGTCCAAGGCGCCACAGCGCTTCTCACAGTCTGCCGAGAGCGGTGGGGTGGGCTCAGGGGGAAGGGGGCAGGAGGGCGGGGCCAGGCGAACCGTGGGCGGGAGGGTTGCTGCGCTGACCCCCGGCCCATGGAGACACCCTTAGACCCCAGGGGCGTGCACAAGTGCTCCGGTGTAGCCGCGTGGGGGCCCCGACTCACCACAGCACCCGCAGGTCTCCCGCACGTAGGTCATGACGTCGCATTCCTGTAACACAGCCGGGTGGGCGCGGCAGAGCGTGAACCATGGGGAGGGACCAGAAGTGCTTCCTGGGAGCCTGCCGACCCTGTCTGCCTCCTGCCCTGACCTCACCCCCTGACCTGTCCATCCCTGGTGCTCTTTCTTCCGATTTTAAGAGGAAGGAGGACCCCGAGTCCAACCCCAACTGATACCTACCGTGAGGCCGGGGTCTCCTGGGGGGCCAGGCTCTCCCTGGAGGAGGAAGGGTGACAGTGAGAGGTGGCACTCCTCATGGCTGAGGCTGGGAGGGCTGCAGACCACATGGTTCGGGTGCCTGTTGGTCAGGCTGACCCAGGGGCTGGGCCTCAGGGCCAAAGACATGGCGATTGACCTACCTCGGGTCCTGGGGCTCCCTTCTGCCCCCGTGGGCCAGGCTCACCAGGGGGACCAGGATCTGCCTGCGGAGGGAAAGGGCAGGTGGGCTCTGGCAGTGCCCCGGGTGGTGCCCGCACACGGCTCTGCCCTGGGCGCGGAGGTACTCACGGGCTCTCCCTTCTGGCCTTTCCTCCCAGGTTCTCCTTTGAAGCCAAAGTCACCTCTGCCCCCCTGTGACACAGGACACCCTTGTTAATAGCGCAGAGTTCTGTGGTCCAGCACTGCTGCCCTGCCCCAGCCTCAGCAGACCTGCCGGCTTTTTCAGGAGGAACCCGTACTCAGCAGTGCTGGCAGAGATGCAACCCTGCGTGGATTCAGGGCATGGCCGGCTCCCACCCCCAGAGCTCAGCGGAGGCCAGACGCACAGACGGCTCCATGCACCACAGTACATACCTCGGGGCCGGGGGGGCCCGGCTCACCCTTGTCTCCCTGGGAAGCAAGCAGAAGGGTCACTCAGCAAGGGCTGAGGGCTGGCAGGCCCTGCAGCCCCGTCCCAACCCTCACGGTGAGCCACGCAGGCTGTGGAAGGTCTGAGGTTCCAGGAGACCTGCCCCTTCTCTTGCTGGCGCCCCGGGCCCTTCTCCACTCACCCTGGGCCCAGCAGGAACTAGCAAGAACCTTCCCTGGTCATGGCCCACCCCCAGTACCTGTCCCACGCCAGGTGCCAGGACTTACAGGTGCTCCTCGGGGGCCGGGATAGCTGAATCCAGGCCTGCCAGGGTCTCCCTGGGGGACACAGGAGGCCAGTCAGGGCAGGTCCAGTGGGAAAATGTGGAGACTGAGGCAGCTGGCCTGGACTGGGGGCAGGTGGGGAGGGGCCTCATGGGCAGGGCCCGCTTTGGGAGGATGTGCCACCCCCAAGGGTGAGAAAATGGGGGGGGGGTTGCGGCTCCGCCCCTGATGTCCTCCCACACCAAGGGGGCTGAGCAGGCAGATTCCTGGAAGATTTGGTCAGGCTCCCAGCCCCATCCTGGAGGATAGGGAGGGGGCATACCTTGGGGCCAGGCTGTCCCGATTCTCCGCGGGGACCAGCATCACCAGGGTCTCCCCGAGATCCCTGAGAGCAGAAAGGAGGCAGGGAGTCAGCACAGAGGAGGACTGACCTCATCCTGCTCTGACCCCTAGGCAACACTGCTGCCCCACGGGGCTGGGCATCCTGAAGGTCTCTACTCTCCATGAGCCATATCCAGCTCCCAAGTCCCACACCGCTTCCCCCTCGCCCACTCCCACCTGGTAAAGCTGGACCCCCTCAGGGCAGGATGAGGGTGTGAGATGCCCCCTGTCCCGCTGCCCAGGTTTGTGGGGACAGTGTCCTGCCTGCCCAAGGACAGGAGGACCCAAGTGGACTGCAGGGTGGGGAATGGGGACAATGAGGTCAAAAGGCAGCGAGGGGCCTGGGTCCCAGAGCCACGGGCCCTCCTCGGCGTTCTGCTACTGACTTGTTTCCCAGGCTCTCCGACAGTCCCCTGGGGACCTCTGGGTCCAGGCAAACCGCGATCTCCCTGGAAGGAAGAGGGACGAGGCGCTTCAGAGACTCACTGTGGATGTGAGCAAGGCGGGGCTGTGCTGCCCTCCGAGAGGCCCTCAGCCCTGACCACAGTGGCCCCCAGGCTGGGTCTGAAGGGTGCAGGGCAGGGGCTCCTGGTGCAGCCCCTCCAGCAGGAGGGCACGTGGCCTCTGTGACCACCCAGCCATGACCACTTGCCTTGGCTCCTTTGTTGCCAACCTCTCCAGCCAGGCCCCGGGGCCCCTCAGGACCAGGGTCCCCCTGTGAGAAGAGAGGCCAGGTTAGTCTGGGTTGCATACGAGGGAAGTAGGAGAGGGGATCATTAACTCCCTGGGGGAGGAGGCCGCACACTGTGGAGGGTGACGCTGGCCTATCCACTCAGCCTCACGCAGCCCAGGCAGGGGCCACTACTCATGTTCAGAGGAGGAAGTCCTCCTTGGAGCCCTTTACTCTCATTTCACAGGGAGCTGGCTGCCCTCGTCTTTCATCATAAAACCTCCTGTGCCAGCTATAGAAACACACGTGTGCGGAGTAGGGGAGGGGATGCGGCGGGTGGAGCAGTGTGCAGCCTGCACAACTGTGCATGGCGTGCCTGGAAGTGGCCCTGCCCAGGCCCCTCAGCAGGGAGTTCCTCCTGCTCTCCCAGGCCCTGCAGGGAGCACCCCCTGACTGTCAGGCCCTGGGGGTCGCCTTCGTTCTCTGAGGTGGACTGTGGAGGGGTGTTGGTCATCCCATGTTACAGGGTCCCCGTTGGCCCCTCAACCCAGTGAGACCCCAGTGTAGACACAGACACAGTCGACAATGCCCCAGGCTCCCCAACACACTCACCTTCTCACCCTTGGGGCCGTCGCCGCCTGGGCTGCCCTTGGTTCCAGGGTCTCCCCTGCGCCCCTGCAGAAAACAGGCTTGTGGGAGGGGGGTCCTGATGGTGGGGGCCACACTGGAACCCTACTCTCTGTCCTCGCCATGAGGACTTTGGTGGTGGGGCCTGGGACCCCCTTCAGAGTGCTTCAGCCTAGACTGTGTCCTCTGCTGGGCCAGTTTGTCCCAGGCGAGGGTCTGGGAATGATGCGGGCTGAGGGTTCAGGTGACATGACTGACACCAGCTTGGACCATGGTCATTCAGGTCCCTTCTGGATTAGGCCAGGCCTCAGGTTGCGACCTCTCAGGGTCAGCCTGGAGATCAGCCTCGTGTGTGTCTGGGTCTAGGTTTAGCCCTCAGGGGTGTCCTGCTAGGGGGTGAGGTGGGGACACAGGGCCACTTCACAGGCACCAGGTGTCTGGCGTGGGCGTGGTTGGGCCCTGCAGGCCACTCTCTGGTAGCCCTGCTTGGTGTCTGCGGCACGGGGACAAGGGGCACATTTAGAGATGCCAGAGGACGCTGGGCTCAGAGACGCCCGGAGTAGGGAGTGTGAGGGGTGGCTCAGCAGGAGGGGGGCGGCCAGGGGGATGGGCATCCCGGGGCTGGGTGGGTGTGAACTCACAGGCTCGCCTTTGGGTCCTCGGGGCCCAGGCCCACCCTTGGCTCCTTTCAGGCCAGGACTTCCTGGGGCTCCGTTGTTGCCTTGATAGCCCTGTGGGGAGGAGATGGCTCACTTACGGTGATGGCCTGGCCACACGTGTGAGTGGCCAGGGGCAGGGCCCAGCCCCAAGTGGACTCACGCCTGCTGCCTCCAGAGGGACCATGTTTGCCTCGGGTGCAGTACACCCCGGTCACCCGGCAGCAGGACCACAGAGGTGGAGTGCGGGGGGTGCTCAGGGTCCAGGCTGGCCTGCACGACCACCTCCTTCCCTCCCTCACTGCCCCTTCCCCCATGGGGTAGCACAGGCCTCAGTGCAGGGCCCCCGGGAACACTTGCCTTGCTTCCTTTTGCCCCATTCTCCCCTGGGGGGCCTCTGCGTCCTGGGCGGCCAGGGTCCCCCTGGAAGTGTTTGGAGAAATCAAGAAATCAGCCTCTTGTTTCTCAGACCCGGGAGTGGGACAGGACCCCAGTGGGGCTGGGGGCTTGCAAGTCTCCTCCTGTGTTCAAGGAGCAAGCCCCGCCCCTGTGTGGGAACCCCACAGCCCCCTTGTGTGGGCACCCCACGGCCCCCATGTGTGGCCATCCCACGGCCCCCATGTGTGGCCATCCCACGGCCCCCATGTGTGACCACCCCACATCCCCCATGTGTGACCACCCCACGTCCCCCATGTGTGGGCACCCCACGACCCCCATGTGTGGCTACCATACAACCCCCATGTGTGGGCACGTCCCCCATGTATGGCCACCCACGACCCCATGTGTGGGCACCCCATGGCCCCTGGCCTGGTTTGCAGCGACAGCGCCTGTTGTTGGGCATCTAGGCCGAGTGCTGTGGGCAGGGAGAAGGCCCTGGGAGGGTGGTGGCCCCGTCTGCTCTGGCCCGCCCGCCCCCTGGCCAGGCCATCTACCTTCGAGCCTTGGTCTCCTCGCTCCCCAGGGCTGCCGGCTTCCCCCACGTAGCCATCGGGGCCCTGAGGGAAGGGAGGGGGTTATGTTGGGCTCCTGCCCAGGGCTGTGCTTGAATTTTCCCTGTGAGCTCAGGGCCAGCTGACCAGGGGGAGGGTGACCAGCACCCCATCTCTGGACTGGATGCTGGGACCCTTTGGGCCTGGGTGGGCCGATCAGACAAGCTGCCAATCTGGGGGGCATGCCCTGGGACTCTAGAGCAGCTCCCCTCCATTTGACTCAGAAGCTCCAGGGTCACTTGTCACGTTGTGACCTCAACCCCGGCTGAACCCTGGCGGGGGTCCAGGACAGGCGGCTGGGGAGGAACCCAGCTATGGGCCCTGCCACCTGCCTTCCCACTACAGCTGGTGGACTGACCCCCGCCTGGTGCCCAGCATCTCCCAGAGCCACCAGGCTGCACTCACCCGATCCCCGGTGTCTCCCTTGCAGCCAGGAGGTCCGATGCGCCCCAGCTTGCCCTGAAGGAGAAGAGGGGAACAGACGACGTGTCAGGGCCGGATTTGGGGACATGAGCCTTGATGACAGGGGTCAGAGGTGCCAAGTCTGGGCACACTGAGCACCCCTTGTAGGACATCTGTGTGAATGGCCGTCAGGGTTGCACTTCTGCGAAGGTGGGAGGGCATCCCCCGGGTGTGGCTGGGAGCGTGGGGGTCTGTGGTGTCTCCTCCACGTGTGTGCATGTGTGCGTGCATGCATGGTCTCCCGTGACACTTGTGTGTGTGCACCTGTGCAGGTCTGTGAACCCCCAGCCAGGCCAGACATGAGGTCCGCAGGCCAGGCTGGGAGACTCCTGCCTGGCCAGTACCTGCTTTTCTGCAGCAAATGTCCACGCCCCTCATGCAGGGTCCCTGTCTGTCCTGTGTCCACTGAGGAGGCACGACCAGGGGCTGCCCAAGCCACAGGTGTGGGCAGTGGGCGGATGGGCCCAGAGCCCACCCCCTGAAGGACCTGAGAGTCTCAAAGGGATCATGCTCATTCCACGGGCACTGCTGCCCCGCCCAGGGATGGTGTACTCACCTTCTGCCCATCTGTCCCGTTCTTGCCCGCAAGGCCAGGGGCACCCTGGAGGAGAGGGGAGGAGGGACCCTGTTAGCTCCCTGGACTTCCTTCCTTCCTTCTGAGTAGTGGGAAGGTGGGTACCCTGCCCTTGCCCGCCGCTCTACTCACCTTCCGCCCGTCGGCTCCAAACTCGCCCTGTGTAGGAGGAAAGAGGACAGTTAGTGATAATCTTCAGCATCACAGACACCACTGCCTCCAGGCCTCAGACCAAACACGAGGCCAGAGAGGCCCCAGAGGTCACTACCGGCATGATGCGGGGTCTCATGCCCTAGCAAGGACCCTGGGCTCGCTGAAGGATACAGCTGAGGGGTCGGGCTGGGTTAGGTCAGATGCCCGGAGTGGATTCTCACCTTCTCGCCTTTGAAACCAGGAACACCCTGAGGTCAGAAGGAAAGAAAAGAAGCATTACCAGGGGCAGGCGGGGCGCTGGGACCCACCCACCAGGTCCAGGGAGGAGAAGGGAGTGGTGTCGGCAGGCTCTGGTGGAGAGGTGCCCCCAGGGATGATGCGACGCTGGGAATACCGAGGTGCTTCACTTCTGTGGGGCAGGGTCAGGGATGATGGGCTGTGCCAGGCACAGCCTGACCCCGTGGCTGGCCCCTCCTGGAGGCAGGAAGCCCTTGGCTTGTCCCCATGTCCCTGCCCCCCAGGCAGGGTCAGCAGCAACTTACCTTGGGTCCAGGGAATCCAATGGGGCCTTCAATGCCTGGATCTCCCTGTGGAAGAACAGAGGATGGTGGATGCAACCCCAGCTGCGGGGACAGGGGCCTCTGGACGGGTCGGGGTGGGGAGGGCACTCACCTGTCGCCCCTTCTGTCCAGGCTCTCCGGGTTCACCCATGTTGCCTTTGGCGCCCTGAAAGTAGATGACAGAGAAAGGAATAAGGGAGGCATTGGGCTGGGGGAGTTCCTGGTAGGTGGCAAGACTGTGATCCTGGGGTTGGGTGGCCAGGTGACGATTACAGTGCCACCTCGGGACCCCTAGAGTCCTGGTCCCTGTCAGAACAGCCCTATCTGACCTGCTCCCTTGGGCTCTGACTGTCAGCTCTCGGAGAAGCCGCCCTGTGGTGGGGCTGGAGCGGCCCTGGGGTGGGGTGCCCACACAGATCTACAGGACTCCAATTCTGCTCCTGGCTGCTCCTGCCCATACCTCATGCCACAATGTCCTCTAGATCCTGTGGGGGCAGCTAAATAACACCTCAGGACAGGCTGGCTCCTCAGAATTCAAGGTTTAACTGTACAATGTGGGACTGTATTAAGTAAGTGCATCTACTTATTAAGATGCTTCCAGTTTCAGGGCAAAGATGGGCAGAAGTGAGAGGTGGTCAGAGGAGGGAGGAGTAAGGAGCAGAAGGTCTTGGGGATCCAGGAAGCGGGAGACCAACAGACAGGAACCAGTGGGTGGGCAGAGGCTTCTGAACAGCTGTGCCCTGTTTTGGGGTTCCTTCTGCCCCCACACTAACCACAGTGATCCCTGCAGCAGCTTCCAGAGACGCCCCCTCCCCACCAAGGACCGGAGTCACACCCCTGCCATGGGTGGCCAAAGCTGCCTCTGGTGGCAAATTCATCCCTGGATCTAGGACTGGAGTAACCAGGGAGGCTGTGGGAACATGTGACCAGCAGCCTGGCAGACAAGTACCTAGATACCTCACCCCTGAACTTGGAAAGAAGCAGCTTTCTGACATGAATCACTGGCGTTTCTTATACTCTGGTAGTAATTTTGGAGGAATTTCACTTTATACACCTCTGCTGTTATGAAAATGCGGGGCCAACCTGACCTCTTAAAAACCACTTATTTAATAAATGATAAGCAGGGGTTCCCTGTATGAATTTTCATCATGTTACTAACAGTAATGTAGCTCATGCTTCTTTATGAACATGGGTATGCTTCTTTACTTTAGAGGAGTATTTTATGGGCAAATCTTAATTTATAAGTATTCCTACTTTTCTGAAAATGCCATAGGAAAGGAAGTTGATAAAAACTGAATTTTAGATCCTCCAGGGTGAGAAGTGGTGAGTCCATCCAAGGTGCAGTAGCCCGAAGATATGGAGCTGGGGAGAGGTCAGGGGCTTTCCTGTGACATCGACCCCACCGGTGGTCTGGGCATCTTACCTTCTGTCCGCGGTAGCCCTTGGGGCCAGGGGGCCCAGGGATCTCCAGACAGCTGACCTTGTAGCACTGAAATGGGAAGCAAGGGGCAGTGTGTGAGGCCAGGGTCACAAGTGCCGGCAGGGAGGGAGGGGCGTAGCCTGGGCCCCCTGGATGCTGGGCCATCCTGAGAACGGGGCTGTGTGATGGAACAGACTTCAGAGGTGTCTAGGAGGCCTCTGTGCCCACCAGGGGCAGGTTTGGGGGTCCACATGAGTACTCTAGTCAAGTTTGGGAAATGAAGGCTGGGTTAAGCAATGACTGGCAATAGGAAGGATTAAGTTGCTGCTGGCCAGTCTCCGCTGTTCTTGCGTGTTAAATCTCTTGTGTTTTGAGCAGCTGTCCTGGGAAAGGGCAGGCCTGTAGGAGCCAGGGCTGTTGAGATGGTGCTGGGGAAGCACAGGGACGAGGGTCCCACACTGGGCACACAGCTGGCCACCTGCCTTCTCCTCCTGGCCTGATTTAGGTGGACAGAGCCTGTCAGCCCGGGGGCAACCTTCAACCTCGAGCCTCATCCACAGGGATTGCAGGTGACTCTGATGCTGATCTCCTGGGCTTAGACAGCATGGTTTTGGCCACAGCCCCTCAATCAGACTCCAGTCTCAGGCTCCACAGGGAGCAGAGGGGTTGTGCTCCCTCAGCCCTTCTCATTGTCCTAGCTCCTGGGAGTGCAGGTGTGGGAACGGGGGGCGGTCATCTCTTCTGAGTCAGAGGCCCAGGCAGCCCCCGGGGCTGGGATGGAGACACTCTCACCTCTCCATAGGCTTCATGTTTCTGTGGAAAGGACACAGAGAGAAACCCTGGTGAGTGGGGAACTGGAGGTGGCACTGGCTCCGCATCTGGGCGGGGACCCAGGACAACAGAGCAGACATCAGACCCCTCCCCACACCAGACCCCTCTCCACCCCCGCCCCACACCCTTCAGTAACCTCACTCACAGCGGGTAGACAGACCCGGAACACTGTACTGCCTCCTGCTGCCCTGCCCCAGCCTGCCACTCACCATGACCTTGATGATGCGGTTGATGGTGTCCTGGTCAATCTCAGTGGAGTCCGGCCGCATGGTCGCGTAGTTGTTCCGGTAGAGTTCGTGTGGTGTGTTGGCGATGTCCCGCAGGCCCTGTTCGTTCAGCTTCAGGTTGGGCGGCACCGCGAACAGCCGGATGCCCTCCTCGCGGGCCCGCTCCGCCTGCAGCTTGATGCCCCCGCATGGGCTGCCGGTCACGTGACCGTCAGTGATGACCACCGCGAAGTTGACCACGCCCTTGCCCACGTGCCGCCGGACCTCCTGGGTCATGTTGGCCAGCATGCAGTCAGTGAAGGTGCCCCGGCGAAAGGAGCTGATGCTCTGTAGGCTCTTGGTGAAGGAGGCCCGGTCGCTGCCCGGCGGGCTGAACACCTCTACCAGATCGGAGAAGTGCAGGCCGCCGTAGCGCCAGCTCAGGGCCACCTGGTCCAGGTAGAGCTCATCCTGCAGTTGGCTGATGAACTGCAGCACGAACTGCTGCATGTGGTAGAGCAGGCTGTCGGTGGGGGACTGCATGGTGATGCTCTCCGATGTGTCCAGCACGAAGTACACGTGGACCGGGCAGTCGGCCTTCTCTGGGGGTGCACAGGAGTCACCTCGGGGCCTGAGCGGGTGGTCCTGGGGTCTGCCTGGGTCTCCCTGCAACCCGCCCCGCCCTCGGTCCGGCCCCGCCCCTCCACCGCAGGCCCCACCCCACCCTTGCCCCACTCGGCCCCGCCCCCACCCTAGCCCCGCCCCACCACACCCACACCGGTTGTACCTGGGCAGCTATTCCTGTCCGAGGTGCCGGGGCTGATGACCTCCTGCTGCTGAGCATGGACGGCCCCCAGGAGCCCCCAGAGCAGGAGGGCGGAGCAGGGGCTGCGAAGCATCTTGGCAGCACCCTTGCGCCTCGACATCCTGCAAAAGGGAAGAGCGGCGCTGCAGACCGTGCCCCACCCTCACATAACCGGCCCCCAGGCCCCTGCCCAGATGATGCTGGGGGGACACACGGAGGTCAGGAAACACCTCAGCTCAGGGTGCACCTTGCTCCCTTGCCTGGGTGGGGGCCAGAAACACTGAGCGGGAGCAGAGACTGCAGGCTTAGGGCTCCATTCTGAGTGGGACATTCACGGTTCCCCACTGCCCTGCACAGCCTGGCTGTAGAGATTAAAGCAAGCCCCATGGGAGCATCAGGAAATCCAGGAGGGCTTCCTGCAGGAGGTGATGGATGTGCCCAGAGAGAGAGAAGTGTCCAGAGGAAGGGAACTCCCCGCCCAGAGGAATCTAGTTTACAGAGGACTGGGGGCAACACTTGATTGTGTTGACTGAGAAGGTGGGGTGAGGTGCAGGCCAGGGGCTCTGAAGAACCCTGAAGCCTCCAACCACTGCTGATGGCCACACACACTCCACACCACACACATCACATACACAGACATCTCACACACACACATCATATACTCACACATCGTACACACACCACATATCATACACACATCATACCACACACCACACACATTATACCTTAGGGGTATAACCTTAGGGGGCCAGTGAGGGCTGAGGATGGGATGTAGGCAAAGCTTTCTCTTCCACTACCCCTCACGCTGAGGCCCATGGAGGAGAGACCCCAGGGAGGGCGCCAGGAGGCCCACCATGTCCTGTGTGCTACAAATGAAGGAGGGGACTGACGGGAGACTCACCCAGATCAGCCGTGTTCTCCATGTACACAAGCATCACACACCACACACCACACACCACTCACATTATACACGTCACACACACACTCCACACCACACACACCACATACATAGACATCTCACACACACATCATACACACATCACACACACATTATACATATCACACACACACACAGCACACACATACCACCCACATTATACACGTCACACACACACTCCACACCACACACACCACATACATAGACATCTCACACACACATCATACACACACCACACACACAGTATACACACCACACACACACTGCATATCACACACTCCACATCACACACATACACCACACATACATTATACATATCACAACACACTCCACACCACACACACCACACACACATATCACACACTCACATATCATACACCACACACACCATGCACTAACACACATAATTAAAAAGAGGCCCACATAATAAAGTGTACTGGTAGAAAATATTAATCTCAAATATAATGAAAACTTCTAAAAGTATCTACCCAGTGGAAAAACACAAAAGCAACAAATACAAAATACAGAAATACCCAAAGGGAAAAATCACTTTGGCCTATGGGAGGCAACCTCCAAGGTACCCCCGTTGGAGTCCTCTCAGCCCCGAATTATCAGTGACCACTGTGACCAACAGAATAACCTGGAGTGTGTTGTGTGACTTCCATGCGTGGGGTATAAAAGGCATGGTGGCTTCTGCCTGGTCCTCTCTTGAACTACTTGCTAAGGAGGAGGCTGGCTGTCATGACACGAAGATGTGCCAACAGCCTTTGCAGCAGCTCATGAGGGGAGGAGATGAGGCCTCCAGCTGACAGCGGTGAGTGAGCTGTCTTGGAGGCAGATCCTCCACCCCAGCCAAGACTTCAGATGACCGTGGCAGAGCCAATATCCTGCCTGCACCTTGCAAGGAACCCTGAGCTGGAACCACCCAGCAATGCCTCCCTTGAATTCCTAACCTGAATAAATTACGAGACAGTAATTTATTAGTGGTAAAGAACCTACCTGCCAAAGCAGGAGACATAAGAGATGCGCGTTAGATTCCTGGGTTGGAAAGATTCCCCTGGAGGAGAGCATGGCAACCCACTCCAGTATTCTTGCCTGGAGAAACCCATGGACAGAGGAGCCTGGCGGACTACAGTCCATAGGGTTGCAAAGAATCAGACATGACTGAAGTGACTTAGCACATTGTTTTAAATTACTGTTTTGAATACTTTATTATACAGCAATAAATCACTAATAGAGGAATCAGACTCTTCTTCTACAACATTGTAGACTGAAGATGAGACAATAATTCAGAATTTTGACAGGGAAATAAAATGACCCAAGAGATGTCTACCCAGCCACTTTATCTTTCATATACAAGAATAAACATCTCAGAAAACTAAAAATAGGATTTCCATATGATCCAGCAATGCCAATTCTGGGCATATATCCAGACAAAACTCTAATTCAAAAAGATGCATGCACCCATATATACATAGCAGCACTATTTACAACAGCTAGGACATGGAAACAACCTAAATGTCCATTGACAGATGAATGGATAAAGATGTGGTCCATATTTAATACACACAATGGAGTGCTACTCAGCCAAAAAAAGGACAACATAATGTCATTTGCAGCAACAGGAATGTAACTAGAGACAGTCAAACTAAGTGAAGTAGGTCAGACAGAGAAAGACAAATACCATATGATATCACTTACTTGTGAAATCTAAAACATGGCATAAATGAACGTATCTACCAAACAGAAACAGACTCACAGACATAGAGAACAGACGTGTGGTTGCCAAGGGAGAGACAGGATGGACTGGGAGTCTGGGGTAAGTATATGCAAACTAGTACATTTAGAAAGGATAAAAAAACAAGGGCCTGCTATATAGCACAAGGAAGTATATTCAATATCCTCCAATAACTCATAATGAAAAAGAATATGGAAAAGAAAGTATATACATGTATAGCTGAATCACTTTGCTGTGCAACAGAAATTAACACAATACTGTGAATCAACTATACTTCAATTAAAACAAATAGAGTAAAAAATGGATAAGGACCTCAGATGTAAATGGGCTCAGATCTATGCCACCTACACACCATCCCTAAAAAATATTCTGCAAGGAGTTTCTGCAAACAATAGAGAGGCATTGTGGATTTGGTTCCAGACCACCATAATAGAGCAAATATAATAAAGGGAGTTTAGGGATTTTTTTGGTTTTCTAGTGCATAGAAAAGTTATGTTCACACTATAATGTAGTCTATTATGTGAAATGGTGTATGTCTTAAAAAACAATATACATAGCTTAATTAAAAATATTTTATTGCTAAAAAATGCTAATCATCACCTGAGCCTTCAGAGAGTTGTATTAGTAATATCAAAGACTGCTGATCACAGATCATCATAACAAGGTAATAACAAAAAAGTCTGAAATATTTCAAGAACTCCCCAAATGTGACAGAGACACAAAATGAGCAAATACTGTTGAAGAAATGGCTCTGATAAACTTGTTCAATGCAGGGCTGCTACAAGCTGCTGATTTGTAAAAACCAAAATATCTGCAAGGTGCAATAATGTGAAGTAATTAAAATAAGGTATGTATGTCACTGCTCTATTAAAGCCACCAAACATCCATTTATGATTAAAAAAAATCAGACAAGGCAAACCTCATAAGAGATTTAGGAGTTGGATTAACACTATAAGGGATATAAATTTCAAATCAAGAAAAGTTATGACAAACCTAAACAATGTATTAAAAAGTAGAGACATCACTTTGCTGACAAAAGTCCATCTAGTCAAAGGTATGGTTTCTCTCTAGTAGTCATGTACAGATGTGAGAGTTGGACCATAAAGAAGGCTGAATGCCAAAGAACTGATGCTTTTTTTTTTTCAGGGCAGAATTTTAAAAATCATTTATTCATGAATCTGGAATGGATTTCCTCTCTCCCAGCCCCCACACACACGATGACAAGAGGAAAAGATGGCAAACAGTGGTGTCTGGTCTTATTACACAGTGATGATACAATTCTCAAATCAGTCTACTGATCACAACAAAGAGGACGCTAACATCACTGAACTCAACATGACCGTGTTTAAGAAGTTCATCAAAATCGGGTCTTTCTTATGAAAGAGGATTTGGAGTATGACCTCAGACAAGAATAACAGCACAGTTCTCTCTTACAATGTCTATTTCATGGCACTCTGCCTCCACAGAAGAGCTAGCTAGTGAAGTTCAGAGTTCACTTAGGGGGTTGCCTTGCAAGTTTCAACCTCAGCCTCTTAATCTCCTGGAGGTCAGATTGGCTAATGTCCAGAAGTTGTGTGTGTGTGTGTGTGTGTGTGTGCGCGCTCGCGCGCACACACACGCACACACTCAGTCAGTCCTGTCTGACTTTTTGTGACCCCCATGGACTGTAGCCCACCAGACTCCTTTGTCCATGGAATTTTTCAGGCAAGAATACTGGAGTGGGTTGCCATTTCCTTCTCCAGAATTGATGCTTTTGAATTGTGGTGCTGGAGAAGATTCTTGACAGAGTCCCTAGGACTGCAAGGAGATCAAACCAGTCAATCCTAAAGGAAATCAACCCTGAATATTCACTGGAAGGACTGATGCTAAAGCTCCAATACTTTGGCCATCTGATGCAAAGAGATGACTCACTGGAAAAGACCTTGATGCTGGCAAAGACTGCAGGCAGGAGGAGAAGCAGGCAACACAGGAGGAGATGGTTAAATGGCATCACTGACTCAATGGACATGAGTTTGAGCAAGCTCCAAGAGACAGTGAAGGACAGGGAAGCCTGGTGTGTCACATTCCAGTGGGTCACAGAGTCAGACACAAGTTAGCAACTGAACAACAACAATCACATTTTACACAAAACTAAAATAGATGTTTTTGTCTTCATGGGTCACAGACTCCTTTAAGAATGTGGACAATTTTACCTGACACACAAACACAGATTACTCATATACAGAAATCATATTCCTTATTACTTCAGTGGACCCATCTATGGAACTGACTCTGGATTTAAAACTCCTGCACTTGAAGAATGACCAGTAGAGTACAAAAATTAAAAAAGACAAAGAGTGTTGATCTCACTCTGTCACTTACTGTTGTGCAAGAAGCCAATGCAATAAGACAGTAAAAAGAAAGAAGTATAAATCTTGTAAAGGATGAGATGGGAGCTCCTTATTAAAGATGGTACTATCTACCTAGAAAACTCAGTAAGATAAACTGAACAAAGTTTAGGGGAGAGAGAAAGGGGTTTCAATGAGGCAGTTATAAGAAAAATACACAAAAATCTACAGGTTTTCTTCTATCAGGAATGACCAATTAGAAAAGGCAATGGAAAAAATACTATTTACACTAGCAAGAAAACCAAAATAAATCCAAGGGATAAACTTAATAAGAACCTAAGGATGTGCATGACTTATGGAAAAAACTCAAAAAATTTCCAAAGAACACAGTTGCTTTTAGATGAGAGACACAATACTTAAGAATATCAGTTATTTCTAACCAAATCTATAATTGAATATAATTTGGACTAAAATTTCCAATAAATTTTCTTTTTTGCCATTATTTGTTGACAAAATAAATCCTAGGTTCATCTGAAGGAATAAATAAGAGTAGGTGAAAAAAATAAAAAATGAAGGTTGATAAAATTTATGCTATCAAGTGCAATAATGGAATACAATCACAGTAAAGAAGTATTTGTTGTTTTGGTGCTGGAAACGGCCAGAAGACCACACAGCAGTGGCATAAAACCATATGAGAACTGAAAAGATGAGATGGCTGTTTTTCAGAGCAGTGAAAGAAGGCTGGGAAAAGGGCTCACAATATGACTGACTATAAGTAATCCTACCTCATGCAGGGCACCCAAATAAAATCCAGGAGGAGCAAATAACTGTGTAGAGCATGAACTAAAAAGTCTTTGAAGAAAATAGAAAAGATTAAGTGGCATGAAATATCTATGATTACTCTGCACCAGATGGTACACTGCAGATTTTCTTTTAACCTTCACAACAGCCCTTGGATATTAGTGCTAATATAACCTCCATTTCATAGATGAGGAAACTGAGACCAAGATAGGTAACTTGTCCAAGGTGCTCAGCTAGTAGCTGAGCTCCAAATCCAGGCAGCATGGTTTTGAGTCCATAGTCTTGAAAACTGGGCTCTCACATACCACCTTTATTACAACTTAGCAACATGGGCAGAGTGGAAACAGACCAAGAGCCAGGCAACCATCTCTCCAATGCATGATCAAGATTTAATATTTTTAAGGTTCAAAAATTTTGATGGCCTGTTATTGTGTGTATGTTTACAACTATAATATGTTGTTTTCTGTTGTCTTAAACTTTTTATTAATATATAATGCCCTTCTTTGTCTCTTATGACTCTTTTTGATTTAAAGTTCACTTTACCTGGTGTTGGTATAGCTGCCCCTGCTCTTCTTTGGTTCCCATTTGCAGGGAATAGCATTTTCCATCCTTTCACTTTCAAACCTATTTATGTCTTTGGATCTAAAGTGAATCTTTTGTAGACAGTATTTAGCTGGATGGTGTTTTTTAAAGTCCATTCAGCCAGTATCTGTCTTTTGCTTGGACGGTATAATCCATTTACAATTCAAGTAACTATTGACAAGGAGACACTTACTTCTGTAGTTTTGCTATTTGTTTTCTATGTACCTTATAGCTTTTTGTTCCTCATTTTCTGCATTACTATCTTCCTTTCTGTGTAGCTGATTATTGTAGTAAAACATTTACATCTCTTCCTCACTTCTTTTTGTGTTTTTAGGTACTTTCTTTATGGTTACCATGAGATTAACTTAACATTATAAAATTATAACAATATAATTGGAATTTATGCCAGTTTAACTTTGTGTTGCCTGCCCAGTCATGTCTGACTCTTTGCGGCCCCATAAACTGGTAGCCCCCCAGGTTGCTCCATCCATGGAATTTTCCAGGCAAGAATATTGGAGTGGGTTGCCATTTCCTACTCCAGGGGATCTTCCCCACCTAGGGATAGAACTTGTGTCTCTTGTGTCTCCTGCATCATCAGGCAGAATCTTTACCACTGTACCACCTGGGAAGCCAGTTTAAGTTCAATAACATACACACAAAAAACTGCTCCGAAAACACAAGCAAATATTATTTTTAATGCATTGGTCTCTTAAATTATGTAGAAAACAAAACATGGAGTTACAAATTAAAGTTACAATAATACAAGTTTCAAGAAGAACAGAGCTGGAGGAACCATGTAGCCGATTTCAGACTTACCACAAAGCTACAGTAATCAAAACAATATAGTACTGGCACAAAAATAGACACATAGATCAACAGGAAAGAACAGACAGCCCAGTGCATAAACCCATGCACTTATGGTCATTAATCTACGACAAAGGTGGCAAGAATATACAACGAAGAAAAGACAGTCTCTTCAATAACTGGTGCTGGGAAAACTGGACAGCTAAATGTAAAAGAGGAAATTAGAACATTCTCTAACACTATATACAAAAATAAACTCAAAATGGATTGAAGATCTAAATGTAAGACTGGATACCATAAAACTCCCAAAGGAAACACAGAACACTCTTTGACACAGCAGTATTATTATCATTTTTTTGCTCTGTCTCCAAAAACAAAGGAAATAAAACCAGAATTAAACAAATGAAATCTAATTACACTTCAAAGCTTTTTCACAGCAGAGGAAACCATTGACAAAATGAAAAGACAACCTGATGAATGAGAAAAGATATTTAAAAATGATTTGACCAATAATGGGTTGTGTGTGTATGTTAGTCACTCAGTTGTGTCCAACTCTTTGTGACCCCATGAACTGTAGCCTGCCAGGATCCTGTATCCATGGGATTTCCCAGGCAAGAATACTGGAGTGGGTTGCCATTTCCTTCTCCAAATAAGGGGTTACTATCCAACATATATAAACAGCTCATACAACTCAACATCAAAAACACAAACAGCCCAATTAAAAAATGGGCAGGAAAACTGAATAGATATTTTTCCAAAGAGGAAAGGTAGATGGCCAACAGGTACAGGAAAAGATGCTCAATACTGCTAATCATCAGGGAATTGCTAGTCAAAATCACAATAAGATATCACCTCACACATGTCAGAATGGTTATCATCAGAGAGAATACAAATAACAACTGTTGATGAGGATGTGAAGAAAAGGAAACCCTCATGCACTTTTGAAGGGAATTGGTGGATTCCACTGTGGAATCAGTTGGTGCATCCACTGTGAAAAACAGTATGGAGGCTTCTCAAAAAAACTAAAGATAGAGCTACCATATGACCCAGCAATCCCAATCCTGGGTATACATTAGATTAGTTATTGTTTTTTTAGAAAATGTATTAGTCTCTCAAATCATGTAGAAAATAAGTGAGTTATATGCCATTGTTATAATAATAGCTTTATAAAATTGCTCATGTATTTACCTTTACTGAGATCTTTATATCTCCATATGACTTCAAGTTATTGTCTATTGTCCTTTCATTTCACCTGCAGGACTCTCTTGAGCATTTCTTATAGGGCAGATCTAGTAATGAACTCCTTCAGGTTTTGTTTATCTGGGAAATTTTTTAAGTTTGCCCTCAACTTTGGGGGACAGTTTTGCTGGATATAGAATTTTTGGGTGACAGATTTTTTTCTTTTAGCATTTTGAATATATTAACCCACTGCCTCTGGTTTCCAGAGTTTCTGATGAGACATCTTCCGATAATGTTATTGAAGTTCCTTTGGATATGGCGAGCCACTTCTTTCTTGCTGATATAAAATTTTTCTCTTTGTTTTTGTCTTTTGACAGTTTGATTATAATGTGTAACGTGTGAGTCTCTTTAAGTTCACCTTATTTGTCTTAAATGTTTATATTCATGTCATTCATCAAATTTGGGAAGTTTCTTCACATGTTTCATCTGCCCCTTTCTCTCTCTGTTCCTTCTGGGACTCCCAAAACTGTATGCAGGTCCTTTAGGTTCTGTTCACTTTTCTCTAATCTTTTTTTCTTTCTGCTCTTCAGACTCATAATTTCCATTGTCTTATCTTCAACTTCACTGATCCTTTCTTTGCTCAAATTGGCATTTGAAGCCCTCTAATAAATAAAATCATTGTGCTCTTCAGCTCTATTAAATCTTTTTTGATTCTAACAGGTTTTCTATTTATTGATATTTCTATTTTATTAATATATTATTTTTTAGTTTCTTCACATCTTCCTTTAGCTCCTTGAGCATCTTTAAGTTAGTTGTGTTAAAGTCTTTGTCCAGTAGATCCACCATCAGGTCTTTCTCAGGGATGGTTTTGGTTGGTTTATATTTTTTCATTGAATGGGCCATATTTTTCTGTTCATTTACTTGCCTTTTGATTCTTGTTAAAAACTGGACATTTGGATCTAATATGGTAACTCTGGAAATCAGATTCTTCTCCTTCTCTAGGGTTTGCTATTTTTATTGTTTTTGTTTTATTTATGTTGTAGGCTGTCTCTGTGCCAAGGATCAGCCTGAACAGTAAAGGTGCGTGTGTACATGCTAAGTCACTTCAGTTGTGTCCGACTCTTTGTGACCCCATGGACTGTAGCTCGCCAGGCTACTCTGCCCATGGAACTCTCCAGGCAAGAATTCTAGAGTGGGTTGCCATTTCCTTCTCTAGGGGATCTTCCTGACTCAGGGGTTGAACCTGTATCTCTTATGTCTCCTGCATTGGCAGGCAGGTTCTTGACCACTTGGGACTTGGGAATCCCCAAAGAGTAAAGGTAAGGTCTTCTTATATCCTTCCTGAGCCTGTACTTTCCCCTAGATATGTGCAGTGCCTGTCTAATTTCCCCTGTATGTACAATTGCTTTCCAATGTTATAGTCTTCAATGTCCGACTTCCAAAAGGAGAAAAAGAGAAAAAGAAAAGGGTGGGGGAGGTGCCAGTCTTTTAAATCCCCTGGAAGTCAAGTCAACCAGAGAGGGTAAGGCTTGCAATGATAGGGAAAAGTATAACAATAATGGAAGCCTCAATAGATTTAAAAAGAAAATATCATGAAAAGTATCTTCTCCGATCACAATGGGATGACTTTAGAAGTCAATAACAGAAGGAAAACTAGAAAATTCACAGAATTGTGGGAATTAAACAACGCACTCTTAAACAACCAAAAGATTAAAGAATAATCACAAGGAAAATTAGAAAATACTCACAGACTGATAATAATGAAAACAAGACATACTAAATACATGAAACACAGTAAAAGCAGTATGAAGGAGAGAATTTACAGCTATAAATGTTTACATAAAACAAGAAAGATCTCAAATCAATAAGCTAATTTAACAATGTAAGGAACTAGGAAGAAACCAAACTAAACATACATCTAGCAGAAGGAGTGAAATAATAAACATTAGAGCAGAGATTAATGAAATGGATAGCAGAAAAACAATAGAAAAAAATCAATGAAACCAAAAGTTGATTCCTCAAAAAGTTCAACAACACTGACAAACCTTTAGCTAGATGGACTAAGAAAAAAAGAGAGAAAACTCAAATCACTAAAATCATAAATGAAAATGGGAAATTACTACTTATTCTACAGAAATAAGAAGAATTATAAGAGAGTGCTATAATCAGTTGCGCATCAACAAATTAGATAACCTAGATGAAATGGACAAATTCCCAGAAACACAAAACCTACAAAGAGAAAATCATGAAGAAAAATCTGAGTATTATTAGTAAAGAGTTTGAATCAGTAACTGAAAATCTGACAAAGAAAAGTCCTGGACCTGATGGCTTTATTGGTGCATCCTATGAAGCATTTAAAGTGGAACTAATATCAATATTTCTCAAACTCTTCCAAAAAAATTGAAGAAGAGGGAATACCTCTAAACTCATTCTATGAAGTCAGCATTACAGATGGCATCACTGACTCACAGAATATGAATTTGAGCAAACTCTGGGAGACAGTGAAGGACAAGGAAGCATGGTGTGCTGCAGTCCAAGGGGTTACAAAGAGCTGGACACGACTTAGCAACTGAACAATATTACCCCTGATAGCAAAACCAGATAGACACTACAAGAAAAGAAAACTACAGCCTAAAATCCTCAACAAATTATTAGGAAGCAGAATTCAACAGGATAAAAAAAGGGTTAAATATCATGATCAAGTGGGATTTATTCCCCAAATGTAAAGATGGTTCAACATATGAATATCAGTTAATGTAACACACCACATTAACAGAATGAAGGAAAAACCCACATGATCATCTCAATTGATGCAGAAAAATCTTTTGATCAAATTCAATATCTTTTCATGATTCAAAAACTCAACAAAGTAGGACTAGATGGAAACTATCTCAGCATAATAAAAGTCATTTATGAAAAGCCCACAGCAAATATCAAACTCAATCGTGAGAGACTAGAAGTTTTTCTAAGGTCAGAACAAAAGAAGATGCCATTTTTACCACTTCTATTCAACACAGTATTGGAAGTCTTAGCCAGAACAATTAGGCAAGGAAGACAAATAAAAGGTAGAAGTAAAATTATCTCTGTTCATAGGTGACATGATCTTCCATGTACAAAATCCTGAAGAGTCCACAGAAAGAAACTGTTATATAAATGAATTAATCTAAGTAGCAGGATACAAAGTCAACACACAAAAATAATTTGCATTTCTATACAGCAACAATGAACAGCGCAAAAGGTAAATTAAGAAAACAATTCCATTTACATTAACTGCACTGTTCCTTTGTGATCTGGCCCAACCCCAACGCATGCTCAGGGTAGGGGCTGGCTTCCAGGTCCTGTTCATTGAGCAGAATCGCACGAGCCCTGCTTCTCTGCAGATGTGCCCCACATCAGGGTCCCCCGGCTCTGCACAAATGTTTGAAAGGAGTCACAGGAGGGGCCAATCCAGTGGAATGTGGGGTGGGGTTTAAAATTAAAAAATCAAACTATTTTGGTTTTTCTTAGAATAATCATGAGAGCCAAGTTTTCCAGGTATCATAAAGCATTCATGGCAGCAAACACGGTCTCCCTCCTCTGTACCTGGAGACCCTGTCCTACAGATGAGAAAATGGTGATGGAGAGGAGGGCAGGCTCGGCCCACACCCTCTGCTGAGGCCTGAGAAGACCCCTGGGTCCTGCTCCTTCTCCCAGGTACTGGCCCATTCCAGGGAGCTCAACTGACCTGAGGGACCTCAGGCGGGTCCACTGCACAACAGAGCCACCTGTGCTGGCTGGCGACGCAGAGTTCACTGGGTGTGGATGTGCCCTGCCTTGACCAGGTGAACCAGCGACCGAAGCCTGGTCTCCTATATGTTGCCTTGCCTGTGGCTTCCACTTCAGACGGGCCCAACAACTGCCCCCAACCTGCTGCAGTCTTCACAGCCCTGCCCCCAGGTCACTTTCATCAGCCCAGGGTGGCAGCTTTGCAGTGGCCAGAGTATTTCAGAGGTCCACTGAGACGCACGTCTGGCCGAATGGACACAATTCTGCCCCTTGCATCTAGCCCCTCCAGTCACCTATGCCCAGGGGCGCAGGTCCTCTCCCCACCCCATCTCCTGCGGCCAAGCGACAGGAGGAGGCAGACCACTTCCCTCCCTCCTGGGAGCCCCAAATACCCATCAGGCCTCCTGGCCCTGGTGAGGCAGACAGGCAGGCAGGGAATAAACCCTGTTTTAAGAGGGCCTCCAGGCCAGAGCTCCTTTACTGGAAACTAAACCAGGGAAGTCATTGGAAAAGACACTGATGCTGGGAGGGATCGGGGGCAGGAGAAGGGGACGACGGAGGATGAGATGGCTGGATGGCATCACCGACTCGATGGGCATGAGTTTGAGTAAACTCCAGGAGTTGGTGATGGACAAGGAGGCCTGGCGTGCTGCGATTCATAGGGTCGCAAAGAGCCAGACACGACTGAGCGACTGGACTGAACTGAATTGAGACCCAGGGAAATTTGTGGACCTTAAGCCTCCTTTTAGAGTGTCTGCAAGTGAAGAGCCTTCCCTTGGGGACAGCTGGGTGGCCTAGGGGTGTGGAAGCTGTCAGCTTCCTCCCTGGGTGCAGGGGAGGATGGTTGGGGGCCCTGGGCAGGATGGCAGGCACACAGGGGTGGCATCCTGCTGTTTTTGATCGTCCTTACTGGTATCAGCAGGTATTCTCAGCGGCAGACCTCCCCCCACCACCCCAGGGGGTGCCCCTGAGGATCTGGGGCGGGTGTGGGGCCGGCCCATCAGGGGAGCCGCCCAGCATAGTCACCACCCCCCCTCCCCCCACGCTCCCCTCAGTCTCCCTCAGCAGACTCTCGGGTTGGGGGCAGATGCCCAGTGGACACCTCCAGCCTCAGAGGAACGGGGCAGGCTGGGCTCCTGCGGACTCCTGGGTAGGTGGGGTGTGACTGTGACTCCCCTTCCCCTGCTCTCCATCGGAATGTCAGGGACCCCTCTTCCCCTGAGGCCCACTGCAGGGAAGCTGGTCCCTCGGAGCTCATTCTAGGGACGAGTCTTTCTGGGGAGTAGGGACAACCGCTCCCTCTCAGCTGAGCCGAGGAGGGGGGGTCAGCACCCCTGGACACCCCGTGCCCAGTTTCGTGTTGGGCGGGGTGTCATCCCATGGGAGTGAGTTGGGCTCCTCAAACTCTGGAGATGTCCCCAGGCACGAGACACAGGACCGAACTTCCCAGAAAGGTCCAGGGGTCTGGCTGCAGATGGGGGACCGGGCACGGATGGCAGGCTTCCGGAGCCCCAGCACGGCGTCCCGAAAGGGGACCCGGCTCTGCCCAGGAGAGACGGGGACAGCCGGACGGGTCCCCGCGCGAGGCGCCCCAGGAGCGGCCCGGGAGCTTCAAGCGAGCCCAGTGGTGCAACTGGGAGCACCGCGGCTGGGGCGGACCCCCAGGCAAGACCCAACTCCCCGCGTCCCCGCGCCGCGCGGCACTGCGCTGTCGGGGGCCTTACCTGACCGCGCTTCGGGCGCCCTCGTCGGACTCGTCCCGAGCGAAGAGGCTCCGGGTCCTGACCGCGCGAGACGGCGCCGAGTGGGCAGAGGGAGGGGCGGCGGGAAGGGCCGCCGCCAGACCCCGCCCCCTCCCCTCCCCGCGCCCCGCCCCCCCGCCCCTCCGCGGCCCGACGGCGGCCACCGGGCGGCGCTGCGGCCACGCGGATGGCGGCAGGGCGGGGCCGGGAGGCGACCCGAGGGGACAGCGGTGCGGAAGAGAGGCCCCTCTGCGGTCCCTGCTAAGTCAGGACCCCTCCGTGTTCTTGGGATGCTGCTCCGACTGGACACCTGCCCACCTCCCTGCTTGCTGCCCACTCCCCCATTTCCTGGCGACCTGGAGTGTCTACTACCGGGCTTGGGGCGCCTCACTCACCACTCACTCGGCCCTCGGAGGAATGGCCCTGGGAGGCTGCAGAGTCCTCCCGCCAAGGGGACTTCTCAAGTCCCCCCTTGCTCAGAACCGGCGGGCTGGGGTCTCGTTCCTTGCTCAGGGACACGCAGCTCTGTTGACCCATGGATCACAATGTGTGTCTTGCCCCGCCACCCAGAGGTGAAGGGCCGGCCTGGAGGGGCTTGAGTGGCCAGGATAGCGGGAGCCTCAGGCTCTCTGGGTGGAGAGGAGGGCCTAGGGGACTGGCAGACCGTTACCCTGTGAGAACCCCAGAGCTGCTCTTGGGACTGGGCCCTGGGGCCTCTGTGATGTCCCTGCCTGCGCATAGTGAGAAGGGGTCCCTGGTAGGGCTGTGGTGGGGGGTGCCACTCCCCAGGACCAGTGCTCCTCCTGGAGGAGGGATGCAAATGGGACTGGGGGCCTCACCAGCACCCTTGAAGCGGGCCAGGCAGCGGAAGTTGTCTGCTTGGCCATTGCTGGTCTGTGACTGTCAGGCCCTGGCCGAGTTATGTCGAGATGCTGAATCTGGATGGGGACGTGCAGGCCTGGTCAGAAGGAAAGAGGCCATGTGTCAGGACTGGCGAGGGAGCCCTGCAGGTGCCGACTGTAGTCCTGGGCTGGATTTGCGGGTCCTTGACCCAGAAGGGCTTCCCAGGTGACACTAATGGTGAAAGAACTTGCCTGCTAATGCAGGAGATGCAAGAGACATGGGTCAGTCCCTGGGTCGGGAGAAGGAAATGGCAACCCATTCCAGTATTCTTGCCTGGAGAATTCCTTCGACAGTGGAGCCTGGTGGGCCATAGTCCATAGAGTCGCGAAGAGTTGGACATGACTGAAGCAACTTAGCACACATACACTGCCCAGAAGCCAGGACAGATTAGAGAAACAGGAAAGCTGGACTCAGAGGTACCGTCTTGGAACGCAGGATTTAATCTCCCAGCAGTCTTCAGGTCACAGGACAGACTCAATTCTGGGATGACTCACAGAGGCCTGGAGAAAGTGCTGGCCCCTGGTGAACAGAAAGGAAGCGCTGAAGCCATCCTGGTGGAAGGTGGAGGGAGGAACAGACAGGCCCCAGGCTGTGCCAGGTGCAACACCCTTGTCATGGGTTAGTGAGGCTGTTGGCCAGTGATCACGTTCTTTTCCATCCCAATTACCAAAAGAGGCTCAGACACAGTTTGCAGTCATGTGGGGGCACAACAGTGCTCATTTATGGTTTAGCCTCAGGGCAGTGCCAACTCTCTCCTCTGTCCTAACGCTGGACATCCCCCCAGGACAAGACAGGCCCCTCACACTGAGGTCATCTCACACTGGTCAGGATGGGCCAGGAGGCTAGTGGGCAGGGGGCCTTAAGAGATGTGTGCCCTAGAGGTGCGAGAGGAGCCCTGTGAAATACAGGGAGCTGCTCTTCATGCCAGTTGTAGGGGCTGTTGGCCAGGGCATGCTCAGATGTCCCCAAAGAGAAGGACAAGTTGCTGTCCCTTGTGTCCCCTTCCGAGGCAGAAGCACAGGCCTGGCAGGCCTCTTAGGTTCTGGAGGCAGCACCTTCCACTCTTAGGCATGCCACTCGACCCTGTGTGTTGGGTGACTCAGACGGAGGGCAGCTTTGAGGGCGTCAGTTCAGTTCAGTCGCTCAGTCCTGTCTGACTCTTTGAGACCCCATGAACCGCAGCACACCAGGCCTCCCTGTCCATCATCAACTCCCGGAGTCCACCCAAACCCATGTCCATTGAGTCGGTGATGCCATCCAGCCATCTCATCCTCTGTCATCCCCTTCTCCTCCTGCCCTCAATCTTTCCTAACATCAGGGTCTTTTCAAATAAGTCAGCTCTTCGCATCAGGTGGCCAAAGTATTGGAGTTTTAGCTTCAACATCAGTCCTTCCAATGAACACCCAGAACTTATTTCCTTTAGGATGGACTGGTTGGATCTCCTTGCAGTCCAAGGGACTCTCAAGAGTCTTCTCCAACACCACAGTTCAAAAGCATCAATTCGCTGGCATTCAACCTTCTTTATAGTCCAACTCTCACAACCATACATGACTACTGGAAAAACCATAGCCTTGATTAGATGGACCTTTGTTGACAAAGTAATGTCTCTGCTTTTTAATATGCTGTCTGGTTTGGTCATGACTTTTCTTCCAAGGAGTAAGCTTCTTTTAATTTCATGGCTGCAGTCACCATCTGCAGTGATTTTTGAGCCCCAAAACATAAAGTCAGCCACTGCTTCCACTGTTTCCCCATCTATTTGCCATGAAGTGATGGGACCAGATGCCATGATCTTAGTTTTCTGAATGTTGAGCTTTAAGCCAACTTTTTCACTCTCCTCATTCACTTTCATCAAGAGGCTCTTTAGTTCTTCACTTTCTGCCATAAGGGTGGTGTCATCTACATATCTGAGGTTATTGATATTTCTCCCAGCAATCTTGATTCCAGTTTGTGCTTCATCCAGCCCAGCATTTCGCATGATGCATTCTGCATATAAGTTAAATAAGCAGGTTGACAATATACAGCTTTGATGTACTTCTTTTCCTATTTGGAACCAGTCCATTGTTCCATGTCCCGTTCTAACTGTTGCTTCCTGACCTGCATACAGGTTTCTCAGGAGGCAGGTAATGTGGTCTGGTATTCCCATCTCTTGAAGAATTTCCCACAGTTTATTGTGATCCACACAGTCAAAGGCTTTGGCACAGTCAATAAAGCAGAAATTGAGGGCGTCAGGGAGCAGGAATGTCTGTGCAGCGGGCCTGGGCCATTGGCCCTGCACTTGGACCTACGGTACTGGAGGTGTCGGTGGGCAGGTGCCCTCAGGGTGTGGGCAGGCCCTGGACTCTGGAGCGAGGTTGTGTGTCTGTGGACGATACTCACCTTTGGAGAAATGCTTCCTGACTCTCGAGCATGGGGAGCAGCCCGGCCTTGCAGCTCTCTGCCCTGGGGCGTCCGTCGTCAGGGGTGCTGGGCACTTGCAGTCTCCTGGAACACTGTGTCCCCCGCTTCCTCCGTGGAGGGAGCCATCAGCTCAAGGCCGGCTGTCCTTGCTGCTCTGTATGCCTGTCCAGGCAGTCATGACATCGTCAGTCACTCAACGGCTTCCTACTTCTCGAGGGGGAGCTCCCCGCCAGGCACTATCTTTGTGCAGCTTTTGACATCCGCTGCCCATGCCATCCTGCCCTTGCTGCCAAGGAAACAGGTCTGAGAGTGGACATAACCTTCCTGGAGAGAGAACATCAGCCTTGGAGGTGAGGGTGGTCTCCTGAGCCCTCCGCCTGCAGGGCCGTGACCGGCTTCAACACGGAGAATGGCTGCTGAATCAGTGAATCCCTGAAACTCGGAAGTGCAGGCATTGCAGGGCCTGGCGATTCCGTGGAGATTCATGGGACTGAGATCCTCAGGGCTGCCCGCCGCGTCCAGCCCACCTTGGCTGTGGGGGTGGGGGGTGGTCTGCGAGGTGTGGGACAGATCTCAGACCACAGCAGTGAAACCAGACACCCCATGTGTCCCTGGAAGGACCTCCTGCTGTGGCTTTATCCAGCCTCTATGATCCTTGAGCCCAAGGAGCCTCCCCTTGTCAGAGCCAGGACGTGCGAGGGGGCCGTCCTGATGTCCTAGAATTGCAGCTGGGCAGTGTCTGCTCCCCACCCGTCAGTCCATTTGCAGGCTGACAGTGGGGGTGGAGCTCAGGTCATGCTGTCCCCTTGCTCCTGCGCCACTGTTCCCTCAGGATTCTGTGGGGGCACTCAGGTCAGCCCTTGGCCTCGGGCAGCTGTCTGCACTGGGGTGGCTGCCCGATCCGGGCCGCATCCATGAGGGGCCTGGCTTGGTCAGAGGCTGGGGGCTCTCGGCCCCGAGAGTTTCCAGGAGGAAGCCAGGTGCCAGGGCCGCTCTAATCTGTGGGGAGGGGTGTGGAGACAAGCTGCATGAAGGGAGTGGACAGCCTAGTCCCAGGCCTTGGCAGCGCAGACACGCCGAGGCCTGGGACCAGTGACTCCAGGAGATGCGTGTGTGCTCGCAGTGGGGGAGGGAGCGGTGCTTGGCTGTGGGCCCTGCCGGCCATTTCCTCCTCTGCCCACACGTTCTCAGGCCCACGGAGGCCTTAAGTGGTTCCGTATGGACAAGCCCTCTGTGGCTTTCTCATGTTCAGGGCCTATTGTGGGACCGTTCTGGGTGACTGGTGGGATTCTCACAGCCCAGAAATGCATTCAGAAGATGAGTGAGGACTCACATTTTCCTTTGCTCGCTCTCAGGGCTGACAGAGCTAACTCCCGCTCTCCAGGGAGACACGCAGAAACAAGACCTGCCATTAGCAGCGAGGCTGAAGAGTCAATGTGTCAGTTCGGATCCTGTGCCAGCGGGAGAGCCTCAGCTTTCATGGTTTTAAGCCAAAGCCACTCACTGGTCTGGACCGTCTTAGCGGGGTTGGGCAGTGGGCCGCTTGTATTCATGACAACCCCGGGGCCCTGAGACAGCTCAGCATGGGCCACCGTCCACCTTTCTGTGGAGCCAGAACAGCAATGAGCCCTGGTGAGGAGCCCGCGAGGGGCCAGGGCACTGGGTGGCAGGAAGATCAGGGGATTTGTGGTGGCAGGAAGTCAGGGGACTTGTGCTGGCAGGTGAGAGGAAAGGGGCTGTGAGTGCCTGGTGGACTTGACCCAGCCACGTGACGCTCCTGAGGGGTCTTTACTTCACCTGCACATCTGGTCATGTCTTAGGAAGTGAAGCCAGGCTGACGATAGCATCCTGAGCGCTCCCTTCACACATCTGGCTAATGGATCCTGTGTTGTGAGAGCCTCGAAGTCAAGAGACTGGTGCTCATAGGGAGTGTAGGTGGGGGAAGAAATTTCTAGGTCTTGAACGTCTAATCTCCCCAGCAGTGGTGGTTCTCCCCCTCTGCCACCTCTGGGTACTTATAAACTACATGAAATTAGTTTACAAAATGCCTCAAAATATTTATGCCTCCTCCTGACCAGCCATGCTGTCCTGAGCAGAAAGGGCCCAGAACATCATGCAACTCAACTTCTGCTGGTTCAGGAAGGCTGCTCTGGGATGCCAGGGCTGGCCTGGACGGTTGGGGTGTGGGATGGCCAGGCAGCCACACCACAGGGCTTCTCACTGCAGGTCTGCCTCAGGGTCCAGGTCGCCAGACCCCCAAAGTCTGAGCAAAACTGTCCCATGCACTTCTTCCAGGAAAGAGGACCCACAAGTTTCATGGTATTCTCGAAAGAATAAGTAATTCCAAAGGCATTGCAGATTTTCAAAGAACTGGGACTGAAAAAATTATACAAAAACCATATGAAACAAAGTTTAGTCTTTTTAAGATGACTTAGGAGGTCCAGAGGGGTCATACCACCACCGTGACCACCATCACCCCCCACTGTCACCCCTGCCGTGACGACCACACCCCCGCCTTCACTACCACCTTCACCTCCACCCCCATCACCATCATGATCTTCACTACCACCAGGCACCATCACCTTTGGATCCAGGATGGGATCGCTTAGAAGTCCTGCAGGGTTGTCTGTTTGGTCAAAGCAAGACACAGGACTACTATGACTCAAGAATGGAGGTGTGGGAAGAGGTGCAGAGGTTCTGTGACTGTGATTAGTCTATGCTCCCACCACAACTGAGGCCCTCTCCCATTGCTGCCTCCATCCTGTTTGTCTCGGTCATGCTCTCTCCCCAGGCAAGTGTTGACCATTTCAGGGGCTTATATCTTTAGAAAGTTACAGCCTCTGTTCTCAAAGGTCTTACCATGTGAGTGAAGATGAAAGACACTCATAATGGGTGTGCTCATGTTGGAGTGCTAACCACATGTTCCAGGTGCAGGAGTGTCCTTATCAGTTGTGTTTAATTTCCATGGCCTTTAAAATTTTCGTAATTAAAAAATTTTGACTAGTGTTTGACCCTAAATGTTTATAACATTATTTATTTATTTTGGAGCAGATAATGCGAGTTCATTGTGCAAAATTCAAAAGGTGCAACAGGACATAGAATAGAAAGCAGACCTTCCTCTCAGCCCACTCTGCAAGGCCTGACTGGGGAGAATCACTGCCAAGTTCCATAGGGGACACTTCAGACACTGCCCATCGTCATTCTCTTAATATTTAGTTTAGTGTACGCCTGGTGGTAATACATCTTTTCAGTTTTCACTTGTCTCTACAATGTTTTATTTAGCCTTCAGTTTTGAAGTCTGTTTCCTAGGCAGAATTCCATCTCAGCTAAACGACAGAGAAGACAGGCATCGTCTTCAGGCTTCCAGATTTGTGGGAAGTCTGTCTTTCTGTGGTTCCTTTGAAGATAATGTGCCTTTCTTCTCTGGTTGCTTCTACGATGTTCTGTCTTTGGTTTATAGCTGTTTTCCTGTGACATGCCTAGGAGTGCTATTCTTTGCATTTATCCTGGTTGGCATATGTAGATTCCTTGTGTGAACTTGTAGTATATGCCTTTTTATCAGTTTTAGAAAATTTTGTGTTATCTCTTCACATACTGCCGCTGCCCTATTCTGTCTTTTTTCTCCATCTGGGCCTTAAGTTTCACATATATTAGATATTTCATCATTTTCATTTATCTCTTATGCTCTTTTCTGTATTTTCCATTTCTCATTTATCCTTCAGTCTTGACCATTTCCTACTGATCATTTTCAACTTTTGAATGATTTTATCTTCTCTTTCGCTGTGTCTAATCATTGTTAATCCCATCCATTGAGTTCTTACTATTAGTCATTATTTTTTTAATTTTTGGAATTCCCATTTTATCTTCAATTTCTAGATTACAGTTCTCTTATTCAGTTGGCTATCTCACCTTCCATTTTATGGGAAAAAAATAATATCTCAATATTAATAATATGATATATTAATCACATTTAAAGTTAACATATGATAACTCTGAAACCAGAGGCACTTGTGGATCTGTTTTTCCCTCCCCATATAGTCCTGTCTCTTGACTAACCTGGTGATTTTTTATTAAATGCTGGACATTATTTGTGAAAGATTATAGAAGTTCTTCTAATATTATCTTCCTTTTTATAGGGTTTACTTTTATTTTAGTGGGAAGTTAGTTTAGGGACAGATAACCTTTTTCTAATCAGGAACTGATGTAATTCAAATCTAGATTTATGCCTTTGTGAAGAATGGTATATTATCACCACTTCTTCCTTACTTTTAAACAACTTTCTAAGTGACCCAGTTGAGAGTGTGGCATATTTACCAAGGCTTCTGTTCTTTTGAAGGTCCAGAGTTCTAGGTGTTGAACTGAGATAATCGCAAAGATGATGCGTAGCTTAAACAAAAAACAGATTTACTGAGGTGTATTTTACATAATAAACTTCATCCTATTCAGGTGTGCAATTCAATGATTTTCAATAAAGTTGCCAAGTGGTGTAATAATCAACACAAATTAGCTTTAGAACTTTTTCAGTGTACCAACAAGAGCCCTCAGGCTCATTTACAGTCAACCCTTTCCCACCTCAGCCCCAGGAAACCACTAGTCTACTCATCTGTATGGATTTGCCTTTTCTGAGTGTTTCACATAAAAGGAATCATATAGGGATTTCCCTGGTGGTCCAGTGGTTAAGACCGCACTCCCAATTCAGTGGGATCAGGTTCAATCCTGTTCAATCCCTGGTCAGGGAACTAAATCCCATACGCTTCACACTGCAAACAAACAAACAAACAATGGAATCATATAACACATGGACACTTGTGTCTGGCTTCTTTGGCATAATGTTTTTGAGGTTCATTCATGTCTCAGTGTGTTTCAGTAGTTTATTCTTACCAAAGAACAGTAGTTTTTCTTGAATAAATTTTCAGATTGTTGTAATCCTTTGGTTAACCTCCAGAGCTCAGAAAAAGTTAATTTAGATACCTTTGTCAGCTACTTCATTGCTTGTAAGGAGTGAATTCACAGAGGAGCTCACTCCATCATTCCTGAAGTCCTGCCTTATAATTTACTTTTGTATGTAGATCCTGTGCCTTGCTAAATTCACTCATTAGTTCTTGAAGCTTTTTTTTTTTTTTGGTAGATTTCATAGAATTTTCTAAGTACAAAGTAAGGTCATCTGTGAATAGACAGTCTTACTTTCTAACCTAGATTTCCTTTATTTCCCTTTCTCACCTTTGTGCACTGGTGAAACCTCCCGTTCAATGTCGCATAGTGGCAGTGAGAGGGGACATTGTTACCCGAGTTTAGAGACAGCGTTGTTTTCATATTAAATATGATATTAGCTGTGGAGTAATTTTGGTTATTGTTGATGATGTTCTTTATTAGGTTGAGAAAAGTGAGTGTTAGTCACTCAGTCGTGTCTGACTCTTAGGGACACTCTGGACTGTAACCTGCCAGGCTCCTCTATCCATGGAATTCTCCAGGCAACCGTACTGGAGTGGGTAGCCAGCCATTCCTTCTCCAGGGGATCTTCCTGACCCAGGGTTTGAACTGGGACTCCTGCATTGCAGGTGGATTCTTTACTGTTTGAGCCAAAGTTACCTTCAGTTCCCAGTTTTCTTAGAGTGTTTTCATAAACAAGTATCATATTTTGTCAAATATATTTTCTGTGTTTATTGAAGAGATCAAATATGTGCATCACCATTTTCTGTTATATTGTCTGATATTTAAAAATCTTAACTCAAAATTGCATTTTGGGGATAAACCCACTTGGTCATGGTTTTGGAAATTGGTAGGTTCAATTTCTAAGGCTCTACATTCTATATTCATCAGAGATGTTGCTCTGTGCTTTCCTTTTAATACCTTTGTCTGGTTTTGGTATCAGGGTAATCCTGGCCTCATAAAATGAGTTGTGAAGTGTTCCTTTTCCTCTGCGTTTTGGAAGAGTTTATGTAGGATTGATGCTGCTTCTTTCTTAAATGGTTGATAGAATTCTTCAGTGAATCCCTCTCAGATAGAGAATTCAATTTCCTTAATAAATATAGGACTATTTCTTCTTGAGTTAGTTTAGAAAAATTTGTGTCTGTCAATGAATTTGTTTCATGTAAGTTGTCTAGATTAAATGGCATAATGATGGTCATTGTTATTTTTTTTTCTTCTTTCTTTTTTTTGAAACTGAAGTAGAGAGAGAAGACCTCTCTACATTATTGCTTAAGAACCAGGGATAAAACAATTCTGAAACCTGTAAGCCCAGGGTCTTCTGAGTGTGAGTCCTATTGTGTTGACAGCTTGTTGGAACTTTGTTGATGCTTCTCTAGTCTCTCATCATCACGTTTCTTTGTTGTTCCTTATTGTCTGTCTAGTGTCTTTTGGATCTCTAGTGGTGTCGTCTCTTTCATTCTGATGTTGATAATTTGAGATGTCCCTCTTTTTAAAAATCAGTATAGGTAGAGTTTTATCAAATGTATCGATCTTTTCAGGCAATCAGCTTTTTGTCTTGGTGATTTATCTTTCATTTGTCTGTTTTCCACTTCGGTGCTGGTGTGTCTGAGCCTGACTTCCCTGTGTGGCTGGGCCCGTCTCTCTTCCTGAGATGATGAGCAATCCTGTGCTGGCCCGTCCATCTGGGAGATCAGTGCCTCTGGCTGGTCCATGATGACGGTGGTCAGGACGCTGGGGTCAGGGCACACAAGTGACCGGTCACAATGGGCATAACTGCAGAGTCCCAGCTGTGCCTTGTGATGCTGACCAGGCCTCGGGGTCACCTGAGCTGTGGCTTCTCCTCTGTCTCGGGGCTCTTCCTAGCACTCTTGGCAGGGAGCCATCCCACACATGTAAGGGACTCTGCAGGGCACAAGGGTCAGGACAGTGCTGGTCTGTGGCTTGGCCCCTCAGGTGTCTTCCCCAGGTCACTGGGTGGGTGTCCACACCACTGGGTGCACATTGTGTGCTGGTTGGCACAGTCCTGGGAAAACAGTCCAGCGGAACCCAGGAAACACATCTGAGTGTCCCATATGAAGAGGAGGAGAGAAACTAAGAGTGCTTCTAGCAACACCCAGCATCTGTCCTGACGAGCCCTGTTCTCACATCATTAGAAATGGCGCTCACACTGGCAGCGAGCCTGGGAGGGCTCCTCCCATGTGTTCCCCATCCTCCCGCTGGCATGGCGACTGCTTCCTGCCTAGGCTCACTCTGCTCCTCCCACTCTTCCTCTGCTGCATCCGCTGTGGGGTCGGCACCTTACCTGGACGGCAGCCCCCTCCATGGTGCCCGCTCACTCCCCGCTCCTCCCACCCCGCTGTGTCCTGGTGCCCCTGGGCTGGCGGGAGTGTGCAGAGGCAGATGCTGTGGGTAGAGGGGAGGGGACACCACAGGGCTTGGGAGGGGACCTGGGTCCTCCCCAGAGCTGGAGTGTGAGGTCTGGGGCCACAGCTGACCTGGGGAGACTTAGACCCAGAGCCTGGACCCTGAGTCAGTCAGGCTGCTGCTGCTTAGACGTCTACTACAACACAGGGAGGCTGAGGAGGCAGAAGGGCCCCCTGGGCACAGAGCGCAGCCTGAGAATCATAAGTGGAGCGTCCTCTGCCTGGAAGGGACCTCAGGGTCCCCCTGGAGGGACACCCACTTCACAGCACCCCCAGCCCTCCCACCCCACGGAGTCTGGACTCAGGGACTCAAGCCCGCCCCCACGTGCGCTGCCGCTCTGAGAAATTAGGAAGGGTGGTGGTGTACCAGCACCAACCTGGGGCCCTGTGGGTTTCCCAGGGATGCGCGTCCTCCTGATGCTTGTAGACCCCTCCCTTGGTGTGAGTCCACTCTGGAGGCCTTCTGGCCCCTCCCTTGTCCATGTCTGACTCTCAGGAGGAGAATCAGCCACAGAGAAGGGTCCCTGCCCTTTGATGGAACCCCTTTCTGGCAGGAAGAAAATTCTCAATTGTCTGACAAATCAAGCCCTAAACAGAACCAGCTTGTCTGAGGATTAACAGCCTTAAGACACAGAACGAAGGAGCCGAGTCGTGAATTCCTGCAGACCTACATTGCGGGTGGGCGGCTCTGTGGGCGGCGACTGGGATGGATTTGCAAGTTGGAAGGGACTTCAAGAGAGTCCTGGTTCCAGGGCTCAGGGTGATTGCAAGTGTGGGCTTTTCTGAAATGCCACACGAGGCCTATTGAGTTTCCCTCAGACCAGGGCCTCACGGGCCGGGAGGGGCTCAGGCTGCAGCTGCCACTGACCTCCCCTTGCAGGGCCCTGGGGGATGGTCAGCCCCATCGAGCAGGCCTTTCCTCGTTACGTGGATGAGGTTGAGAGAGACCAGTGCTGTGTCCCCACAACCCCTCCCTCCACTCACTTATTTCATATACTTAGTCCTCCATGTGTGCGTGGACATAGCCGAAGAGGTGGGAAGGGTACCGGAGTCACTGCTTCTGTCTGGCAGGAGTGGACAACCCTCTAGCAGAGGGCTGATCCTCACCCACCTGGGAACCTGGTGCGGAAGCAGCTGACCAGGCTTTGGCACCTTTCCAAACTTGGGGAGGTGGCTGAGTGTCTGAAGGGTCTGGCCGGGGTGTAGGCCCTGCCAGGATGCTCCTCCGGCTATAGCCGCCATGTCCCACCTGGCCTAGAGGACCGCGTCTGAGCCTGGCCTGTGGTGAAGCCCCACCTTGGCCAGCTCTTCCTGGAGCCCACTCTCTATCAGCTCTGAGCCCCCTTATCTGGTTACCCCACCACCCTGCCCTGTCCCTGGGCCCTGCTAGTCTGCCTCTCTCTTGGACTGTTTGGTGACCTGGCTCTGCTATTCTAAGTGGTCTTCCTGGAGGAGGTGCTGACTCGCTTGGTCCTGCCAGATCCCAGATCCTCCTGAGCCCTCTCTCCCTGCTGGTCTGAATGGCTGCCTGGGAGACATGGGGGCCCAAATAGCCCCCGCTTCCCACCCAGCTCTGCCATCGATGCCGGGCCCACAGGAAGGGTCTCGGGGAAATTGTCTAGCCCAAGAACAAGGTCCTCTGGGTCAGCGGTCAGAAGGGAGGGTGGGGCCTTGGAGGGCCCAGGTGCCTGAGGGATGCAGTGGTGGGTCCTGAGGGAGTGGTAGGGGCCTTGGTCACTCCCTCCAGGAGGACAGGCCATAGCCTGGCCTTGCCTTCCGGCTTGAGGACTGACCTTGGCCTCCTAGGGCCCCTGCCATAGTGGCCGAGCCATCAGCACAGTGGTTGAGCAGTGGCTGGTGCAAGCAAGTGGTTGCCAGGGTGAGGGTCAGGCTTGCCTATGTGGAAAGCTGTTTCTGACACGAAGCCCCTGGGGTCCCCACCTTCATGCCATCCTGTCCCACCCACTCAGCTTGGCCCTGCGGGCTGCCCTCCTGGGCCTCAGACTCTGGGCACTTCATGGTGGGCAGACCTCTGCCCACACATGGCACTAAGGGGGAGCCAGGATCCTGGAGCCTTGCTCATCTGTTGTGTAGCCTGAGGCCAACTGTGAGGTGTCACACTGCCTCAGTCTCCCCACCTGTGAAACGGGCGGACACGTCCTGCGAGGTGGTCAGTGAGATGGAGCAGGCACCCTGGCTGTCAGTTGAGGTTCTCCTGTCCCCACGTGAAGGGATCCACCTGAGAACAAGAAAATGGCCACGAAGGTGAAAGGACGTCACCGGACCACATACCACCAGTGAGAAATTCCACCAACTTCAGCAATCAGTCCTGGATGCTTTTCAGGTTAGATCTGCCTGCCCCGGAGGTCAGGGTGCACCTACCCGCCCAGCCTTCCTAGCTGGGGCCACTGTGCACTCTGGACCCTGCTCCAGATGTGGTGCTGGTGGCTGGCAGTGGCCATCTCCATGGCTGTCCTGTATGTCAGGGCTTACATGTGCCTCTCGCCAGCTTGGGCATCCCGCCACCTGGGGCTGGAAGGCATGTGCAGCTCCAAGCCAGCTGCCGTTGGCCCAGGCGCCCTGGGCAGGGCAAGTGCCAGAGACAGGGTGACTGGCCAGCCCACCAGCTCCCCCGCAGCAGAGACCCAGAGACAGGGCTCCCTCCCCTTACTCCCCGCTCTGTGCCCATGTCTCAGTCCCTAGGGTTGGGGGCCAGGGTCTCCTGTGGAGCTTGGATGGGGACATCACCCTGTTGGGGAGAGACACAGCCATAGCCCTTCCCTGGGCCAGCCAGCTTGGCCACAGCAGCTCTTGTAACGACGCACTTTCCAGAACCTGAGCAGCTAGCTTCATTAGTCACTCTAAGAAAATGTTCCGAAGGTGGTCGGATCCAGGTGAGTGTATCACAGCAAATTTATCAGGAAGGAATTTGAGCTGTTTGTGAGTAACTGTGAAATGCCCGCGTTTTCTAAACAGGCCCCCTGTGTCTGGATGGGCTGAAGACGAAATCATTGGGCCTTTGTGTCTCCTCCCCCATCCCGCCGTCCCTGATATTGCTTTACATGCCTGAGGTGTGGTGGCTGCATTGGCTCATTCCCACCCCTTTGACCCCACCCTCATCCCCCACCTCTGGACCCTGGCCTTGCTGCCCAGGAGACCTGCCCATCCTGGTGCTCAGTTCAGAGTCCAGCTCTGTCCCTTGGCACAGGATTCTGAGATGACCCCTGAGCCAGGTCTGAGCACCATGGCATGTTTGCAGTATAGCTGAGGTTGCCAGTCAGCTGACCTTAGGATGGGGAGACCGTCCGGGTGGCCTGACCTGACCGGTGGTCCTCCTGGAGCTGAGTTTTCTCTGGATGGAGGCAGGCAAGGGAACCCTGGGAGGGATTGGACCCGAAGGAGCACTCTGATGCAGAGACGGAGGGACTCATGGCAGGAGCTCAGGGCGGCCCCAGCTGACAGCGTCCAGAAGACCTAGTCCTGCAGCCACAGGAAACTGGATACAGCTGAGGACCCGGATGGGCCTGGAAGGGGTCCTCAGAGCCCCACCCGATCGCACCCCAGCTCATCTGTCCTTGCTGCTGGCGTGTGAGGACCAGCAGGGCTCCTGCAGTTCTCACCCATGGATGGTGGGCTACGGGTGGGTGTGTTCAAGCCTCAGTTTGTAGAAAATGAATACACTTCCTGGGGCCCCGTCTGCCCAGTCCTTGCGAAGCTGGCAGGCTCTTGGCATCTGCCCTGAATGTTTAGCTGCTTTTCTTATCCCACTGGACTCAAGTGGTGGACCCCACTGGACCACTGGCGGATCCCACTGGTCCACCTGGTGTCCACTGAATGTGCTCTCAGTGTCCAGGGAGAAGCTCATGTTCCTTCCAAAGAGGACACACAGACAGGCTCAGGTGCATGAAGGGTACTCAGCCCTGCTCATCATCGGGAAAATGCATGTCAAAACCACAGTGAGGTATCACCTCACACCCGTCAGAATGGCCATCATCAAAAAGACAAGTAACAAGAAGTGCTGGTGAGGATGGAGAGAGAAGGGACCCTTCCTACATTGTTGGTGGGAATGTAAATTGGTGCAGCCACTATTGAGAACGGTATGGTGATTCCTCAAAAAACTAACATTGCCACAAAAAGACATATGCACCCCCATGTTCATTGCAACCTTATTCACAATAGCCAGAATGTAGAAGCAACCTAAGTGTCCATTGGTGGGTGAATAGAAATAAAGAAGACATGATATATGCATACAACAGAATGAAGATGATTGGTATATGCATGCAACAGAATATTACTCAGTCATAAAGAAAGAATGAAATCTTGCCATTTGTGACAATAGTGATGGACCTAGAGGGCATTTTGCTGAGATAAGTTAGATGGAGAAAACCAAATGCTATATGATTTCACTTATATGTGTAATTTAAAAGAACCAAAACCAAACCAAAAATTCAGGCAAAAACCCTGAACTATGGATATAGAAAATAGGTTGGTGGTTGCCTCATGTGGGTGATAGGCGGAGGGCAAAATAAATGAAGGGGTCAAAAGACACAAACTTGCAGTTATAAAATGAATACATCATGGGCATGTCATATACTTAATAAAAAGATGTTGCATATGTGAAAGTAGCTAAGGCAGCGGATCTTGAAAAGTTCTCATCACAAGAAAAAATTTGTGAGTGTGTGTAGTAATGGAGGTACACTGGGTTTACTGTGGTGATCATTCTGCAATGTATACAATTATTGAGTCATTACATTATACTCCTGAAACTATTACTAATTATTAATTATGTTATTACACCTTAGTTAAAAAAAGAAGCTCATGGCTACTCCCCACTCACATAGTAGTGGGTTCTAGAGCTGGGAAGCCAGAGGTCAGGTGGGTGTGCCAGGGCAGTTCATCTGGACCATCCTCCAGGGAACAAGAGCAGGTAACACAAGGATAGGGTACAGAAGGAGTTCAGGCTGAGGGGCAGGTCTGGGAGCAGGTGGCATGTATCCTGGTAGTCCCCTTGGTGCATATACCATGTGGTGCCCACCTCCCCCATGTGCACAGATATCCCATGTACACACACCCCCATGGTGCACATACATCCCCATGGTACACACACTCCATGGTACACACATCCCATGGTACATACACACCCCCATGGCACACACATCCCCCATGTCCACACACACCCCATGTGGACACACCCTCACAGTGCATACATACCCAATGGGCACACACCCCCATGGTGCACACACCCCCATGGTATACACACACGCCATGTACCCACATACCCTATGGTACACACCACCCATGTGCACACCCTCCCATGGTGCACACACCCTCATGGTGCACACATGCCCCATGGGCATACACCCCCTATGGTACATATCCTCCATGGTGCACACACCCCATGGTACACACACCCCGCATGTACCCACAAACCCCATGGTACAACCAATGTGCACACCTCCTGTGGTGTACATACCCCACGGTGCACTAACTCCCCCACGATACACATGCCTCCCATGGTGCACACCCAAAGAGCAGGGCTGATTTGCTGTGAGAATGACGGCTGTTTTCCAGCAGAGTATGAGAGAGGATCATGGGCTGGTAGGAGGGACTGGACGTCCCTCTTATCCCATGGCAGATCTGTGTTTTTCCAAAGCAGAGCCCCTGGAGAGGCTGGGGCAGGGCGTTGGGAGTCCTGAGTGGTCACTTCATGAGCTGGGATTCCATGTCCCTGCAGGTAGAATGTGCTGCGTATGTGTGTATGCAGGTATATTTGCCTGTCTGAGTTATATATGTATGTATAGTACACATATATGAGTGCACATGTACGTGTGTATCCATATGAAATGGGTGCGTGTATGTTTGTGTGCAAGTATATTTGCATATGTGCCTGTGCATATCTGTGTGCATATTTATGTGTACATACATATGTGCATGTGTATACATCTCTGTGTAGGTGCATATGTATATGCCCCCATGTGCATGTATGTAAATGTGTCTGTGCGCGCATGTAAGCACACACATGTGCATCTGTGTGCACGCATGCAAGGAAATGCATGTACACACATGCATTTGTGTACATGCATGTAAGGGAATATATGTATATACACGTATATGTGTACACACATGTAAGGGAATGTGTGCATGCATGCATGTAAGGGCATATGTGTGTATGCCTGTAAGTGTATGTGTATAAGTGTTTGTATGTGCACATGTAAGAGAATGTGTGTGTGAATGTCTGTGTATATGTATATGTTTGTGTGCACACATGTAAAGGAACGTATGCTCATGTATGCATGTGTACATATGTAACCAGGTGCTCCTGGGAGGGATGAGGAGCTCAGTGACCTCCCTCCCAGAGTTGGAGTGGACATGCATGGGAGCAGAGCCTTCTAGCATATCCCGGCTGGGTGACATCAGCTGTGTGGCCTACACATGTCAGCCAGACAGAGGCGGGGGCTTAAAGGAAGTGAACCCTGGTTAAAAGGCCTGTGTGAGCTGGTGGGGGAGGGTGGCGCCAGCTCCCTCTGAGTCACACATGGGTCTGTTTCTAATTATGGTCCTGCCAGCACAGAGCCTGCCATGTGTGGGGGCTGGTGTCTGGGAGCAGCTCCTCATAGCCTGCCAGACCCTCAGACTCACAGGGACCGGTTCTCCCATCCACCATGCGGCGGCGAGAGGGCCGGGCTCTGGGAGGCTGGTGACCTGACAGGGTCCCATTCTGCAGTGGCTGCGTTAGTGCTCCTGACCCACATCCGGGACTCCTGGCTGGGTCCTTGGTTTGGCCGATGAGTTGGCAGTGTGGTGGGCCAGGTCCCTCCTAAAAGCATGGGGCTGCGGCTCCAGGGGCTGCCTCCCCAGCTGGTCCCGCCCAGCTGTGTCCTGGTCCTCTGGGTGCCTGCGTGCTTTGCAGCTATGTGCAGTGGGGCCAGGAACATGCGTTTCATTTCCTTACAGCTCAGCTTAGCTCACCGTCCACCTGGCCTCTGCGTCCCTGGGCCCCTGGCTGTTACATCTCTGTCACTGAAAATCTTCTGACCCTCTCCAGGGAACCTCAGGAGGCCCCTGGGGGCAGAGGCATGGGCAGCAGGCAGACAGCAGGGCCTATGCTGATAGGAGACAGGGAGGTGCCGTGCCCAGCCCCCAGGCCCCAGGGGTCACCTCTTTTCCGCTGGTGGGGCCCCTTGGGACCACAGATGCCTCTTCTGCTCTGACCCTGTGCTGGGTGGGGACCCAGGAGGATGCAACTCAGGTGGCCTTGCTGCTGGGCCTGAACACCTGCCCAGCCAGGGGGACGGGGTGGTTCTCGTCAACTTTCCTGCCAAAGTTACCTTTGCCAGGCTTGATCTGGGAGCAGGATCTTTCCAGAATCTTCTGCCTTACCTGAGGTCCTTCTAGCCTGCTCAGGGACTAAGATTTTGAAATATGAAAGAGGCCCGTTTTCCCTCCTTCTCTGTTAGTTGGAGTTAGAAGGGCTGGAGGTGCATCCGATGGGGAGCCAGCAGAACAGAGGAATCACCCGAGACTGTCAACCATGAACCCCTGTGGGCCAGGTGGGGTGGTTTGTGGTGGCAGACAGGGCTGAACCATAGAAAGGAAGCTACAGGATGCACAACCTGGTCCCAGAGAGTCTGGAAGGATGCCGAAGTCTTGGCCATCCCTGGCTCTGCATCTCCAGCTGTGGGACCCAGCAAGAGACTCAGTCAGTGTTCTCCAGAGAAACTATATATAGCCTTACATCTATAGGGTATACACAGATCTATAGCTGTCAAGGATATATGTGTATCCTGTAGATTAACTTGTATAAGGACCTATTTATATACAGGTACACATGAGAAGGGGCTTCCCAGGTGGCTCTGGTGGTATAAAGAATCTGTCTGCCAATGCAGGAGACTAAGAGACATAGGTCTGATCCTTGGGTTGGGAGGCTCCCCTGGAGGAGGACATGGCAACCCATTCCAATATTATTGCCTGGGGAATCCCATGGACAGAGGAGCCTGGTGGGCTACAGTCAATATAGGGTCACAAAGAGCCAGACACAACAGAAGCAACTTAGCACGCACACATATATAAGAAGGGATTTATTATAGGAGTTGGCCTAAGTGATTATGGAGGCTGAGAAGCCCCATAGCTGCCCTCTGCAAGCTAAAGGCCTAGTACAGCTGGTGGTGTACTCAGTCCAAGCCCAAGGCCTGAGGACTGGGAGACTGATGCTGTAAGTCCTGATCCAAAAGCCCCAGAACCAGGAGGTTCTAGGGTGGGAGAGGGTGATTCTGAGGGTGGGAGAAGGTGGATGTCTACTCAACCAGAGAGGGTGAATTACACCTTGAGCATGGACCTGTTGCCACACTTTCTTTGCTGTGAATCGAGTTCCTTGATCAGAAGCGATGCTTTGTGGAGTATGTGATAGAAAGGCATTATGCAAGTCCACGATGGTTGTTTTGGCAGAAGTGTTATAGCAAATCTGAATCCATGGTGTCTATTGCTGTAAGGACAAAATGCTGCCCCTTCTGTGATCAAGTGGCCCAGTGTAATCACCCTGCTCCCAGGTGGTTGCCTGCTCACCCCAGAAGTGGTGCCACGTTGGGTCTCTGTGTTGGTTTCCACTGCTGGCAGGCTGGATGCTGAGCAGTAACAGTGGTCAGGTCAGCCTGGATGAGGGGGGCGGAGTGCATCATTGCCTTGCTCAAGAGCCCATTGGGCGATGACAGTGCTGGCTGGGAAAGAGGCCGAATAGTACCCACAGGATGACTCACCTTCTCATTTAATTATTAAAATCCCTCTCTACTGATGTCACCATTTGGGGAGCATTCTACAAGACATAATGTCTTCACACTGTACCCCCATTTAAAGGGGTCTTTCCATTTTACTCTTCCCAAATTTCTTTGTCACCAGTTTTCCAATCATGGTCTTTCCGAGTCCCTGACCACCCAGCCAAACCATGGGCTGCAGCCGTAAGTCGGTGGATAACCACACAGCCGGCTGCTTCTCCTTCTAACCAGGTGCACAACCAGGTGCATTGCCCGAAATCCTGACCCCTGGGGAGTTTCCCTTGATCAGGTCTTCCAGGGACATCACAGGGGGGGGCTGGGGTCCTGGAGTCATCCACTGTGGGCGCTGCCTGCATCGCCGGCAGAACCATCTGTAAACCAGGCTCGAGTCTGTCTTTTGCCATTGATCCTGGAAGTTAAGTTCCACATGAGGCCTCAGGTGCATGCTGTGGGGAGGAGGCAGAGGGGCAGGAGTGGGGCCAGGGCTCTGGGCTGCTTCTCCTCGTGACTTCCCTGGGGCCTCAGGCCTGCGCAGCCCCTCGCACGAGCTGAGCTTCCACGGGACCATGGAGTGCTGCTGTGCATCCCCAGCTTTGTGGCTGGTGGATCAGATGACACCTACTTCACGACAGGTGGCTCAGGTCTCATGGCAACTCGGTGACCCACAGCTACATTCATTTAAGCTAAGGCCCTGTAATAGGCCAAGAGCTGTTTCCCAGAAAGAGAATAGTTGTCTGCATGGAATGGTGGGCTCTTGCTCCCACATCCTAGAGGCCTGCCCTGTGATTACCTGTACCATTGGCCAAAGCTCCAAACAGCATCTTTTCTGCCACCGACACTTCAGGTGTTGTTAGATCTGTTGGAACCATGGCCCACAGCAGAGCAGCATGTCTGCAGCCTGGACCAGCAAGGGACCTTCTCTTTTTCTGGCCCTGCTCAAAACCAGCAGTTGTTCAGGTCACTTGGTAGATGAGCTGGAGTAACAGCCCAATGACAGAGGGGCCTGGTAGGCTGCAGTCCATGAGGTCGCTAAGAGTCGGACACGACTGAGCAACTTCACTTTCACTTTTCACTTTTCATGTGCTGGAGAAGGAAATGGCAACCCACTCCAGTGTTCTTGCCTGGAGAATCCCAGGGACGGGGGAGCCTGGTGGGCTGCCGTCTATGGGGTCGCACAGAGTCGGACACGACTGAAGTGACTTAGCAGCAGCAACAGCCCAATGAGAAATACTATGCCTCCAAAATGCTAAGGGGCCCATGGCATCGTGCTTCTTTCTGGATTCCAGAAGGGGCCAGGTACAGCAACATACCCTTCACCTTAGAGGGTTACCTCAGCATGTCCCACCCCACTGTACCCTAGACATTTCACCAAGATGGAAGGCCCCTGAATTTTAGTCGGATTTATTTCTCACCCTCTGACACACAAACGTCTCACCAGTAAGTCTGGAGTAGTTGCTACTTCTTGCTCACTAGGTCTAATCAGCATAATAACATGAGTGTGATGGACCAATGTCATAGCTTGTGGAAGGTAAAGATGCTCAAAACCCCTGTGAACTAAGTTAATGATGTAGGGCTGAAAAGCGGATATGCCTGAGGCAGGTTGGGGAGGGTGTATTTCTGGCCTTGCCAGATGAAAGCAAACTGCTCCTGGTGGTCTTTATTGACAGGGATGGAAAAAAGCGCATTTTCCAGACTAATAACTGTATTCTAGGTCCCAGGGGAGTTAGTTCTGGGCCTTCTGGAATTAGCTTTCTAATCTGATTTGATTTAAAGATATTAAAGACTATTTTCAGTAGTCAAGAGAGCACTGATAGTCCACAGCATGAACAGTTTTATAGAAACACAGAGTATTGCAGTGGATGCTCCCAGTCAACCACTTAGGAAAGGCAAAGAGCTGGGTGACCCTGTATATGATCCTTTCAAACATTTGGAAAACTAAGGAATATAAAGATATTGGTTGGTTACTCCTAATATCACTGGACAAAGTGATGAAAGAAAAAGATGAGTTCAGGAATTCAAATTCCCAGCTCCAGCTGTGCGTGCTGATCGTAGAGCTTCTAGACTTTCTCTGAAGGATATAAGGGATGACATTTTTCAAAATCAAATGCATCCATATGATTGCCTGTATTACAGCCCAAGCTGAACTCTGCTCCTGGCGTCACAGAGTACCTATTGTTAATGTGAGGGAATTGACTGTGAAAGAAATGGGTCCTACAGGGTGCAATGGGGATGTGTGGGAAGACCTGATGAAGCTATGGATATTAAGCCCCTAAATTATGATGAATCCTTTTTATTAACCCCAGCAGAAATGGCTCCTCCGTGGAGTCTTCATCCATGGTGGTGGTTAGCCTTTCCATCTCATATAAGAGGTGGACCCTGCATTTTCTGCGGAAAACTTAGTGCCTTTCCAGAGGCAGTTGCTCCACAAGGTAAAGTTGACTCTCCTCAGGACCCACTGCTCTCCTTTTCTTCTAGACCCATAACTCGACTCAACTCCTTAAAAGTGAGGAGCAAAGTGTGAACCAAGAGGAAGTGTGGCCCAAGAGGAAGCGCGACTCCAAAAGAAGGACTTGAGTGTTCTGATTCATACAAGCAGAAATCCCAGAACTGGTGTGTGAATGGATCCTAAGGGACTGAGATGATGATGGAAGGAGGATCAAATTGGATCAGATCAAATTTGTGGATCTGGGTCCAGGAGGCAGAGATTCTGCATTGAATGTTACAGCCCCAGGAGTGAGGGAAGGCTGTGTGTCTGGCTGGTTGGCTGAAACGTGGACCAAAAGGTGGTCCACTGTCTGCAACTCAGAAATGTCTGAGTTTTCTCCTGGTTTCAAGTAGAGGAAATGACTCAGAGGCTTCATGGGAGTGGAATGTGAGAGTGGATTTGCCACTAAGACCTACACATTCATCCTGGGAGGGTCCAAAAGACATACTTTCCCTACTACAGTAAGAAGTAAACTTGGGAGGGGAGCCTGGCATCCTTGAGGGGCTCCATGATAGTCCTCTCTAGCCCAGACCTTACAGTAGGAACGACAGCCACTTCACTGGAAACCCTGAATGAATGGGGTATATGGGTGCTGGGGTATCAGAGGCCTAGTGATAGCACTCAGTTGCCAAAGGCAGGGGGGGGGTGGCATGGTAGCCATAACAAGCAGCAGAGTCAAAAGAGCTGTCAGAACGGTCTGACTCTCATAGACTGACGGCACCAGCCTGTTAATTGTGATATCCCTGGAGAGAAACACAGAAAATCTACTAAATTATTACTTGCCCTGTATAAGCAGGAAAGTTCTAGGTCAATTGACAGAAGTGTAACTCAGATCATAAAAAGAGTCATGGCCCCTCACTTAGTTCCCAGATTTGAGCTAGTTTACAGACCCAGAACTCCTTGGATAAAAGGGAAGCCAAGTCCGGTTAAAGAAGGAACCTGGCACACACACTGTTAGTCTTTCTCCCAGCCTTTCCTGAAAAGGACCTATGCAGCCTTTAACCATGGGTAACTGTGCTTTGGAGAAGAGTAAATAATCAGAAATTTTGAGGGCTGCTGGACAATAGCTCTGAACTGACATTGGTTTCAATATTTTGGCCACCTGATGTGAAGAACTGACTCTTTGGAAAAGACCCTGATGCTGGGAAAGATTGAAGGCAGGAAGAGAAGGGGATGACAGAGGATGAGAAGGTTGGATGGCATCATGACTCAATGGAGTCATGAGTTTGAGCAAGCTCTGGAAGTTGGTGATGCACAGGGAAGCCTGGTGTGCTGCAGTCCATGGTGTCACAAAGAGTTGGACAAAACTGAGCAACTGAACTGACTGACACTGATTTATGAGAAGAAAACATCACTGTGGCCCTCTAATCAGAGGATGGGCTTATGGAGGTCAGGTGATCAATAGTTTTTAGCTCAGGTCTGTCTCATGGGGTGTCAATGGGTCCTTGTGGTTATTCCCCCAGTTCCAGAAAACATAATTGGAATAGACATACTTAGCAGCTGGCAGCATTCCCACACTGGTTTTCTAACCTGTAGAGTCAGGGCTATTATGTTGACAAAGGCCAACTAAAAGCCATCAAGAGTGCCTCTACACAGGAAGATAGTAAATCTAAAGCAAGGCCATATCCCTGGGGAAATGCAGAGATTAGAGCCAGTCTCAAGGACTTGAAAGATGCAGGGGTGACAATTCCCCCACATCCTCCTGCAGCTCTCCCAGCCAGCCTCTGAAGAAGACAGCTGGCCACTGGAGCATGACAGTGGACCTTCCAAGGAGGTGACCTCACCTGAAGCTGCTGTTCCAGGTGTTGCTTCATTGCTTGAGCAAATGAGCACATCCCCTGGGACATGGTGTGCAGCTATTAACTGGGGGAAAAAAAGCCTTTTTTTCCCATCCCTGTCAATAAATACATGAAGGTGGCAAAAGAAAAGTCCATGACTCCAATAAGTAAGTAAGTAAATAAATAAATAAGGAGTTCCCTGGTTGCCTAACGACTAGGATTCTGGGCTTTTGCTGCCATGACCTGGGTTCAATGGAACTCAGTCATGGAATTGAGTGTGGTGTGGTGAATGTGAAGCAGTGTGGTGTGGTTAAAAAAAAAAAAAGGAAAAATCTATGACAAAATTTATTGAGATAAAATTTATATCTTCCAATTAAACCAATTTTAAGTGTCAACTTTGCTGAGTTTTGACCGATATATATACCTTGGTAGACAGCACTGCAGTCAAGCTTTAGAACACTTCCATTGCCCATTCTGTGTTTAATTCATCCCCCCACCCTCCGACAAACATGACTGAAATTTCTGTCCCTGTAGATTACATTTACCTTTCTCTTGAGTTTCACAGGGATTATATCGTACTCCTTCTTCACTCAACATAACCCTGCTGAGATTCACCCATATTGTATCCACCTGTCAGTTTCTTTCTGTTGCTGCATGCATGCACTATTCCTGGTGTGGATGTGCCATGATTAAATTATCCAGTCTCCTGCTGGTGGACATTTTTTTAGCTATATATAAATAAAACTACCACAAACAAAATATATAAAAATATAAATCACATATAAATATTTGTGTCACTATATATTTTCATTGTTCTTTGGTACACATCAGTTCAGTTCAGTTTAGTCGCTCAGTCGTGACCCCATGAATCGCAGCATGCCAGGCCTCTCTGTCCATCACAAACTCCCGGAGTTTACTCAAACTCATGCCCATTGAGTCGGTGATGCCATCCAGCCATCTCATCCTCTGTCATCCCCTTCTCCTCCTGTCCCCAATCCCTCCACATATAGGAGTGCAATTAATAGGTCATAGGTAAGCATATATTTCACTTGATAAAAAACTTTAATTTTTCCAAAATAGTTGCATCATTTTGTATTCCTACTAGTTATTTCACATCTTTGCCAATATGTAACATTGGCAGTCTTTCGAATTTTAGTAATTCTAGTATCTGAGTTTACAGTGATATCTTATTGAGACTTAATTTGCATTTCCTAAAAAAATCACTATGAACAAAGCTAGTGGAGGTGGTGGAATTCCAGCTGAGCTATTTCAAATCCTAAAAAGATTATGCTGTGAAAGTGCTGCACTCAGGTGTGATCCCTGGTCAGGGAATTAAGATCCCATATGCCCTGTGGCCAAAAAACCAAAACATAAGACACAAGCAATACTGTAACAAATTCAATAAAGACTTTTGAAATGGTCCACATCCAAAAAAAAAAAAAAAAGAAAGAAAGTGCTGCACTCAATATGCCAGCAAATTTGGAAAACTCAGCAGTGGCCATAGGACTGGTAAAGGTCAGTTTTCATTCTAATCCCAAAGAAAGGCAAGGCCAAAGAATGTTAAAAATATCACACAACTGTACTCATCTCACATGCTAGCAAAATCATACTGAAAATTCTCCAAGCTAGGCTTCAATAGTATGTGAACTGAGAACTTATAGATGTTCATACTGGATTTAAAAAAGGCAGAGGAACCAGAGATCAAATCCAACATCCACTGGATCATAGAAAAAGCAAAATAATTCCAGAAAAACAACTACTTCTGCTTCATTGACTACGCTAAAGCTTTTCACTGCATGGATCACAACAAATGGTGGAAAATTCTTCAAGAGATGGCAATACCAGACCACCTTATCTGCCTCCTGAGAAATCTGTATACAGGTCAAGAAACAACAGTTAGAACTGGACATGGACCAGTGGACTGGTTCCAAACTGGGAAAGGAGTACATCAAGGCTGTATATTGTCAGTTTGCTTATTTAACTTATATGCAGAGTACATCAAGAGAAATGCCAGGCTGGATGAAGCACAAGCTGGAATCAAGATTGCAGGGAGAAATATCAATAACCTCAGATATGCAGATGACCCCACGCTTATGGCAGAAAGTGAAGAGGAACTAAAGAGCTTCTTGATGAAAGTGAAAGGGGAGAGTGAAAAGTTGGCTTAAAACTCAGCATTCTAAAAACAATGATCATGGCATCTGGTCCTATCACTTTATGGCAAATAGATGGGGAAGCAATGGAAATAGTGGCAGACTTTCTTTTCTTGGACTGCAAAATCACTGCACATGGTGACTGCAGCCACGAAATTAAAAGACACTTGCTCCTTGGAAGGAACCTAGACAGCAACCTAGGAACCAACCTAGGAACCATGTCTAGGAACCAACCTAGACAGCATATTAAAAAGCAGAGACATCACTTTGCCAACAAAGATCCAAACAGTCAAAGCTATGGTTTTTCCAGTAGTCATGTATGGATGTGAGAGTTGGACCATAAAGAAAGCTGAATGCCAAAGAATCGATGCTCGTAAACTGTGGTGTTGGAGAAGACTCTTGAGAGTCCTTTGAAGTGCAGGGAGATCCAACCAGTCCATCCTAAAGGAAGTCAGTTCTGAATATTCATTGGAAGGACTGATGCTGAAGCTGAAGTTCCAATACTTGGGCCACCTGCTGTGAAGAACTAACTCTTTAGAAAAGACCCTGCTGCTGGGAAAGATTGAAGGTGGGAGGAGAAGGGGACGACAGAGGAGAAGACAGTTGGATGGCATCACCAACTCAATGGACATGAGTTTGAGTAAGCTCCGGGAGTTGGTGATGAACAGGGAAGCCCGATGTGCTGCAGTCCATGGGGTCACAAAAAATCACACAAGACTGAACTGAACTGAACCAAGATGACAGACAATAGATACTGAGCATCTTTTAATGTGCTGATAGATCATTTGTACATGTTTTTTTGAAGAAGTGTCTATTCAAATCCTTCATTCATTTTTTTAATTGAAATATTTGCTTCCTTATTATTGAGTTGTAAAAATTCCTTACATATTTGGGATACACCTCTTTTTATCAGATACATGCACTACAAATATAAATACTTGTTTCCAGGCTGTGGTGTGTTTTTTTAATTTCTTTTAAAATATTTAATGGAGCTTTGGGAAAAAAAAATTTTTATTTTCATGAAGTCCAATTTAACACTTTTTATATTTTATGGTTCATCTTTTTGCATCTTGTTTAAGAAATTGTTGCCTAGCACAAGGCTGCAAATACTTTTTTCTATTTTCTCTTTTAGAAATTTTGTAGTTTTAACTTTATATTTCAGTCAGTGAAACTTTTGAGTTAACTTTTATGTATGGTGTGAGGTAAGTTTCAAGGTATATCTTTTTTTTTCTAGCATGATAAAAAGTTGTTCCACCACCATTTGTTGAAAGATTATTCTTTCCTTATTGGATTATCCTGACATTTTGGTCAAAAACTGTTTGGCCATATATGAGTGGGTCTATTTTTAGACTTTATAATCTTTTCTATATATGGAGCAATATATCAATACCATTCTCTCCTGATTATTTCAACTTTTCAATGAATTTTTATTTATTTTTTATTTTTTTATTAGTTGGAGGCTAATTACTTTACAATATTGTAGTGGTTTTTGTCATACATTGACATGAATCAGCCATGGATATACATGTATTCCCCATCCCGATCCCCCCTCCCACCTCCCTCTCCACCCGATCCCTCTGGGTCTTCCCAGTGCACCAGGTCCGAGCACTTGTCTCATGCATCCAACCTGGGCTGGTGATCTGTTTCACCCTAGATAATATACATGTTTCGATGCTGTTCTCTTGAAACATCCCACCCTCGCCTTCTCCCGCAGAGTCCAAAAGTCTGTTCTATACATCTGTGTCTCTTTTTCTGTTTTGCATATAGGATACATATATATGGAATTTAGAAAGATGGTAACGATCAATGAATTTTTAAATCAGGTAGGGTAAAGTCTTCCAACTTAGTTCTTTTTTATTATTGTTTTTACTATTCTAGGTCCTTTGCATTTCCATATAAATTTTAGAGAAATCTTGTTGATTTCTTCAAAAACATGCTTGGGACTTCCCTGGTGGTCCAGTGGTTAAGAATCCATCTGCCAGTGCAAGGAGCATGGGTTTGATCCCTGGGCCAGGAAGCTTCCACATGCCTCAGGGCAACTCAGCCCATGCTCCATAGCTATTGAGATCATGTACCCTAGAGCCTGTGTTCTGCAACAAGAGACGCCACCACAATGAGAGGCCCTCGCACTGCAACTGGAGAGTAGCCTCTGCTTTCTGCAGCTAGGGGAAGACCTCAAGCAGCAACAAAGACCCAGCACAACCAAAAACAAATAAATAAATAAACTAAAAGAGGAAAGTGAAAAGTCTGGCTTAAAACTCAGCATTCAAAACACTAAGACCATGTGTTCCATACCATCACTTTATCGCAAATATATGGGGAAAAAAGTGGAAACAGAGATGAATTTTATTTTCCTGGAAAAAAGACCAGGCTTAGGACAAGGCTAGACCTTTGAATACAACATTGAACAAGGATGGCGAGTCTACTTCGGCTGATGTTAACATAGCAAGTTCACTATTGCCTTATTAATTAAGAGGAGGGCATTCAGTCTTTCACATTATATTGAAATTAGCTATGAGATTTTTTGTGGTTATCTGTTATTAGGTTGAGGAAATTTCCTATTATTCTTGATTTCTGAGAGTTTTTATTACAAATAACTGATAAATTTTGGCAAATGTTTCCCCTTGTCTATTGAAATGATCATATTATTCTTGAAGGAATTATTCTATTAATAACATAGTGAACTGCATTGGTTGATTTTTGATTGTTAGATGAGTCTAACATTTATGGGAAATATGCCATTTGATCAAGATGCATTAAAATATATATTGCTGGATTTGATTTTGTTAAGGACTTTTTCATCTATCCTCATGACGGATTCTGGTCTATAGATTTTTTATTTTTTTCCTCTTGATTCAGTTTGGTAATCTGTGTCTTTCAATAAATGTTTCCATTTTCCTAGGTTGTCAGTTTGGGGAGGAATAAAGGTCCCTTATTCTTTTACTGCCTGCACGATCTGCACTGCCGGATTGTTGTTTTGTTCCTGATACTGGCAATTTGTGTTTTTTCTTTTGATCAGTTTATCTGAACGTTTATCAATTGTCTTGGTATTTTCATTAAACCAACTTTGGTTTCGTTGATCTTCCTCTAGTTTTTGGTATATTTTCTTTTAAATTTATTTGTGGCTGTGCTGGGTCTTCACTACTGTGCATGGGCGTTCTCTAGTTGTGATGAGAGGGGGCTGCTCTCTAGTTGTGGTGTGTGGGCTTCTCATTACAGTGGTTTCTCTAGAGCATGCAGACTTCAGTAGTTGTGGCACATGTGCTCAATAGTTGTGGTTCCAGGGCTCTAGCGCACAGGCTTAATAACTGTGGTGCACACGCTGAGTGGCCACTTGGCATGTGGGATCTTCCCCGACCAGGTACTGAACCCACGTCTCCTGCCTTAGCAGGCAGGCTTCACCACTGAGCCACCAGGGAAGCCCTGGTATGTTTTCAATTTCACTGATAGCTAACTTTTTCTTTTTAATTTTTTCCTTTCTAATTATTTTTAATTTAATTTTTTCTTTTTGAATTTCTCCATAAGGAAATCTAGATCTTTGATTTCAGGTTTTTTTTTCTTTTCTAATATAAGCACACAAAAAGCTGTGTACTTTTTTCTAAACATTACTTATCTCTATCACCTATTTTGATATTTTGGATTGAAATGTTCACTCATTATTAAATATTTTCTAAAATTCTTTCATTCTCTTCTTTGGCTGAGGTACTATTTAGAAGAATACTGTTTAATTTCAGAACTTTGGGGGATTTTCCAGACAGCTTTTATTACTGACATCTAGATTTATTCCATTTTGGTCAGAGAAAATATTGTATGATTTTTACTACTTTTAAATTTGTTGAGACTAATTTTATGGCCCAGCTGATTGTTTATTTTTTTCCCTATGTGTTCTATCAATTATCGAGAGGAGTGTTGAAATCTTCACTGTAATTGTGGGTTTGTCCATTTCTCTTTTCAATTCTGTCAGTTTTAGATTCATGTATTTTGAAGATTTTTTTATTAGATGACTATCTAAAAGATTATGTTTTCTTTATTAAGTGACAGCCTTATGATTAAGTAACACTTCTTTATTCCTCATAATTACTTGTCCTGAGGCTACTTTTTTTGATTTAATATAGCAACTCCAGTTTTCTTATGATTAGTATTTGCATGGAATATCTTTTTTTATCCTTCTATTTGACCTATATTTTGTCTTTAAATTTAAAATATGTTTCTTTAAATATTGCTGTAGCTTTCATTTCTGTGGACTCCAATATCTCTGCCTTTTGGTAGGAGTGTTTAGACCATTTACATTTAATGTAATTATCAATATGCTTGAGGTTAAATCTACCAATTTCCTAATTATTTTTTATTTCTCCCTTTTATTCTTTCTTCTTTTTTCCCTTTTCTTTTGCTTATAGGGTCAATTATTAATATTGATCAAGTATTAATATTCTACTTTGCCTCCTTTATTTGTTTACTGGCTATACATTTTATTCCCTATGGTTGTGTTATGGCTTGAAATATGCATCTTTTATTTTTTTTCAATTACCTTGTGTCACAAGTATTATAATAAACTTACAACCATGAATTTCTATGTCTCTCTCCTGTCCTTCAGGCTATTGCTGTTACACATTTTATGTATACATATGTTATAAACCTCAAAGTACATTGTTAATATTTTTGCTTTAAAAAGTCAATTATAAAATAATTTTAAAATAAGAGAAATTCTTTTATATTTGCTCATAGTACTCATTATTTTTTGTAGATTTGAGTTTCCATCTGGTATAATTTCCCTTCCTGCTAGATAACTTCCTTTATCTTATAGCCACTATTCTTGCATAAGTGGACCCAACTGAGTCCATTTTGGACACTCACTTCCCAGGAAGGTTCATCTAACTCTGAATGTCTGAACTGCCAGCTACTAGAGAACAGCACTGACCCGCTATTCCTCAAAGAGATTAATTGAATACTTGGTGGCAAGTCAATCACACTGGTTACATCCATCCTGCAAGAACCTGATGAACAGATATTTCAGGTACAGTTCACCCTGCTAACAGGGCCTCAGCTCACACTCAGGCCATGGGACCCACTGGTCAGCTTGTGCACTGCACTGTCTAGGGTCAGGTGGCCTCCCTGCAGGCTGGAACAGCTCTCAAAGGGCAAGCTGAAGCATCAGTGCAGAGGTGATGAGTGCCCTCATTCAGGATGCAGTGGCGGCTAAATCAGCAATGCCCCATGTCCCCAACAGGAAGGATATATGGCCTCAGGAGCTGAAGGCTGTAAGCAGAAGTAGTCCCCGACTATCACTCTCATTGGCCCAATGGAGGGTCTGTGGGTTCCTGTCCCTGCAACTCAACTCTGGACCCTATAAGGCTGAAGGTCTAGTCCCCAAAGTGTCCCACTGGGCCAATGGGGCACACTGGGCACCTTACATCCAGGGCCCAGCAGATGAGATGAGGAGCCGCCAGCTTGCCAGGGTAACTGGCCCTCATCACCAGAAGGCAGGACCACTTTCCTGCATGGAGGTTGAGAAGGATACCTGTGATTTGCTGGGCTGCCTCTGGGCAGCTCCTTTTCCCGTCCTAGTTGTGAATTGATGCATGGACAAGGGCTCAGACTCATCCAGTTGGAAGGTTTGAGTCACAACCTTGGGAGCGCCATGGGGACCTGTGAGGTGAAGGCTGCCCAGCATGAGGGTACTCAGAATAGTGTAGGAGGAGGGAGAGGACGAGCGTCTGTCATGGCCTTGAGACCTGCTGCAGTGGTGGGGCTGTGGTTCCCTCCGCTGACCCCCTCCTCTAAGTGTCCCCTGGAAGCGAGGCCCGTGGGAAGCACAGAGGAGCTGCTGCCTGGGACAGGGCAGGGCAGGGCAGGCGGCCATGGAGGGCGCGCTGAGGGCACAGGGGTGACAGACAGCCCCCTGGTGCATTCTCAGACCCCAGAGTGCCCTGGAATGCTCCAGTCCAACCACTTGGCTTGTGGAAACAAGTGGTTCCTGTGATGCACAGACTTAATGAAGGGGAGAGCTGGGCTGCAGAATCCTTGACTAGGCCTGAGCCTTTCACACCTGCTTGGCAGCCCCAGTCCACCAGCCCACGCACCCCCCCCCCAACCCCCACCACCCTGGCCAGCCCTGGCCCCTGCATCTTTCACAGATGTTCCCCCAGATTCTTCTGCATATCTCCTTAGTACCTCCTTCTTGAAGGACACTAGCAAGCACCTCTTCATTTTCTCGTATGGTAGCATTTTTATTAAGTCCAGTAATTTTCTTTGCTCACTGTTTTTGCAGGAAATGTCTAAGTGGTTGATTGCTTTCAGTCATGTTAGAATTCAAATGGGCCCTGTTTGAGACTGAAATATGTTTCTGTCAGCATCCCTCCATAGTCAGATGAGAGGAGAAGGGTTTACCCTGTGTTTCCATGTGCAGTTTAAGAGCCAGCGTCCAGTGAGAAGAACCATGGCTGCAGGAGCTGCAGATGGTTCTGGAAGGGCATGGAGTCTCAGGGCCACTGAGGGCAACAGTGCAGGGATGGTTCTGAAGTCTCCCAGATGCTGACCTGACCCAAACGCACCATCTTTCAGCAGAGACCTGTCACAAATCTGCCCTCCTCGGCCCTGGGTCCTGAGCAGGGGTGGCCGAGGAGTAGGGGTGGGAGTGGGGAGGTTGTCCCTCGTGGGAGGGGAGCCTCAGATGGCCTCAGTGAGTCCCCACTGGCTTATCATTTACACAGAGGCTGTGAGGCTTCTGGGTGGTAGCCAATCTCTCCCTTGGCTTTTAGCCTCAACACATTTTTAAGTGGGGGTGGGGAATTTCTAGCCCAGATACTTTTAAAGGGTTTCTAGTTGGGAGAGTTAGATGTTGCTTTTTGAATGACTGTTTTGCTTGAAATTTTTTCCCAAACTTTGCTGTCAGCAGTAAAGTGCCGTAAAATTAGATTGCATTGATCTTTGTATACATTCTCATTGAATGTATCATAGGTGCTCAATAATATCACATTTAGCAAATAAGAATAAGATAAATTGAGAGTCTCCTGCTTTATTCAAGCCTGCATAGGCCTGGACTGAGCAACGGCCAAAGGTGACCTGGTGAGAGTGGGCTAGGAAGGGTGCCCACATGAAGACCATCCAGACACTCGGAGTTTTTGGAACTAGTTTAAGATTTTTATTTCCCATGAACATTAAGTGTTGGGGTCCTTTAATGGACCAGAACCTGGTGGTCTGGAGTTGATGATAAGAAAGTGAAAGAGAGAGCTGGAGGGAGGGGAAGAGAGAGAAAGAGGAAGAAAGAAAGAAAGACACGGGGACCCAAGCTCTGATGGAACAAAGGTGTTTTAATGATCTTTCTGTGAGTATATATAGGCTGTTGTACAAGAAATTTCTTTCGACAATGATATAGATCAGAAAGCCAAATGTACAGCAACCGTTACCAAGGGAATAAGGGATTAATAATGGTCACAAGGTCAGGAGACAATCCGTATCTCAAGAAAGAGGATCACGACTAAGCAGTTCTGTCATAAGGAGAATGTTTACTGAAGGAGATTCAAGCCTGTCTCACACAACGACCTCAGTCCTGGGAGCAGCTTACTGTTCCACTGATAAGGAACAGAAGATTTATGAGGAACAGCATGTAGGAATCCTCCCGTTAAACATCCCCTGACAGTTAAGTATTAAATTGTGTTACTGAGAAGTCCAAGCAACAAATACTCTGACCCTGTAAACTACTGTGGTGGGGGAGCAAATTTCCACACCCTCGGAGCCAGTGTGGCCTGCATCAGCCAATCTGTCAGTTGCCCTGCAGGAGGCTGGGAGCCCCTTGAACTCTTGAAAGAGGAGGCCTGGTCTCTTCCACCCTTGCATTCTCACCACACAAAGCCTTGCTCTTGTTGTTATTTTTGGCCACACTATGCGTGGCTTGCAGGATCTGAGCTTCCCGACCAGGGATTGAACCCAGGCCATGGCAATGAAAGCACCAAGTCCTAACCACTAGGCCACCTAGGGAATTCCCATGGGACTTTGTTCTGAGTAGGCATTGAACAGCCATTTGGTGAACTAATGAAGAGAAGGGGAAATTGGTTGGTATGCTAGTACGTGCTAGGAAAGCTTCTGTATTATCAGAGTACATAGTTGAGATTCAAAATTGTGTAGAAATTCTTTATTTAGAACAAAAATAGAACAAGTCAGCAAAAACCAAGTTGGTGAAGCAGCTGGTTCCCACATCCTAGGGGCGTTCAAGCTTTATGCGCAGCAGGCTTCCTTGGTGGGGACCAGCCAGACGGTGGGAGGGGCACAGGAATGAGGTTTTCTCTTTCTGGCTTTGCCACTTATTCACTGTGTGGCCTTCTCTTTGCTCCGTAGCGGCTTCATTTTACAATGAAATAGTTGGAATAAAGGGACAAGAGTTTTCTAGCAAGCAAATTATGTGATCTCTAGAGGAAAGGAATCCTCAGTTTCAGGACATAGAAAGCCTATTTGTGTGCATGCTCAGTCACTTCAGTCATGTCCAGCTCTTAGCGACCCCATGGACTGTAGCTCACCAGGCTCCTCTGTCCATGGAATTCTCCTGGCAAGAATACTAGAGCGGATTGCCATTTCCTTCTCCAGGGATCTCTGGTACCCAGGGATAGAACCCAAGTCTCCTGCATTGCAGGCAGATTCTTAACCATCTGAGCCGCTAGGGAAGCCCATAGAAAGCCTATCCCACCATCAAAAGCTCTGGTTGTTAGAAGGAAAAAAGGCAACTGCTGGGAGCTTTTTTTGTTTTTATATCATGAGCAGGGTTGGAAGGTCCAGGAGCAGAGTTCCCTGCCCACCCCAGTTTCTGCCCCCCACCCCACCCCAGCCTGCCCCGGTCTGGGGAGAAGGCTGCTCCAGGGCAGTAGAAAGAGGAGCCATAGCCCTTTCTCCCTGGTGACCTGGAAGAAGACATTTGTCCAGCTGGCTCTTTGGTGCAGAGTGAAATGGAGGCGGAGGAGTTAAGTGAGAGTTCGTCTGGATTTCTGGAGTCCAAGTCTTGCTGAGTTTCCAGCCCTAGGTGTCTGCTGGAAAAATGTAGCTGGGAGCCAGGTGACACAGCTGTGAGTTATTTGTTTTTGATGTTACCAGAGAAACAAGAGGGAAAAATACGAAAATAAAGTTTCCACTAAAACCCAAATTGACTTCAAAAAAGTCTGTGTGCGTGGAGCAAGGAGAACCAGGCAGCTCAGGCTCCTATAACAGTGCGCTCTGTCCTGCCGCGGCCGCCCCCGCCCCGCCCCACCCAGCACACTCATACACGGGAAGCGGGAGGGCAGGCTGGCTTTTCCACGCGGACACGGCTGCTCCTCCGCCTCAGTGCCAGGAGCGGTGCCACCGCATGCAGTAACTCTCAGCCACGATCAGGAGAGACACACTGCTCTGACTGTGAGCACTCGACTGCTGAGTGGATTAAAGAGAACCACCCAGCCAGAGAGAGACACTGGCTGCATTATTAAGTGGTTATAAATAGGAGGGGAAAGACTGTTATTAGCAATTAGACAGTAGGAGTCAGGAGATCAGAAAGGAGGAAACGATGAACTTAAAGGAAAGGCAGAGCGCCAAAGGAGACAGGCCAGCGGAGCTGTAAGTCACCCCACAGGACCTGACACAGCCCCTCTGCAACTCAGGTCTTTCCAGAGTAGACGCAGTGCCGGGGGCTGCCACCGCCCTTCCCGTGGTGTGGAGTGGGCAGGACAAGCCTCTTCTAAACCAGCCCCAGAGGAAAGGGCCCTGCACACGTGGCATGCTAGACAAGTGAGAGTCTTCGCCCTGCTGCCAGCTGATCCCTTGGGAGAGTCACTGGGCTCTCGTTTATCTATCAGATGGCTCCTTGCCCCTCTCTCACCTCCCTCCTGGGGCCTCAGAATGCATTTCCATTGCTTTTGCACAACCCTCAGCACCATCACGGATGCCTTCCAAGGAAGCACTCATCAGACACAGTGCCTGGCCTCAGGGAACTCACTTCAGAGACTTCAGGCTTAGCCTTGCTTTCTTCCTTCCACATAAATTTCATTATTTAAACGATTTTAAAGTGGACAATTTAGTGGCGCTTAGTCCAAAGTGTTTAAAAGCCAACAGTTCTACTTAGCTCTAGAATATGCTCATTACCCTGAAAGGAAACCTTGTGCCCTGTTAAGCAGTGCTCCTTTCCTCATCTCTCCCTCCTCCCAGGCCCTTGCTTCCCATCTCTACACTTTGCCCTGCTGGACAAGTCATACACATTGAATCCTACAGTATGGGAGTTTTGGCATCTGGACTCTTCCACTAAGCTTGTTTTCAAGGTTCTTCCATATCTATCAGTTATCAATACATTATTCCTTTTTGTGATGCAGTAACATCCCACTGTGTGGATATACTCTTTCATTTATCCATTCAACCCAGTGACGGACACTTGTTCTCAGTAATGCAACAAAGGCCACCCTTTGTTTTCTAAGTCCTGGGTATTAGTGTCTTTTCTCCCTATTTGCTCTGAGAGGGAAGCAGAGATGGGCAGGAGGAACTATTTCATCCAGAATTGATTCTGGACAAGCTCCCAGGCAGGTCTGGAACTCTCAGCACCCACTGCAGTTTCCATCACCAGAGTGGGAGCCAAGGCTCCGGACCTACAAAGTCTCCCTCGGCTTCTGGGCTCGAGTCCATGCGTCTTCAGGCAGGGTTGGGATTGCCTTCCCAGGACTCAGTGATCCCCATGCAGATGGATCCCGTCTGACCAGGGCCCATATGACTGTCTGACTTCCTGTGAGGGCCTCCTTCTTCGGCGTCCCTGGTGAGGCTATCGGGGCTCCCTTCTGGGTGGAAGGCCTGCCTATCCTGCCTCTTCCTGAGTGTATTTAGGGTCTGTCTCCCCCTGAGTGGTTGGCGGGATGGGCTCTCCCCTCAGCTCTGCACCCCTAATCTCAGGCCAGATACCTGGCCCACTTCTTGGTGGTCCTGGGGCCCACTGCGAATGAGGGTTGTTTTGGGCCTTGAGGCCCATAATTAAAAAATAGTGAGAAAGGAAGTTAAAGTCACAGTATCCTGTGCAAAACAGCAGGAAAAGAACCAGCAGAAGGTTGATGGTAGCATCTTCAGAGTCTAGGGTGTAGCCTTGAAGAGTCTGACCCCTTATCCAAAGACTTAGGATGATTCTTGGTTGCTTGGTTGTTCCAGAAAACAAATGAGGGATTCATGTCCTTAAAACGTTGGCTTTGCTTGGTTCCTCCTTTCTCCAAATCTGCATTTTTCTCTTTTGTCGACAGTGCTTGAAATGAGTGGGTGAAGAGGGGACTGAGGGAAGGCAAGCGATAGGATGTCACCCTAGCTCTTGTTGTTAGAACTTGCTACAATTTGACTACTTCAATTGTGTGTGTGTGTGTGTGTGTGAGGGCAGTCATGTCCAAGGTGAAAGTGAAGTTGCTTAGTCGTGTCCAACTCTTTGCGACCCCATGGACTGTAGGCCACCAGGCTCCTTGGTTCATGGGATTTTCCAGGCAAGAGTACTGGAAGGGGTTGCCATTTCCTTCTCCAGGGGATCTTCTCTACCCAGGGATCGAACCCCAGTCTCCCGCATTATAGGCAGACACTTTACTATCTGAGCTACCAGGGAACTCTAAAGGACTATGCTTATTGACCAGAGCCCACTTGCATTTTTCAGTTGCCTGTGGAGCGATCTAATTTAACCCCTAGTGCTCCACACTTGAAACCCAGATCTCAGACAAGGTACCTTTCTGGAAAGTCAGAACAAGAGTCCATATACAGAGAGGAGATCTTTACAGCTGAGAGGGAAATTCTTGTCTGGTTTGGAAAAAAATGTCTTACAGGAAGCAAAATAGGGATCATATAGAGGGCATAAAGAGGGATGGGAAAGGGAAGGCAAGGTGGAGATGAGAGGTCCTCATGGTGGCAGGATCTCCGTTGACATCTCCTTGGATGGTTTAAGGGAGAGGGAGAGTCAGGCACAGCTCTGAGACTGAGCCTGGGGCCTCTGAGAACCAGGACAGAATTAGAGCGTCAGGAGGGAGGGAGACTATGAAGGGATGCTGTTTGCCCAACAGGCAGCCTGGGCCTGAGAGCTGGTGACTTGCTCTGTCAAAGCAGACACTCTCTAGCCTCCAGGGAGGGAGCAGGCGGGCCTCATGTTCTTCCCAGTGTTTGAAATGCCTTTCCCACGATGTCCATTTATCTAAATCTCAACCACCTTTTGGGACCTAAAAACGATTCCTACGTGAAACCTCTTCCTGCTCTCTCCAAATGTATGTGTGTCCCCCTTTGAGATAATGCACAAGATTCAGCAAATGTAGGTCCAGGAAAGCCCAATAAATATTTATTCTAAGTTTGAATAAAGTTGCACTGGTATTTGTAAATGTTCCCACTGGGACAGGTCATCCCATCTTTCTTGGGTCAGAAGCGAAGACTTTCCACTGGAAATTCCCAGTGGACTCAGGCAGCCGGGGGCGGGTATGTGTGCTCTGTAACCCATCCAGAATGACTCACTGTGGTCACCCTGTGACCCATTTTCTACTCTGAGTTTTGGCTGAGTGGATTCTCATGGCAATTCTTTTTCACCATGGGCACCTCCTTACTGAAGAAACAAGGCTAAGTGAAGCAGTGGTTGGAAACTCTGAGCTTTACAGCGACAGTTTGGAGGGTGGAAAAAGGGAATTGGAAAGGAAAAGGCGGGTCCCGCCCGGCGTTACCTGGTTGCCTTTCTCCTCCAAAATAAAATAGCTTTCTCCATGTCTTCCTAGAACTGCAAGTCCTGTGACAAGTGGGAAAAGGAGCCTGGGTGGGTGGGGAGCGACTTGCCCCGTGAGCAGTGAATCCAGGGCTGGAAGGGAAGGGCTCTTACTTTCAAGCCATGTGGCTGCCTTGTCAGGGAAAGTTAGGTGTTTCCTCTCCCTTGGGATCATCTAAAAACAAATTTCTAGGTAAGACTTTTTACAAATGCCTCACCCACATAACTCCTTTGACCCCCTCCCCCATGAGGTGCTCTGGCTTTCTGTCTGCCGATTTGTGCCCTGGTGTGTTTCCCAGAGCGCTCCGAGGGCTGGAGTCAGGGTGCGAACAAAACTTTTAATTGATTGCCATTATGTACTCCCTTTAGAAATATGAAAGATTAGGTTAATATTTCAAAATTTAAAATATAGTATATGCGGCTCTGCAAAGCAAATGTTATGAACTACAACAATATTCTGATATGTTTGAAATGGCCACATATGAGAAAAAGAACAAAAATGAAAGATACGTAAGCACCCTGAAGGATGGGGGAGGTCAAGCAAGTGTTGATGGTTTAACATTCTTACTTGTAGCTTTTGGTCACTTAAAACTTGGAAATAAAGCAAGAAGATCAGTGCTGTGTCTTCTTGGTGTCATCCTGGTGTATTGTCTTAGACAGCTCACTCCACGGTTATTTAAGTCTGTGTCCTTGTGCACATGTACTTGACATCACGATTCACTAAAGGCTCGGGTTCTGTGACGTTTCATGTAGGCTCATGGGTTTTTTTCTTGGAAAGGTGCAACTAATCTGTATTTGGTAGAAAGTGTTGAACAATAATTGATATCTAAGTTGCAAAGAACAAAGAGCTTTATTTGGGGCTCCTAAGAATTGCAATTTTGGAGACACGTGTGCATGCTCAGTTGCTTGACTCTTTGTGACCTATGGACTGTAATCTGCCAGGTTCTTCTGTCCATGGGATTCTCCAGGCAAGAATAGTGGTGTGGATTGCCATTCCTTTCTCCAGGGGATCTTCCCGACCCAGATATCCAACCCAAGTCTCTTGTGTCTCCTGCATTGGCAAGCAGGTTCTTTACCACGAGTGCCACCCGGGAAGCTCAGATTTAGGTAAAACCAAAAGGGTGTTCTGGGGAAAAGCCAGAGTCAGGGGTTTATAAAGCACAAAGCCATGAGGTCATTAAAATTGCCCAGTGAGAACTGTGACTGATATAAGTCAGGAAGCATTTGTCCTGAAGTAATCATGAGGTATTTCTGGGTAAGGGAGCAGTGAGCACATGAGTTTCTGTTAGGATGCCTTTGTTGGGATAGTAGATGGTCAGAAGGTCAGATTTATTTAGGCTGAGACATGCATGAGCTGCCCTTCCGCAGTGGCTCCTGGCTCATTTAGAGCAACACTGACTCCATTTTGACTTTCCTTCCACATAAGGACAACCGTTTTGTGCATGTTCACTGTATCAGTCAGTGGGTAAACAATCCGTTTTCAATGTATTAGACACAGGAGACGCGGGTTTGCTCCCTGGGTCGGGAAGATCTCCTGGAGGGGAATGTGGCAACCGTTTCAGTGTTCTTGCCTGGAGAATCCCATGGACAGAGGAGCCTGGCGAGCTGTAGTCCATGGGATCTCAGAGAGTCGGACACGGCTGAAGTGAGTGAGCATACATGCACACGGTATCAATAAACTGTGTTGTGGCTGGAGCTGTCCTCGTGTTTCTTACTATAATTGCAAGAAGTTCTTCAGCAGTAAGTGTCAGGAAACTTGGGAAAAGTAAAGGCTTCTTACTTACAGGACCTGAAAATGACACAGTCCACCTGGGGCTAGGTAGCAAGGCTGTGAGTAGAGAGAACATGTGTGGGAAAGGCTTCTGCTTTCACTGGAATCAAGGGTGGGGTCTAGGTTTCTTCGGGCTCACAATAGTGAGCCAATAGATGAATTTAAAACCTAAGAATGGGAATTTGAAGAGCAGAAAGAGAAAGACCAAGGGGCCCAAATGATCAGTTAGTTATTGAAAACAAACAAGGCCTCTAAGACAAAGGAGCCTTAGTTGGTGGTGGTGGCAGGGTGATGGGGGGAGGCGACCTGGCTTTTTATATCTCATCCGTGGCTTGCAATGCTTTTATTCCAGATAGCGGGCTTCGAAGTGGACGTTTTACCTCTGCAATCAAAGCTTAAGCTGGGCACTTAAATTACAAAGAAATTTTTAAAACTTGACTGTCACGGTTTCCACTGTAATAATTCTAAAGTTTATGATTTGATTTCTTGGATGTAACTCAGCTCATTTCAGAGAGTTTGTCCTGAGAGATGAACCATCCCTGCTCTTCCAAGGCCCAGCTGAACCAGCCCTACCCTCTCCCTGGTTCTCTCGATTGAGCTGAAGAGAACTTTCACCATGTCTTCATTCTCTGTTTGTGGGAGAGGCATGGCACTGTATTTTGACAGTGAAGATGAGCAGGTCCCCACGGGGCCTTTGTATCTGCAGATGCGGGCAGCAGGGCTACGTCATCTGCCTTTGGGGTCAAGGGACGCCTGCAGAAGTGAGCCCTACCTGCTTTCATCCGGATGTGTTCTGGGCACACAGACAACTATCCAGGCTGTGCTGACGGGTCACTGGTGAGCGAGGAAAGCTCAGCCAAAAATGGGAAAGCTGTGCTCTTTCTAGGAAGGGGCAGTGGTTCTGCGCACAAGAGTCAGTGTCTTGCGGGGAGGTGTGGGGTAAAGCTTGTGGACAGACAGTTCAGCCATCCTTCCCTCCCCCGAGGACCCGGCCTGATGGGGAGGACAACCCAGCACTCACGGCAGGCTGGTGACAGTGACAGGACTAAGACACAAAGACTGAGTACTTTCCTCTTTAATCTTTAACATAACACAAAGGGAGACACTATTACTTTGAAGCCTGGCTGCACTTTAGCTTAGCAAAGACATGTCTGTGGTTGGGGTCCCCTCCTGGCCACCCCACCCCCGCGTGCTCTTGCAGTCTGGGAGAAGAGTGATGGGGGCCAGGGCTGGGCAGCACAGAGGGCCTGGGGTCCTTGCAGAGAAGAGGTGGGAGCAGGTTTCTGGGCATGAAGAATGCACCAGGGCTTGGAGGCTGGTTTCCAGGGTAGGCAGTCCTTTCCCCTAGTCTCCAGATATCTGGAACCATAAGACCCAAGCCCCATTCAAGGGTGTGCTTGGGGCTGAGGCAGTGGGCAGCCTGAGGGCCCCCAACCCTTCACCCTTTGCCCCTCCCCCCAACTTTGCCCCGGCGAGACCGATGGTCTCCTGGGACCACTGGACACGAAATGAGCCCAGAACCCCCCAGGCAATGCACCCACTGCTCCAGGCCCCACAGCAGCTCTGCTGACCCTGCAGGCGTGCTCTGTGTGACAGAGTCTGCCATGTGTCTTCCGCAGGTGGGTGTGGGCCCTTCCCCTGGCCACCCCCAGGCCAGGCCTGGTTTGTCCCCACTCCCTGTGGAGCCCCTTCTGCCACCAGCCCCCCAGCTCTCGCCTTGGAGCTCGGCGATGCTGTCTGTTCACTTAAGCTTTCCCATCTGTGTCCAAGCTAGGAGACCAAATCTCACCATAAATGGAAACATTTCGAGGGGGCCCCAGACAACTGCCAAACGACTTGGGGGATGACTAAGCGGTGAGGGAGGGAAGACGTTCCGTGGCCCAGATGTGAGGTTCTCTCTTCGGGGTACAGGGCGGAGGGACAGCGTGAGTCACAGGACATCAGCTGCAGAAACCCCGCAGGGAGCGCCTTCTAGTAAAGTCAGTAAAAGGAAGTCTCAGGTTTGACCTCCTTAGAGTCAGTGGGAAGTTAATGAATAAGTACTTTCTTTGAAAAGTTAACACCGAGTGAGGTTGGCAAGAGTCAAAGTGAAGCTGTTTCTATGGGGACACTGATGTGGTATTTTTGTTCACAAAACAATCAAGCGCCAACAGATTTGGTTAATTTAATGAAGAACAGACGAGAGAAGCAATTGCTGGGTGTTTCTTCTTTTTTTAAAGTTTTTCATCTATTGCCACGTGGCCTCGGCTTTTTAGTTTCAGAGTGGCATTTTCTTTCTTTGTTTCCCATTTCGGCCAATTTTCTGTCTAGAATTCTACCCCACCACAGCACAATCCTGAGGTGGTCACTGATATCTTACACAATAACCTGTGTGAAAATGAGGCAGAGATGAAGTGCGTGGGAAAGGCTCATGGGCTGGGGCAGGCAGGGTGGCATGGCTACCTTCCGACAGGTTGTGGGCTTTCTGAGCTCCTCCAGCTGGGTGTCGGTCAGGTGAGCGTGTTCACAAGGCAAGTGTGTGGGTGGCTCTCCCTGGCCCCCGGAAACCACACAGAGGGGCCTGGAGCTCTGCATCCTGACATGATCTGTGGCCTCCCTGCCGCCCCGAGGACCACTGAGGGCATCAGGGTATCTGGCCCCCCAGAGGGTTGAAGGGGAGGTCAGGGAGGGGTAGAGCACTTCCCTTGTGGACAGGGACCCCAACCCAGAGAGGCAGCTCGTGCTGGGCTCCACAGGTGACCCGCGGCAAGTCTGGGGCTTGAACCCAGGCATACCGTGTGTCCACTCCAGTCTGCACACACAGCTGCACACCCCTCCTTCCTGGCAGGGAGGCTGAGTGGCTGGGCGATTGGAGGAGGGCGTGGTGCGTGCCGCTTCCCAGGCTGGCCCGTGAACCATCTCGAGCGACCCTCCACACTCCTCTTCCCTTTCACCTTCCTGGGTGCAGAGGGCTCCAGTGACTGACTCTGAGGCTCTAGTGGGAACAGCCAGCGATGGAAGGGTCTTGTGGATCAGCTTGCTCTGAACTGTGGCAGAAACAGCAGTAAACCTTTCTTGGAGCTGCTGAAGCGTTAGTTGCCTGTTTTGGTGTTCAGCTTCCCACAGCTGGCCTGAGAGTTCTGGCCACTGCACCCCTGTCCCCCAGGCTCTGGACATGGCCCATGGAGCTCAGTACCTCCGGAGATGCATAAGCGATGCTTAAGTTGAAGTTTCTCTCGGGCCCAAGATGCAGTAAGTAGAGAAACTCTCAGGTGAGGTTCCAGTTCCCCAAGTGGAATCTCACGCTCAGGAGGCGGGGTGGGGTGTGGGTGAGGTGGGCGGGGAGAAGACTCTAGAAGAGACGAACCCTGGGAACAGACTGGCTTCCAGGGCTCCGGGCTCCAGGGCAACAGGGTGATTGAGGGAAAATGCTTCCTCCTGTCTGGGACGAGGGTCACGGGGGCTGGGCCTTGGCTGTTGCCTCTGGAATCCCTTTCCCCATCCTGCTGTTCTGTGGAGCAGCGCTGACCCTGCAGACCCTGAATCCACACTCTCCAGCAGGATGCCACATTGATATGTGAATTCAACTGGGTTTCTGTATTCAAGCAATGAAAAATTCTAAACTTTATTTATTTATTTAATTTTGGCTGTGGGGGGTCTTTGTGGCCGTGTGCGGGCTTTGTCTAGCTGGGGCCAGTGGGGCCACTCTCTAGATGTGGTACTCAGGCTTCTCACTGCAGTGTCTTCTCTTGTTGCAGAGCACAGGCTCTAGAGATCAGTAGTCGCGGCTTGTGGGCTTAGTTGCCCTGCAGCATGTGGAATCTTCTTGGAACAAGGAAGGAGCCTGTGTTCCTTGCATTGCAAGGCGGATTCTTAGCCATTGGATCACTGGGGAAATCCTCAATGAAAAACTTTAAAATCTTATCATTTACTACAGCATCATAGAATATATGATACTTAGAGATAAATCTAAGAGATAAATCTGAAAACAGATGCAAGATCATTACTTGGAAAACTAAAAAAGATATAGCTGACAAAAAAGAAGACTTAAAAAGTAGAGAAATAGACTATATTCATGGATTGGGAGACTCAGTATTTTTAAACCTCAGAGTTTTCCCCAAATATGTCTTTAAATTTAATGTGATCCCAGTCAATACCGCCAGGATAAGCAGACATTGAAAGTTCAGTTTAGCTCAGTCTCTCAGTCATGTCTGGCTCTTTGTGACCCCATGGACTGCAGCACATCAGGCTTCCCTGTCCATCACCACCTCCTGGAGCTTACTCAAACTCATGTCCATTGAGTTGGCGATGCCATCCAACCGTCTCATCCTCTGTCGTCCCCTTCTCCTCCTACCTTCAATCTTTCTCAGCAGCAGGATCTTTACTAAAAAGTCAGTTCTTCAAAGTATGTGGCCCAAGTATTGGAGCTTCAGCTTCAGCATCAGTCCTTCCAATGAGTATTCAGGACTGACTTCCTTTAGGATGGACTGGTTGGATCTCCTTGCAGTCCAAGAGTCTTCTCCAACACCACAGTTTAAGAGCATCAGTTCTTTGGCATTTAGCTTTCTTTATGGTCCAACTCTCACATCCATACATGACTACTGGAAAAACCATAGCTTTGACTGTTGGGACCTTTGTCGGCAAAGTGATGTCTCTGCTTTTTAATATGCTGTCTAGGTTAGTCATAGCTTTTCTTCCAAGGGGCAAGCGTCTTTTACTTTCATGGCTGCAATCACCATCTGCAGTGATTTTGGAGCCCAAGAAAAGAAAGTCTGTCACTGTTTGCATTGTTTCTCCATCTATTTGCTATAAAGTGATGGGACTGGATGCCATGATCTTCATTTTTTTGAACGTTGAGTTTTAAGCCAGCTTTTTCACCTTCCTGATTTACTTTCATCAAGAAGCTCTTTAGTTCCTCTTCGCTTGCTGCCATAAGGGAAGGAGTCATCTGCATACCGAGGTTATTGATGTTTCTCCTGGCAATGTTGATTCCAGCTTGTGCTTCATCCAGTCTGGCATTTCACATGATGTACTCTGCATATGACTTAAATAAGCAAGCTGACAATATACAGCCTTGATGTACTCCTTTCCCAATTTGGAACCAGTCAGTTTGGAACCAGTCCAGTTCCATGTCCGGTTCTAACTGTTGCTGCTTGACCTGCATACAGATTTCTCAGAAGGCAGGTAAGGTGGTCTGGTATTCCCTTCTCTTGAAGAATTTTCCACAGTTTGCCATGATCCACACAGTCAAAGGCTTTAGTGTAGTCAATGAAGCAGAAGTAGATGTTTTTCTGGAATTTTTTTCCTTTTTGTATGATCCAACAGATGTTGGCAATTTGACCTCTGGTTCCTCTGCCTTTTCTAAATCCAGCATGAACATCTGGAAGTTCTCGGCTTATGTACTGTTGAAGGCTAGCTTGGAGAATTTTCAGCATTACTTTGTTGAAATAAGTGTGAGATAAGTGCAATTGTGTGATAGTATGAACATTTTTTGGCATTGCCTTTCTTTGGGATTGGAATGAAAACTGACCTTTTCCAGTCCTGTGGCCACTGCTGAGTTCCAAATTTGCTGGCATATTGACTGCAGCACTTTCACAGCATCATCTTTCAGGATTTGAAATAGCTCAGCTGGAATTCCATTACCTCCACTAGCTTTGTTCATAGTGATGCTTCCTAAGGCCCACTTGACTTCACACTCCAGGATGTCTGGCTCTAGGTGGGTGATCACACCATAATGGTTAACTGGGTCATGAATATCTTTTTTGTACAGTTCTTCTGTGTATTCTTGCCACCTCTTCACAAAGCTTTGGGAGAGAAGGGCCGGCATTTTCTTCTGGAAGAAGACACAGAGCCAGATCTGGAAGCTGCTTATCCTGGGTGCCTTGCATCCAGTGACTCCCACTTGCAGGGGTCTTGGACACAGGTGCCCCCTGCTCTGCTCCTTGCCCCCTCAACCACAGCTGCATCTGGTATCGCAAGCCTCTTCCTCTCTGACAGATGTGGGGATTGCACAGAGTTTCATTTCTGTCAATATTTATTATATTAGAAATTAAAACAGAAATTTAGAAATATTCATTTATTGATCCATTTCAGATTAGCAAGGATAAACCCATGTCATGTTAACATAAATAACAAGGTTTTCATTAAAAAACTATATTTTCAAAAAAAAAATAAAGAAACCCTCATAGGAGGAGTGGCGCTGGTTCATTTGCACAAGACTACAACATTTGGGGGAAAAAAAACAGATTCTCTGATCGGCTTCTGCCTTCAAACTGTCCTGGTAGGTTGTTTTTGGGTAAAATCTATGACAGAAATCTGGCCTCATAAGACATGGAGTTGGAGGGAAGAGTATTTCAAGAATCTTCTTAGAAAATTGTGGGTATTTTTTGATATGACTATAACCTAATGAAAGGTCATTTCTTAAGGGTTTGTTGCATGTGGGATCTGAAAGCAAATCAGTGGATTTCTGTGCTTCGTATTTTTGTGAGAGGATGAGAATGAAGAGGGGAAACATTGTCCTCAAAGCAAATTTGGCCTCACGGATTCTCTGAAAGGACCTAGGATCCCCTAGGGTCCCCAGACCAGCTGAGAACCACTGTGCTGGGTCATCAGAGGAGTGGGGATATTCTCTGAGCAAACAGGCCCTGTTGGAGCACTGGGTGTGGTTGGAGAATCTATGTTGCTGCAAGACTTCCAGTGAGTCTTGTGATTTGCTGGCTTCAGGATTCCTTGATGTTGCGGGCAGACACTTAAGGAGCCTCATAGAGAGATGGTATGCAAGGAGCAGGTGGGACATCACACCTCTCACTTCAACGCCCTGCACCCTCGTTCACCTGACACGGAGCATCTTGGCAGAGCCCAGAACTGGACTCAGCATGTTTTCTAATGGTCAGTTCCTGGCAGTGACCAGATCACAGTGTTTATTCTCTCACATCGTTTGGCTGCTCCACAGCACCATCAGGGAAGACACAGATCTCGTCTCCCTGCTCTGTCACCCTCAATCACAGCTACCTCAAGGCTCATAATGACTGCTGGAATTGCTGCTCTCACATCTGCATCCCAGGATGGCAGCAAGGAACATCAGAGAGGGACCTGAGGGAACTCTTCCTGAAAAACTCAGCCTTTTCCCGGTGACTTTTGTGGATGTCCTCATACTTCCACTGGCAGCCCACAGGCCACTAGCTGCAAGAGAGGCTGGCACACGTTGTCTTTTAGGGGAATGATGCAGCCTGAACACCCAGGAGGAAGGGGAGGACAGGTGTGGGGTTAGCAGCAGTCTCACCCTCCCCTACATGCTCTGTAAGATGGCAAGGCCCTAACTGGGAGCTAGGCCCCTTTCATCTGGCCTCAGGGGGACTCGGGCTGGTTCCTGGGCCCTGATTCCTGGACACAGGTAACCAGCCTCCACTCCGCCTGAGCGGGGGTGGAGGTTGGGGGGGGGGTGGGGCAGGTTGGGGGTGCTGTCTAGAGTTCCCACAGCTCCCTGTGACGCCCTCCCCATGCCAGCGGGACCCACCAGATGGGCTGTCCCGAGGGGTCAGCGGATCCTGAGCCCCTGGCTGTTCCTTTTGTCTGCACATCTGGAAGGGAGTCAGCCTCCTCCTGGCCCCTCCTCCCGGTCATGCCCTGGCAGATCCATTCTTCCTTGTAGCACCCAAAAGCAGAAGGCAGAACCTTGGGCTCCATTTTTCAGGGGAAGAAGAGCAAGAGAGGGAGGGGTGGGGGAGGGGTGGGGCGAGCGGGGTGTGAGGATCACCCCATCGGTCCCGGCCTGGGAGGAAGGCTGGCTCTCCGCGGGAAGCCTGCGCGCCAGCCCGTCTGGCAGGCCTGAGGGGTTCCAGATGTGGCCTCCGCGTGACTCAGGGAGCGGCTGCGCAGCAGTAGGCTGTCCCCGAGGACCGTCAGCGCGGCAAGGATGGAGCCCCGGCGCCTGGCCTCACGTCCGGCCCCGCGGGCCGCTCTCCTCGCTGGGATGCGCCCCCAGCGCAGCCTCTGAGGGCTCAGGGCCGCGCGGCCCGCCCACGTGGACTCTGCCTCCCTGTGCCAGTGCAGGAGGCCCCTCTCGGGGTAGGGGCGACAGGGGAGGGACTCCTAGGGCCCAGGGCGACGCAGCTGTCTCTCCTGGGGCCGGGGCTGCAAGCAAGGCGGTGGGCTAGGGATGCACTGTCTCCGTGAGTCTCCTGCGCCAGGAAGCGGTTGATGGCCTGCACTGCTCCCCCCACCCCGTCCCCTCCCTCCCGCATCTCCTACCCCCTCTCCCGCATCTCCTCCCGACCGCCCCCCACCCCGTCATCTGGGACCCTTCCCCCCACCTGCACTCTGGCTCACAGCCCTCCGGAGCACCGCCTGGCCCCAGGGTCTTCCAGGCCACCTCCACAGCGCGCACAGGGCCGCTCCAATCTGGGGCAGGAATGTAGGGGCCCGGGGCCTCCCCCACTTCAGCCAGAGGGCTATGTCCTACGTGTTGTGCGGCTGGTGACTACACACAATGTCAGCTGAGGAGGGGCTTCTGTATGAAATTGAGTGCAGATGATGGCGGCCCCCACAGCCCCTCCTCTCACGCTCTGACCCCGTCCCACCTCCTCAGGCACAGCTGAGGTCCAGCTGTCCGGCCTTCGGAACCCAGGAGTCTCCCTGCTGGTGCTGAGACCAGGATGGCTTGCTTGGCCACCACCTCTGCCTGTCACCTGCTTGGTCCCCCCCAGCTCCCCACCTGCAGCCCCAGCAGAGGTGAGGTCCCCTTCTCACTGGCCACTCCCGCCCTGGGCCTTCCAGTTTGCAAGCCTGGGGCTGCCTGATGTGAAGGCTGACCAGAGGGACCCTCCGCAGCCCTCTGAGCTGGACCTTGAGCTGTGTCCTCCCTAGTCCCTGAGGGGCTGGGCTGTGGGGTTGTGTGGTGACAGGGCCCGGACCTCCACGGGACCTGTGCAGCCCTGGGAACAGATGCTGCTGGCCGTCCAGGGCGAAGCTGCTGCTTCTGACCCAGGGACCCTGCCCTGTTTCATGGAGCGAGGGGACAGAGAGCTCTGTCCTGCCAGCTGTGTTCAGAGAGCCTGCGGGTGTGGTGACCCTGGAACGCACTTTTCTGTCCACCCTGAGAGCACTGCCCTTTCATCCTGAGCTGGGGGCTGGACCTCACACCCTCTTCTCCAGGTCACCCACTGAACAGATGTTGTCAGGTTAACCTTGAGGAAGGTGAAGCCCCTGCTGAGTCACCAGGTCCTGAGAGCCTGGGTCACGTGTGAGCCCATTCTGCCCAGAGGAGGGGAGGGGGTCTGTCCCCAACCTCCTGATTCTGGGACGATTTGGGTCCTTCACCATTACCTGTTTTTTCAAAACTAATGCAACCATCTATGTGACCTATTAAAAGCTGCAGTGGGCCAGGCAAAACTAACCTTTCCTCCACGAGGACAGGGAGTCTGCAAGTATGAATCTTGAATTAAACATTTTTCTAGTTGAGAAACCTACATACCTAAAAATAAGGCTAGAACACTATGAATAACAGATCTATAGGAAGAGTGAAAAATAAATTCCTTCCCCACTGGGAGGAAGTAATAGATGATTGTGCAAAGAACAGATTTGATGAAATGTTCTTGTGAATCTTGAATTAAACGCTTTCTGGTTGAAAAAAATGACATACCAAAAAATAAGAGTAGAACGCTATGAATAACAAATCTATAGGAGGAGTGAAAAAATAAATAAATTCCCTCCCCACTGGGAGGAAGCAATAGATGATTGTGCGAAGAACAGATATGATGAAATGTTTTTGGAACAGACAGTTAAACTTTGTAATAAACTGTGAAATCCCAGGGTTCAGCTTTCTCCCCAAATAAACAGCACAGAACACATTGGGCCCAAGTCAAGGGGGTGGAGCTGGCTCCTCTGCTCATCTCCTTGCTCTGCTACGCGCCTCTAACTTTCCTGCAGCATTTGTCTGTACTCCCTCTGCATTTTGACTCACAGATGTCTGGTTGTGCAAGACTCTTTCCCATTTTTGGGAAAGGGAGTCGCTCAAGGAAGCTCAGAAAGGCGCTTCCTTGGGCTGCTGGCCAGCACAGCTGGGGTGGAGGCACCGAGCGCCCCGGCTCCTGGTCTTAGGGCCGAGGCAGTGAGGAAGGACTCGCTGCTGGTTTGAGAATGTCTCTGAGGACATCTCTTTGGAGCAGGAAGCCCTTCTGGAAGCCCTGGAGGATTCCCTGCCATATGTAGGTCATGCGTGCCTGCTCGGGCAGAGCCTGGTGACCAGGACCTGGTTGCCCTCCCTGATCTGGCCTGAGCTTGGAGCTGAGCCATGTGCAGAAGGTGGACAAGGGGGCCAGTTACAAGGGAGAATAGGGAGTGGATGGTGGGTGGATGGCAAGTCTCTGCTGTAGCAATAGCTCTCCAACCGTTCTTGCTATGGAGAGACCCTTGGGCAAGTTGTTCAATCAGAAGTGAATCCCAAGGGGTCCATAGTAATAGTCATTGGAGAGCAGTTTTTCTCAGTGGGGTTTATCGCCCAATGGGAGGCGTTGACAGAGAGGAGGAGCTTTTAAGAATCAAATGCATTGAGAGAGAGTATGTATTATATGTATAGGCATATATACAATATATATACATATATACAATACTATGCATCCTATTGTATGCACCCATTTTAAGTGTACAGTCTGATGCATTTTGAAAATTTTATATAACTTTTATATAACTGTAACACAGTCAAGACAGAGGACATGTGCATAGAGTCCCTGATATCCTTTTGCAATAAAGCATGCCCACCCCATATAGTCACTAACTTTTTGTAATTAAATTAGTTTTCCATGTTAATTCCATATTCATGGATAAGACAATATGTGCTCATTCAGCTTCTGCGTATTTTTAAGATGCATTCAAACTTAACTGCTGAGTATTTCGTAGCATTTCATAGGATATATCACGGTTTATTCATTTACCTGTTCATAGACATTTCTAGTTTGTCAACCAGTTGTTTCCACTCTGGGCTGTTAAAATAAATCTGCTCAAGCCTTTGTCAGGATGCATCTTTGCATTTCTCATGGGTAAATATGCAGAATAGAATGGCCAGGTCAAGTGGTAAGTGCTTCACTGTCTAAAACTGCCGGTTTCCCAAAGCGACTGCACTGTTTACATTCCCACCAGTGACAAGAGTTCCAGTTTGTTCATATCCTCACCTCCACTCCGTCAGTCTTGTTCATTTTAACTGTTATTGTGGATGTGATGTACCTTCTAAATTCAGTTTAAATTTGCATCTCCCTATAATTGATGAAGTTGAGTACAGTTTCACAGACTCACAGGCCAGTTGTATATCTTCTCTTGTGAAGTGCTTGTTCTAATAATTTACCTCCCTTTAAAAAACCCTTTTTATTTAGAAATAATTTTAGATTCACAGAAAAGTTGCAGATACAGTAGAGAGTTACCTAATTGATGTTGTTCAGTCACTAAGTCATGACCAACTCTTTGTGACCCCATACACTGCAGCACACCAGACTTCCCTGTCCTTCATTTTCTCCCAGAGTTTGCTCAAACTCATGTCTACTGAGTCAGTAATGGCATCCAACCATCTTATCTTCTGTCACAAGTTTCCTCCTCCTGCCCTCAATCTTTCCCAGCATCAAAGTCTTTTCCAGTGAGCTGGCTCTTCACATTAGGTGGCCAAAGTATTGGAGCATAAGTATTGGAGCTTTGGCATCAGTCCTTCCAATGAATATTCAGAGTTGATTTCCTTTAGGATTGACTGGTTTGATCTCCTTGCTGTCCGAGGGATTCTCGAGTCTTCTCCAGCACCACAATTCAAAAGCGTCAATTCTTATCCTACACAACATTATCAAACCAAAGCATATCAAAACCAGAAAACTAACATTGGTACCAAACTGTTAATTAGACAACTTGTTTGAACTTCACGTTTCCTCTCTTTCTCAGTATTGAGTTCATGGGTTTTAGATTTGTGTAACCATGACTGCAATCAGGGTGCAGAGTTTTTTCATTATCCCAAAGAAATTCCACCATACTATCCCGTTATAGTCTCACTCTCTCAAACTCAGCTCCTGGCAAACACAGTTTTGGTCTTTATCTATATAACTTTGGTATCTAAAAATATTATATAAAAGGCCTTCCCTGATAGCTCAGTTGGTAAAAGAAGTTTGCCTGCAATGCAGGAGACCCAGGTTTGGTTTCTGGATTGGGAAAATCCGCTGGAGAAGGGATAGGCAACCCACTCCAGTATTCTTGGGCTTCGCTCGTATCTCAGCTGGTAAAGAATCCACCTGCAATGTGGGAGACCTGGGTTCAATCCCTGAATTGGGAAGATCCCCTGGAAAAGGGAATGACTACCCACTCCAGTATTCTGGCCTGGAGAATTCCATGGACAGAGAAGCCTGGCAGGTTACAGCCCCCAGGGTTGTAAAGAGTCGGACATGACTGAGTGACTTTCATACACACATATAAATGGAACTACACAGTAATCTTTTGAGGTTGACTTTTCTCCATAATACATTTGTGATCCATCCAAGTTGTTGCATGTATCAATGGTTTCTTCCTTTTTATTCTTGAACATTATTCTCTTTTATGGATGTACCACGGTTTATCCATTCACCTGTTGAAGGACATTTGCATTCCTGGAATAAACTCCACTTGGTCATAATTTATTATTCTTTGAAACATTGTTGTATTTTATTTGCTAACAGTGTGTTGATAATTTTTGCATCTTTGTTCATGGAAAATACTGTCGTGTAGTTTTCTTTTTGTGTGTGTGCTTTCATTATTTAGTTTGGCATTAGGGTAGTGCTCTTGAAATATTTTGAAGTTTTCTCTTCTATTTTCAGGAAGAGATTAGGTAAAATTGATGTTATTTCTCCTTTAACTATTTGGTAGAATATACCAGTGAAACCATCTGGCCCCAGGTATTTCTTTAGGGGATGGTTTTAACTACAAATTAAATTTCTTTAAGAGTTATACAGCTATTTAGATCATCTGTTTCATCTTGGGTAAGTAGTCTGTAGTTTTTGAGAAACTGATTCCTTTCATCTAAGTTATTGATTTTATGTGTACAGAGTTGTTTGTAGTAGTTGCGTAGTTTCCTTTCAACATCTACAAGATCTGTAATGTGATATCTATTCTTTCATTTCTGATATTGGTAATTTATATTGGTAATTTATATCTCCTCTTTTTTTGGTCAGTTTTAACAATATTTTATTGATCTCAATTGTCTCAAAGAACCAGTTTTTGCAGAAATAGATACACAGATGTAGAGAAGAAATGTATGGATACCAAGGTGGGGATGGAGGGGTAGGATGAATTGGGAAATATATACACCACTATGTATAAAATAGATAATAACTGAGCATCTATTGTATAGCACAAGGAAGTCTACTTAGTGCTCTGTGGTGACCCAAATGGGAAGGAAATCCAAAAAAGAGGTGATATGTGTATATAGTATAGCTGATTCACTTTGCTGCTTAGCGAAACTAACACAACATTGTAAAGCAACTATACTCTAATAAAATTAATTTAAAAAAGAACCAGTTTTTGTTTCCATTGATTTTTTTCTCATTGTGCCTTGCTTTAAAGTTCCCTGATTCTTTCTCTTATCTTTATTTTTTCTTTCTACTTGATTTGAACTTATTTTGCTCTTTTAAAATAGTTTCTTGGGGTGAAATTTTGGATTATTGTTTTGAGATCTTTCTTCTTTGCTAATATGTATGTTCAGTGTTCTAAATTTCCCTCTAAGTGCTGCTTTAGCTGCACACCACAGATTAGCATATATTTTCTTTCAATTAAATATAATATTTAATTTCCCTTGAGACTTTCTCTTTGTCCATAGATTATTTAGAAGTGTGTTATTTAATTTTTAATAATTTGGAGATATTTTTTATCTTTCTGTTATTGATGTCTAATTTGATTCCTTTATTGTTAGAGAACATGCTTTGTATGATTCAATTATCTTAACTTTGTAAAAGATTTTAATGACTCTGAGTATCATTTATCTTGGTAAATATTTCATGTGCACTTGAAAAATATTTGTGTTTTGCTGTAGTTGCATGAAATATTTAATAAAAGTCAGAGCCCACTGGTTAACAGTGATATTCAGTTCTTTACATTTGCTGATTTTCTATCCTGTTTGTTTTGAGAGAGAAGTGTTGAAATCTACAACTATAATTCTACATTTATCTATTTCTCCTTCTACTTCTGTCTTCATAAATTTTGCTTCATGTATTTTGAAGCTGTTGTTAGGGAGATATACATTTAGCATTGCTGCATCTTCTTGGTGAATTGACACTTTTATTATCAACTTCCCTTTTTATCTATGATTTTTTTTTCTGAAGTTAATTTATGAATTTTTTCTCTGAAGTCCAGTTTATTTGTTATCAATATAGACACCCCATATTAAAATTTCTGTTTGTGTGGTTTGTCTTTTTCCTTCCCTTAAACACTAACCTATAAATATTATATTTGAAATGAGTTTCTTGTAATAGTATATAGGTGGGTGATTTAAAAAAATTCACCCTCAAAATCCCTAGCCCTTAATTTAGATCACTTACATTTAATGTAATCCTTGATCTGTTTGGGTTCAGTCCCACCACTTTATTATTTACTTCTTCTCCCCCTTTATAAATTTTTTCTGTTTCCCTGTCATTGACCTCATTTTGGCCCTTTGAACATTCTTTAGTATTCTGTTTTATCTAGTGCGTTGTTGATTATATATCTTAGTATATTTTTGGCATTTCCTGGCAATTACAGCATGCGCACTTAAACTTTCATGGTCTACTTAGAATAAATAGTTTACCATTTCAACTATTTTGTAGAAATCCTACAGAGTATAGAATACAGGTTCCTGTACTCTCCATCCTTTATTTTGCAATTATGTAATGCAACATTACATAACATTATGTAATACATCAACATAGGCTGAAAATTCCATGAGATGATATTAACTTTTAATCATCAAACATATTTTAAAGAACTCAAGTAGATAAGAAGAGTCTATTGCATTTCCCAGATATTTACCAATTTTTTTTGTTCTTCCTTCCTAGGTTTTCCCTTATGTCTGAAGAATTTATCTTTTTAGTTATTCTCTCAGTGTATATTTGCTGGTAGGGCATTATTTTAGTTTTCCTTTATCTAAGAATGTCCTTATTTCAACTTCATTCCTGAAGGTTATTTTTACTCCTCTCCTCTTGGGACATGAAGGGTACCTTTTGGGGCAAGACTCAGCCCGGATGGAGCCCCGTCAGTCACAGGTGGCTTGTCTGGCCACAGTCTGTGGGCTACTGTCCGTGGGCCACAGTGCTGGGCTTCCCGACGGGCGGGGAGCACTAAGCCAGGTCCCTGTCACCCTGCGAGGTCCGTGAACCGACCCTGGTCACGTCTTTCCCTGCTGTGTGCACTACTGTCCTGAGCTGTGAAAAAGTAGAAGTGTTAGGTGCTCAGTCATGTCTGACTCTTTGTGACCCCATGGACTGTAGCCCACCAGGCTCCTCTGTCCATGGAATTCTCCAGGCAAGAATACTGGAGTGGGTTGCCCTTCCCTTCTCCAGGGAACCTTCCCAACCCAGGGACTGGACTGGGTCTCCCACATTGCAGGTGGATTCTTTACCATCTGAACCACCAGGGAAGCCCTCCTCAGCTGTACTGTCACTCTATTTTCTTTTAGCAAAATATCTTTGATCCATACATCACATTCTGGGCAAGGTATCTTTGCAGACATTTTAAGTCAGGCCTCCTCGGCCTTGAGTCCCAGCTCCTCGCGACTGGCTAGAGTTTGGGTCCACTTTCAGCTCACCTGACAGTGGATGGGGAGGATGCTGACCTGGAAGTTGTTGAAGGAGGGAACGTGTAACAAAGAAAGAAGTCTTTGCGGAGAAAATAATTATTGTACATTGACAATGGGAGTTAACTTCTTTACTCAAGGTCATCTTCCAGCTGGTGATTTTCTGGATGTCTTAGGTATTCTGTTTGTGGGGAGTCGGGTCGTCTCTCTGGACCCTTTGGAGAACCCCCAAAACCTGTTTGTGGGGGCAGGGCAGGTACAGCCCCTGCACTCTCCCGGCCCAGAAGAAGGAGGTGTCTGGGACTTGTTTAGCCGGCAGGAAGACCCTGTCCATCTCCCGTGGACCGAAGGCTGCTCTGCCCAGAGGCAGGGCTGCTGTCTGGGTTTGGGGTCCCGGTGCTGGCAGCGGGCTCTCCTCAGCTCTTCCCTGTGGATGGGCCCAGCCTGTCTCTGGGAGTGACCACTGATGGCCTTCCTGTGCTCTGTCAGGGCCTCCCCTCAGGGTTTGCGGCCCTCTCGGGACCGTGGGCTCCAGGGCCCTAGGCGCCCCGAGGCTTCTCTCTGTACCCCGCACAACCCCCTCCTCTCTGGCTTCTTGCCCCGCTCTCTGCTCTTCATCCGAGTGACACTCTTGTTTCCCTCTTCCTCTCCATCGGCCACCACAGTCCTCTCTAGGGCCAGCCTCTTTCCTCCCGGGCAAACCACCGAAATCCTCAGAAAACCTCAGTCCCAGAGCTGAAACTTGGCTTCATTCCTTCAAGAAGCCACAGGCCAAGCGTGGGAGGACGGCCTGGGGCTCTTAGGGGCGAGATGGGAGCCATCTGGGGCCGTGTCCAGGCCAAGAGCCTGTCTGCACCAAACCGCAGCTTTCCGCAGAAGTTGAAAGCTCGTAGGATGGTGCCCGGGGTGGAGTGTGGTCTGGAAAACCAGAGGAGTGGGTGCCAGGACCTGGTTATCTGAGCTCCTTCCTCTAGGGTCCCTGGCCTTCCGTGCACGAGCACAGAGGCCAGAGCTGAGAGGCTGGTGCAGAGCCAAGGAAAGCGCCCCTCTGCCCACATCGGCTCATGGAGGGGGCTCTGCAGCTCAAAGAGGGAGGGCTGGTGGGGCTCGGGTGTCAGGGGTCCCCAGTTCAGCAGGTCCAAGCAGGAGGCTTCCTAGGAACTACCCCCAAGCACGTCCACCAGCTGCCTGCGGTCATCAGAACAAAACTCCAGCAGGCTCACCTCTCCATCCCCCGGGTTCCCTTTGGGCATTGTCCTCCACCCCTCCTGCTGCTGCTGCTAAGTCGCTCAGTTGTGTCCGACTCTGTGCGACCCCGTAGACGGCAGCCCTCCTACCCCGGCTCAAATCGAGGTGTAGGATGACACACCTGCTGAGTCCCTCCGCACGCAGCGCTGCCGTCTGTCCTCGTGTGGTCTGGACCTTGCCTTTCCCTCTGCCACTTCCTCTGTACAGGTCCTCCTGCCTCTGTGTGCAGGAGGCCAGCTTCCTTCCACCAAGAGACTTTCTCAAACCCACCTCCGCCACCTTGGAGCCCGGCCTCACCCAGCCCAGGGCAGAGCTGTTGCCAGGCCACCTGCCCCTGGCTATGGTAGCAAAGCCCCCACAGGCCCCCCGTATCACGGCGGGCGTCCCCACACTGCTGGGGTCCCCACCGTTTACAAACATAGGCCACGTGGTTGGTGCCTCGAGCCGGGCCCTCACCTGGTGAGGCTGCACCCATCTGAGCGCTGGGGTCCTCACAGGGACCGTTTCCTTGTGCTGAGAGGCTTCCTGTGATGTTGGACATTTACATTGCCACCTGAGTTTTACTAAATGTTTATTTATTTATTTATTTATTCATTTATTTTACCTTTCCCTCATACTTCTTTTTTTTCTTTTTCCATTTATTTTTATTAGTTGGAGGCTAATTACTTTACAATATTGTAGTGGTTTTTGCCATACATTGACGTGAATCAGCCATGGATTTACATGTATTCCTCATCCCGATCCCCGCTCCCGCCTTCCTCCCCATCCCATCCCTCTGGGTCTTCCCAGTGTACCAGCCCTGAGCACTTGTCTCATGCATCCAACCTGGGCTGGTGATCTGTTTCACCCTTGATAATATACATGTTTCAATGCTGTTCTCTCAAAACTTCCCACCCTCGCCTTCTCCCACAGAGCCCAAAATTCTGTTCTGTACATCTGTGTCTCTTTTTCTGTTTTGCATATAGGGTTATTGTTACCATCTTTTTAAATTCCATATATATGTGTTAGTATACTGTATTGGTCTTTATCTTTCTGGTTTACTTCACTCTGTATAATGGGCTCCAGTTTCATCCATCTCATTAGAACTGATTCAAATGAATTCTTTTTAATGGCTGAGTAATATTCCATGGTGTATATGTACCATAGCTTCCTTATCCATTTGTCTGCTGATGGGCATCTAGGTTGCTTCCATGTCCTGGCTATTATAAACAGTGCTGCGGTGAACATTGGGGTGCACGTGTTGAGTAAATGTTTACATTTCAGACAAATTCATGGGTAAATATTCCTAAAAAGAGTTACTGGCTTCCAGAGGAGCGGAATTTTGTAGATGTTTCTGCCTATTTTTAGATTGAGATCTAATTTCCAACAGGAAAAAGAGCACATTTGGAGCATACATCTTCATAAATATCCCATTATCGCCCACACACCACCCCCAGCTGAATCCCAGCTAACGCACCTCTTCTCAACACCTTAACCCCACCTCCAAGTAACCACTGTCTGATTTCCATCCTATACATTCATTTTGCCCAGAACTTGGTATAGCATGAGCTCTGGTGTCTGGTGATCATCGCTCAGCACAGCATTTTGACTTTCACCCATTCTGTGAGAACCAGCCGTTCACACCTCTGTCCATGTTCATGCCTCTGTACTGCTCAGCATGCCCTGTTGAGTGTCTGTACCTGTTTATCTGCCCATCTGTCGACACCTTAATTTTAGGAAGACCTATTTAAGACCTCTGACCTCCCACAAAATAGATTTGTGTTCTTTTAAATTTTTGGTATTTTATGATTGCAACAATAAGAATCTGATATGGGGATGTTGGATTAACCAACAACTGTGTATTTGTCTGTTTCTCCTTCCAGCTGCTTTATGTGTTTTGCAGCTCTGCTGTTTGATATGTAAACAGGATTGTGATGTCTTCTTGAGAGATGTACATTTCATCATAGCATTCCTTTCCGTTGGTTATTTTCTTTGGTCTGAAGTCTACTTTATCTGATATTCATGTTGTCACTCTTTCTTTCTGATTAATATTTGCATGATATATCTTAATCCATCTTTTTACTTTCAACCTGCCTATATCATCATATTTGTGGTTAATTTCTGTGGACAGTATAAGGAATAAGTAAAATTTCTCTATTTGCAATTGGTAGGATTTTGTAGAAAATTCTGAAGAAACACAAGACACTATTAGAATTAATAAATGAGTTTAGCAAGGTGACAAGATACAAAATTAATATAAAAATCAACTGCATTTCTATACATTAGAGATGATCAATTTGAAATGAAGTTAAGAAAACAATTTCACTTGCAATAGCATCAAAAAGAATGAAATACTTGGAAGCAAATTTAACAAAAAAAGTGAATGGCTTATATACCAAAATTTACAAAATATTGGTGAAAGAAATGAAAGACTATGCAAGTAAGTGGAAAGACCCCATGTACATGGACTGAAAGACATATATTTTTAAGAGGTCAACACTCCTGAAAGTGATTACACATTCATCAAAGTCCATATTAAAATCCCATCTGGTTCTTTTTTTAATGGAAATTGATGGGATGATCTTAAAGTTAATAGGGAAATTAAAATCATATATGTGATAAGGAACTCATATCCAGAGTGTATAAAGAACTCTTAAAACTCAATAATGAAAAGACAAATAGCCCAACTAAAAAGTGGATTAAAGAACTTGAATAGACATTTCTCCAAAGAAGACATTCAAATGGCTAATAGTACAGGAAAAAATCAATATTATCAGTCTAGGGAAATCTAAATCAAAACCTCCCAGAGATGACATTTCACATCCACTATGGGTAGAATAAAAGACATGGGTATTATTAAGTGTTGGAAGGATGTTGAGCAGCTGGAACCTGCATACACTGCTGGTGAAAGTGTTAAATGGTGTATCAGACCTTGGAAAACAGTTTTGCAGTTCTTCAAAAAGGTAAACACAGTGACCATATGACTTAGCAATTCTAGTCCTCGGATACACCTGAGAGAACTGAAAAAAACATACACTCTAAAACTCGTGCACAAATATTCAGAACAGCATTACTCATAATATCCCCCAAAGTGGAAATAATCTATATGTCAGTCAGTTGATGACTGGATAAACAAAAGGTGATCCAGCCATGCAGTGGGATTTTACTCAGCCATAAGAAAGGATGAAGTACTGATTTACGCTACAACATGGATGAGTCATGAAAACATTAAACTAAGTCAATGACTCCATTCACATGATGTCACGTGCTGTATGATTCCATGTACATGAAATGTCCGTAATAAGAAAATCCACACAGACAGGTAAGTAGATTAATAGTTGCCAGGCCCTGGGGGTGGAGAGTGGGAATGACTGCTGATGGGTAGAGGGCTTCATTTTGGATGAAAATATCTGGGAATTAGATCATGGTAATGGCACCCCACTCCAGTACTCTTGCCTGGAAAATCCCATGGATAGAGGAGCCTGGCAGGCTGCAGTCCATGGGGTCGCTAAGAGTCAGACACGACTGAGCGACTTCACTTTCATTTTTCACTTTCATGCATTGGAGAAGGAAATGGCAACCCACTCCAGTATTCTTGCCTGGAGAATCCCAGGGACGGGGGAGCCTGGTGGGCTGCCGTCTACGGGGCCGCACAGAGTCGGACACGACTGAAGTGACTTAGCAGTAGCAGTAGCAATGTGTCCATCTCTGTGAATATACCAAAACCCATTGAATTGTACACTTTAAAATGGTAAGTTTTATGGTGTGTAAATTATATCTCAAAAAATTTGCTGTACTCTTAGTTTTAAAAAGAAAAAGAAAGAAAAGTGAAAAAGAAATTGCACATGTCCCCTGAGAAAATGTGAGCCTACAAAAAGTATAAAAAATAAATTATAAATTACCTATAAACCCACCCCACTGATAATCCTATCCACTTGTAATATTTTTCTGTGTAACTTTCCACAATATTTCCCATACATCTGCACATTCATGTATTGTTTTTAAAAGTGGGATCCTCTGCAAGTACCTGTTTGTAACTTGCTTTCCCCCCGTGTATCAATATAATACAAACCTTTTTCATTTCAATAAATATATATTGCTGTTTTAAAAAAATAAAACAGTAGAGAGAGCACTGTCCAAAGACAAGGACCGCAGCTGGGAGGAGGCATCCCTGCTGGCTTCTTACCATGACTGGCTTCAGTCTGCAGAGGGCAGGACAGATTTGTGAAGGACGTGGGGGCCACTGAGAGAGGTGGACCCTACTGGGGCCAAGCTGACAGCCCCTGGGGGTATCAACCAGGAGGGGAAGTGTATCCCTGGCCCCAGAGCAGGTGTGGGTGGGCTTCAAGATGTATGGAGGGACTGGGGCTGAGCCCTGAGCTGCAGGTGGAATGGGAAGCTGCCCATCTACCTTTTAGAGTGCTCTAGTGTGAGGGCAAAGTGCTGCGTGTCTTCAGTTTTCACTAATTGGGATGATTAAAATGTCATCAAAACAGAAAAAGAAACACTAGCTGTGGGACATGGCCCAACTGTGTTGTCACTCTGCTTACATACAGAAGGGCTTCGGAAGAATCATGGTTCAGGAGACTGAGAACCTAGATGTTTAGAGGCTTCCGGGGCAGTTGCTGGCCGGTGGCTCCCACCTTGGACCCCACCTTGGACCCCACCTAGGACCCTACCTAGAGGGCTGCCTCCTCTGAAGGGTCTGGGTTTTCCCCTAGGTGGACTTGCTAGCCCCACCGGGCACTTCATGCCCAGCTCAGTGAGGAGCTAGGGGCATGTCCCGTGTAGGGGCCGGGCGGTCTTGGCCTGTTGCTCACCTGTTTGTGGTCATGCACACGGTGCGCGTGTGTGTGCATGTGTATGCGTATGTGTCCTTAAGACAGAGAGATGTGACAGAGAGAACCACTGAGGCAGAGTCGCGGGGGAAGCGGTGATGCGCCTGCAGTGGGACCTGCTTGCCCTCAGGGTCACAGTGAGAGCAGGGACAGGCGGGTCCCCACGTGGGTCATCTGGGTCAACAGTGAGCCATGGAACCCTTGCCTGGTCACACAACACAATAAATGCATCCTTGTCACTGGCCTGTTGGTGACCCTCAAGTCCTTGGAGGTACCTCAAGAATTGCAGCGATAGTGGCAGAAGAATTTGGGGTTTGGACTCGGAAGATGTTGGATCCAACTGCCCAGTCCTCTCCCCTGAAGTCCGTGGTCACTCAGCTGGTCATCCAGGGTCCCCACACCCGTGGGGTGGACATCTTGGTGAGGGATAAGGGTGGGACCACTGGGCCGGGGAGCTCACCTGTGTGTGCCTGCCACTCTGTGCCTTGGCCTCTGTCCTCGAAGGGGGCAGTGCCAGCGCCCCCCACCCCAGGGCTGTTGTCAGGCTGTGGATGGTTCAGACTGGCACTTGGAGGCTCTCACCCCCTTGTCTGCATGGTCACTGTTCTTCCGATGGCCACCAAGTCAGGTGACACCTCCAGGCATCATTGAGTCCTAGAAATGCCCAGCTAGTGGGCCTCGGGCATCCACTCCTGTCTGTCCAGATTTGTCACTTTTTCCTGTCCCTGCCCTGTGTCCCTGATAGCTAGTGGTTTGGAGAAAGTCACAGCTTGCCCTGGAAGGGCATCCTCTCTCCACCTGGGGATAGTGAGGGGGCCTGTTACCTGCAGGGACAAAGACGGCACACTGCAGGCTCCTGAAGTCAGAGGCCCATGGGGAGGATGCTTTACTGCAGGAATGGATGCTGAGTCGTCTAGGAAAGGGATCTGCGCCCTCTGCTAAGGGCCCGTGTTTCCCAGCAAACCCTGGATCTGAGCCCACCAGCTGGGCCCGTGCTGCGGGTGACCCGCCAAGAGCCCGTGTCGGTCTGATCTGCATCTGCACCTCCGAGGCCGATGGGGCGGCTTCCAGGAAGTCAGGAGGCCCTCATCGCCAGACACTCCATCTGGATGAGACTGTGAGGCCGGAGCAGGACACTGCTGGAATCTCGTGGGGGAGGCGTGGGGGTGGGGCATGCCTGGCTCCTGCTGGGAGCCCCCACCTTCCCTGCCCTGTGGGTCTCTGGTGGGTGATGACGGACCCTGGATGGTGGCTGGTGGTGAGAAGGAGCTCCCCCATCCTGATGTCCCAAGTCCCCTCGCTGCACCCCGGCTGGGACTTGGCAGCACTCCGCTTGGGGCCCCATTTCCTTTCTTCTAATTCAGAAGAAATGCTCCTGCAGATGTGTTCTTCTCAGCCTGTTTGTTTAGAGTCAGCTGATATGTTCCAGAGAAGCGATGATTCACAGAGGCCCAGGCTCCTCCCGAGGTGAGCAGGAGGAGGGGACCGGGGAGGCAGGCGGACCCAGCCCTCAGCCCTGTAGAGCCCATCTCCCAGTGGGGGCCTCATGCAGGCAGGTGGGTGAGCATCTCCCATCTTCCCTCCATGCCAAGGGATGCCTTACATGGGCCCAACAGCCTGGAGCAGGGGCACCTCTGCCCCCTGATGGGCATCAGGAGGCCAGTGCAGCAGCTCTGATGGTGGGTGGGCAAGCCCCACTCCATCCTGCCTCTGGTTGACCTTGGTCCTGTCCCTAGGTGTCCTCTGACACATAGCAGCAGGGCCAAGTCACAAAGCGACCCAAAGCCCTGCTCGAGTTATTGTATCTTTCCCTCTGCAGCAGGAAATGCGACATGCCCAGGAGGACTTCCAAGTGAGCCTGACTTGGGCTGGGGCCCCAGACTTGCAGTGAGCAACTGAGACATAAAAATGAGACCTCTGTTTTCAGCTTCTGATGTTCTGTGGCTATTTGTATCCCAGCCTCTCTGATGCAGACCCCAGACACCCCAGACTGCAAAGGATGACAGGGGCCTCTGTGTCATTGAAGCAGTTGCCAGAGAAGGCACAAGGAAGTGACTTTGGCTTGTGATTTTGTGCACCTTCCTCTCTGTTTTCTGTTTCATGGGGTCAAAACGCATGGAATGGTGCCTAGGCTGGGAGTCGCTTCTGCCTGAACCTCGCAGGCCATCTTCTCACCGCAGCTCCTGTGGCCACCTGCGTCGTGAGCCCTACCGGCCTCAGCACAGCAGTGGACAGCGGCGCTTGGTCCTGCCGAGGCTGCAGCTCAACCTTCACGTGCCTCCGTTTCCTCCTCCCTGAAACAGGGCTTAGAACAGTGGCGGCCGCCTCGGGCGCATATGGGGTCATCTCAGCTGAGAAAACCCCGAGAACGGCAGTGCCCGGGAGCAAGCAGGCTCTCTGGAGGGTCGGTGTGCCTGCCATTGTCACCGTGGCAGGCACCCAACAGGAATGTCGTGTGCCACTCACCTGAGCCACAGATGTCCATTCGGGAGCCAGACTCCAAATGTGTGTTTATTGCTCAGTCATGTCCGACCCTTTGCGGCCCCATGGGCTGCAGCCTGCCAGGCTTCTCTATGCATGGGATTCTCCAGGCAAGGATACTGGAGTGGGTTGCCATTTCCTTCTGCGGATTCCAAGGACGCCTGTGAATTAGTTCACTGGGCCAGGGTGTGACCTTCAGCCACAGCCACTGGTTTTTTTTTTTTAACCAGTAATGAGTGTGGAGAGTGTCGTGTGGCACATATGGAAAAGTGCACTCATTGCGCACACCCAGCAGCCAGTTCCCGGGAGGGGCACGAGTGCACTGCGTCCTGACGGGGAGCAGAGCACTGGGCCTCCGGCTGCCATGTCCTGATTCCCAGCAGACCCGCGGGGCTGTCTGGTCTTGAACTTTCTTTAAATAGAGTCTGGCTTCTGCAGTCAACGTGGCATCTTCAAGACCCAGTCTCCATGCTTTGTGCTCTGTCACCCTGCAGGTTTCCTGTGAATAAGCCTCTATCTGGGCTTTCCAGCTGGCTCAGAGGTAAAGAATTCTCTTGTGAGCCAGAAGATGCAGGAGAAGCCACAGGTTTGATCTCTGGGTCAGGAAGATCCCCAGAAGGAGGAATTGGCAACCCACTCCAGTATCTTTGCCTGGAGAATCCCATGGACAGAGGAGACTGGCCCAGGCTACAGTTCCTAGCGTCACAAAGAGTTGGACACGACTGAAGCGACTGAACACACACATGTGCACCCACGCCTCTATCTGCTACCCTGTCTCAAACGGGCACCTGTGGCTCAGCTGAGTAGCATACTTGATGTTCCTGTTGGGTGTCTGCGAGAGTGGCTGGCTGGTCCTGGCAGACACAGGGCTGCTCTTCCCAAGAGCAGGCACTGGTCCCCACTGACTCTACTGCGTCCCTGCCACCCACGCCCACAGGCAGGCAGCAGCTTTCCCCTGCGACCCTCCATGCAGCAGAGTGATTGCATTTAACAGTGACTTTGATGGACAGGGTGTGGGGTGAGAGGTGGGGACAGGCCCAGGACCAGCACGGCTTCTCTGGGCTGTTACCCTCCTCTGCCAGTAGGGCCCTTCTCCTTCTGGAAAGGAAGAGCATTGCTGTGGCAGCAACGCTGAACTGGCCTTGAGGTTGATGCTTCGCCCAGGCAGATAGCCCCGCACAGAGCGAGAGCTCCCCCCGACCCGCCCCCACTGTGGTAGCCTGTGGGCAGGCAGTTGCCCTTTCTCCATGTGGGGTGGTATCTGGCCAGGCGACCCCTGGTCCTTCCTCAACAGGGGCCTGTGAATTGGCTGGCTGGGCTGGGGCGTGACCTTCAACCGCACCCACCAGTTTTCCACCAGGAGGGAGCAGAGCCGGCCACTCCAGCACTCACAAAGGGACCTGGGGTTCTGCCCTGGGATTTGCCCTCAGGTGTGCATGGCCCACTCTCTCATCTGCTCAGGTGATGCAGCTGCAGGTCTCCCAGGCTCCAGCTTCCCCACCCCACACTCTCCCCAACCCAAGCTGGGCCCCTGCTGGGGCTGGAGCAGCCACATCTCCATGGGCAGAGGCTGGGTCCGCGCCTTCTTGTGAAAGGAGGGGTCGCTCTTCTCCTCAGGCAGAAGCTCTGAGCGGGAGAGGCCAGGGCACCTGGGGCAGTTCTGTTGGGCTGAGCAAAGTTCCCCCACCCCACCCCAAGCTGTGGAGAGGGTCTGCTATCCTGGCCAGGACCACATTCCCCATCTCCCAGATTACACCACTCTCGGAGGAAGGCAAGGTGGGAGGTGGCATGTGGTGGAGACAGGGGTGTGTCAGGGCACTGAAGGCACATCCTGGAGCTAGGCACCTTGGCCGTCGGGTCTGCCACTGGGTCAGGTACTTGGAAATCATTCTGGGCAGGAGCTGGAGCGAGCACAGGGCCTAAAGCTACTGGCTAAAGGGAGTGGACCGTGTTCCTCCCAGACTGAAGCCGTGAGGAACAAGGATGGACCTCCTCCCGCCCTCCTCTCCATCCTCCTTTCTCCAGAGACTCGGACCTTGGATGGGACCTCTGGCCACTGAGGGCTTCAGATTGTAGCCACGTCCCTCTTGGGCATCCAGCCTGCCTTCCTTTTCTGCAAACCTGCCCCACCTGTGTGCTCTCTGAGGTCATGGAATTTCTCATCCTTCACTTAAATAAGTTCCCTTTCCTCTGGCCACCTTCCTCCAAGGACTGTGCGCCCAGTCAAATCTCATCTCTCTAATGGTCCCACTCAGGAGACTAGCGCCCAGGCAATTGGTAGAACTCACTAGATGGAGATGTGAAGGGCCACAGGACTGGCCACCTCGAAGGTGCTCGGCCCTTAGAACCCAAGGATGTGATACAAACAACTGTTGCTTTTCTTGGTATAACTAGGCCACTCCATGAGCAAATTCCAAATGGTAGTGGGAAAATGCCTAATAAATATAAAGAGGGCACAGAAAGGGATGTACAAATATTTTGAACTCAGGTGTGAAAAATAAGAAATCTAGAAATTATACCCATCTCGTTTTTGTTGAAATGATCTGAGATTTTACACGTAAATTTTAAAAACCAGTGATCATAATAAATTTGAAGTTTAAACACATAACTTCTTTAAAAAATTTACTTAAATTAAATTTTATAACCAAGTAAACAGTGCATTATTAAATCCAACTCACCTCTTGCTAAATTTATACTTCTCACCACTGTTTCTTTTTATGTCTTCCTTGTTCCTGAGTTTCTACTTTTTACTTATTTCTCTGTCAGATAAACCCAGTCTCTAACTGTCCAACTGTGTATGTGTGTTTATTTTTACGTATGGTGTGAGGAAAGGATATTTTACATAAGATATTTCATATCTATTCTCCAAATATCTTAGTTTTTCTCTTGTACTTTTTCACTTCATGTTTTCTTCCATGTCCCAGGAAATTTTCTTGAGCCTTTCTTTGAAATGATCTGGTTTTCTGTAAAATCCAAACTGATATTCATTCTTTGCATTTAAAAAGTGGTGGAATATGTCAAACAGAATATAGAAACAATGTTATCAACACCCATGGAGCTACCACTTAGGCTTAACGTAAGGTGGCATATTGTCACATTTGCTTTCTTTAAATAATAAAACATTGTGAATACAACCAAGACTTCATGTACTCTTCCCTGATTACAAAAGGCAATGACCTTTAAAGAAGAAATAACGGTCCTGTTTAACACTGTAAAACTCCCTGATAGCACAACAGGAATTGATTAAGGAGGAATCCACACCATCCTGATAATAGGTATGAAAAGAGCACTTGATAGCATTTAAGAGTCACTCAGAATATCAGAGAGTAGGAAGAGAAGGAAATGTTAACCTGAGGGAAGATATTTCCCCAAAATTCATAGCTAATATGGAACTCACTAGTGAAGCCAGAGCATTTCCATTGCAGTCAGGAGCAAGACAGAGGTGCCCAGCATGGAGGCTGTGCCCTCCATGAGGCCACAAGACGGTCTCATCCCAGCTGCTTGCTAATGATAAGCAAACAGGTTAAGGACTGTGGTTACTCGGGAGCTGGAGAGGGCAGGGCTGCTCTGTCCTTCTTCACCCCTAGAAACAGCTTTTAAAATGGTGTTTTGTCTAATATTAATATAGACTTCTTGTTCAGTTAGTGTTAATCTAGTCTATATTTTTCTTTCTCTTTATTTTTATAGCCTGTCAGTGTGGTTCATTTCAGATATGTCTCATGTAAGCAGTATTAACTGAGTATTATTTTATTTTCATTTAGTCCACTAATCTTTATCCTTTAAAATATGAGTTTAATCTATCTACAGTTACAGTAATTACTGACATATGTAAGCTTTTTTCCTACCATCTTATTTTGGATTTTCTCTTTATTAGGACTTCTTTCCCTCTTTCTTGACTTCTGACATTCCTCTGATAGTTCGGAAGCTAAAATTTATATTTCTATTCTTTCCAAGGCTACCTTAAATCTTTACTACACATTATATACTAGAAAAATTCTAAGAAACTAAAATTACTCAGTATTTCTTTCCTTCTCCAGAACATGAAACCTTAGCATGCTTTAACTATTCATTGAACTCTTATTATTATAAAACTAAACTATTTTAGTTTTATCTTTTTTAAAAACTAAACTTTTCAAACAGTGGTTTACTATAGATGCCACTGCAAACCCTTTTTCTTATAACTTACGCCATTTCTTCAAATCCACTTTATTTTTGGTTGAAATATATTGTTTAACATTTCTTTGGGTGAGGACCTTTAGATAGAAGGTTTTTCATTTTTTGTTGTGGTTTCCTACTGCTGATTAGCAAAATATGATGAAATGTGCTGTTGTATATGCTCCCAGATTCTGCAGGTCAGTAATTTAGTCAGAATTCAGCAGGAACAGCTTGTTCTGCTCCAGATGTCTGAGGCCTCCGTGACTTGAAATGCTGAGGGCAGGAATTAGCTGAAATCTTCACTCACACTCCTGGTCTTTGGGCTGGGGGGCCCCAAGGACAGGCCCAACTGGAAGTGTTGACGAGAGCACCCAAGAACAGACTCCTTGCAAGACGGCCACTGCAAGGTGGAAGCCCATCTGGGGCTCAGAGCTCCGGGAGCCAGCATCCTGCTCCAGGGGACAGTGGTACCGCCTTTCACAAAGGTCCAGCCTCAGAGGCCCTGTCGTGTCCCTCCCCTGTGCTGTTAGTGGATGGGGTCACAGGCTCATGCAGATTCAGGAGAAAAGTCATAAACGGTCATCTCTGAAGGGTGAAGAGTAAAAGCTGCCCCCATCTGTCTCCAGACAGAAGTTACTGTGTTCCTCCCCCGAGCAGACAGACACACTTCCTCCCCAAACTGCTTCATTCCCTCCTGCTCTCCGGCACACGTTCAAAGTCGAGGCTCTATTCCTTAATCAAGTCCAGGTGTGACCGAGACCCTCGGGTTCCTGGGGGAAAGCCCCAGGCTTATGGGAAAGGGACAAACTATCTTCCCTGCACACTCAACACGCCAACGGGACCATCTCTGTCCCAGGATGCTCCTGGGCAAACAGGAATAACACGGGGCACACAGCAGTTCATGGTTCACAGGGGTCTCAAGTTCGGCTGGGCATCCGTCTCATGCCAACTTGCTGATCCACGTCTCTGGAGAAATTCTCCTCCCTCTTCTCTGAGCCAGGATGGCCCCCAAGTCACCCTCGTCTTCCACAGGAAATGACCAGCATTTGCAGCTGGGTGTTCTTGGCCTGCTTCCTTTCTGTAGAAATTCAGGATCTTGAAGCCTTCTTTCACTTTTATGTAACTCTGTTCCCTGTAGACTAAGCTGATACATTCTTTCATAAGCAGTGTGGGGGTTCAACTTGTAGAGACCGCATCTGACAGAAACCACACCTAAACATAGGTCTTTCTGTGCCTTGGCAGGGATTCTACCCTCTTCTCTTATCCCATCAATGGTGTGGTGCCAAGGAGCATGGGTCGCTCTTCGGGAGAGAACAGACTTTGGAGCTGGGCAGACTTGGGCTGGAATCCAGACTGCCACTGACAGTTGTGCTCTTGGGCAAACTGCTGCCATCTGAACCGTCTTCCTTAAAGGGCATATGGCTGTGTTTAGGGCCCACAGCAGCTGGACAGGTAGCTGAGGCCGGGGACGTGGGCGCTATAAACAACACTCCGAGCAGAAGATGGGACGAGGGGCGGGAGGAGAGAACCTTCCTTGCCCCTCATCCTCGGGGCGTCCAAAGACCCGAGGGCTCCCTGACTTCTCTGGGTATCACCAAGCAGACGGGGGTGCTGTTCTTGGCTACCAGCTGTTTGAGTGGGAAGAAGATTTACGGAAGAAGGAGAGCCAGCTCCAGTCCCTGGCTCACTCTGTGAGTTTAATGAGGAACAAGTAATGTTCCTCAGAAGCCTCTGAGCAAGCTCTGGAGAAGGCAGAGCACGAGTGAGGTTTCGGCACTTGCTGTGCTCTGGTCAGAGGCTGGTTCATTTTCTCCAACACTGGGGCCGTCTCCAGCTGGATTAAGGTCCCTGCGTGAACAAAGCGTGTTTACTTCATAACTGCTTAAAAGCAGGGTAATACACATGTGGATTTTAAAAACACTGAATTTATTTCCTTTACTACAAAGCGTACGCACTGAAGGGCTCTGGGAAGACGTATTAATTGACGTAAAACACAACAACTCATTCTGTGATGCACATGTTTCAGGTGCCCGTTCTCCAGCATGCTGGGTTGCAACCCACCTGAGACTGCTGCCAACAGAGCTAAGAAAGCCATGGGTCAGAGCAGAGGAGGAGACTCAATCTCTTCTCGTGAAAACCCCAGCAGGCCAGATAGTCTCCATCCAGCAGATTGCCCGGAAATGAAGACGTTTGTAAGAGATGCCAGATCTTGCCTCACGCTTTGAAAATGTTCCCTGAGCTCTGCGATAACCTAACTGGGGTCACATCTGGCTTGGAGGCCACGTGCCAAACACTCCATATTAAGGGCTGAATCTGCAAGCTCACAACAGGAAGGAAAAATACAAATACCCAACCTAGAGGGCGCTTCAGGACATGGGATTTGTTCATTGCAGCCTTGTTTATTGCATGGTATCATGACTGGTCTGTGCACGGCCAGCCCCTCACATCCACATGGGCATCAGGTGTTGTCAGCCTCACTTGGTCATGATGGATTGCCCTTTCTTTGTATATTGCTGTCTGGTTTACTAACATTTTGTTGATCTTTTTTCTTATGCAGAAATGCAGGTCTTTCCCAGTTGCATCTTTCCTTCCAGTTGACCCCTGGGAGTAGGAGGTACGGGATGGAGCTCACCTTCCACAATCAAAGGCCCATCAAATAATGTTCTCAGCATCTCTGGGAGTCATCACCTCTGCCAAATTATGCCTCCAGTGTGCTAAAGCTGCTGAGTCAGATATATTTGTTATTGATTTCTAGCCAGTTCCATATCCTATACTATCTCAATGCTATTACTTTTATTGACATTATTTTATGTCTCAATTTTCATAGTCTATCTTGGAGTATATTAAATGTGAACTTGAAAATAATGTGTAGTTTTCAAACATTAGGTATAGTTTTTAAATTTGTCAATTGTTATTTTTGCTCAGCTGCCCAGTTGTGTCTGACTCTTTGTGACCTCAAGGACTGCAGTACGCCAGGCCTCCCTGTCCCTCACCACCTCCTGGGGTTTGCCCAAGTTCATGTTCATTGCATTGGTGATGCCATCCAGTCATATCATCCTCTGATGCTCTCTTCTCTTTCTGCCCTCAGTCTTTCTCAGCATCAGGGGCTTTTCCAATGAGTATTCCATTCACATTGGATAACCAAAACACTGGAGCTTCAGCTTCAGCATCAGTCCTTCCAGTGAATATTCAGGAAGATTGACTGTTTTGAACTCTTTGCTGTCCAAGGGACTTTCAGGAGTGTTATCCAGCACCACAGTTCAAAAGCATCAATTCTTTGTCATCCTTCCTTCTTTATAGTCCAGCTCTCACAACTGTACATGACCACTGGGAAGACCACAGCCTTGACTATATGGACCTTTGTCGGCAGAGTAATATCTCTGCTTCTCAACATACTGTCTAAGTTTATCATTGCTTTCCTGCCAAGAAGCAGTCATCTTCTGATTTCTGATTTCATGGCTGCAGTCACCATCCGCAGTGATTTTGAAGAGGCAATCTGTCACTACTTCCACCTTTCCCCCTTATACTTGCCATGCAGTAATGGGGATGGATACTGTGTTCTTACTTTTTTTCTTTTTTTAATATTTAGTCTTAAGCCAGCTCTTTCACTCTCCTCCTTCACCCTCATCAGCAAGCTCTTTAGTTCCTCTTTGCTTTCTGCCATTAGAGGGGTATCATGAGATTATCTGAGGTTGTTGATGTTTCTCCCACCTATCTTGATTTAGCTTGTAACTCATCCAGTCTGGCGTATCTCATGATGTGCTCAGTGTATAGGTTAAACAAACAGGGTGACAGCAGACAGCCCTGTTGTACTCCTTGCTTGATCAACAACAACCAAGCAGTTGTTCCATACAGGGTTCTAACTGTTGCTTCTTGACCTGCACACAGGTGTCTCAGGAGACAGGTAAGATGGTCTGGTATTCCCATCTCTCTAAGAGCTTTCCACAGTTTGTCATGATCCACACAGTCAATGAAGTTAAGTTAACTGACAGTTGTTCAAGCTTTATATATCCTTACTAGTATTTTTTTGTCTAAGAGAAGAGAATTAAATCTCAAACAATAATAATGGGTTTATCTCCTCTTAGGTATAAATACATTTAGATTTGTTATATTTTCTTCATGAAATAATGCTTTTATCACTATAAAGTGCTTTTCTGTCACAACCAACACTTCCTGTCTTGAAATCTACTCTGGTTTTAATGAATACAGTCACTTCAGTTTTCTTACATTTCATATTTTCATGGTATAACTTTTTCATTGCTTAAATTTGAACCTATTTATATCTCTGTGACATCTTTGACAAACAACATATAATTAATTGGCTTTTACTTTTAAAAAATCTGGTTTACTAATCTCAACTTTCTAATTGGAGGATTTAGGCCATTTTCATTATTCTAATTATTGATAAGGTCCTGGCGGCTCAGACAGTAAAGAATCCACCTGCAATGCTAGAGACCTGGATTTGATCCTTGGGTTGGGAAGATATCCTGGAGGAGCGCATGGCAACCCACTCCAGTATTTTACCTGGAGAATCCCCATGGACAGAGGAGCTTGGCGGGCTATAGTCCATGGGGTTGCAAAGAGTCAGACACAACACACAAATGCTTTACACAATGTTGTGTAAAGCACAGCATTACTGCCTGGCTATTATTGTTTATTTTTGTTCTCCTTTCCTACTTTTTTCTAAAGTAACTATTCTGATAAATTTTTGTATTCCACTCTTTCTCTTCTATTAGATTTTAACTATATATTATAAGTTGTTGTTTTATAAATTTCACATACACTTATCAGTCTACCTTAAATTAATATGTATCATTTCACTGTAATATAAAAACATAGCAACAATATATTTCTATTTATCCTCTTCTGATCTTGTACTATTTTTGTCTTATATTTTACTTCTAATTGAACTTCAAAATTCACTATTGTTATCATTGTTTTTAACTAAATTTACTTTCAAAAAGTAAAAATTCAGAAAAATATTCTTTTATATATTTACTTACATAGTTACTGTCAGTCAGTTTGGGCTGCTATAACAAAGTACCATGGATTAGGTGGCTTATAAACAATAGAAATATATTTCTCACAGTTCTGGAGGCTGGAAGTCCAGGATCAGGGTACCAGCAGGGCCATGTACTTCAGGGGTGGGGCGGCCCTTTCTGGGGCAAATGGCTGACCTCTCACCATGTCCTCATGTCACAGAAGGGGCAGGCAGCTCTCTGCCAGAGAACCCTAAACGCATTTATGAGGGCTTCACCCAAAGGCCTCACCTCTTCATACGGTCATATTGGGAGTTAGAATTTCAACATGTGAATTTGCAGGGGGGACGCATTCAGTGCTCAGCTACTCTTTGTGGTGTTCTTCATTTCTTCTGCAGACTTCATTCCCATGGCAGATGTTCTTGGTTGTCACAACTGGGGTCCGGTGTTCTGCGTCACAGCAGAGAATTATTTGGCCCCAAATGTCAGCAGTGTTACAGTTGAGCGCTTTCTGTAAATTCATGTTTATATTCAGTATCATTTCCCTTCAGTCCCCAAACCTACCTTTAGCATCTCTTGTAGTGGAAGTTCAATTGCTATAGAGGTTTGTTTGTTGACTTGTTTCAGGTTTTTTTTTGTTTGCTTGTTTATCTGAAAAATCTCTATCTTGCCTTCCTTTTTGAAGGATAATTTTGCTAGTTAAAGAATTCTAGCTGAAGTTTTTTTTCTCAGCGCTGTAAGCATGTTGCCCCATTGCCTTCTGCCTCCAGAAGTTTCCAATGAAACCAGCCATTTAAAAAAGTCATTGTTCTATGTAATGCATATTCTTTCTCTGCCAGATTTTTAGATGTTTTTCTTTATATTTGGCCTTCAGCAGTTTGTTAGTTTTTTCATAAGATTGGAATATTTTAGCCAAGAATTCTTCAAATATTTTTCTTCTATGATCTCTCTTTCCCTTTGTACTTGGATTCCAAAATGCTTATATCTCAGACTACTTGATATGGATCTTGCACTTCACAGATGTTTTTATAAACTTTTTTCTATCTCTTGTCCAATTTGGATAATTTCCATTGACCTTTTTTCCCACATTTACTGATTCTGTCTTCTACATTATCCAGTCCATCCATTGATTGTTTTCTCTTCCAGTCTGTTTTTCAGCCCTCTTTTTTTTTTTAATTTAGTTTTCCATTCACTTCCTAAAATATACCATCTGTTAGCTCAGATTGAAATAATTGTTTTGGTTTATTCTTATTCTAGTAACTGAACCATCAATGATGTTTCCTAAAGAATGCAATTTTTCTTAAATACAGGGCACATTTCCCTGCTTTTTTGCATGTTTTACAGTTATTTTTAACCTGTATGTTGTGTAAAGAAGAATAATAAAGAGTTAAGTATTTTTGTTTTGTTCTATTTGTTTATAATCCATTTCCTCTGAGTGCTGTAAAAGTGAGGCGCTAGTCTCTCAGCGTTCTCCAAGTGCCTAGCTGAGCTAGAGAAGTTGTGTCTTTCTTCAGATTGAGTTAACCTGTGAATTAGCCCAACCTCTAAATCTGAGCTGTAGTCTTCTGGATCTTGTCAGTGTTTCTGCTGGGAAGGGTTGCTTGTAGTTTCAACGCCATTGAACAAAAGAAAGCATGGGACTTTTTGATTTCTCTGTGCTTAGCAACCCTTCCTCCAATGCCATTTTCATGGCAAAACTTGGAGTGGGGAAGAATTGTTCAGGTTGAGTCCTCTATCCTTGCCTTGTGGCTCTTCTAGACTCCAGTTTGTGCCTTCAGTCCGTATTGTCGTCTGAAGTCCAGCTCACAGCCCTCTGTTACCATGAAGGGCCTTCATCCATGGCAGGCCAGCTTCATCCAGACGTCTGCATGGGAGCAGGCCGCTGTCACGTGTCTCTGCTTACTCACGAGAGCTTCTTTCCGGAATCCAGTTCTCGAGGCTTCCCTCTATCCTCCTCTCTTCTTACACTTATATTAAAGTACAATTTTTATTTTGTCTTGGTTTTTCTTCTTGTCCCCATGGGAATGAAAGTCCTTCCCATCCGGATTTGAATCAGAAATCTCCTGTACTTGGTATTTTGCTGCATGCTTTTTCCAGTTAACAGTATGTTATGGACATCTTACCTTGTGAACACAAACAGGATCACCTCATAATTATAGAGTTTTAAACAATCTTACTTTTTTCCCGAAAGTAATGGTTTACATGCAACTTGGCACACACACATGCACACACACACACACACACACACACATTCAATAAAAGCAATCTCTAAGGTAATCACTATTAACTTCACTTGTCTTCCTTTTTATTGAGGAATAATTTTCTTAATGCAAAGTACCCAAATCTTAAAGTTATAACCCAGTGAATTTTATATACATTTATGTTTTGTGACCACCACTCAGATTAAGATACAGGACATTTCCATTATGATTCTTCTCAGTCAATACTCCCTGTCAGAGATAACCATTATTTTGATTTCTAGTATGATAGATTGATTTTGTCAGTTTTTGTTTAACATAATTGAAAGCATATAGTATGCCTGCAATGCAAGATACCATCTGCAATGCAGGAGACATGGGTTTGATCCCTGTGTTGGGAAGATCCCCTGTAGAAGGAAATGGCAAACCACTCCAGTGTTCTGACTGGGAAATCCTATGGACAGAGGAGCCTGGTGGACTACGGTCCATGGGGTCACAAAAGATGGTCACAATTTAGTGACTAAACCATACAGTATGCATTGTGTTGTGTCTGGCCTCTCTTGCTCAAATAATGTCTGTGAGGTTCATTATATTGTCATGTCTTTTTTTTTTTTTTGCTGCTGTGTAACATTTCATCAATGAATTATACCACAATTTATTTATCCATTATCCAGTTGATGGACTATTGCTTCCAGGTTTTGACTTGTTATGAACAAGGCCAACATGACTGTTCTTGTAGGGTTATTTTGGTGGGCATATATACTACCTTTTCTAATTTTACCTTGGGTGGACTTATAAGAAGGTACACATATAGCTTTAGCAGAAACTGCCAGTTTTCCTAAGTAGTGGAACAGTTTTACATTCCATCAGTGCACGAGAGTTCCAGTTGTTTTAAATCCTGACCAACATTTGATATTTTCAGATTTAGATTTCTGCCATTTAATCAGGTATACAGCAGAGCTTCATTAATTTTAAGTTATACTTTTATGATGGCCTCCAACTCTTTTTAATGACTGCATGATGTCCTTCAGTATGAATATTCCAGAGCTTATTTTGCCATTGCCTTACTGGTTGACATTATCTTAAAAGTTTTAATTTTTGAAAACACTGTGGCATTATATACCTTTGACCCACACCTTAGCACCTACATGCAATTATTTCTGGTCTTAGGGCACTCACACTGCAGCATAAAGCTCAAGGGAGCAAGCCTTTCATGCAAAGCTGTTACAGCTTGTTCACAACCACCGGTGCAGCATTATGATGCCTCGTCTCATGAAACACATTCACCCCGAACCAAAACATCAGGGAAACATGATGCCTTTCCCATGCTGAGCCCAGACTTCTCAAGCTGTGTTTTCATTCATCCTTTTTTTTTTTAAATTTTAGTTTATTGAAGCATAGTTGATTTACAATGTTGTGTTAATTTCTACTGTACAACAAAGCGATTCATTTATATATACATATACACTCTTTTTCATATTTTCCCCATTATCGTTTATCACAGGATACTGAATACAGTGCTCTGTGCCATACAATAGGACCTCGTTGTTTAGCCGTTCTGTATATAATAGTTTGCGTCTGCTAATCCCAAACTCCCAGTCCATCCCTCTCACTCTCCCCCTCCCTGGGCAACCACAAGTCTGTTCTCCACATCTGAGAGCCTGTTTCTATTTTGTAGATAAGCCCATTTGTATCGTATTTCAGATTCCACATATATCATTTTCTCTTTCTTGAAATGCTTCTCCTGGGGTCCCCATTTCCTCTGATATCAGCATGAGTGGGATACATTTTCCTGTGTGCTCTTTTTTAAGCAAAGAATTTTAAAGAAAGCAGTTTTGTTGCCTGTCAATGCAGCAAAGCAGACCGGCAACAGCAGAAGCCAATCAGAAAAGGCTATACGGCTAAGATGTTCTCTGGTAGACTTTAGGTCTTGCAGTCCCAGTTGTCTGTCCACGCCACCTGATTCATGTCACCAAGATGGAAATTAGAATCCTCTATCATGGAGATTCCTTTTCTCTGCTCGTCAGGAACACCTCCTACATTTAGACTTGGAGGGAAGGACTCTTTCCTTTCTTAAGTTCCTGGTATAGAGAGTGCTTTGAGTCCATCCAAACACTGGAAGATTAGGAAAGACTTGATTTGACTACCAATGAATGACACACCCAGCCTAGAAACCATTCTGAAACCCACCCTAGATAATGGTGAAGTGCTCTGAATTCAGTCATTCTGGATTCAAATCTTGGATCCTTAACTGTTTAGCTATGTCAGTTTGGATAAGTACCTTTAGCCTGTCCAGCACTCATGTTTCTCAACTGGTAAATATGGAAAGAATAAGAGTCATGCCATAAGGTGGCTGTATCAGAGCACTTAGAACAGTGTCCAGAAACAGCCCACAGAAAAACTGACACAATTATGCTTGTGGTTTTCATTCCTAAGTGAATCTCCAGGGAGGAGCAAGGTGCAGACATGTGAGAGATGCTGACCACATGACTGACCACAGGGCACTATCAGTGGGGTCTGCAATAACACAGGTTTGAAATTAGGCAACCTGGACTTCGGATCTGGGCTCTGTCTTCAATTTTCTCATCAGTCCAGTGAGCACATTCAAGTTTTTCACTCAAGGTAGGTGCTTTGGCGGAGGGGGTGGTCACACCACCTAATGGACACTGAACTGCTAGAACTGCATCTGGCACATTGTGAAGCCTCAAATAAAGGTTATCACTACTGGACAAACCACCAGGAAATGGGCCTGCTTCAAGCCCACAAGCTCGGGATCTGACACCAACAGTTTCCTGTTCCTTTGGGAGTCCCATCTTGTTCAGGTGGCCACCTCTGGGGCCAGGCTTAGAACCACGCAGCTTCAGAAAAGTCTCTCAGATCCAGCAGAACCCAACGTCGCCTACTTGGCTTCCCCATGTCAGCTGTGCCCCTGAGGCGAGGCGCGTCCTCTATGGAGCTGGAACTGATTGGTTTAGAGACACGCACGTGATGCGGCTCTGGCCAATGAGATATGAGGACGAGGTTCCTGAGGGATTCTGGGAAGGGCTCTTCTCAGAGGACTGGAGGCGCTGGCTTCAGTGTTGCGTAGGCGTGTGTGTGCACAGTGGTGCAGGGAGGGGTCCCATGGGGACCCGTGAGGCGTGCTGGGAAGTTGGGACCTGGAGACACGGGCAGGGTCCTGGGGAAGTCATGCGCTCCCAAACTACTCTCTGGCCTGAGACTCCCATCAGTGTACGAGGCATCCCACGCCTTCCTCCTGAAGCTCGTGTTTGACGCACTCGTCTCCGCAATGTCAAAGGGCTTTTCATGTGGGAAGCTGGTCTGTGAGGAAGAGTGAATATAGTAGTAGCGTTTCCAGCCCCAGTTCCCCAGAAAACTGGCAGGGAGCTCATCCCCCATGGCAGGAATGCTGGGAAAGGGAGTGGCTCTCTTTCTTCCTTCAAGTGGTATTTGGACTAACTGTTTCATTTGGTTTCTGTAGCTTCCAGAGCATGTGAGGAATGCTAAGGCCGCTTTTCCTCCAAGTCAGAGGCTGTTCGTTAAAATCAACTAGCCTCCTTTCAGAGCTGGCTGGGGCTAGGCTCTAGTCCATGGACAGGGCGGGGCCTGGCATCACAGATTTTAAGAGCCACCTCCCAACCCTGGCCGTTATGCATCTGGAAGCCAGTGGAGAACCTCAGCTCTGAAGGCCTGGAAGACAGGGAAGCCCATGGAGTCCCCGTGCTGCTCCAGTTCTCTGTGAACCTATGCTTTGAATCTACATGGTTTCTGAGTCAGTGGGGTTTCTGACTCATGACACATGAAGTCAGTCATATGTCTTGCTAACATCACGCCTTCTGTCTCTTCGAGCAGTTTGAGGCTTGCCATCCTCAGCCCAGCCATTCCACATGTGGTCCTCCAGGGAGAGAATTCTGAACAACACTATCACAGCCACTCCTACGCCTTGCCTGTCACATTTGGGGACCATATGGAAGAAGTGGAGATCAAACACAGTCTTGAGAGGAAACCTACTTAGAGCCAGCGGGCAAGAGATGAACACAGATGCAGGATACAAGGACAGAACCCACAGAAAAGCAACCCTAAAGCAAAAGTAGTGGAAATCTGACCTAGGAATGACCTTGCAAAAAACAAGATGGTGTATGGTGGTGGCTTGTATGTGTTTATCACTGCTGGAGTGTAAGGTGCCGTTATAATCCCCCTGTCCCTTCATCTCATAGCCATGGGATAGATATTTTTTTTTATTGAATTTACAGATTTAAATGGTTTCTGTCACAATTACCATGCCCAGGCGCTGTCTAGGTGCTTTACAGGGATCACTGTAATCTTCAGTACAGCACTCTACTGTGGCTTTTATTACTGCTCCCACATCAGAGATGAGCAAATGGAGGCACCAATGGCCAAGATCTGAGTCCAAGTGGTCAGTTCCTAATCCTGTGTTCTTAAGTGTCAAGCTTAGTGCCTCAGGCACAACAGCCAAAGGGATAAAGCCTGGATGCTAGCAAGTTTGAGTTTGAATTCTGAAAAGATCCAGATATAATTGACTTGACCTCACTTAAGTGAAAATCCAAAGCTTCCTGCTGGGATTTCTGCTAATTCATGGGGACTCTGATTTCCTGATCTGTGTCCCCAGAACATGGGTCAGTACACTGTCCCCAGACCTACTGTACAACCACCACATCCACCAGATGCAGGACTCCTTACATTTTGGCATATCAAGTTTTCACTGAGCTGTGTAGACCATACCAAGTGTTTCATAGATGATGGATGAGGGAATTTATATAAAACACTGTGGTGTGCCTGACCTTCTGAAGTCCACTTTGCTCTCCCCTGAGTTCTCCCCTTACATAGCTCCAGCATTTTTCTTTCCCTCCCACATTTCCCCTGGTGACCTTATAAACTCCTCTCTACTTTGGTGAACTTCCACATCACCTGCTTTCTTTTCTGAAGCATTGTTGTCCTTGGTCACAGTGAGAAGAGAGGGGGCCATCCCGTTTGCCCTTTTACCCTAGTGCTTGTCAAGGAGTTCTTTCCAAGAAAGTGTTCTTTCTTCCAAGACATTCCCTATTGAATATAATATTCTCCATTTTTGAACAGAAAATGTTGGTTCTGTCCCTACTATATTGAAGAATTAAAAGCATGACATGAGTGAGAAGACTGTATGCATAATCTCTTCACTCACTGCCTGTGACTCTGGAAGAAGTCCCAATTTCTTCATCCATAAGCTAGGGATCAAAGCAACTAACCCACAGCTTTGAAGAGTTTTCAGCCACATCTGGCTTGGTGACAGCAGTTTTCTTTATTGCTATCCTCAAGCACAAAGAGTATTAAGAACAGGGGATTTTAAATGTGAAGCAAACAGCAAGAGCCTTCACTATTGGAAGGAGGAGAGATCAGCTGCCTTTGGCAAAGCAGCACCTGCCTCCACCCTGACTGGAAGCTGTGGAGAGAGAAGACAGAAGTCAGAGTATTGGGGAACATGCCCACTGATCCTGCCAATGGTAGGGCCAAAGGAAATGGGAGTCAGTAGCCCTGGGAAAGGAGATGAGGATTCAAATAGGGCAAAGCCTTTCTCACCCTTTTCCTCCTGCCCCAGTCTCAGTGATGGTGATGACCCCTGGGGCAAAAGAGGGTGGTCAGCAGAGGGCAAGACTGAAAGACAGAACACCTAGGGTGGCTTATCACAAACAACAGATGGAAATGTGGCCAAAGATAAAGAAAGGAGAAGACAAATGAGAGATCTGAGAGAGCAGGAGTGTGGGGCTGGCACATTTCATTACCCAGCAGTAATGAAGTATGCCTCCCCCTCCTCACTGGAATGATGTCATAGGAACCTATTGAGAATTAAGACTTACACATGGCTCAGTGGTAACGAGGCCACCTTCAGTGTGGGATCAGCTGGAACTCCCTCCATCACTGAGAAGTATCAAGGAACCCAACTTCCTTTGGGTGTCAGTGGAGGCCTTCATGGGGAACCTGGACCTCTGTCTCCACATGGCAAGGTAATGCCCCTTCCCCTTGTAAGAACAGTGTCAAAGAAGGCCACTAAAGCAAGATTTAAATGACGTCTATTTTCGTATAACACAAAAAAGTCCAGATTTCAACCAAACATCTCTAATTATACCAAGTACTAGGAAGATGTCAAGTTGAAAAAGACAAACAATGCATACTAATTCTGAGATGACAGAGATGTTAGAATTATCTGACAAAATTTAAATCAGTCATGAGGAAAATTCTAGAAACAAATGAAAAATAGAAAACCTCGACAAAGAAATTGAATATATTGCCTCACCCAATAAATACAAGATGTAAAGAAGAAGCAAATGAAAATTTTAGAAGTGAAAATTACAGTAATCAAAGTAAAAGCTCAGTGATGGTTTCAACAGTAGAATGGAAGAAACAGGGGAAAGGTAAAACAATACAAATAACCTAACATGAGCAACAGAATGATAATATGCCAAGACAAAGAAAGAAAGCCACACACACACACAAAGAAGCTCGGGGACCTGTGGGACTATGACAAAAGATTTGATACTCATGTCGTCAGAGAGCAAGGAGCAAGAGAATAGGGCTGAAAAAGTGCTCAAAGACTTTTTTCAGAAAGGTGCAAAAGCAGTTCGATGGAGGGAAGTTTGCCATTTCAACAAATAGTCCTAGAGTAACTGGACATTCATAAGTCAAGAGATACCTGGAGTAACAGGCAAGTTTGGCATTGGAGTACAAAATGAAGCAGGGCAAAGGCTAACAGAGTTTTGCCAGGAGAACACACTGGTCATAGCAAACACCCTCTTCCAACAACACAAGGGACGACTCTACACATGACATCACCAGATGGTCAATACTGAAATCAGATTGACTATATTCTTTGCAGCTGAAGATGGGGAAACCCTATACAGTCAGTAAAAACAAGACTTGGAGTTGACTGTGGCTCAGATCATCAGCTCCTTATTGCAAAATTCAGGCTCAAACTGAAGAAAGTAGGGGAAACCACTGGGCTATTCAGGTGTGACCTAAATCAAATCCCTTATGATTATACAGTGGAAGTGATGAATAGATTCAAGGGGTTAGATCTGGTAAACAGTATCTGAAGACATATGGACAGAGGTTCATAACACTTTATAGGAGGTGGTGACTGGAACCATCCCCAAGAAAAAGAAGTGCAAGAAGGCAAAGTAGTTGTCTGAGGAGGCCTTAAAAATAGCTGAGAAAAGAAGAGAAGTGAAAGGTAAAGGAGAAAAGGAAAGATATACCCAACTGAATGCAGTGTTCCAGAGAATAGGAAGGAGAGATGAGAAAGTCTTCTTATAGTCTTCTTTTCTCTATAGAGAAAAATAATAGAATGGGAAAGACTAGAGATCTTTTTAAGAAAATTGGAGATACCAAGGGAATATTTCATGCAAAAATAGGCACAATAAAGGTCAGAAACGGCAAGGACCTAACAGAAGCAGAAGAGATTAAGAAGTGGCAAGAATACACAGAAGAGCTATACAAAAAAGGTCTTAATGACTGGGCTATCCACAATAGTGTGGTCACTCATCTAGAGCCAGTCGTCCTAAAGTATAAAGTGGACCTTAGGAAGCATTACTACAAACAATGATAGTGGAGGTGATGGAATTCCAGCTGAGTTATTTTAAATCTTAAAAGATGATGCTCTGAAAGTGCTGCACTCAGTAGGCCAGCAAATTTGGAAAACTCAGCAGTTCTCCATAACTGAAAAGGTCAGTTTTCATTCCAATCCCAAAGAAAGGCAATGCCAAAGAATGTTCAAACTAGCGCACAGTTTGCACTCATTTCACATGCTATCAAGATTATGCTCAAAATCCTTCAACCTAGGCTTCAGTGGTAAGTGAACTGAGAAATTCCAGATATACAAGCTGGATTTAGAAAAGGCAGAGGAACCAGAGATCAAATTGCCAACATCCATTGGCTCATAGAAAAAGTGAGGGAATTCCAAAGAAAGCATATACTTCTGCTTCATTGACTTCACTAAAGCCTTTGACGTGTGGATCACAGCAAACTGTGGAATATTCTTCAAGAGATGGGAATACCAGACCATCTTACCTGCCTCCAGAGAAGCCTGTATGCAGGACAACAAGCAACAGTTAGAGCTGGACATGGAACAATGGACTCATTCAAAATTGGGAAAGGAGTACGTCAAGGCTGTATATTGTCACTCTACTTATTTAGCTTATATACGGAGTATATCATACAAAATGCTGGGCTGGATGACTCACAAGCTAGAATCAAGATTGCCAGGAGAGATATCAACAACCTGAGATATGCAGATGATACCACTTTAATGGATAAAGAGAGGAACTAAAGAGCCTCTTGATGAAAGTGAAAGAGGAGAGTGAAAAAGCTGGCTTAAAACTCAACATTCCAAAAACAAAGATCATGGCATATGGTCCCATCACTTTATGGCAAATAGATAGGGAAAAAGTGAAAACAGTGCCAGATTTCATATTCTTGGGCTCCAAAATCACTGCAGACAGTGACTGCAGCCATGAAATTAAAAAAACTTTGCTCCTTGGAAGAAAACCTATGACCAACTCAGACAGCATATTAAAAAGCAGAGATATCACTTTGCTGACAAAGGCCCATATGGTCAAAGCTATGCTTTTTCTAGTAGTCATGTAGGGATGTGAGAGTTGGACTGTAAAGAAGGCTGAGCACTGAAGAATTGCTGCTTTTGAACCGTGACACTGGAGAAGACTTTTTTTTTCCATTTATTTTTACTAGTTGGAGGCTAATTACAATATTGTAGTGGGTTTTGTCATACATTGATATAAATCAGCCATGGATTTACATGTATTCCCCATCGCAATCCCCCCTCCCTCTTCCCTCCCCACCCCATCCCTCTGGGTCTTCCCAGTGCACCAGCCCCGAGCACTTGTCTCATGCATCCAACCTGGGCTGGTGATCTGTTTCACCCTAGATAACATACATGCTGTTCTCTCGAAACATCCCACCCTCACCTTCTCCCACAGAGTACAAAAGTCTGTTCTGTACATATGTGTCTCTTTCTGTTTTGCATATAGGGTTACCGTTACCATCTTTCTTCGACAAAGGAGGCAAGGATGTACAATGGAAAAAAGACAACTTCTTTAACAAGTGGTGCTGGGAAAACTGGTCAACCACTTGTAAAAGAATGAAACTAGAACACTCTCTAACACCATACACAAAAATAAACTCAAAATGGATTAAAGATCTAAATGTAAGACCAGAAACTATAAAACTCCTAGAGGAGAACATAGGTAAAACACTCTCCGACATAAATCACAGCAGGATCCTCTATGACCCACCTCCCAGAATATTGGAAATAAAAGCAAAAATAAACAAATGGGACCTAATGAAACTTAAAAGCTTTTGCACAACAAAGGAAACTATAAGCAAGGTGAAAAGACAGCCCTCAGATTGGGAGAAAATAATAGCAAATGAAGCAACAGACAAAGGATTAATCTCAAAAATATACAAGCAACTCCTGCAACTCAATTCCAGAAAAATAAATGACCCAATCAAAAAATGGGCCAAAGAACTAAACAGACATTTCTCCAAAGAAGACATACAGATGGCTAACAAACACATGAAAAGATGCTCAACATCACTCATTATCAGAGAAATGCAAATCAAAACCACAATGAGGTACCATTACATGCCAGTCAGGATGGCTGCTATCCAAAAGTCTACAAGCAATAAATGCTGGAGAGGGTGTGGAGAAAAAGGGACCCTCTTACACTGTTGGTGGGAATGCAAACTAGTACAGCCGCTATGGAGAACAGTGTGAGGATTTCTTAAAAAACTGGAAGTAGAACTGCCATATGACCCAGCAATCCCACTTCTGGGCATACACATCGAGGAAACCAGATCTGAAAGAGACATGTGCACCCCAATGTTCATCTCAGCACTGTTTATAATAGCCAGGACATGGAAGCAACCTAGATGCGTATCAGCAGACAAATGGATAAGGAAGCTGTGGTACATATACACCATGGAATATTACTCAGCCATTAAGAAGAATTCATTTGAATCAGTTCTAATGAGATGGATGTAACTGGAGCCCATTATACAAAGTGAAGTAAGCCAGAAAGATAAAGACCAATACAGTATACTAACACATATATATGGAATTTAGAAAGATGGTAATGATAACCCTATATGGAGAAGACTCTTGAGAGCCCCTTGGACAGCCAGGAGATCCAACCAGTCAATCCTCAAGGAAATCAGTCCTGAATGTTCATTGGAAGGACTGTTGCCATAGCTGAAGCTCCAATACTTTGGCCCCCTGATGTGAGGATCTGATTCATTGGAAAAGACCCTCATGCCGGGAAAGATTGAGGACAGGAGGAGAAAGGGGTGCCAGAGGTTGGTTGACATCACTGACTCAATGGACATGAGTTTGAGCAAATTCCAGGAGATAGTGAAGGACAGGGAAGCCTGGTGGTGCTGTAGTCCATGGAGTCGCAATGAGTCAGACATGACTGAGTGACTGAATGACAACAAAGTTAAAAAATGAACCTCCACCTAAGTTTCACCTTCCTCAGTGGCTCAGATGGTAATGAGTCTGCCTGCAATGCAGGAGATCCGGTTCAGTGCTGGGTCAGGAAAATTCCCTGGTGCAGGAAATGGCAACCCACTCCAGTACTCTTGCCTGGAAAATCCCATGGACAGAGGAACCTGGTGGGCTACAGTCCATGGATTGCAAAGAGTCAGGTGTGACTTAGGGACTAGCACATTCACAAACCTAAGTCTCACACCTTATAAAAATAGTAATTCAAAATGGGTAGTGGAAGTAAATTTAAAACGTGGAAATACAAAATATTTAGAGCAATAGAAAAGGTTTAGGATCTAGTACTAGGCAAAGAGTTCTTTGACTTGATACCAAAAGCATAATATTTATTAATAGTAGGAAAAATTTGCAAATTGAACTTTGTCAAAATGGATGATGTTTGCTCTGTGAAAGCTCCTGTTAAGAAGATGAAAAGGTAAGCTATAAAGAAAATGTTTGCAAACCACATATCAAACAAAGGACTAATGATCTAGAATATATGAAGGACTCTTAAAGAGGGGAGACAGGAGAGGGAGGGCAGAGAGAACAATAAAAAAAATCAAACAATCCCATTAGGAAATAAGGAAAAGATATGCAACAAAATTTCACTGAAGAGTATATTGATGGCAAATTTTGTTGTTGTTCAGAGGTCTTTGAGGGCTACTCCATTTCTTCTAAGGGATTCTTGCCCACAGTAGTGATCATATGAATTAAATTTGTCCATTCCCATCCATTTTAGTTCACTGATTCCTAAAGACGTTGATGTTCAATCTTGCTGTCTCCTGCTTGACCATATCCAGTTTACCTTGATTCATGGACCTAACATTCCAGGTTCCTATGCAGTATTGTTCTTTATAGCATCGGGTTTTACTTTCATCACCAGGCACAGCCACAGCTGAGCATCATTTCTGCTTTGACCCAGTTGCTTCATTCTTTCTGGTGCCATTAGTAATGCACTCTCCTCTTCCCCAGTGGCATATTGGACACCTTCCGACCTGGGCAAAGGAGGATCGCTCATCTTCTGGTGTCATATCTTTTACCTTTTCATACTGTCCATGGGGGTCTCCAGACAAGAATACTGAAGTGGGTTGCCCTTTCATGACCCATTGTTTTGGATGGCTCTGCACAGCGTGGCTCATTGCTTCACTGAGTTATGCAAGCCCCTTCACCACAAGACTCTGATCTATGAGAGGGAAATATGCAACTACTACTCAGTAATAGCACTCCTGGGCATTTTCCCCAGAGAAATTAAGACTAATGCTCACAAAAGAACCTGTATATAAATATATATAGCAGCTTTATTTGTAATAGCCCCAAACAGGAAATGATCTGGATGTCTTCAGTCAGTGAATGGTTAAACAAACTGTCGTTTATATCTACTATGTAATGCTACTCAGTGGTGAAAAGGAATGGGCTACTGTTACATACAACACCTAGATGAATCTCTTGAGAGTTATGCTGAGTGAAAAAAAACTCTAATCCCAAAAGATCATATACTGGAAGTCCTAGCCACCATAATCAAACAAGAAAAAGAAAGAAAAGGAATCCAAATTGGAAAGGAAAATTAACTCTGCCGCTGTTTGTGGATGACATCATACTATATACAGAAGAATCCTCAAGACACCACCAAAATCTACTTGAGCTCATCAATGAATTTGGTAAATTTTCAGGATACAAAATTAATATACAGAAATCTGTTGTATTTTCACATATTAACAATGGACTGTCAGAAAGACAAATTAAGAAAACAATCCTATTTATCTCATCAAATGGAATAAAATATCTAAGAATAAATATAACTAAGGAGGTAAAACACCTGTACTCAGAAAACTATAAGACACCAATGAAAGAAATCAAAGATGACACAAACAGATGGAAAAATAACTGTGTTTCTGAATTGGGAGAATTAATATTGTTAAAATGATCATAATACCCAAGGCAATCTACAGGGTCAGTGCAATGCCTATCAATATGGCAATAACATTTTTGAGAGAATAAAAGCATATTTTAAAATTTGTATGGAAACACAAAAGACCTTGAATAGTCAAATAATCTTGAGAAAGAAGAACAAAGCTGGAGGTATCCCACTCCCATATTTCAAACTGTGCAACAAAGTTATAGTCATCAACGTTATGGTACTGGCACACACAAAAAGACACATAGTTCAATGTGAAAGAATAGAGAGCCCAGAAATGAATGCTCTCTTATGAGCATTATGCTTATAATGCTCATGACTCTTATGCTGTCTTATGACCTGTGCTTATATGAGCAATTAGTCTACAACAAAGGAAGCAAGAATATACAACAGAGAAAAGACAACCTCTTCAGTAAACAGTGTTGGGAAAACTGGACAACTACATGCAAAAGAATCAAACTGGACTACTGTCTCACGCCTTGCATAGAAACAAGTTTAAAATAGATTAAAGACTTAAATGTAAGACCTGAAGCAATAAAACTTCTAAAGAAAATGTAGACAGTAGTCTCTTTGCCATCATTCTCAGTTTTATATATAAATATGGCTACCAAAAGCAAAGAGAAACAAATGGGACTATGTCAAACTAAAAAGGTTTTGCACAGTGAAAGAAGCTATCAACAAAAAGAAAAGAAACACTTTATAAAATGGGAGAAGATATTTCCAAACTAAATATCTGATAAGGGGTTAATATCTGAAATATACAAAGAACTCATATAACACAATAGCTAATGAACAAGCACAAATAACCTGATAAAAAACTGGGCAGAAGATCAGGATAGATGTTTTTTCCCAAAGAAGACATTCAGATGGCCAACAGGCCCATGAAAAAGTGCTCAGCACCACTAGCCATCATCAAGGGAATGCAAATGAAAATCACAATGAGATATCATCTCCCATCTCTCAGAATGGCTATTTAAAAAGACAACAAATAAGTGTTGGTAAAAATGAGCAGGGAAGTGAAATCTCCTACAGTGTTCATGGAAATGTAAACTGGTACAGCCACTAAAGAAAACAGTGTGTAGATTCCTCAGAAAACTACAATAGAACTATCATGTGATCCAGCAATTTAGCAAATAAAAAAAAAAAGCACTAATTAGAAAAGATATGTTCACTGAAGCATTATTTACAATAGCCAAAACATGAAAACAACTCAAGAAGATATATGTTAACAAATAAGCACATGAAAGATTCTCAGTATCATCAGTCATAAGGGAAATACAAAATGAGATACCACTATACATTGAGATGGCTGTGATTTAAGAGATTGATTATAACAAATATTGTTGAGGATATGAAGCAACTAGAACTCTCACACATTGTTGGTAAGGGCGCAAGATGTTAAAACCACTTTGGAAAGTGTGCCTGTTTCTTTAAAAGTTAACTAAATGTATTTCCCAAGAGAAATGAAAGTGTATGTCCACAGAAAGACTTACATACAAATGTTCATAGCCAATGAATGTGTGGAGAAGTGGTCTTGGCTGAGGACTGTCAGTAGGACTCTCATTTGTGCAAACATTGGGGCAGGGGGCAGTTTAGCAATATCTATCTTTTTTTCTCCCAAGAGAAACTTAGTCCTTACCTTGTGTGAGACTGGCTCTGTGGTCACATCCTTCATTTGGAACATCTTGGGTTACTTTGGATATTCTGAAAACAATAGAAATTGAACTGATTCAGAAATATACACTGAAATATGTTAGCTGTATGTTTGTTGGGATATTCCTTTATGTATCCTCTTTGCCTTGCAAAATTAAGTGGTATTAATAAATTTATTTTAAATGGAAATTTTGCTGAAAATATTTGAATTGTGTGATCACCAGTACATTTGCAGAAGTTATGTATTACAATTTCTAAGTAAAAGTTAATTCCATTACTGAGTATAGTTGGTATTATTTTTATCCTTAAATATTTCCATGTGTTTTCCTAAGAACAAAATACCCTCTTATATAACCAGAGTACAATGATCAAATTAGGAAATATAATATTGATACAAAGCCATCACCTAATCTAGAAACTATAATCAGGTTTTGATGATTGTCCCAATAATATCTTCTATAGCATTTTTTCCTGTAATAGGGTCCAACCCTGGATCACATGTTGCATTTAGTTGTAATGTCTTTAGTCTGTTTTAATGTGAGGCAGTTCCTTTGTCCTCAGTGTTTCTTGACTATGACATCTTTGAATAATATAGGCCAGTTATTTTGTAGAATATCTCTCAACTTGGGGGTAGTTAGATGTTTCCCCTTGATTGGATTCTGGTTACTTTATCCTTTTTACTTTATCATATCAGGAAGTCCATGATGTCTACACTTTCTAGGAGATTTGAGAAAAAAAAAAACGAATGTTTGGTTTTTCCTGCATCATTAGTTGAAAAGAGTTTTCTTTGCTCACCAGTTTAAGTCTTTGCTCTTTTTTAGCTTCTCCTTTTCTTTGGATCTCTTGCCCTCTCTCCTAAACACAGGCCGTTCAGAGGTCAGCCAGGGATCTGGAGTTGATATGCAGATTTGTGGGTCAACATCTTTCCCTGTCTGAGCCCTCTCCTTTTACAGATCCTCTCCACACACACACACACAGAAAACACACAAAGATAATTTGAGGTAGATCCAAGGCCTGTAATTGTAAGTGATACAAGGGTATCTTTATGACTTGAGATTAGTCAAAGACTTTAGGACACAAAAAGCAATAACTATAAAATAAAATTGGGTATTAGGTGTTATAAAAATTAAAATCTTCTGCTTATAAAAAGATGTATGCTAAGTTGCTACAGTTGTGTCCAACTCTTTGCGACCTAGTGAGACTGTAGCCCACTAGGCTCCTCTGTCCGTAGGATTAAAAGGCAGTATTGAGAAAATAATGACTAGGCAAGTCATAGAGTGGAAGACAATATCCACAAAGTATGTCAACGAAGGACTTGTATTCTGACCATTAAAAGAACTAAATGCACAGCTACATATACACAGAACTACAAAACTACAACCCAATAAAATTGGGCAAAAATTGTAACAGGCACCCCACAATGGAGTGATTAGCCAATAATTACATGAAAAGTATTAAACTTGATTAGTCATCAGGGAAAATTAAAACCGCAATGACATAGCACTACACTCCCACCAGAATAGTGTTGGCAAAGATGCAGTAGCTGTATACATTTCTGATGGAAATAGGAAATGGTACAAAGACTTTGGAGAACAGCTAGTTAAAAACTTAAACAGATACTTCCCATACAATCCAGCATTTCCTCTCTGAGGTATTTACCCAAGAAAGATGAAAATACTGGCTTAAAGCAAGACTTGTGCAGAAAAGTTTATAGCAGTTTCATTTACAGGGGTCCAAACCTGGAAACAATTACTATCAATGTGTCAGGGTAATCCAAACACCAAACATTGGAAACTGGCTCAGCTCAGCAATAGAAAGGAACAGACTCCTGAGGCATGTGACAACACAGATGGACCTCAAAAACACTGTGATGTGGAGTGAAAAATGTCAGACAAGAAGAATATGTACTGTATGATTCCACAATATGCACCTGTAAAGAGACAAACCTAATCTATAGTGTCAGAAAGAAAGTGCTGCCTGGGGATCATAACATCCAATAAGGTATCAGAGGATGACTGAGATTGGAGGTGTTGCACATGTTCCTGACTCTGGCTCATTTCACTGTATGCAAATGTGTTTCAGTAAAGTTGATTTAAGTAAAAGAATACAGGGGTCATGATTTTGATTTGTACAGGATAGATTTGGGGCCAAGAAGCATTAAATGAGAAGAAGACATCAGAGTGTGTTCTACTCTTCCAGACAACTGTGTTATAGCCGTGACTGCTTATACCACAAATGACAGCAACAATTGCTGCAAAGCAGAAACTGCAGGAGGTAATAGGAGAAATGGAAAGAAATCCTGCTATTAGGAGATTTAATGCTCTTCTCTCAGTTCAATACAGACCAAAGGGTCAAAAGCGAGGAAATAGGTGTAAGTCCTGACCAAGTGGCATGGTGGGCCTCATGGGGCTGTTGAAACCTGTGCTTTGACCGGGGAGAAGCACCTTGTCTTTTCCAGGGCACATAGAATAGTCATGAAAATGGACCATAAATTAGGCCACAATAAAAAGCTTAATTCCAGATGGAAGTAATGTAGACAACATGATAAAGCTAGAGATCAAAACAGAAATGTTAAATGGTTTTTTTTTTCCGGTACATTTTAAAACTTTGTTTAAAAACTCTTATGTCAAAGGGTAAATATGAACCAATTCCAGAGATGGTAGGAAAACATATCAGAATCTAGGGAGAGTGGCTCAAGTAGTGCTCAGAGACAAACTTGTAGCCTTATATTTATAACATGAAAAACAAAAGAAAAATAAATGAATTGCGTCCAACTCAAAAATTTAAGAACTACTCAATGAACTGAAAGTAGCCATTAATAAGGCAAAGTCAGAAACTGAGTTGGAAAACAGAAAAACGAAATAAATAAGCAAAGACTCAGTTCTCTGAAAATTACCAACAAAATAGGTATATTGCTCGCTAATTTAATCCAGAAAAAAAAACCCATAAATATACATAACAAATATCCTAAAATGAGGAGGAATGATCATCAAGATAGAGAAAATTAAGTAAATCTTAAGGGATTACTTATAATTCTAGGCCAGTCATCATGTATGGATGTGAGAGTTGGACCATAAAGAAGGCTGAGCATTGAAGAATTGATGCTTTTGAACTGTGGTGCTGGAGAAGATTCTTGAGTGTCCCTTGGACAGCAAGGAGATCAAACCAATTAATCCTAAAGGAAATCAACTCTGAACATTCACTGGAAGGACTGATGCTGAAGTTGAAGCTTCAATAATTTGTCCACGTGATGTGAAGAGCTGACTCAATGGAAAAGATTCTGATTCTGGGAACGATTGAAGGCAAAAGGAGAAGGGGGTGGCAGAAGATGAGATAGCTAGATAGCATCAATGACTCAACGGACAGAATTTGGGCAAACTCTGGGAAACAGTGAAGGACAGGGGAACCTGTTGTGCTGCAGTCTATGGGGTCACAGAGTTGGACACGACTTAGTAACTGAACAACTACAAAAGCCCTTGAAAACCTGGATGAAAAGATGATTTTCTATTGCTTACCAAAGCTGAGTCAATACAGAATGTCTAAGCAGACAAATTCACATAGAAAAATGATCTTTTGTTAACTAACTACTCCTCTCCACCACCCATCCCTGCATCACCATGTTTCAAAGGGAGATAAACAGAAAATTATATGACCATCTCCATATATGCTAAAGAAAATTCATTTCATGATCTTTAATGGATAAATAGAAAAAGAACAGTATCTTAATGGGGTGCACTGAGGCATTGCCATCAAAGTCAGAAACATGACCAACCATCACCATCACCCCGGCTACTTAATCCTGTTGGAAGCATCATCAAAGGCAATTGCACACAAACATACACAGACACACACATGTAGACACACTCACACACAGACACACTCATGCAGACACACTCATGCAGACACACTCACACAAAAACACTCACACACAGACATAGGAACTGGAAAGGAAGACGTAAAATGACTTCCATTCTCCAGGGCAGATTGTAGTTCTAATAAAATCAAAACTGAGAAACTACTAAAACAATAAGAGAATTCACTAACATAACAAGGTACAACCTTAATATAGAGAAATCATAGTCTTCATAGAAACAATGACCAAAAAATAGTAAAAACAGGTAACATAGCCAGGAATTAACAATAAATATGCAAAAATTATGGAGAAGGAAACGGCAACCCAGTCCAGTATTCTTGCCTGGAGAATCCCATGGACAGAGGAGCTGGGTTTTAGTCCATAGGGTCCCAAAGAATCAGACATGACTGAGTGATTTAGCATACATGCACACACGAAAAACTTACATGAAGTAAGTTTTACTTTGAAACATACTGAATTAGACAAACAAATGAAAATACAGAGTATGTCTTTGGACAGGAACACTTGTTATCCAGATGATGTCTGATTGTCTTAATTTATAAATACCAAAAGGTTCTTCCTCTCCTACAGTCCTAGAAAAACTGACTTTAAGTTCATATGAAAAAATATGTGAGAAGATGCTGGAAATGATTAGCAATGGAGAGAGGAATGGGGATTTCCCTATAGATGTTAAAAACCCTATAGAGTGTCCATAATTACTACTATAGCATAGTACTGGTACATAAATAGACTGAGCAGTAAGACAGATTGGAAGATCCAGAAGTGGGCCCACATATACGTGTGGAATTTAAACATGATAAAGGCAGACCTCAAATTGGGGGAAAGATAGACATTTTAATAAATGATATTGGGGAATCTTGATAGCCATCTTGGATTCTGTTATCCTGTCCACTATAGAATAAACTCCAAGTGGATCAGAGATACAAATATAAAACATGAAACCTTAGACATACTAGAAGAAAACATGTGAATTGCTTTATAACTTGGGTATGGGGAAATCCTGTCTAAAAAATTTTCTAAATATCAACAGAGGAAATGATCAATAAATTCAATTATTTTAAATACAAAACATTCCTGACCAACCCTCCCCCCGACCCCACCCCAAATGGCAAAGACCAATGACGGTTGAGAACAAATACTTGCAAGTTGTTACTAAGGGCTAATGGGCTAATCTACTTAAAGGAAGAGATTTTCCAAAAACAGAGACGAAAAAATCAAAATCAATGGATCAATGGGCAAAGGCCAGGAATACTCCTTTCTAAGAAAAAAAAATGGATGTCAAGGGGCCTCAGCACATTAAGTGCTCGGCATCATTTGCAGTGAGAGAAATACGTACCCATTTTCTGAAGCACTGGTTTTCAGCCATCAGATTGACCAGAGCTTTGACGGCTAATTTAATGGTGGGGATACTGCACCAGGCGCAGTGAACACGCAAAACAACACAGCTTATGGAAGGACTTGGCTGGATCTAACTAAGCGACAGATGTGCTTCCCTTGATCTGTCCTAAGGAGGCACACACGTGCATGAGCAGGAAATGACACGTGCGTGGGGGTTTTCTTTGCAGCCGTGGGATTGGAAACCACCCAAATGTTTGAGATACTTCTTGGAACCGCGGTGGATCCACAGGATGGAAAACCCAATCGCTGCAGGGGATGAACACCCATATAAAAGAACCTCCATCCGTATTGTTAAGGGAAGACTAGAGTTCAAGTCGGTCAATTCCATGTTCTCTCTTTTGTGCAGAAATTGTGTCACAAAACAAAATACCAAAAGAAGTAACTAGAAACTAATAAAAATAGGAGCCTGCCGGGAGCTGATGGGAGTGAGGTGGGGGGGAGCGTGACCTCTCCAGGGTACTTTTTGACCTTTGACTTTTGAACTAGGTCAATATTTCAAATATTTGAGCAACTAAATTGCAAAGTAAAAGTTCCTAATACTGAGAACAATCTAAGATAAAGTAACCCTAACTGTATATCTTATTAATAATATAAACTGAAGAAGGAAAAAAAATCATTTCAAGTAATTTAGAACACTGTAGCTTTACCACCATTCTCAGTGTGACACAGGGCAGAAAGGACTGGAAATGAGCCTTAAACTTTGTTCAGAGCTTAAGGGGCAAACAGCTTGTAAAACACCATTTCAGAAAATTATAGAAATTTAAATATGGCCTAGGTATAGGATGATGCTTACGAGCTATTTTTAGTGTGGTGTTCTATTTTGAATTTGATTCTCTAATGGTTTTATGTCATGCAGAAAGCAATTCTTGTTTTTTTAGAGATGAATATTGAAATCTTTGTGTGAAACATCATAATGTTTGTAACTTACTCTAAAATATTTCAACCATAAAGTCATTTAAGCAGGTCTGGAAGATGGTCATATGTGAACCTGGAAGTACAGGGTGGCATTGCACTGTCCTTGCTGATCTAGGTTTGAAATGTTTCATGTGTGAAAATCATCATGATGATTTTGTTAAAAATTTCAGAAATGGAGAACTGACTAAATTAAAAAAAAAGGTTATTTGGGGTTTGTTAGGACTGCATCCTGGGACACAGATTCAAGAAACACTTGAACTATGTTGCTCTGAATTAAAAAACGGGAGAGAAGTCCTGCAGAGACAATACCACAGGGCTAGAGTGAGTCACATGTGTTGTTTATCAAGAATTATAATTGCAGCTGGCAAGAGGCGTTGCTTGCTAAATGAGGATTGGTTGGGGTCTGAAACAATCGCTCAGTTTCAAGGGGTGACCTTGAGACGTCAAGGGTGCAGCTGCTGCTGCTGTCCTGAGTATGGCTGGGGGTGCTTTTGGTCTGGTGAGGTTCAGAGAAATTTGAAGGTGTCAGTGGGGCAGGGATGTGTCTGAGAGCAGACTCTTGCTGGCTGCCTGACCCCATTTTTGTTCCCTGGAACTGGGATCACTCCACTATAATTTCAACTTGTCATCAATTAAAAAAAAGACAAGGAGGCTCTGCTTTAGATCAGGGATGAGCAGGGCAGGCATTTAAGCTGGACCTTGAGAAGCAAGACATGAGTGCTGGGAGTAAGGGCGGGGGTCTCAGGTGGTTGACAGTCTCTTGCAGTCTCTTGACCCCTTATTTTTAGCATCAATACTTATCTCAGATAAGCATTTCCTCAAAAAACTAAAAGCTATTGAGGGCTTGTTCTCACAAGGATCCATTCTTCTTTGCTGGCCAAGTCTGTGCTCACCTCCTACGTAAACCAGATGGTCTCATCTTCAGCCAACAGCTTCTCCGGAAAGTAGGACGGATTCCTCAGGGATGGCCCAGCAGCTCCTCTGGGCCAGAGAGACCCACTGGTGGGGTCAGGCAGGAGGAGGGGATGTGGGGTCAGGCAGGAGTGTGGGGTTGCAGCTGGGGGCAGACCAGAGGCCTATGGTGTTAGCCTAGACCCTAGCCAGGTGGACGTGGCCTTATGCTGGGGCCTATCCACTCTGTCACACCTGTTCCCACCCTCCAGGGTTTCTCAGATGCAGACTGTAAGGTTACTGGTGGATCCACAGGTAACTGGCAGTTCCTTCTCACTTAGGTTCCCATGCGATGGGTCTGGGACTCCAGGATGCCTGAGTGTCAGTGAGACAATTCACTCCAGATGTGCATCTCTCTGGGGAAAGCTGGGAGCTTGGAGCTCTGTCTCAGCCCATCCCCAGGCTGAGAACCCTCATGCACTTTGTCCAAGTTGTTTTCCAAGAATCCCAAGAAGTTAGAAGCCAAAGTGAAGTAACCATCAGGATTTGAGGAGCAAAGTCAAGTTATAAACTTTATTCTTACAAGCATAGCCATTTCTTATTTGTTGACCCTGGTGCCATTTTGGACCATCTGGGAGATCCTCTCAGGCTTGACTGGAGAAGAAAGTTCAGGGCATCTGATGGGGCCACAAGGTCAATCCTGAAAGTGATCCTGCATCTCAGGGAGAAAGTGTGTTCCTCGGCCACTGCAGCAAATCCCCACAAGCAGTGTGACCCTGTGATGACATCGGGCCCACCCAGATGACCCAGGATGAACCCCTGTTGGAGAGAACCTAAACTGCAGAGGGAGGTGGAGAATAGCAGGAGGGCACCAGAGACAGGAGGAAGCGCTTGTTGCTGGCAGCCCTCGGCAAACATCATCTCTGCTCGGGTCTGACAGCCAGGCTGCACCTGATGGGTGGGTGGTCTCAGGGGCCCTGACAAGAGACTTGCAGAAGGAAGATGGGGGGAAAAAGGTGCCCCCTTCTCTTGCACCCACTGAGGTTGGTGGGAGGGGCCATCTGTTAAATTACAACGAAAATTTTGAAGGATCGGGGGTAAGAGGTGGAGATAGGGTGTACGGTTTTCTAACCAGTTCAGCCACATAACAAACTATTGTCAGCTCAGCAGATTAAAATAACACAAATAGACCATCTCATGGGCCCCGTGGTCAGTGGTCTGGGCACAGCTCTGCTGGTCCTCCAGACTCACATTCTGGAACCAGGGTGCTGGCCCATCTCGTCTGAGGTTGGGGCCCTCTTTCAGATGCGCTGGTTCTTGGTGGGGTTCAGATCCTAGCTGTCGCAGGCCAGAGCCCCCTCCTGCGGCTCCACGGGCAGTTCAGAAGACTCTCTGATGTCTCTTGGACCTGACCCGCCCAGGAGACTCTTCCACTCAGAGTTGACTGATTGGGACCTTGGTCACCCTGCAGAGACCCTGGCAGGCATCCCAGCAAACTCACACTCAGGGGATGGGTTGGTACGAATAAAAGATACCCTGCTCTGCCTGTAAGAAGGGCCATGTGGCTGCCAAGGGGGGGCGCTCCTAGCCCCACTGTGGGGATGGACACGTGCTGGGGGAGCAGAAGGAGGAGTCAAGAGCTGGTGGAGACCGTGGAGATGGTGAGCCACTGGCAGAGATTCTGGCTTCTCTTTTTCTTAATCTAAAGCATCTGTACATGTACATTTCTTAAAATTGTGACAAATGCATATCCCTGTGACCCCCACGCCATCCAGACAAACAACACTTCCATTATCCTTCCCGCTAGTCCCATCTGCAGAGGCTGAGACTGCCTGATTTATCACCACTCGTCAACTTTCCTGGCCTGGAGCTTCACATATGGGACCGTGCATCACACACACATGTGAGTCCCGAGTCTTTCACGCAGCACGACGGGCGTGAGGCTCACCCGGCCACCTGCTCCCTGGTGTTGTGTGTGGAGTCGGTGGTGTGGATGGGTTGCAGTTCTCTGTCCTTTCTCCTGGCAGTTGGACACAGGGCTCAGGATGGGGTGATGGGTTGTGTGGGAGGCGCGAGTGACCCAGAGGCCTGTAGGGGTTCTGACATGGTGGTGCCACTTCCCACAGCCTCTCATGGTGCAGCTCTGTGCCTCATGCCTTCCTGACCCCAGGCAGCGTCTCATCCTGGCTCACCTTGCTCCCCGAGCAGAGCGGCTGTCCAGGCTTCACTGGAGGAGGGCCTCTCAGTCTCTGGGAACCGTTAAATGTAGTCACCCATGAGCCGAAAGACAGAGGAGTCACTGAATTTTAAATGCCACCCAGGAAGGGCATCATTTCCTTTAGACAGTGATCCCCAGACAGTTGGACACGGGTGGAGGCGCCCGGGTGTGGTGTGAGGATCTCCATCAGAGAGCTGCACAGCAGCCATCTGACCCATGGGCACCGCCTGCCCTCCCTCCTGAAAAATCAGATGGAAAAGTGTTCCTTTTTGTGCATTCTTAGCAAAAATAACCAAAAAAACTCACTGCAAAGACCAGACCCTGGCTGTAGCAGTGAGCGTGGAGATAAGTGACTCCCTTTGAAGGACAAGGACCAACAGACAGGGCTAAATGCCACCCAAGGCCATGTTTGAACACTCACTAAGATGACGGAAGTGTCTAGTTTGAAAGTGAAAGGGGCTGTGACCTAGTCTGCAAACCAAGGCGGTCGAGGCTGCAGCCCCTTTGCCGACCGGCCGGGATATCCGGGTGGACCCCGTGGAGGCCACAGCCTCGAGGTCGATTTCACAAACATGCAGCCCTCTGACCAACCCCCTCCCCACACTTGGATGGACCGTGGGCTAGGTCAGAGTGAAGGGACCCGGAGGCTGTGTATGCCCTGTCTGTCCATCCCCGTTGGCTGATGGATCCTGGGCAGCTTCCAGGGGGGGCTCGCAGGGGGCCTCTGAGCACCTCCAGACCCCACTTCAAGGACCAGGCTTCCTGGGAGGAGGAGGAAGCTGAAGCCGAGGCTCAGAGGAGTGAGGGCGATGTCACCCCCGGCAGCTGTGGGTCGGGACAAAGGGGAGTGGCCACATCCCAGGGTGCCCTGTAGCTCCAACTGTGCGCAGAGGGAGGCGAGCAGACATTGGAGCCACGAGCCCAAGCCTGGGAGGAATGGGAGCCCGACCACAGACAGGAGCAGGAACGGGAACCTGTTTTGCCCTGGTTTGCGGGACTTCAAGCGAGGGTCTGGGACATTTGCTTTAAACACATGGAGAGCATACAGGCGTGCTGGGCCCCAGGATCCTGCACCGTAGTTTTAAAGAATGAAGGAAGACCCTAATCTGGGGGTGTTGGGAGGAGGAGCCTGAAGCCTGGTACCAGCCGGGAGTCCAGTTAGAGGTGATTCAGGGATTAAGGCTCATCCTTTCTTAAAGGCGAAGGTTCCAATTTCTCGCTGTCCTTCAGGAGGAGGTCTCTGGGGTGACCACCCCCAGGTGCGTGGGGAGAGCCCCCAGGCCCGTGCCAAAGCCCCCTGACCCAGGTGCAGACCTGGGATCCCCAGGAGGCAGTCAAAGCAGTGGGGGCCGTGGAGATGGAAGGTGGGGGTGCAGGGGTCCTGCAGAGACTCCTGGAGCCCTGGCACCGATTACCCAACCAGGCTCACCCCCTAAAGCTGCCCTTTCCCGTCAGTCCTCCGGCCTCCTCACTGTGGCCACACGTGGAGACTCCAGCTGCCTGGACCCCAAACAGACACACACGCTGTTTGCCCCTTGGGTGGGCGCGGTCGAGTTATGAGCCCAACTGTGGCTGAGTACACTGAGGTGAAGGTGACCAGCTCATGGTCACACCACTGGGGGCACCGAGGAGGGGGTCAACCCTCAAACCCGGGCTCCTCCTGGTGACCGCGAGCGGTGGACACTTACGCCAGCAGCGGTCAGGCTCCCACGGAGCTGAGAGTGGCATGGGTGAGGGTCGAGCCCCCGGGAGATCCCTGACCCCCCGTTCCACAGGGGTGCTGCTCCCCCAGAGTCAAGGACGCCCACCTCCTGGTGCTCTGCTCTCATGGCCCCATTTTGTGTGGTGTCCGGGGGTGGGGCGCCAATCCCCCCAGGGGCCCCGCCCAAGGATACTCGCCAGGGTCCCTTCCCCACTCCCGCCATGCCCCTGTGGAGGCCCCTGGGAGACCCCTGCCCAAACTCCTCCCGCTTTCTTCAGCTGCGGCCCACGCCACACCTCTCCCCTTTCCTCCCCCCACAGCGGTCTACCTGCCTTCCTCAGATGGGGGGCTTCTCCTGAAGACAGGGGTGGGGGGCGGGCCTCTCTGCGGTCTGCTCTGAATCCAGGCTGGATTGCCCAGCCCCTGCAGACATCCTGGGGTGGTTTGGGGGCTGGAATGCTGGCCGTTTGGGGGACCTATCTCCCAGCGGCCCCCACTGCCTCTGAACCTGCTTCCGATTCTACAGTCAGAGTGTCAGGCTCGTCCTCCCAACTCCTCCCCAAGTACCGGGGACGGCCTTTAAGTTCCCGATTTTCTCCCAGACCTGGAAGAGGGGTGTGGATGGACGGCGCCTGGCCGTGGAGGCACCTCTCAGGCCCGCTGGACGCCTCAGCCCCGCTGAGTCCTCCTGTCGCTGCAAAGGGCAAGCACAAAGGCGGTTTAACTCCTCGGAACAACGACCACGGAAAGGAGAGTGAAAACCTTTATTTGGAAAAGTCGCCCACATGAACACGGTTGAGAAAAAACACAGAAAGGAGTAAAAGTAAAACTAAAGAACCAAGAAAATCTTCAATAAAATGTAGAACCAATCACTTTCTTGAGGAAAAAGGGCTTCAGCTTGTTTCTGATAAAATGCCTCACTGTGCCCCAGGGGGTGCGGCCAGGCCTCCAGTCCTGGGGTGGGGTGGGGCAGGATAGCACCTTCGCTCTGGGGTTTGCGGTCTGGGCTTTGCCATCAAGGAGGAGTCGTGGTTTCTGCTGGCAGGTGTGAGTGACAAGAGCCTCGTGAGGGGGGTCAGCTCATCAGGGCTCATGCTCCTGTGCAAGTTCCCTGGGAGACCTGACTTTTGGCTGAGCGAGGGTTTCCTGAAAGACTCTAGGATCGGAGGGAAGTCAAGCTCTGGGTGGTGGTGGCGGGGGTTGGTGGAGAGGGAAGGCAGTGACAGCAGACCCCAGAAAGGAAAGAGAACCAGGTGCTAGCATTCTGACTGGGATGAGGGGACGTGGACAGGCAGCAGGAGGAGGGCACTTGGGGTGCAGGCTCAGGCAGGTGGCAGGAGGGGGCCTGCAGAACCCCAGCACCGACACTCTGCTCTGGGGGGCGGGCCAAGCATAGAGCATCGAATCATGGCTTTTCAAGCTTTCCCTTAAAAAAATCCTAGCTAGTCGGGTCGGTCAGGAACGTTAGGTCCCCTCTTGCCTCTGTCTCGGTGGCAGGGGCCAGGCCACTAGTCCAGAGCCACCTTCCTGGACACCGTCTGGTAGAAGACGCCCCGCAGCAGCGCCTGGTAGCTGGGCACGCGGAACAGGTGGCGCTCGCCGAAGACCACGTCGTACTCCGCCGCCTTGCCCGTGACCAGGACACGCACGTGGGGCTCGTTCACCTGGCGGCCCACCACCACCACGAAGATCTCCACACCCTCCCGCTGGGCCTCCTGCACCGCCTTCTCGATGGCGGCCGGCGTGGCGCCCTGCGAGTTACCATCTGAGAAGAGCAGCAGCCTCTTCTTGGCGGTGCCGGACGAGGCCTCGCGGTAGAAGCGGGTCACGTAGCCCAGGGCGTCCATGACGTCGGTGGCGTCATTGAAGAAGCCCATGGAGTCCACGGTGTTGGCCAGCACCGTGTGGTTCTGCAGGAACTGCAGGGCCGCCCGCTCCGGCCGCTGCTGCCCCGTGCCACTGTACTGCACCACGGCCACGCGCACGTCCTGGCCCGGGTCTGTCCGGCTCGCTGTCAGGAAGCGCTCTGCCAGCCGCTTGGCAAAGCGCTTGGTGATGTCAAAGTTGTGGCTGCCCACGCTGGCTGAGCCGTCCAGGAGGATGGTGATGTCGGCCGGGGAGGAGAAGGTGACTGCGGGCGGAGCAGCTGTGAGCGTGCACCGCAGGCCCTGGGAGCCTGCCCCGCCCCCTATGGCCTCCAGACCCTTCTTACCCAGAGCCCCCCACGAGCATCCCATCCACCCCCCAGTACTCACTCGGGCAGGTGTAATCTGGACATTTCTTGTCTGTAAAAGAGAAAACCCCACAGCATGAACCAGTGATCACAGGGGCCGCTGTTCCTCCTGTAACCGCCTAACAAGAGGACCCCTGGCACTTCTGAGGTGGAAGGCACGGCCACCACTGTCTCCACCCAACAGGAGGGATGTCCCTTATTCCAGAGGGGGCCTTTGAGTGATGGAAGGGTCCTCCAGGCACCAGCCCTTCCAAGAACAGGGAGACCAAGCTCAGGGCTGAGGAAGGGTTCTACAGCACAGGCCCCATGCCACAAGCCCCAGGTAATGCTGGCTCCACTGCGCCAGTCGGGGCCCTGAGTCTGAGCCTGAAACATTCTCTAGTTACCGCCCAGCAGCTGCAATGTGGACTCAGCTCTGATCCTGGGCCAAGCCCAGACAGACGTGGCAAGTGTGTCCCTTACGTGGGAACCTCTGAGGGGTCTCAGGCTCCAAGGCCCACCACTGCCCACACTTTTGGGTGCACCCAACCTCAGACCCCAGTGCATGTGTGTGCAGTGGGAGACCACGGTGCAGCCCACACTCGGGGAACACGTGTGTGGATGCCAAGCCACAAGGGAGTCAGGCTACAACCTCCAGAGTAAGAATGGGGAGCAGCTCAGAGGGGAGTGGACTTGCCGCTGGCCATGGGCATCTGCTGCCACAGCTGGAGGTCACAGCGAGCAGAGGACGGACAGCTGAGCCACAGGGCCCACCTGCCACGCTCACCTATGCAGATCTGGGCGGTGATATTCTTCAGGAAGCCGTCGTCCAGCAGCTCGGCATAGTTTTCCTTGACCAGCGAGATGCCCGGCCGTCCCTGGGGTGCCAGGCCTTGGCAGGAGATGACGTTGAGCTGGTCAGAGCCCGCGGCCAAGCCAAAGACATCCTTGATGCCCACGGAGACCACCTGGGGGGGAGGGACAGTGTTGGTGTGGCCCTTGGTGCGGACAGTCCCCTGAGCCCCTGGGCGTGAGGGCGACAGTGTGGCGTGGGGGCCATCCCACCTGGATGTCAGGGCCGCAGAGCACGCTGAGCGGGGTGGTGTCCCTCTGGGTGTCCGAGCGGCCGTCCGTGATGACCAGGGCGATGCGGTTGTTCTGGGTGGGCGGCAGCAGCCGGCTCCGGGTGTACTGTAGGGCCTCGCCCGTGAAGGTGCCCCCGCCCATCCACTGCAGCTTCTTGATGGCTCTGCAGGGCCACGGCACCATTAGGGCAGGAACCAGGAGTCAGGGGAGCCGGGAGTCAAGGGCAGGGCCAGGGTCTGGGGTCAGGGCCGAAGTGGGCCTTGGGCTATGATGCGCGTGCCGGCGCCAAGCGGCCACACTCACTCCTTGAGGTCCTGGGCACTCCTGATGTTGGGGTCCCTCAGGTCCACGTGCTCCTGCATCTGGTTGTGGCTGTACTGTACCACGCCTGCATGCGACTGCCCAGGCTCAAACTGCTCGAGAGAGCCGCCGCCATGAGGAGCACCCCCAGGATCCCCGAGGTGCTGGTGCTTCTCCCTGCTCAGGTCACGCCTCCACCCACCCCCCAGTCCCGGGCCCCCAGGCCCCCAGGGGGCTCTCGTGCTCTGCTGGACTGGGGGCCTTGGCTTTTGAGAAACAAGGCGTCTCTCCTGCAGCCCTCAGCACCCGGCCCTTCCACTCTGGTGTCAGGACAGAGCCCTGCCTCCCTGGGCACCTTCATCCCCGAGCGAGGCCAGGGCGGCCGCCTCACCTTGACCAGCTCGTCCCTGCTCAGCCGGTCAATGACCTTGACGATGAAGTCCTTGGCGATCTCGAAGTTCTGTAGGCCGATGCTCTCGGAGCTGTCCAGCACGAAGAGGATGTCGATGGGCCCGCACTTGCACTCTGCATGTGGCAGGGGTGCGGTAAGCCTCGGAGCCCATCCCAGGACCCCTCCAAAGCAGGGCAGCAAGGGGTGGGGGCTCAAGGACTGGGGGTCATGGAGAGAACTCCGGTCCCCCCATCCCTGGCTGCGTGAATGACCAGGGGAGGATGGGCAGGCCAGCACCCAGGGCCAATCCAGGGGAGGGGAGATGAGTCTGCCCCCCAGGTGAAGAGTCAGACTCACCACAGCAAGCTGGGAAGAGAAGAAAGAGGCGATCATATGGCGTCAAGACTAACCCCCCAGCCAGCTACCCCTGCACCCCTCCAGACTTTATCATTGGAGGGACAGGCATTGAGACTAAACCCCCCAGCCAGGCCCCCCTCCCCCTCCCCCCAGCTTCCTCTCAGGAGGGGCCCGCGCCTGCCCTCCTGCCTGCCTGCACCCCCCAGGCGGCATATGGCAGGACGCTCTTTCTCATCAGGGTAGTGATCAAGGGGGAGACACTCACAGCACATTTTCATGATGATGTCCAAAATCTCGCATTCCTGGGGGTGAGGGAAGAGACACTCCCAGGAGAAGGAACTGGTTCTCCTGTGGTGCCCCCTGGGGTGGGGGGAGAGGCTTCCCAGGCCTCAGGGGTGAGGCCAGCCCTCCGGGTCCCCCTCCCCTGGGACTCCAGCTGGGACCGCAGAGGGGCTGGGCTGGGCTGGGCAGGGTGTCCCCCTTCCCAGGGCGTGCCCCGCTCTACCTGGGAGGCCCCTGCCTGCGGGGCATGGACATCTGATGTGGCCTCTGACATGTGGCCTCGGGTGTCTCACTGTGGCCATCATGTGTCCCCCCTCGTGGCTCTGTATGCTCCCTTACGACCAGCACACATCCCCACTGTGACTGTCACGTGCCCCCACGGCCCTTGTGTGTCGGCTGTGACCTCCAGTGTCCCTGCTGGGGCCTCCACATGTCTCCCTGTGGCCATCCTGTGATCCCTGCTGCTGTCAGGCTCCCCACCCCCACAGGAGCCTTGGCCACAGTGGTCAGTCCCCAAGGATATTCACAACACTTACGTCTGGCCCTGGTGGTCCCACGTGTCCTGGGGGTCCCTGTCCAAGAAAGGATAGGAGAAGGATTGTCAGGGTGGACGCTGGGGCCGTGCTGATTCCTCGGCCGCAGATCTGACAGGAGCCCTTGGCTGACCCCCTTCATGCAGGGTCCCCCAACCCTAGGGGGAGCCGAGGCTTCTGCACCATGAAGGCTCGGAACCTGCTACTGTCATCCACCTGGTGACCATTGTCCGATTGCCCTTTCCTGGCGGTCAGTGGGAGTTCATCCCCCCACGGGAGAGTGTCCCGGTGGGTCTAACGGTGCCACCTTGATGGGCAAGGTGCCCGGCCTCACCCAGGCACCACCTGAGGTGCTACCATGCCCGTCACAGCTCGCCTGGAGATCTGCCCTCCCCTTCTGCCCACCCCTTCATGCTCAGCCCCCCAGACCCTGAAACTGCATGTCCCCCCAATCCTCCTGGAGCCCATCCCCAGAGCCTTGCTCCCAGGTTCCCACCACCCCAGACTCCACAGCCTCAGGGAGGGCACCCGCCCGCCTATGGACCCACCTGGGGGCCTTCAGGACCTCGGTAGCCCTTTGCTCCTTTGGGGCCTCGTGGAGCAATGTCATTATTCTGGAAAGACACAGTGCATTGTCGTCAGCTTGCCACGTATGGCCAGACCACATGCTATGAGCCTGGCCATCACCCCCTTGACCCCCAGAACGCTCAGCCACCCTCGGAGCCACGTTCCCCCATGGTCCGTGGGCTCTGGGTCCTCAAGGCCGAGGTTGACCAGGGATGTCGCCAAACGCAGTGGGCTTTGCACTCACGTCCTCTCCGGGGTCCCCAGCTTCTCCCTCGTCCCCCTTGAGGCCGGGGTAGCCTTTGGTGCCCTGCAGGTGATGAAGAGCACATAGTTAGGGGGAGCCGGCCCAGGGTTGGGGTGGGTGCTGCAGCTCTGGGCTTCTAGGGGTCAGGCCTCTGGGGTGGGCCATGGAGTGAACAGATCCCGAGGGGAGTGTCAGCCAGCAGGGGCGCCCGGGGCTGAGCAGGGCCTGAGGAGACAGAGACACAGACTGGGGGCGGGGGGCGGGCTTGGCGATGAGCTGGACTGAGGCGGGGCTGTGTGTGTCTGCACGTGTTTGCTCAGGTGTGGGAGCAATGTGCGTGCACGAGCGTGTGTGCCCAAGTGCACCTCCCACGGCCAACAGAGCAGATGGCGTGTACTCACGTTTATCCCAGGAGGACCTCTGCTGCCTGGGTAGCCCTAGGGAAAGGCGGGACAGTCACATCAGTCACACCAGTCACACCAGAGGGGCAGCCCCAGCCAGAGAGCCATGTGCCCCACTGGCTTAAGGGGGCATCAGGCAGGACGCAGAGTACTCACGGGAAAGCCGGGGAAACCTTCGGTGCCATTCCCGGGGGGGCCGTCTTCACCCTGGGAGAGCAGATGGAGTCCAGCCACTGCAGGACTCGCCCAGGCCAGCTGCTTCCAGTCTCTGGGCCCCAGGCAATCTCCCGCCCAGGATGTACCCTTTGCCCTGCATCACTCACCCTCTCACCCATCAGCCCGGGGTCTCCGGGGGGGCCTGCAGGCCCCGGAGCTCCTTTGGGGCCCTAAGGAGGAGAAAATGAAGTGGATTCTGGGTAGCAAGCCACATAGGCTCGGAGGCACAAGGCCTCCTGGAGGAAAGAGAAGAATTAAATAAGATAACATGTTTTCATGCAGCACATAAATTACTCAAAAAAAGGTTTTAAAACCCAGAATCCTGGAGGCCATGCCACCTTTGGGCCTTAGAGGCTACACCTGCCCCATGTCCACCCAGGGAGTGACCCAAGAAGGAGGTGACCAGAACAGGGACAGGGACCCAGGGGGTCACTGTGGGGGAGTCACACCCAAGAGCCCAACCAGACGGGGTGGAGGAGCCAGCAGACACACTGCAGGCGTGGCCAGCGCCAGCATGTCAGCAAAGTTGAACAATTGCTAAGGTCTGAGTTCATAATGAGAAAAACAACAAAAAACCTTCTCAAGTCAAATTCATAAGGCATAACATGCAAAGGAAAAAAAAAAGGAATTTGGAAAGAAAGAAGCCAATCTGTTGATGCTGTTTCTGTCTAGGTGGGGTTTTCGATTTCAATTCTCTTTTTAATATTTTTCTGCATTTTCTAAATGTCGTCAGAGTCACACATTCCATGAAGTGAAATGAAACATTTATGTGTGGGAGCCCAGGGGGTTCTCCCAAAGAAGTCTGGGTGGGGGGCGGGGACGGGGGTCAGGCTAGTCCCTCCTGGGACAGTGGCAGGGAGGCTACTCACCTCGGTCCCTGGGGGCCCCTCATCACCTCGGTATCCTTTCGGCCCAATGGGGCCAGCCTCGCCCTGCAGAGAGAGGACACAGCCGATGGGCCTCCTCTGACCCTCCATGGCCCCCGGCCCCACACCCCACCCTTGCTGGCTGCTCCATCCTGCCGCTCCCTGGGGGCCATCGCCTGCCTTCCCGTCCAGGCTCTTGGTCCCCCAGGGACTCCACAGACCCCTGACCTATCTTGGGACAGGAAAGGGACGGGAGTGGCCCTGTGTGGTGATGCCTCCTGGTCCCCAGTAGCCCATCCTGGGAACTCAAGGAACTGTCTGAGACATGGAAACACCAAACTGGGTGGAGCTCCTGGGGCACCCACTGCGGGGGGAGGGGATGCCCACTTCGGAGGAATGCAGGGCGCCCACTGCGGGGGGATGGGGGCGCCCACTGTGGGGGGATGGGGGCGCCCACTGCGGGGGGATGGGGCGCCCACTGCGGGGGGTGGGGGCGCCCACTGCGGGGGGACGGGGTGCCCACTGCGGGGGGATGGGGCACCCACTGCGGGGGGGTGGGGGTGTCCACTGCGGGGGGACGGGGCGCCCACTGCGGGGGGACGGGGACAGGCCAGGCCTGGTGGCCAGGTGCACAACAGGAGAACGGGACCCTTCCTCAGTTTTTCAGTTGCCTTTTCCTGCGATTTGGGAAAACACATTTCCCAGGACCTTCTGCATGGACCCTGGTGTCAGAGCCGACCTCCTGTTGGGTCTGGAGTCGGGAGGGGCTTGTGGGGCCCCTGACAGGGTCGGGAGGGTGGGGCTGAGTTCAGAAACAGAAGACCTGGGGGCCGGGAAGTTGCATGTGCAGGTCACCAAGTGCCACCTGGGTTGGGAGCCACAGGTCCAGGGGGGACCATCCCCAGTTGGTCGCAGGCTGGAGGGACACAGGGCCCCCCCCAAAGGAGGCAGCCGTTCCCAGCAGTGTTCAGGGTTCCTGCGGCCTAAGAAGGGCCTCCCTTTGCCCCACACTTTCGGCAGCTTCCTTTTACTGCAACAACCAATTACTCTGAAAACTAACGCGGTTGGGATGCACCCAGGACCCCAGGCCGGGTCCCGCTTCCAGTGTCCTGTGCCTTTAGAGTTTGAATGACTTCCTGACAGTGCCACAGGAAGAACCCGGGCAGAATGTGTCAGCACCACTGGCCGGGAGCGGCCACAGCTCCACAGTTACCGTCCAGAAAAGGCCAGGGCCTGGGAGGCGGCCTGGCAACAGGGCCTACTCAGCCTGAGGCCACGAGTCAGCTGTGGGGACAGGGAGGACACAGAAAGAGCAGGGGCGTGTGACAGTCGCTCCAGAAAGAGACACGTAGACACGAGGGGCTTTAAACCTGACGGAACCGCATTTCAATCATTGAGACAGACTGCACTCGTGTGCGTTGTGACAACAGGCCAAGGAGGGCAAGCCCACCCCTCTTCCACCGCTGGAGTCTACGCTCCCGACGAATCAGAGGTGAGCAAAACCACACTTTAAGGGGTGAGAGCATCTGTAAACCTTTGTGCACAAGCAGGACAACCTCAACTACAAGGCACCCCAGACAAGCTCAGGACAGATGAGAACAACGTCTGCACCACGGATGCAGCCCCTCATCCCCCACCACCGTGGGGAACACAGACCCTGGCGGGAAGTGATCAACTGCGTGAGCAGCCCAGCAGAGACCACACTCAGCCCACAAACACACCAACAGTCAATCCAGGAGACGAGTAAACGTGCGGAGCCAGAGTCTGATCACAGCTCATGTTGGCAGAAGAGTGTGTGCAGCTTGCTTTACATTCTTGGGGGAGAGTGAGTGGGGGCCAGATGGGCAGGTAGGTAGGATTATTTGGCAAAGGTCAACTCATACACATAACACTGGGGCTAAGACATTTTGCTGCTAAGAATTTACATGCTGGATATTGTCTTGGAAGCTCTTCAGGATGGATGGATGAGCAGGTGGGTGGGCAGATAGATGGATGGATGGATACATACATCCATAGATATATGACAGATGACTAGACAGATGGGTGGATGGGCAGACGGATAGATACACACATGTGTACACATTGTAAAAAAATGCAAAAAGGCAAAATGGTTGTCTGAGGAGGCCTTACAAACAGCTGAGAAAAGAAGAGAAGTTCAAGGCAAAGGAGAAAAGGAAAGATATACCCATTTGAATGCAGAGTTCCAAAGAATAGCAAGGAGAGATAAGAAAGACTTCCTCAGTGATCAATGCAAAGAAATAGAGGAAAACAATAAGATGGGAAGGACTAGAGATCTCTTCAAGAAAATTGGAGATACTGAGGGAGCATTTCATGCAAAGATGGGTACAATAAAGGACAGAAATGGTATGGACCTAACAGAAGCAGAAGATACTAAGAAGAGGTGCCAAGAATACACAGAAGAACTGTACAAAAAAGATCTTAATGAACCAGATGACCACAATGGTGTGATCACTCACCTAGAGCCAGATATCCTGGAATATGAAGTCAAGTGGGCCTTAGGAAGCATCACTACAAACAAAGCTAGTGGAGGTGATGGAATTCCAGCTGAGCTAATTCAAATCCTAAAAGATGATGCTGTGAAAGTGCTGCACTCAATATGCCAAAAAATTTGGAAAAGTCAGCAGTGGCCACAGGACTGGAAAAAGTCAGTTTTCATTCCAATCCCAAAGAAAGGCAATGCCAAAGAAGGTTTAAACTACTGCACAATTGTACCATCTCACATGCTAGCAAAGTAATGCTCAAAATTCTCTGAGCCAGGCTTCAACAGTACATGAACTGTGAACTTCCAGATGTTCAAGCTGGATTGAGAAAAGGCAGAGGAACCAGAGATCAAATTGCCAACATCCTTTGCATCATACAAAAAGCAAGAGGGTTCCAGAAAAACATATACTTCTGCTTTATTTACTATGCAATAAAGCCTTTGACTATGTGGATGGCAATAAACTGGAAAATTATTCAAGAGATGGGAATACCAGACCACCTGACTGCCTCCTGAGAAATCTGTATGCAGGTCAAGAAGCAACAGTTAGAACTGGACATGGAGCAACAGACTGGTTCCAAAACATCAAGACTGTATATTGTCATCCTGCTTATTTAAGTTCCATGCAGAGTACATCATGCAAAATGCCCGGCTGGATGAAGCAGAAGCTGGAATCGAGATTGCTGGGAGAAACATCAATAACCTCAGATACGCAGATGACATCACCCTATGGCAGAAAGCAAAGAACTAAAGAGCTTCTTGGTGAAAGTGAAAGAGGAGAGTGAAAAAGTTGGCCTAAAGCTCAACATTCAGAAAACTAAGATCATGGCAAATAGATGGGGAAACAATGGAAACAGTGACAGACTTTATTCTTTTCGGCTCCAAAATCACTGCAGATGATGACTGCGGTCATGAAATTAAAAGGAGCTTGCTCTCTGGAAGAAAAGTTATGACCAACCTAGACAGCATATGCAAAAGTGGAAACATTAATTTGCCAACAAAAGTCCATCCAGTCAAAGATATGGTTTTCCAGTAGTCATGTATGGATGTCAGAGCTGGACTATAAAGAAAGCTGAGCTCCGAAGAATTGATGCTTTTGAACTGTGGTGTTGGAGAAGACTCTTGAGAGTCCCTTGGATTGCAAGGACATCAAACCAGTCAATCCTCAGGGAAATTAGTACTGAATATTCATTGGAAGGACTGATGCTGAAGATGAAGCTTCAATACTTTGGCCACCTGACATGAAGAGCTGACTCATTGGAAAAGACCCTGATGCTGGGAAAGATTGAAGGCAGGAGGAGAAGGGGAACAATAGAGGATGAGATGGTTGGATGGCATCACCGACTTGATGGACATGGGTTTGAGCAACCTCGGGTGTTGGTGATGGACAGGGAAGCCTGGTGTGCTGCAGTCCATGGGGTTGCAAACAGTCAGACACGACTGAGAGACTGAACTGAACTGACACATATGTCAGATGGACTGAACTGACACATGTACACAGGTGGTGGGCGGATGGACAGATGGAGAGATACACACGTATGTACACAGGTGATGGGTGGATGGACAGATGGATAGATACGCACATGTGTACACAGGTGATGGGTGGACAGACAGATAAAGATGGATAAACACATGTACAGATGGACAGATGAGCTGACTGAACAACAGATGGATGTTGATACTTATGACAGTATTTTTCTGTAAAGAAAAACACTGCGGACAATCTACACACAGTCCGTGAGAATGATGAGGGGCAGGAAGCAGACCCTTCCAAGGAAGAGGCCCCATTGTAGGCCAAGGGTGCCCAGCCCAGACTGCACCCTCATCTCAGGGGCCCTCAGGGGCTTGTGGGCCCCAGGTGCAGCCCTCACCCCATGGGAGGGGGCGGGTGGAGTTTGGGGCCTCGCAGGACCCAGCTTCCTTGCCACGCATCCTCACCACGCACGCTGGTCCATTTGCTATGTGTTCACAGACGTATGGTCTGTCTCCCCACTGAACTGCCAGGCCCCCTGCCCCGTGAGGGTGGCACCAGGCTGTGTGCTCCCCTTCCTGTGCTTCCCCAGGGCTGGCTGGAGTTCGAGTGGGTTCTGTAGACCTCTTCCAGGACCCACTGGCCACCAAGAGTGCCAGGATGCCATCAGAGCTCCAGCATAGCCTGGCCAAGACCACCCATCAAGGTGGTGTGGCAGCTTCGACAAACCCGACGGCCAGATTCCTGCCTTGTCCCTCTGGCCAAGGCCTGCCCAGTGGTGACAGCCCGGCCTGACCTGTCTTGTCTCTGTGTGCGTTCTGTCACCCCACATGCCCTCCACTTGTGAACCCTGCAGCAGGACCCAGTCAGGGTCTGGAGAAGATGGGCTGAGAGTACCAGTTGGCGGTGGGGGGGGTGGGCGGTCAGGCATGATGCTCCCTGGGGGAGTGATCTCAGCTCTCCCATCCAGCCACTCATAGCTTCCAGCCTATTCCCAGGCTGTTCCTCTCGCCCAGCCCACTGCTTCTTCAGGCCTCCACTGTCTTCCCCTCCCCTAGCATAGCCTCTAGAAGGTCACGCCCAGGAATTCTGGAATGTTCTTGGATTGACACTCCCAAGTCAACTTCCTGCCAGCATCTCGGCCCCGGGCTCCAAACCCTGAGGGAGGTTTACACAGTCCATCTCCGGTGTGGTACCTGTCTGGGCTCAGTCCTCCGAGACCTTGCCCCCCTCCACAGGCTGGAGGGGTCCCCAACGGCCCAGGCTCCAGCACACCTCTGCTGCTGCCAGCCCCGCTCCCCATTCCCCGCCCCCACTGGTCTTGATGGCTCACTGCCCGGCATCCACCCTCACTGACCTCTTTCAGCTGTAGCCGCACCAAGGCATCCTCCCCACTCTGAGGGCAACGTGGGGGGCAGCCTGGGGGTCTTTGCTCAAGGCTGCATCCTGGCAGTGCCCACCCAGGGACAGGGCTCCCCCTGTGAGCACTGGTCCACCTTGCCAATCCGTACCAGCCCCCTGGCCGCCGTCCCCCCAACCCCAGACACCCCAGGTCTCCAGGCCACACCCCCACAAGGAAGCACCTGCGTTGGCAGTGAAGAGACCTCCCCCTGCATCTGTGAGTTGCTCCCATCTGGCAGCACCACGCCCCTCCCCAACCCCTGCCAGCCAGGCTTCATACCGGGTCACCGGGGACACCGACGGGGCCTTCTCGTCCCTGGTCACCTTGGGGTCCAGCTTCACCCTGGGGGGAAAAGCCACTGAGGAGGAGACGGGGAGGACGGCCGCCCTGGGGGCCACCGGCGGGGGGCTGGCAGCTCCTGTGTCTGCTGCGGTGGTCTTGCTTCCTTCTCTCCCATGTTGGCCGATACCCCTGCCGAGGCCTGGAGGCAGCACATTGTCCCCCCGGCAGGGGTGGGGAATCTGTTGCTGACCTTTCTCTGCAGCTCGGGGCCTGGGGGGCGAGGTCCCACACAGGAAGTAGGCTGGAGAGGGGGATCTTTGGGACATGGGAGTCCAGGGTGCGGGTCACCCACACCTCAGGGCCAGAGGGTCACGGTGACCTGTCCTTGGTTCTGATGGCCTGACCCCAGTCTGGCCGGGTCTTTGCCTCCCCCTCAGGGGATGGGGGTCCCAGCTTGGGGACAGTAACTCACCGGGTCTCCTCTTGGGCCCCGCGCACCTGGGGTCCCTCGAGGTCCTCTTTCCCCAGGGCCTCCCTGTGTGGAGGGGGCAGAGGCGGTGAGGTGTGGGGTGGGAGCCTGGGGCCTGGGCTCGGGGCTGTCCCCCCAGCAGATGCCAGGATGCATGGTCTCTCTGCCTCATGCCCCGCCCCATCCACCTGGGGCCACGTGGGCCACACCAGTCACACCGGCTGCTGACTGGTGAAGGCTCAGAGCACCCGCTCACCTTCTCTCCGGGGCTCCGTCTGGTCCTGCATTTCCCTGGAGTAAGAGGAATCGACATGAGTTCATCAGCAGGAAGATCTCTGCTGAGTCTGGGGTGTCGCGGGCAGGAGGGCTCCTACCTCATCGCCGGCTTCTCCCTTCTCTCCCGGGGGACCGGGCTCTCCGGGCTCACCCTGAGAACAACAGTGCAGACCGTCTCCTCTGACCCTGAGGCCCTCCCAGGCGCGGTCACCCCCACTGCATCAGGGAAACATGCACGCTCACCTCATCTCCGGGGGGCCCCGTGCTCCCTGGCTTCCCAGGCTCCCCGTCTGCTCCGGGCTCACCCTGGAAAGACCCGAGGGTCAGCCTTCAGGAGGCCATGCCCGGCTGTCCTGGGGGCCCATGGCCCCACGCTGGCCCTCCTCACCCAGGCTTCAAGCCGCAGTCCCTGATGACCCTAGCCACCCACATCTCTGCACCAAACCCACTTCCCAGGTTCAAACACTGCCCATGGCAGGGGCCAGCCGGGCCCTCGAGAGTGGAAGCCTGGGGTTGCCAGGCTGGGGGCTGGCACCCTCAGACCTCAACCACACTCCAGGACATCCATGTTGCTAGGATGCATTTGGGATAGAATCCATGTTACTCCTCCAACTTTTCCAGCATTTGCTGTTGCTGAAAGCCCAGAGAAATATCAGCAACAGATTCAAATTAGAGGCAGAATGTGAATCCTCAGGCCTCACTGCTCTGCCCGCCACAGTGTGAGTATTTCACTGAGTTTATTCCTGAGTTTACAATTCACGTGAGCAGGTCGATCCTGGGCTGACCAGAGGGCTGCAGGCTGTGTGGACTGTCCTGAGGTGTCCAGAGAGGCCTCGGATGGACAGGCAGGTGCCAGAAGTGCGATGGGGGCGGGACACGCCCAAGGCTGGGGACCCTGTGCTCTCCCGGGCAGAGGTTCCCACGCCCATCCCTGCCAGCCTGGGAAGAGCAGTGGGGCCTGGTCCCCACACTGAAGCCGAGAACCTGCTTCCAGAAGGAAGTTCTCCGCAATGCCAGGTGGGTCGTTTAAGCTCCAGCCGGGCCCACCCTCTGTGGGCTCGAGTCACTGACCTTCTCTCCTTTCAGTCCAAAGGCACCCGCGTCGCCCTTGGGCCCGGGGGGTCCTTGGACACCCTGGGGAGAGGACATAGAGTCAGACCACAGTCTGAAATGGCAGCCACTGGCAGCCACTTGCCGGCAAGCCACAAGCCAGCAGGACAGGTCGCCAGGCCACATGGCATGCGTGACTTCGCACGGTTGGCAGGAGGGCTGAGGCAATTTTCACTCCTGAGAGCTCACAGCCTTAAGATGTGGGTGAGAGAAAGTGACTTACGTCGAATCCGGGTGAGCCCTTGCAGCCTGGCAGGCCGGGGTACCCTGTCTCCCCCTGCAAGGAGGAAGGTGGGTTTGGGGGTCAAGCCTCTCAGCTCTGGCTCATCCACCATTTCCTAAGAAAGTTCCCCCCAATGGAAGACACTCTGAGCTTGGCTGGGTAGCTTAGGGTCCACTGGGACCTGAGGCTTGGCAAGAAACGTCTCCTGCCTTCCATGCTACCTCAGAGTTGCCCAGGGTGACCACACACGAGACCCCTATCCACCCACCTCCTCGAGGATAGCCAGCCTGGCCCACCATCCCTTCCCCGAAAAATATGCCCCGCCTCCACCCTCCCCGAGCTGAGGGTGACCTTCATGCCATCCACGCCGTCCATGCCACGCTTTCCCTTCTCGCCCTGAGAAGTGCAAAAATCAAAGGTCAGACAAAGGTCAGACTGCACCCCCACAGGGCAGTGTCCCCACCGACTGTGCCCCTCGGGCATCTCACCTTGTAGCCTTTGGGTCCCCTGGAGCCCTGTGGAGATAGAAAGGGAGGGTGAGGGGCTTGGTCTCCCCATCGTGGGGTGAGGCACCCCCAGCTCATTGCAGCCTCGCCACGCAGGGAACGGGCAGCACTGTCCTTGTCCAGAGTGGGGGGCCACTCCGTGCCCCAGGGACACGTCCCAAAGCCGCAGGTCACTCACCTTCTCCCCTCGGCTCCCTTTTTCTCCCTACACAGCAAACAGAAGAGAGGAAGTGGGTGTGAGGGGTGCCGAAGGCCTGATGCCCTGAGGTCCAGGGCAAGGCCGCGTGGGGGAGGAGAGACCCACCTTCATGCCCTGGTAGCCGACGGGTCCGAGGTCCCCAGGTCTTCCCTGCAGCAGAGGAGGGGGGCGTGTTAGACAGCCCTGGGAGCAGGAGACCCCCACCCAGCCCCCTCACTCCCCACCCTACTCAGGCCTGGTCGGCTGGAGAGACCCGGCAGGCTGACCCCTGACCTGTGTCCAAGAAGCGCCCTGCTGTGGAAGCCCAGCCCCACTCCTGGGGGCCCTCAGTGGAGCTCCAGGGAGGGAGAGACACAGGGCCCCCCACCCCGGGGCGGAGACCACCGTGGCTGAAGCAGAGGCCACCTGCTGGCCGACCGCTGCCCCCTGCCCTCTGTGAGCAGGTGGGCCTGTGGGGGGCGGGGGACTGAGGGGCGTGGGGTCTGCCCGGGTGGGAGTGCTGCAGGGCCAGCTGGGCCGTGTGCCCCCAAGTCCTCATCACCCACAGGAGCCATGTCCTCCGAGAATCAGGCCACACGACCATGGTGCTCAGAAACCAGTCATCCTTCTGGAAGTTTCTGCGGTCTGGTTCCCTGGCCTCTGGCTTCTCAGCGTCCCCACCCCTCAGTCAGGCACCCGGCACTCACAGGTTCTCCAGCTTCTCCTTTCTCTCCCGGGAGCCCCGGCTTCCCTCGTTCTCCCTAGAACAGAGAGCAGATCATGGTCAGAGGACAAATTCCATTTATTTCTAAAACGCTGATAAAAGGAAGCCCTTATTTGCTAACAAAACAAGGTCTATGAAGTTATTCCATCCCATCTCCATTGTCTACATGGTTTCCAGGAACCTTCCCCAATGCCCCAGGGTCTCTCCCACACACCCCACCCCAAGCCCTGGGGCTGCCCGCGCCAGCCCAATTAACCCTGACTCTTTTCTCTTTGCCTGTTCTTGCTGCCGTGCTGGGCCCCCAGGGGCAGGTGGGAGTGCAAGGTGGATGCAGCCTAGAAGCCCCCTGTGGAAGGTGGCCACATGGCTCCATGGCCACTGGACTTGACACTTTCCAGGAAAAGCCAGAAATCTAGAATTTCATGAGTGAGCTCCCGGGTTGTGAATACTAGCAACGAATTTTGTTTTCCAGTCTGGCCTTGGGCCCATGTTTGCATCCATCCCACGGCAGGCCCACCTCCAGGAGCAGAGCCACAGGGACACTCACTCCAGGAAGGCCATGCCCTCTACCACAGGAAGAAGGATGGGGCAGCAGACCCCACCCCATGGCAGCCATGGCCACCACATCGGCTGCGGGGTCACCACGCCCAGACCCTCTCCCATGGCTGGGACACCTGCTCAGCAGAGCATCTGGGCGGTGGGTGCTGAGGGCAGCTGCCTGGGGTCCAGCTGCACCCCTAGACCTGGCGGCAGCCTGCAGGATATTTCTCCCAGGTCTCCCCCTCCATCAAGGTAAGCACCGGCAGGATGTGGCCACTTACCTCGTACCCGGGGTCGCCTCGAGGCCCGGGGGGTCCTCTGGCGGGCTGCAAGACACAAAAAGAACGGTCAGTGGGGGCACCATTGGGGTGGCCCAGGGGTGGGGGTGGGCAAGGGCCACACTCACCTGGCACTCGAAGGAGCAGCACTGTGGGATGGGAAGAGGACAGAGGGACATGTCAGGAAGCGTGGGCACAGCCACGCCGGCCGCCCGCGCTCAGACTGCTGGTGGAGGAGTGGGCGATGGTGATGCCAGGGTGGGGGACATGGGGGGCGGGGAGGGGCTTACCACTTGCTCCACATTATTTTTCTGAAAAGTGAGAGAGAAAAGTCAAATTAGCTTTCATTCCTGGGCACAGGGTTTCCAGCACCTGGACTCGGCGGGGTGCTGGGCCTGCAGGTGGCACTCACAATCATGTCCGTGATGGTGTCGATGGTCTGGCTGATGACTTCCTCGGCGTCGCGGCTCTGCCCCCAGTCGGCCGCCGTGAAGTTGCGCCGGTACGTGTGGTCCGTGGCGATGATGCTCAGACGTGGCTCCTGCCGTGGATGCAACCAGAGCGAGGGTGAACGTCAGCAACAGTGGGAGCGCCAGGCTCTCCCCTCCTCTACTCCCCTGGAGCCCCAGTCCCTCAGGCTATGTCTGTACCCCTCTCCCATGATAGTCCCTGGGTACCCCCTCCCTCCACTTCAGGCCCTGGGGGGTGCCCCACCAGGTGGTCTGGTGTGATGGCCACGGAGAAGACTTTGATGCCCAGATGCTTGGCCTCATTCACGGCATCCTCCAGGCCCCCGCAGGGTTCCTTGTAGCCCTCCAGAGGGTGCCCATCAGTCACCACGATCAGGTATTTGTTCTCCTTCAGGTGGGAGCCCCTGCAGGGTGTGGAGGAGGTGAGACCACCTGGCCCAGCCTCCTCAGGCCATCGCGGATCCCGACAGCTCAGGGCCCCACTGGGACCACATCGCTGAGACCCCTAGACTGGAGGTGAGGGGCAGGGGGCTAGAGACCCCAGAGGGAGATGCAGACCCAAGGGTGGCTCTCAGAGCAGTGTTTTCAGTTTCCCTGTGTTGATCCGGCCATAAGGTGGGCTTACAGAAAACGGTTAGAGTTGGACCATAAAAAAGGTGAGCACCAAAGAGTTGATACTTTTGAACTGTAGTGTTGGAGAAGACTCTTGAGAGTCCCTTGGACTGCAAGATCAAACCAGTCTATCCTAAAGGAAATCAGTCCTGAATATTTATTGGAAGGACTGATGTTGAAGCTGAAGCTCCCATATTTTAGCCACCTCATGTGAAGAGCTGACTCACTGGAAAAGACCCTGATCCTGGGAAAGGTTGAGGGCAGGAATAGAAGGGGTTGACAGAGGATGAGATGGTTGGATGGCACCACTGACTCAATGAACATGAGTTTGAGCAAGCTCCAGGAGATGGTGAAGGACAGAGGAAATTGGTAGTGCTGCAGTCCATGGGGTCGTAGAGTGGGACACTACTGAGCAACTGAACAACAACATAGAAAAGGATATTAAAACAAAATAAAGTTCTGTGGAATCACATTTCAGGTCCCCTCTGCCTTCAGTGGTTGAGGAGACAGTGGATAGCTAGAGGAAGGGACAGAGTGGTAGAGAACGAGGGGGTAGGCTGGGCGAGGGGGTAGGCTGGGCGGTGGTCGCCAGCACGACCCCCTCGGGCTCTAGGTCTGCTCTGGGGACCTCAGGCACCAAAGTCCAGCCGGCCAGCGGGCAGCAGCCAGGCAGCGCTGGGCCTCCCCAGGGAGAGCTAAGCGGGGGAGGGCGCCACAGGGCGGCAGGCACTCACCCCACGAGCAGCTCCTCCAGACCCTTCTTGATGGCGCAGTCCGTGTAGGTGCCCTTCCCGAAGTACTTGACGGCGTCCACGCTGCTCTTGAGCGCGTCGCGGCCGCTGGGCATGCGCGTGAGCCCGCGGATGATCTCCACCTCGTCGCTATAGTGCAGCGCGCCCGCATTCCACACCAGGTTGCGGTCACAGCGGTAGTACCTGCGGGCCCAGGATGGTGAGCGGGCCTCCCCACACCCCGGCCCGCTCCCCTCCCCTGCTCAGCGGGGTCACAGGTGGACAGACGGCCGGTCCCCTCTCACGCCGAGAGGGAGGAGCCCGTGGTCCCATAAGCAGCCCTGAGACACTGGTACCCGCGCCGCGGGGCACATGGCGGGGAGATGGGGGTGGCCAGGAGGGCGGGCCCAGCCAGCTAGTGACCACCATGTCCCCTGATCTCCAGGGCCTCAGATGAGGAGCCGTGAGCCGAGACCCTATCCCAGGGCCATGGAGTCGGGGACAGACCCTGCATAGATAGCAGTGGAGCCAGTGACAGGGGACAGGAGACAGGGGGAGGGAGGGGATAGGACCCCTGGATCTGAGTGGCTTCTTCTCTTTGCCCCGGTCACATTGGCCCAGGATCTCAGGGGGTAGCCAGGCCCCTCCAGCCCATCAGCCGACAGGTGACAGAGGCCTCCGTGGGACGCCAACAGCCCCAAAGGCAGGAAGAGCCCCCAGTTCACAATTGGAGTGAATGAGGTACGGGGTCAAAGCCCCCCAGAGTGGGATGCTGGGTCACCTGGCTGCCCCGTGCACGCTCCACGAAACTTGTCCACACCTGGGCCCTCCCTGGCCTTCATAAACCCGGGCATTTCAGAAGGTCTGGGGTTTCGGTCCCACAGTGCCCTGCATTGGGCAGACGGTCCTCCTTCCCTGCAGCCTTTCTGGTGGGTGGGAGGCTGGGGGCCTGTCAGCCCCCAGCAGGTCAGTGGGTCAGAGCTGGAGGAGGGGTGGGGCCTGTGAAGGTGAGGGAGAGGGGGTGGAGCCTGGTTCTGAGCTTAGCCCGCCCCCTGGTCCAGCCCCGCCTCCTGGCAGGCGTGTCCCGTCCTCGGCCACACCCGCCGCCAGGGGCTCCCCCATGTGTGAGTGAGCGAGTGGAGGGATGAATGGATGGATGGAGCATGTTGCCCCCAAAGCCAACACCAGGCTGGGGCCGCTCTGACTAGGACACTGGACACGGGGGACACTGAGATCTCGGGTCTGGGACTTGGGCTGTGACCGTCTACTTGGGCAGTGGTCAGTGTCCAGGGGGCTGGTGAGGGGCGCCCCCTCTAGGTACCAGGCGGACCCACAGGGCCTCAGGCCAGCGTCCCAAGCCTGCTCAGGGTGGGGGAGGGGAGCTGTTCAACACTGCCTTTGGGGAGCCCAAGCTATATAGCACTGTCCCCCTTGGCCTCCTGGCTGAACAGCCGGCTCCATTTCGACTCAGTCCTTTTCTAGCCCACCTGAATCACACAGCCCCAGGGGAAGGCACTCAAGTGGCCTGGCCAATACCGCCCTTCTCAGAATGGGGACACTGAGGCCCAGCTCTGCCTGCTGGCTGAGGTAGGGGAGACACCAGCCAGTCTCCCCCGCCCTCCAAGAGCATGGTGGATGGGGGGAGGAGGACAAGGTCCTACCTGTCCTTCAGGTTGTCAATGAAGCGCTTGGTGAAGGACTTAACCTTGTCCACCAGGGCCCCATAGGGCTTCAGCCTCAAGGCCACGCTCTCGGAGGTATCCAGCACAAAGAACAGGTCCACAGGGCAGTCTGGGTCACAGACAGGAGGAGAGGCTCAGCCCGGCACTCCCCCTTCCCCAGGTGAGCCCCCACCAGCCCCACTGGCCACTGCCCCAGCCAGTCACCCCCTTATATCCAGTCAGACCCCAACACTCCCAAAAGAGCAAGGAGAAGTTGAATTTAAAACTGCCAGGGAGGGGCTTGACCTTCAGGAGAGGGTGGGTAGGAGCAGGTGACCACGTTTCCTGACTGACCACCAGGAAGGAATCAGAAGGAGCCGATGATGGAGGCAGAGGGGGTGCAGACACTCAAGGGGCACAGGGGCTGAGACCCGGTGAGGCCCGTCCTCCTCCCCAGGGTCCCCCGCCAGCTGGGCCGCATCTAAGCGCTTGAGCATCAAGGCAGGGGCCGGGGTCCCCTGGACCTCACGCCAGATGCGTCTGGTCCAGTCCGGCCTCGCCCAACAGACACGGCAAGTCCACTCACCTTGGAAGGCGATGGCCCTCGATGCCAGGGGGTCGTCCTGCGCAGAGGCCCAGCAGGCCTGCAGCAGCAGGGGGAGCAGAGCGCGGGGCAGCCTCATGTCACCGGCGGTCGTGTCACCATGGAGCAGGGGCCGGGGGCAGGGTGGGCTGTAGTGACCGTGATGCTGGCCGGACAGAGAGAAGTCCTGTCTGCTCTCGTTCTGGAGTTTCAGCCCAGGAGGGAGGGAGGGGTGAAGGGAGGAGAGGGTGGAGGAGGAGCCTGGTGGGGGGCGTCTCTCCCAGCTCTGGGTGAGTCACTCCCTCTCCCCTCCCCCTGGAGCCTCTCGGCTGGAGGATTTACCTCCCTGGTTTGTGAGGACTTTTATTTGCTTACAGTTCTCAGGTCGAGTTTAAGAAGTCTGAAAAAGAGTGCATAACCCAAGACGAATTTCCCTGAAACATGTTTCCGGCGTTTCCAGTCTTCGCATGGGATCCACCAGCCTCTTCACCTCCCCCTCACTAACCACTTTCTACAAAGTGGCGCTGTTTGTTTAAATGTTTCAAATCCATGGATCTATCTGACTTGCGAGCTGTCATATAAATACCTCTTCACGGTTTAGTCACATACATATTGACAAAAGATATTTGTTTTTACTCTGGGGAAGCACAGAACAATAACTACACATACATTTGTGTGTGCGTGTGTACTCAGATTGTAGCCCACCAGGCCCTCTGTCCACCGGATTTTCCAGGCAAGGATACTGGAGCAAGTTGCCATTTCCTCTCCAGGGGATCTTCCTGACCCAGGGATCCAACCCGCGTCCCTTGTGTCTCCTGCATTGGCAGACAGGTTCTTTACCAGCTGAGCCACTGGGGAAGCCGAGTGTGTGTGTCGACAGAGACACAGGAAGGACCTGAGGCCCCGCTTCTGAGGACAGGTGTGAAGGCCTCACCCTGGGGCCTGCTGGGGGTGGGCTTGGGGTGAGGCCACACCCACTGCTGCCCCAGAGAACATTCTAGATCTTTCCCGGAGCTGGCACTGATCACACTGGTCTAATATCAGCCGAAATGTTTTATAGTTTATGACATGCAGAAATTGTGTAACCGTAAGAAGTTTGGGAGAACTTTGGAAACCATGCATCTCGGTGACTGCAGCAGCGTCCCTTCCAGTGTCTCCCCGTACCTACTTTCTGAAGCTTGTGGACTGACTTGAGTGGTTTCTCCTGCCCCGAGCCTCACCAGCCCTGCTGTGGGCAATTCTCTCCCTTGCCTTGGGGTCTGCTGCAGGCGCCCAGCTTCCAAGTCAAACAAAGGGCCTCAGCTCCTCAAGCGAGGCTGTTACCTGCCATGGCCTCTTCAAGTCTGTTTTATCTGCAGAGATAACAGGTCTTAGGTTCTTGCGGGTTTGGAGAAGAAATCGAACCATATTGTGCAAAACCAGGAACGTGAGTCTGGGTGGCAGGGGCCCAGCTGAGTGGTTCTGAACACACGAGGTGGACCGGCCTCGGCAGTGTCAACACCCCCACCCCCAGGGCCCAGGCGGGCCCCTGCCCCATCCCTGCAGGGTTTCCGGGAGCCGGGCAGACAGCACAGCTGCCCTGAGGGACTGTCTGCCAGGGAGTAAGGGAGGAAGTTTGGGGCTCAGGGCCCTGCAGTCCCCCACTTGTAGAGAAGAGATAAGACAGGCAGCCGGGTGCTGTTGTCTCTTCCTCTCGCTCCCCCAGGGGCCTTGCTGACCCCTCCCCAGGGCGCTGGTGTCATTCATGTGAAGTCTGAGAGCAGCCTTGGGGGAGCGGGCCTTCCCCACAGCACTGCAGGGACCACAAGGAAGGCTGCCTGGTGGAAGCACCAGAATTCCCCACCTCCAGGGTCACGAAGGGGGTGCTATAGGGACACACTCGGCCGGAGGATGCAAACCCCACCCCCACCCTCCAGCTGCGCCTGGCATCCAGCATCGTAAGAGGTGAGCGAGAGGTCAAGATCCAGTCGGACCGGGGTGGGGGGGGGGGGGGCAGGGCAGGTAGCAGGGCTCCTGCAGGTTTGAACAGATCCACCCCACCACCCCGTGACCCTGTCCTGGTGGCCAAGGTCTCCAGCGGGGAGTCAAGGCCCTGGAGAGGGGCTAGGAGACTTGGGGACAGGAGGCTTGGGGACAGGGCTGTCCCCATGAAGGGCAGGGTGGTGATAGGAGCCCCGCACGCATGCTGGGTGGTTGCTTCAGGGAAGCACGGGTCACTCGCCCCAGGGTGCGGGCTACAGTGTCCTGTGCACCTTGGTGCCCGGAGGCCAGGCGAGTCACTCCCTGGTCTCAGGCCTCTGAGGGGCCCCGGGCCCCTGATGGGAGCCCCCCGGGGGGACCCTCTGAACGGACTTCTGTGCCTCCCCGACCCCTGAGTCACCAGAAGCCTTCAAAAGTAAATGTGAGGCAAGAGGAAGTTGCCACCAGGCCGGTCGTCGGGGTTAAAACCCAACCATAGAGTGGGTGGAAGCTGGGAGGAAACGGCTGGCGTCCGCAGCCAGGAAGGGCCTGTTGCCCAGGCCGTGCTGATGGTGTGGGGCGGGGGGAGGGGGAGGCCTCCCCTTCGTCTCCCTCCCCTCCCCCTCCCTCCCCTCCGTGGAGCAACAGCGCCCCCTCCGCCTCGCGGACGTCCTCACCACAGCTCAGGGCAGGGCAGCACCTCTTTCTAGGGAAGTGATTTTGCTCAGTCGTGTCCAACTCTCTGTGACCCAATGGATCACACAGTCCATGGAATTCTCCAGGCCAGAATACTGGAGTGGGTAGCCTTTCCCTTCTGCAGGGGATCTTCCCAGTCCAGGGATCAAACCCAGGTCTCCCGCATTGCAGGCAGATTCTTTACCAGCTGAGATACCAGGGAAGCCCAAGAATACTGGAGTGGGTAGCCTGTCCTTTCTCCAGGGGGTCTCCCTGACCCAGGAATTGAACGGGGGTCTCCTGCACTGCAGGCGGTTTCTTTACCAGCTGAGCTTGATGCTCCTCTTTTCTCCTTAGCTGTCCTCCTTCCCCTCTCTTCCCACCCTCTTCAGGCAGCAGGTGTGGAGGCGGCCTCCCGCAGCCCCTCGGCCACAGTCAGGGCCTGGGTCGCGCCAGGACCCCCAGGGCACGTTCCCCCCCTCCCCCAGCTGTGGGACCCTCTCTAGGATCTCGTGGGGGGCTACCAGCTTGCTCCAGCCAGGGGCCAGGCCCCACAGACAGAGTCACGCCCAGGAAGCCCAGCGGAGCAACAGCCCAGGGCCTTTGTGAGTGGAGGGTGAGCGGGTTACAGGGGCAAGGAGGGGAGAGCAGAGCATACCACTTCCCACTATGGTCTCCACAGGAGCGCCTCGGTGGTGATGTCCCTGAGACTGGTGATGCTCCCCACGGGTGACACCCCTAGATGGGTGATGCCCCCAGGTGGGTGATGCCCCCAGATGTGTGATGCTCCCACATGGGTGATGCCCCCCAGATGGGTAATGGCTCCTAGATGGGTGACACCCCCAGATCGGTGAAGCTCCCAGATAGGTGATGCCACCAGATGGGTGATGCTCCCACATGGGTGATGCCCCCAGGTGTGTGATGCTCCCACATGAGTGATGCCCCCAGATGGGTGATGCTCCCACATGGGTGATGCCCCCCAGATGGGTAATGGCTCCTAGATGGGTGACACTCCCAGGTGGGTGATGCTCCCAGATAGGTGATGCCCCCAGATGGGTGATGCCTCCAGATGGGTCATGCCTCCAGATGGGTCATGCTCCCACATGGGTGATGCCCCCAGATGGGTGATGCCCCCAGGTGTGTGATGTTCCCACATGGGTGATGCCCTCAGATGGGTGATGCCCCCAGGTGAGTGATGCCCCCAGATGTGTGATGTTCCCACATGGGTGATGCCCCCCAGATGGGTAATGGCTCCTAGATGGGTGACACCCCCAGATGGGTGATGCCCCCAGATGGGTGATGCCCCCAGATGGGTGATGTTCCCACATGGGTGAAGCACCATCTGGCCTGGGCAGGTGAGGAATGTGGACATGCTTCGTGGGCCGTGGGGACACCCGTCGGGCCTCAAGGTCTTTGCTCCTCAGCTGTTAGAACAAGCTCACACCTACAGAGGATGAGACAGGCAGTGTGCCTTGCCATGGGCAATGAGTCCCCCAGAACCTCCTCTCCACATGCTTATAGCACTGTGTCCACACAGTGAAGGTGGCCAGTGGGTGACCCCATGTTGTGCCCCATGCCACCAGTCAAGTGCCAATTCTCTGGGCAGCCTGTTGGTGTAATGTCCAGAACACACAACCGACTGTTTCAGGCCTGGCTCTGTACTCTCGGTGTCCAGGACCTTGGTGGGGGCTAGTCCTCCTTGGCTGATCTGGGCAGCTTCAGAACCCCCACCTGACTCCCTCTCGTCCACCTTCTACAGTCCATCTGCCTCTGTGCAGGCCCAGGGTCCAGGCCACGTGCAGTGAGGTCTCTGGTCTGAGGCAACCATATGGATGGAATCCAGAGGGCCTTCCTCTGTCCCATCGTGGGGTGAGAGTCCCCACGGCCATGGTCAGCTGATGGGTCGGATGGCACTGCCCTTGGGAGCAAAGTCCACTTTGCTGAATGCTGGTTCTGTGGTCTGAAATGGTGCTTTCTGGGAAGAACTGTACATTTATCTTTGCAAACGCTATTTTTCAAGGCAGAAAGAGCTTTTTCCTGTGTCTCCTGATTCAAGGCTTCCCCTGACTCGGGGTAGGTAGGCAGAGATTACCCCCATTGTCTAGATGGGGAAACTGAGGAGGGGTGTCTCAGCCACCTGGTGGATGAGAGACCCATGGGCACAGACCCAGGCCACTGCCCATTGCTGAGCCCTCGCCGCTGAATGTACACCGTCCGGCCCCACCTAGGGCTGCTTCGACCCACACCAGGGTGAGCCATCCTCCACAGTCTCCAAAAATTCAGATTCCTCCTGATAGAACTTTCTAGACCAGAAGGGCCCAGAGGATGGATTGATGGGGGCCCCAGGGATAGAGTGATGTGAGGAGTGTCCCAGAAGCCTGGCTTCCTGAGAGGTGATGGCGGGTGTTTCCAGAATGTCCTGCTCCTTCCTGGGCGTGGGTGATGGAAAGCCGCCTTCATTTATAAACACCAAAGACTCAAACCCTCTTAGCATCTGTTGAACAAAACCCTTTTGATTTCTTTTTAATGCCTCAACTATCGAGTGAATTCCCTCCCAACTTAGAACATGATTCATCAAGAAAAATGTTTTCTGCAGCTACACATGTGGTTTCCATGGCGGTGCAACTCAGCAGAGGTTGGAGCTGGGGGCATCAGACTGGCCTGGCTCCTGTCCCCGCCCCCAGCATGGAGCAACCTCTCCCTCCAGGCTCCGGGGGCTGAGAGGTGTGGACCAGTCATGCCAGACTGCCTGCCCAGGAGGAAGCGCTGGTAGATGGGGCATTTGAGTCACGCTACCCTGCAGGCAGGACCCCTCGAGGAGTGACTCAGGTCCTAACTGACAAGGGGCTTGTGCAAGCCGGTGACAGAAAGGCAAAGAGCAAACAGAAGAAGGGGCCAGGATGGGAAGGGCAGTGCCCACTGATGCCCACGCGTGCTGGCCACTCCGGATGACGGGAGGCCCCCTGGGCCTCAGCCTGCAGAGTGGGTGGGGCACACCCGCAAGGGAGTGTGAATTAGAGCCAGTTCATTGCCAGGAAGGCATCCTACAGACGTATTTGGAAAACCAACAGGAAAACGATGGGTTTTAATTGAAAAAATGTGGCAACACCCCCAGAAAAATCAACAATAGGGATTGTTCAGAAAATTATGGGATCCCTCACTGTCTGAGGTCCACCAGCTGCAGAGAACGGAACTGGACATGCAGGCCTGGTGTGAGAGGCATAGGGGGAGTGTTGGCAGTGGGGGGCTCAGGGGGATGGGCAGCAGCCGGGGGGGGCACAGGGGGAGGGTTGGCAGTGGGGGGCACAGGGGGATGGGCAGCAGCCGGGGGGGGGCTCAGGGGGAGGGTTGGCAGTGGGGGGCTCAGGGGGATGGGCAGCAGCCAGGGGGGGGCTCGGGGGGAGGGTGGGCAGTGGGGGGCTCAGGGGGATGGGCAGCAGCCGGGGGGGGGCTCAGGGGGAGGGTTGGCAGTGGGGGGCTCAGGGGGATGGGCAGCAGCCGGGGGGGGTCTCAGGGGGAGGGTTGGCAGTGGGGGGCTCGGGGGGATGGGGGCACAGGGGGAGTGTTGGCAGTGGGGGGCTCAGGGGGATGGGCAGCAGCCGGGGGGGGGCTCAGGGGGAGGGTTGGCAGTGGGGGGCTCGGGGGGATGCGGGCACAGGGGGAGGGTTGGCAGTGGGGGGCTCAGGGAGATGGGCAGCAGCCAGGGGGGGGCACAGGGGGAGGGTTGGCAGTGGGGGTGTGTGGGGGGATGGGCAGCAGCGGGGGGGGGGGCACAGGGGGAGGGGCAGCAGAGCCTTTGTGCAGACCCGGCAGTTCTCCCCACTTGTCAGGGGAGGCTCTGGACACCCAGCTTCTGGCCACCAGGTCCCTGGGCAGGAGGGGCTCAGCCTCATCGCTCCTGCGTTCACAGCCCTTGGTGCTTCCCTGGGAAGCTGAGGGGCTGTCACCAGGCTGCCCCACCCCTCCCACCCCAGCTGCCCCGAGAAAATCCATGAGTCTGACTGGCCCGTGTCCCAGAGACATGCGCTGGCCTGATTTACTCTGTCATGTTGCTCAAGAGCCAAGAGTCGGGTCCTCTGGTCGGTTGGAATCCGATAGAGGCTGTGGTTGTGTTTGAAAAAACAGTGAAAAGGCAAGGAAATGGAGAGAGAGGAAGGGGAGAGGGGGGGGCGGGGGAGGGAGGGGGAGGAGAGGGAAGGACCCTCCTGACAGACGGTCTGTGATGGACACTGTGTGGGGGCTGCCCTCGCGTCCAGGGTGGTGGGGCTGGGCCGCTGCCCATCTGATAGACCTGTGGCTGAGGGTCGCCCCCTGGCTGGCACTGTGACATGGCCTGTCACAGTCGGGGAGGGGGGCTGGCATGGGGGACCACACCATGCCCCGTTCGAGGCTGGTCGAGCACTCATAACCGTCTGCTTCACCAAGTTCCCAGGGGCTTCGGCTGGGGTGCTTCCTGTCTTTGGGGAGGGTGCCCCCACCTTTGTTAACAAGGGCATTTATTTGCCCTGAGTGGGTTGGGGGGGTAGACATAGGGTCTGGAGGACAGGCTGAGACACAGGACCCGGCTGCAGGTCTGGAGGGGTTAATCTTCCCCCAGCTACCTCATGCTGGCCTCTGGTTCTGTGGAAAAACCAAAACATCTGGCAATAAAATGTCTCTAATGGGCTCTGAGGCTGCGGGAGAAGCTTGGCCGCCTGCCTTGGAGACGGCGAAGGTTTAGACAGAACTTGGGGGCCCGTGGGAGGCCCAGCCAGGACCCAGGGGGAGGGGGCTTCCCAGGCAGCTACAGACCCAGCCGCCCACCACCGTCTCCCGTGGGCCCAGAGCCCACCCGCTAGGGCCCCGGCTGCCAGAGCATTCCGGCAGACAAAGGTCACTCCTGCCCTGCTGGTATTTGGGCCAGGGGTCCCGAGGCAGAGGCCCTGTGGGGTGGCCAGCCCTGTCCTGGCCCCTTGAAGGTGCAACCAGGCTCCAGAAGGGCAAGGCCCCCATATCCAGGGTCCCATACACAAAAGAGGATTCCAAGGAAGGAGGATTGGCCAGGCGGAGGATGACCTCAGCCCTGGGTCACCGTGGCCCCTGGCCAGCAAGCCCCCCTCCTTGCTTCCTGCCCTGATATTCCCAGAACCAGAGCATCTGCAGAGGGCCACTGAGCCCCTTCGACCCTCAGCCTGACCGAACCACAGCTCTGGGAAGCTGCCAGTGTCCAGCCAGCTTACCCCAAGGTCCAGAACCCCAGGAGCCGAGGCAGTCGGACTGGAGAGGTCCAGCCCTGTCCCCTGATGTGTGACCTCAGGCCAGCCACATCAGCTCCAAAAATTGTCCAGAGAAATTCCGCCTTGCTCGGGGTGGGAGCTGGTGGGGGGTGGGGTGATAACGACAGCAGGGTTGGGGTAGGGGCATGGTGCTGGCCTGGAGTCTTGCTGGCGAGCTCCCCACGAGGCCGGGGGATGTGGACACTGGTCCAGTGGGCCTGCCCTCCTGAGCCCGAGTCCACGTTTGGTCTCCATTTTTCCCACGTTTTGCATCACCTCTGGGATGAGTGGCGCTGAGCGTGCGTGGGGGGCAGGTGTGTGCTCGGGGTGAATAGCTGGGGTTCTCTGGAACACATGGGGCCTGGTTGACCTCTGCTCATCCTCGGCCGTCCAGTCAAACCCCAGAGAGAGTGTGCAGAACAGAACACTGATGTTCCAGGGAAAGGGGCCTCCAGAGGCCATGGTTTTAAATTATTCCAAAGAAGCACCATTAAAGCCTATACTTCCCACTATGTGTCAGTGAGCCCGGGTGTGGGACTGACGGGGAGACCTAGTCTGCCCTGTGTCGGGCTATGGGTGTGTGCAGGGTCTGGGACACCATCCAGGGAGAGGCTGAGGGAGATGAGGCCCTCATCTCTGACTCCCCAGCCATGAGGCTGACACCCCCAGGCTTCAGGACTGGGACTGAGGGTCTCTGTGGGCCATGGGCTGGCACCAGTGGACACATGTGGAAGCAGGCGCTTACATCTGACACTGGCTGGAATTGGGGGGGGGGGTCTCTGTCTGTGGGCCCTCTGCTCACCCTAGGCCCTCTCCCTGGGCGTGGCAGGAGAGTTGGGTGCAGAACTCCTGGTCAGCACCCCTTCCCTCCCACCAAACCCGCTGGACACTCAGGACCACGGGGGATGCCTGGAGAAATCATACATGGTCACTTGGGACAGGCGAGTGTGCTGGGCCTGGGGCGCCCTCTGCTGCCCACAGGGGCCTCGTGCAGAAGCCGCCCCCCCCAACCCCCCCACCTCCGCCCCGCCGCCTTGGCCCGCCCAGCCTCGTCCAGGGCCTGAGGCCCCAAGGGGCAGGTGGAGCATCTGTATCGAGGTGGGAGCGCCCAGCGGACGGCCATGGACAGAAACGTCAGGGCAGGCATGGGTCTCCTCAGGGGTGTTCCACCGTTTTCTCACATGTTCTGGGCAGCTCTTGTTCAGCTTTGTGCTCTGTCTTAGGTTATTTTACTATCGCAAGCAGGGTCATCTCCCCCCCACACTGAGTTCATAACCTGACACTTTAGAATTATTTTCTGGGGTCGTTTATCCTGCGTTCTGGAAGGTTTCACAGGTGCAGTCCAGTCAGAGCTGTGTCCTCTTTTCCAGGTGTTTTGTCTCTACAGCTTTCCCCATCCATCCCGTTGGCCTCCTGCACATGCCAAGTAGTGGACACGGAGGGCCTGGCAGCGCCCGGCTCAAACCCTGTCATGGGCTAGCACACTATTCCTAGCACTGGAGGCTCACGTTTGCACCTGCTTTGGAGAACGGCCCTGACCACTAAAGTAGCGTTTATGGACACCTGGGAGGTGAGGTCCACCCCATGGGGCAGCCGCAGCCCCCACGGAGGGATGGGTCCAGGAGCCACAATGGCAAATGCTGTTGCCTCCAAGAGATACTCACCCCTAGGGCTCTGTGGGGCCAGGTCAGTCAGTCTTGCCTGCGTGTTCCTGATAATCGAGGCTCTGCTTCTACTTAAGCAAGTATCATAATTAGCATCAGAAAGTTAACATTGACCAGATAACACTGCCTAATCTACAGAGCATATTCAAGTGCTTTTAATCATCACAGTAGCATGCTTTACAGCAAAGAGGAAAATTATACACACACACACACACACACACACACACACACACACACACCCCTACTGCCTGGGTCAGCCAGAGATCACGTCTTAGGCCTGGCTATCAGACCTCTTCAACCTCTTCTTTGCCTTTCTGACTTGACTTTTTTGAGGAGTCAGGACACTTGGTTTGTAAAATGCATCTCACTTTGGGTTTGCCTGATGTTCCCTCCTGATCAGCTTCAAGCTGTGTGTTCCTGGCAGGAATTCTGAGCCCTTCTTAGAACATGGGGTCAGGCGTCTCCTGAGGTCCAAGTGTTCTGCCAGGAATATCATGGCTGATCAGCTCCCAGGTAAAGGGATGTCTACCAAGATTTCCACTCAGAGGTAGTAAGATCTTTATAACCTTGAGACAGTCTTCTGATTTATTGTAATACCAATTAAAAAGTATATAGCTCCCTTGCTAAGACTAGGGATGGGGCACTCTCTGTCCCCCTTCTGATGTCTATGTCAGAAGCTTTCTCACTTTAATAAAACTCTGCTACACAAAAGCTCTTGAGTGATCAAGCCTGGCCCCTGGTCCTGAAGCTAAATCTTCTTCTTCAGAGATCATGAAGCGGACACCGTTCACCATAAGCTATCAGCATGCAGTGCCCTGGAGGGTCTCCCAGTCAGCATGCAGATCCTGGTGGCAGATGTGCCCTGATGGGGCTTCCCTTGGGCAGTCCAGTGGGGTTGCAGTGACCTCAGCCAAGGTCTGTTGCCTCTACCATGAGTGTCTTCATTTGCTGTGCATGTTCAGTTCAGTTCAGTTCAGTCGCTCAGTTGTGTCTGACTCTTTGCGACCCCATGAATTGCAGCAAGCCAGGCCTCCCTGTCCATCACCAAATCCCAGAGTTTACTCAAACTCAGGTCCATCGAGTTGGTGATGTCATCCAGCCATCTCATCCTCTGTTGTCCCCTTCTCCTCCTGCCTCCAATCCCTCCCAGCATCAGGGTCTTTTTCAATGAGTCAACTCTTTGCATCAGGTGGCCAAAGTATTGGAGTTTCAGCTTCAGCGTCAGTCCTTCCAATGATTGCCCAGGACTGATCTCCTTTAGGATGGACTGGTTGGATCTCCCTGCAGTCCAAGGGACTCTCAAGAGTCTTCTCCACACCATAGTTCAAAAGCATCAATTCTTCAGTGCTCAGTTTTCTTCACAGTCCAACTCTCACACCCATACATGACCACTGGAAAAACCATAGCCTTGACTAGATGGAACTTTGTTGGCAAAGTAATGTCTCTGCTTTTGCATGGGGGCTATCCAAATACTAGTGTTTCCTGTGAAATACAAATACTTGTGTGAGGAGACCCCAGAAGAATGTTTGCAGCAGTGACCTTTATAACAGTGAAAAGCAAATAGAACTGCAAATAACCCCAATTCCACTTGCAGTGAGCAGATACATGTGACCGGAATGCTGTTTGACCCTAAAAATGTGTAGGCCACAGTGTCAGTGGCCACAGAAAAAGCCACGTGAAAAAATGCTTGTAATAGAAAATGCCCTTAGCATGATTAAATTTATCAGCATTAAAAACTGTGCAAAATGAAACAATGCTGTGCAAGGAGGGAGGAGGTAAAATATATAGGGCAGGTGATAAAACAGTCAAAGTCCAGGTGTGGTTTCCAGAGGGTAGAGAAGGGAGGCTGGGCAGAGGACCCCCACCTTCAGAGGACGTGTAGGAAGCAAATATGTTTATTGACTTTTATATTAACCAATATATTTATTATTTTTAAGTTCATTTCCCCCTGTGGATCTGAGATTTCATCTGCTGTTGTTTCCAACATAGCATCAGTCCTACCCCCTCCTTGTGACAAAGGTCAGGTGTATTATAGGCCCAATGATACAATTTTATAGATACCATTTTCTACAATTGTTTTTAAGTCAGGAAAAAAAGAAATATGTAATTGTACTGTCTCTATAATTAAGTAAATACTAACTTTACTGGTGCTCTTGGTTCATGAGTTTGTGTCGACTTGAATTGCTGTCTGAGGTTCTGTGCTTCTAGCTCAAAGAAATTCCCATAGTATGTCTTGTTCGGCAGGCCCACTAACAATAAACCTTCTCAGTTTTTGTTTACCTGCAAGTTTATTTATTTTATCTTCATTTCTGAAGGATAGTTGTGCTAGATATAAGAGCCTCAGTTGACAGCTTTTTGCTTCGAGTACTTGAATATGTCATCTGCCTATCTTTGATTCTGATGAGAGGTCAGCAGTTACTATGCTTGGGGTTCCCTGTGTGTAGCTGGTCATTTTTCTCCTACTGCTCAAATCTTTCTCTCTTTGAGCTCACCTCAACCCACTCCAGCCATGACCATGGCACTTGGACAACCTTCTTTTTCCTAGAATCTACTTATATTATCATCTTATAACATTGTAGCCCTGTCTGGGTACATGGCCTGCAGATGGCCATGGCCTGCAGGCATTACTGAGGACAGAACCTTTGCTTGAAGATCAGGTTTCTGCCCCTTAGATATAACCTCCCCTTCTCTCAAGTTAGTTTTACAATTAAAGCATTTTCTTTTTTTAAAAAAATTGAGAGGGCTTCCCTGGCGGCTCAGTGGTAAAGGATCTGCCCGCCAGTACAGGAGACACGGGTTTGATTCCTGATCCAGGAAGATGCCATATGCCTCGGAGCAACAGCCCGTGAGCCACAGCTTCTGAGCCTGTGCTCTAGAGCCCACGAACTGTAACTACCAAAGCCCACATGCCCTAGAGCCCACGCTCCACAACAAGGGAAGCCACTGCAATGAGAAGCCCGCACACCACAACTAGAGAGTAGCCCCCACTCTCCACAGCTAGAGAAAAGCCCCACTGCCGCAGCGACGACTCAGCACAGCAATAAAGAAATAATTTATTTTAAAAACTGAGATCCAAAATATTGGACTTCAATATTTTGACTGTGATGTGTCTAGGTGTGCATCTCTCTGTGTTTATCCTATTAGAGATTGTGAAGTTTCCTGGATACATAGATTGTTGTTTTTCATTAAATTTTAAAGCTTTCAGCCATTATTCTAGTGAATTTTTTTTTCCCACTGTCTTTCCTTCTGGCATCTCATTATGCACATGTAGGTGTTTGAACAATGCCCCACAATTCCTGGAGGCTCTGGTCATTCTTCTCTACCTTTTTTTTCTTGAAATCATGAAGTTAAATCATCTCTTTTGATCTATCTTCAAGTTCACTGATTTTTTTTTTCTTCTGTTAGCTCAGGTCTACTATTGAGTCCCTCTAGTCAATTTTTGAGTTCTGTTATTACACTTTTCAACTCCAGATTTTCCATTTGGTTCTTTTTCTTTTTTCATCATTGAGTTACTTCCGCAGCTGCCAGGATTCTCCCTGTGGAGCAGGACCTGTGGAGGTGGGAGTTAGGGTGGAGCTGGCAGGTGCCCCTTTTGGCTGCCACCCTCCACATGGTAGGTTCTTCCATGGCACATGGTGGGGACACAGGACCTGCTGCCTTTTATCAGCTGCCATGCTGCCCCATCCACCCAGAGCCTGGGGAGACAGGCTTGGCTTCTCCACGCCCCACACCTGGGCGCTGCCCCGACCTTGAGAGCCGTGGCCTCTGCTGTCTCCCTGAGTCTCCACAGGTTTTGTGGAGTGAATGCTTCTTCCAGTGGCTCCTTTGCAGATTCTGGCTGATGCTCTGCCTCTCTCCTTGGGGGAGAGGTTCCACCGAGCTCCTCACATTTGACTTAAAGTGAGCATATGCTTCAGTTTAGTTCAGTTCAGGAGCTCAGTTGTGTCTGACTCTTTGTGACCCCAAGGACTGAAGCACGCCAGGCTTCCCTGTCCATCATCAACTCCCTGCGCTTGTTCAAACTCATGTCCATCTAGTCAGTGATGTCATCCAACCATCTCATCCTCTGTCATTCTCTTCTCTTCCTGCCTTCAATCTTTCCAAGCATCAGGGTCTTTTCCAATGAGTCAGTTCTTCACATCAGGTGCCCAAAGTATTTGACTGTAAGCATCAGCTTCAGTATCAGTCCTTCCAATGATTATTCAGGACTGATTTCATTTAGAATTGAATAGTTGGATCTCCTTGCAGTCCAAGGGGCTCTCAAGAGTCTTTTTCAACACCACAGTTCAAAAACATCAATTCTTTGGCATTCAACTTTCTTTATGGTCCAACTCTCATCCATACATGACTTCTGGAAAAGCCATAGCTTTGACTAGATGGACCTTTGTCAGCAAAGTAATGTCTCTGTTTTTTAATATTCTGTCTAGGTTGGTCAGAGCTTTTCTTCCAAAGAGCAAGTGACCCCATGGACTATACAGTCCATGGAATTTTCCAGGCCAGAATACTGGAGTGGGTAGCCTTTCCCTTCTCCAGGGAATCTTCCCAACCCAGGGATCAAACCCAGGTCTCCTACATTGCAGGTGGATTTTTTACCAGCTTAACCAGAAGGGAAGCCCAAGATTACTGGAGTGGGTAGCCTATCCCTTCTTCAGCAGATCTTCCTGACCCAGGAATTGAATTGAGGTCTCCTGCATTGCAGGCAGATTCTTTACCAACTGAGCTGTCAAGGAATCCCAGGCATATGCTTAGACAATAGGAAATAAACAATAAATCTCACTTATGTGAGAACATGTGATGCAAAACAGCCAGCCCTGGACCCACCATCCCCAGTGTAGAACTTGGGATCCCACACCCAACAGTCATTCCCACTCCAGCACCGTTGACTGTGAGACTGGGAAACTCTCCTTGTAATTCCTTCCCCCAAGTCCTGTTTTCCTTGGGGGTCTTTGTGTCAGAAGGTGGGTCTCTCAACACCCTCCTCCTCCCTGGTGGACCTGAGGCCAAGCTGACTGTCTCTACAGCTTGAGGTGTGATTGGTGCTGGGTCATGAGGTGCATGCAGGAAGCACCCCCTTTCTGGGCTCCACCATGCACCAGGGCTGGAGCATCTCTCTTTCTAACTATGTGTGCAGCCCCCTTCCCCATCCCACATCACCCAGGAGAACAAGGGGTCTCCAGGTCCTCAGTTAACTGGCTGCCTGGCTTAGAACTTGTCAAACTAGCCCTTGGCCTCTGTGGGAGAGAAAGCTGCTGGAAGCTGGCTCTGAGACCTGTCTAGCAACCGAGGCCGGTGGGCATCCCAGCCATCCAAGGAGAGGCCCTGGAACAGCCTGGCTGCCCCCTCTGATTTGCCTTCAGTCCGCTCCTCACTGGGTTATTTGTAAAGCGATGTTTTCTCCACATGCCCTTCAGCCCTTGTTTATCTGAAGATCAGAAGCACACCCAGGAGACGGGGCTGGGGAGCCGCCCTTCCTGGGGTCAGCACCCATGCTCCTCTGAGCTGCACAGCTGAAAGGGGGTGGTGGGAGCGTTTGCCAGATTTTCAGACAAAGTCAGGTCCGGTTTTACATGCTGGCTGGATCTTGCTTTGAATAAATAGAATAGATCTTGTTTAGGGCATAAATAGAAAGTAATAGAGCCTAGAAGGCCTGTGGAAAAGGAATGCAAATGATCCAGGGATTAAACAACTTGTTAAATTCTCTGTTCATGGTCTCTGTGAGTTAACCAGATACACAAGGGGAGTCGCGTATCCGGTCAGGAGCCGAACAACACCTCCTGGACACCAGCAACCTAACTGGAAGCCAGAAGCAGGCTGGATGCTGGAGGGGCCTTGCACGCGCTGGCCCTGCCCCATGCCATGAGAAGACACCCTGGGCTGATCCTGAGCAGAAAATGCTCCACTCACATGGGGAGCAAGCTTGTCCTCCTCCGGGGGAGAGCAGGAAACCACCTACCTAGCTGGCCTCCCACGAGCTGGGTGGGGGGTCCTTGTCCTGCTAGTTCACCGGGACCATGAGGTCCCTGTCTTCCGGCAGCAGACAGAGTGCAGAAGTCTCAGTGACGGGACGTGGCTTGACCCTACGTGGGGCCACTGGCTCAGCCCAAGCCCAGGGTGGGAGCGGCAGATGCCATCAGGTTGGTGCCTACCACCTGGTATCAGAGCCCACCTGGGCCTGGTGCTCCTGCTGGGCAGGCTGGTTGGCCCCCTCGGTAAAGTGGGTGGGTGGGCTCTTGTTTCTGGGCTTGTCTGGCCTCAGTAGTGGTTCATCTGTGTCCGAAAGGGGGTTGACTTGCTCTTCGCCAGGATGGGTGGACGTAGGGTCTGCGTGAGGGCTTGGCCAGCTGGTTCCCGCACAAGGCCCATGGCTGACGGTGCAGAGGCCCCCAGCGTTCACCCCCTTGTGCAGCAGGAGGAGCCCCACGTGTGATAAAAAACCAGACCCCAAGGTCACAGGGAAGCAGGAAGTAGCTGGAGGTGGGCTGGCCGCTGTGGCTGATCCTGGAGGTGGCGAGACCACAGCATTGCCTGACTCAGCGGGTTTGCTGAGAATCCCATCTCAGGCCCCCGCTGCCCCAGATTTCCCCTCAGAACCCCCAAGCTGGGGCTCATCCTCAGCTGCTGGGGGTTCGGCAGGTCTGGGCACCCGGCCCGTCCAGACAGGGGTGGGGCCACGTCCCAGTGCCTCTGCCCAGCCGGGCCAGCCTCCCAGCCACAGCACCAACCCCGCCCACCACTGCTGTTTGGGAAGAACTGGCCTTGTCGGCTGTTCTGCCTCCTCTGCCCCCTCCCTTCCTGGAGCCCTGGCCAAACTGCCCAACCGGTCGTTTCCATATTCGAACTTGGGCTGGATCCTGGTGCTTCTCCAGAGGCCCTGCTGGGTGGGGGACTGGTTGAGACTCACAGGCTCCTCCGGGGACAAAGTCCCTTCATGGCAACCCCCAGGGGACACTGTGGCCTGTGGGGAGACTCCGTGTGGACGTGGGTCCGGCCTCACCTCATGTCAGATGAGTTCCTGAGAGGCCCGCACGCCTCCAGCCCTGGTCTCGAGGAGCGTGTGGAGCCTTTAGGACAGATGTGGCCCCTAGGTGGTACCAATGTGAGTTTTCACATAGAAGTCCAGTCTCCAGGAAGAGACTGCGTGGCCTCTTCCCAGGGTGCACGTGTGCTCTGCCTATTGAAAACATGTGTCCTGCTCAGCGATCACATGTGTCCTGACCCCCTGGGCCACACCTGCTGCCACACCTGAGCTAAGCCTCCGCAGGCCAGGACAGCTGTTGGCCTCACATTGCAGCATGGGCGCCCCCTGCCGTCGACTTTGTCCCCCGGGGGAAAATAATCAAATCGTCTGTAATAGTAATAAAAAGAGTTTTATTTGAGCCAAACTGAGAACCATAGCCTGGACGACAGCCTCTCAGATAACTCTGAGGAACGGCTCCAAGGAGCTCCGGTTTCAGCAGTTTTATGTCTTTCAGAACAAAGAGCATTAGTAGGTCAGGGTTGCATTCCTTCAAGCTTTCAAAAAAAAAAAAAAAAAAGACTAGCAAGTACCTAGGGAGTCAGCTTGCATCTTGTTTTTTTTTTTAATTTTTATTTTTTATTCTTAAGTATATTTTTTTCCCAATTATTTTTATTAGTTGGAGGTTAATTACTTTACAATATTGTAGTGGTTTTCGCCATACATTGACATGAATCAGCCATGGATTTACATGTGTTTCCCATTCTGAACCCCCCCAGCTTGCATCTTGGAAGAAAAGTTAAGACAAACCTAGATGGCATATTAAAAAGCAGAGATATCTCTTTATCACCGAAGGTCCATATAGTCAAAGCTATGGTTTTTCCAGTAGTCATGTATGGATGTGAGAGTTGGACCATAAAGAAGGCTGAAGAACTGATGCTTTCGAACTGTGGTGTTGGAGAAGAGTATTGAGAGTCCCTTGGAGTGCAAGGAGATCAAACCAGTCAATTTTAAAGGAAATCAACCTTGAATGTTGATTGGAAGGACTGATGTTGAAACTGAAGCTCCAATAGTTGGGCCACCTGATGCGAAGAGCCAACTCATTGGAAAAGACCCTGATGCTGGGAAAGATTGAAGGCCGGAAGAGAAGGGGGTGATAGAGGATGAGATGGCTGGATGGCATCACCGACACAATGGACATGAGCTTGAGCAAACTCTGGGAGATTGTGAAAGACAGGGAAGCCTGGCATGCAGCAGACCATGGGATCACAAAGAGTTGGACATGCCCTAGCAACTGAACAAGAACAACAAGCGAGTCAGCACAGCCTTGGCACCTGGGAGCGAGTCTTATCATCAAAGGACCAGCACTGGCACCCCAGGAAAGGAGGCATTTAATCTTTACTTTTAATGTGAACACTCTTTACTTCTGGTCCATGCACCCTTTCCCATTAATAATTAAAGTAGATTTACAGTATAAATTTGACAGGCCACAAACAGGCTGTTTCACCAGCATAAAATTCAAGTGAACTCCTGTATGAGCCAGAAGACCTTCCCCACTCCTCGGTGTGAAATTTCCTTGCACGAGTGGCCTCAGGCCAAGGCTGAAGGCCCAGGGCTTGAGAACCATCACCCAAATCCCCACAAAGTCTTGTCCTCAGGGCGCCCATTGGTCTGCAGCAGGAGGCTGTGGAAACAGACAGGCATAGGCCTGGGACTGGGGGCCAGGTGGGAATACGTGAGGCCAGATGGAGTCGGATGAGGCCAGGTGGGGACAGGTGAGGCCAGATGGGGCCAGCGGGCCAGGGGGCTAGTGCTCAGACCCGAAGGCGGGGAAGTGTTCCTTCCCAGGCAGGGAACTAAGCCAGCTTTCTTCCCAGGTGGCTGATTCTCGCTCAGGCAGCCCCAGGAGTGAATATAATTCTCGTGGGGCCAGGGGTCTCCAGAACTGCTTTCAGGCACCGGCCCATGATGGGGATTGAAAGCGTGCTAACCTGGATGCTTAGATGTGCCAGGTTGGGCGGGGCTGAGGCCCTGGGTTGAGGTCTGGGTTTCAGGTGCCCCAGCTGTGGGCCCCCTCCCTGATGACTTCCCTCTTCCTGTTCACCTTTCGATAGAGAAACACATTCCTCAGGGTGTATGGGGAACATCTCTCTACAGGAAGCACAGCTGCAGGTACAGGTGGAGGTTGGACCGGACATGACAACAGGTGCAAGAGGAAGAGCAGGTGACAGTAGCCGGGTCCTGTCAGGGAGACTGGGAGCCGCTCACAGGTCAGGGAACCTCCTACTGGTGAGGGAGCTGCCCACCTGGTCAGAGAGCCCCCAGGTGGAGATGCAGATCCGGAACAGTGCCGAAATGCAGAAAACAAAAGCAGCAGGTGCAGAGGAAACACAGAAGTAACAGAAGACTCAGGTCTCTCCTGTCAGTTGGGGCAAATGGAGGTGAGAATCAGTAAAGTTCTAAGCCTTGACCTGATGGGTCCCTCCGGTGTTGTTACCAAGCGCAGCAGAACATTGCGCTCTAATGCTTAAAGTCTAATGGACTTTGGTGGGTTCACCATGTCTTTGTGATTAATGGCTTCATCTGAGAATTTCTCACCCTGACAAAAAGGGTACATTTTCCCCTTCAGGTGTTTAAGGAGACAAAGAAAACCTCAATAAATTGAGAGATCACATTCTCTAGATGAAGTGCAAAAAAATTTTTTAGGCATTAATAATGGAAATAGGAAAAAAAAATCCTACCAGGAAAAAACCCCACAAACTCTCCAATAGCCACTGGTTCTAAAATGAAATAAAGCCTCAAAGATAGGCTATTTAGAAAATAATATATAAGTAAAAACACTAGAACCTATGGGATATGGTTAAAATATAAAATAAGGTTAAAAATAAAATATAAATTAAAAAAGCATATTTAAAAATATCTCTATTTAGGTGAAAACAAGTGAATATACAATTGGTTTTTAATGTGATATGCAAGAAAACAAATTTTAAAACAGAAGAAAACCAGAAGAAAAGAATTACTAAAAGTAAACATGGAGTAATTGAAATAGAAAAGTAATAGAATAATAAACCCACAAGCAGATCTTTGAGAGAAAAAAATCGATAAAATAGATAAAAACACTAGACAATTCCATCAAGAATAATAGAAAGAGAAACAAACACAGAATTTTAAGAAGAGAACAGGAAATAAGCAGAGCAGCAGAGGAAATGAAAGGATCCTCTCAATCCAAGACAAACAAAGGGTGAAGCAGATAATCCTCCAGGAAACACCGGCTGCCAAAGCTGGCCCAGAGAGCAGCATCTGAACTTGCCCCATCCCCGGGAGCCCCCCAATGCCCGCCCCTCCCCGCTGCAAGCTTCTCCTCCGGTGGGGCCACAGTCCTGAGTCTTTAGCCTGTGGGGGCACCAGCACTCCCCACAAGGTCGGCCATGACAGCACCGGGGCCAGGACACGAACCTCGGTGAGTCCGCAAGGGATGCTGGTTGGGCCTTTACGGCCATGGAGAGGATCTGGGAGGACAGGATGCGCGAGCTGGTTTCCACCTGGGTCTTAGTCTTGCTCTGAGGGTTGGAGGGCTGCATAGTTGGAAGACTGTCTTTCATTCCATGTCTTTTGTTTTACCTGAACATTTAAAACCCTAAGGACCTGCGTTACTTTATCAAGAAAAGATAGTGAAACAAAGATTGACCAGTGTGCACCGATGGATGATGGATGAATAGAGCGTGACCCACATGATGGAATACTGTTCGGCCTCAGGAAGGGGGGACATTGACAAGTGCTACCACATGGGTGAACCTTGAGGACACTGCGCTCAGTGACATAAGCCAAACACAAAAGGACAAATACTGGGCAATTCCCTTACCTGAGGTCCCTGGAGGAGTCAGATCCATAGAGACAGAAGGTAGATGATGGGGCCGGGGACCAGGGACTGGGGAGGGGCCAGGGAGTCAGTGTTTCAGGGGCAGAGCTTCAGTCCGGGAGATGAAAAGGCTCTGCAGGTGGTCTACCGCTGGGCAAATGTGCTTCATGCAACTGAGCTGTGCTCTCAAAAATGGCCAGGATGGCAAGGTTTATGCTATATATGAAAGTGAAAGTGTTAGTCGCTCAGTCATATCCAACTCTTTGTGAGTCCATGGACTGTAGCCCGCAGCCCACCAGGCTCCTCTGTCCATGGGATTCTCCAGGCAAGAATACTGGAGTGGGTTGCCATTCTTGTCTCCAGGAATCTCTCAATGCAGGGATCAAACCTGGGTCTTCTGCATTGCAGGTAGATTCTTTACCATCTGAGTCACCAGGAAAGCCCTACATTTTGCATAAAAGGGCACGTAAAAACTTTTTATGCAGATGACACCACCCTTACGGCAGAAAGCGAAGAAGAACTAAAGAGTCTTTTGATGAAAGTGAAAGAGGAGAGTCAAAAAGTTGACCTAAAATTCAACATCCAGAAAACCAAGATCATGGCATCTGGTGCCATCACTTCATGGCAAATAGATGTGGAAACAATGGAAACAGTGACAGACTTTTATTTTTGGGGGCTCCAAAATCACTGCAGATGTGACTGCAGTCATGAAATTAAAAGACACTTGCTCCTTGGAAGAAAAGCTATAACCAACCTAGACAGCATATTAGAAAACAGAGACATTACTTTGCCAACCACGGTCTGTCTAGTCAAAGTTATGGTTTTTCCAATAGTTATGCATGGATGTGAAATTTGGATTATAAAGAAAGATGAGCACCAAAGAATTGATGCTTTTGAACTGTGGTGTTGGAGAAGACTCTTGAGAGTCCCTTGGACTGCAAGGAGATCCAACCAGTCCATCCTAAAGGAAATCGGTCCTGAATGTTCATTGGAAAGACTGATGCTGAAGCTGAAACTCCAACACTTTGGGCACCTAATACGAAGAACTTACTCATTGGAAAAGACCCTGATGCTGGGAAAGATTGAAGGCAGGAGGAGAAGGGGATGACAGAGAATGAGATGGTTGAATGGCATCACTGACTCGATGGATGTGAGTTTGAGTAAGCTCTGGGAGTTGGTGATGGACAGGGAAGCCTGGTATGCTGCAGTCCATGGGGTCGCAAAGAGTCGGACAAGAATGAGCGACTGAACTGAACTGAAAAACTTTTTATATGAAAAGTAAACTAGTCCTAGTGCAGCCTGGACAGCGACTCTCCCAGGAGCCTCGCTGGGTGCCCCCTGGCGGCCAGGGCACTGTGGCCGGGCAACCTCCCCTGGCGTGATTGGATGCCCAAGGCAAGGGCCTGCGTGGCCCAGGGAAACGTTCATAGTAGTGGTACACAGGTCACTGCTTGACAATCTGTTCTCTGGGGGACAAGCCTGAAGGGGGCATTTCCCTGATTCTGTGATGTAAACGCTGCATGGCAGAATGTCAAACTAATCACATGGGCTCTCAGGGTGTGGGACTGGGGGAGGGTCACCGAGCTGGAATGACTGCCCTGCTGCCCAGCATTCATCTGTGCCCGGGTGTACCACCCACTCCGGAAGTAGCTCTCCACCCAGCTCGCTCCCCTCCCGTGTCCTCCTTGAGCTACCATCCCCGCTGCATCAGAGACAAAAACACACGAGTAAGTTTTGAATGTGAATTCTTTTTGTCTTCTTTGGCTTCAATGTCTGCATTTTAACCGCATGGAACAATCAGGTTGTGAAAGGAAAAGCGAAGTGGAGTCAAGGATGCTCCAAGCGTCTCTCAGATGGAGCCAGAGGCCTCCGAGGATTGGACTTATGTAGTCCCAGCCTGAATGGACTCTGAGCCCGTGACTCAGTAAAGTCACCCAGAACATCTCCAGAACCTGGAGACGGCCTCTCTACTTACCAGGCCCTGGCCCTAAAACGACTCGTGGTCCCTTCAGGACAAGTATATTCCAGCTCCTGTCAGGGTCAGGCCAGGCAACTTTGAGCAAAAAGGCCTCATGGCTTTTTGCCTTCAGCGGTCCCTGATTCTCTTCCCTGAACACCTTTCCCAGGTTACCTGAATCTGGGTCTCCTAGATTGCAGTTTTTAAGACCCCAAGTAAACTCCTTTCTTTTGTGCTGCCACTTGATTATTTTGGTTGATAAGATCTGGAATATGGACTATTCCACAAGATACTTGTCCTTGAGTCAAAGTTACAGAATTCCACACGAACCACCAAAAAGAATGAATTCTGCATAAACCACTACCCCAGCCTGACACCAACCCCAGACCTGCAGCCTTGCTGCAGAGACTCAAACAGAAGAGCAAAAGCTTTGGAAGCTTTGCTGACACTGGAGTCACCACACAGCAGGGGGGATGGGACTCCATCAGGTCATGGGTCAGAGTGCATCCATCCCAGCTGGACAAGTGCAAGCCCCTGGTGGTTGCTGGCTCCACTTGAGAGACTCCTGGAGCACTGCTTCTTTCTTCCATCAAAATCGAACACCTGAGATGAATGGAATTAAATAAATGGAAAGACAGAAGTTCTTAACAGAGAAAGAAAAATTATAAAAAGAACCTAATGGAAATTCTAAAATTCGAAAATAAAATGTCTGAAAAAGATTTGCAAATCACATATCTGACAAAAGACTTGTATCTGGAATATATAAAGATCTCTTCACACTCAGCAATAAGAAAACAAACAGCCCAATGAAAAATGATCACCGAAGAAGCTGTATAGATGACAAATAAGCACAGGAAAAAGCTCAACCGTAGTCAGTAGGGGTTTGTAAATTAAACCTTAAGCTATGCTAGGAATCTTCTAGAATGCTGCACACAAAGCCTGCAACTGCTGACCGAGGTGCTGGGTTCCCCCTGCAGTGTTGAGAGAACCCGCAGAGCCACTCCAGACATCCGCCCATAATTTCTTTAAAAATTGAAACTATACCTACCGTATGCCCAAAATCATGCCTTGGGCATTTCCCCTAAAGAAGTGAAAACTTACCTGCACACAAAACCCGCATGTGGATGCTTGTAGCATCTTCATTTGTATGACCAAAGGCTAGAAACGACTCACTGTCCTTCGGGGGTGAATGTAGGAACAAACTGGTCAGAATCGAAAGATAAAGCTGTGAACAAGTACACCAGCTCTGATGGCTCTCAGTGGTTTCAAGCTGAGAAAGAAACCTTTTGAGGTCACTTGTTGTTTGGCTCCACACCTCCCTTCACTGTACTTGTCTTCACCCCACTTCCCAGACAATGTTTTCTTTAAAAAAGAAATTGTGCCGTCAGATAAGCTTTGCATTTTTAGCAATAAAGTATTTATTTCATACAGATTGTGGACTTCCCTGTTGTCTCAGATGGTAAAGAATCTGTCTGCAATGCAGGAGATCTGGGTTCAATCCTTGGCTCAGGAAAATTTCCTGGAGAAAGAATTGGCAACCCACTCCAGTATTCTTGCCTGGAGAATTTCATAAACAGAGGAGCCTGGGGAGCTACAATCCAAGGGATTGCAAAGTGTCGGACACGACTGTTAATACATAGTGACTAAAGCTATGTATTATAATGGTATGTAGGCTGCTTTTTAGAGATCATGTCATTGAACCAAACTCAGGTCTGCTCACTAGCTACCCAGCAAGGCCCACTTATGGGCCCCGGGTGGTGGGGGGTTGAGGGGAGAGGGGAGCATTAAGTGCAAGGTGCCTGGTGTGGGGTCAGGCACTGAGGACAGGCGGCTCAATCTAAAGACCCAAACTCCCTGATGGCTCCTGGGGAAGCTTTTAAAGGCAGTGTGGGGAGAGGGTCTTGGGGTGTGTGATCAGCTTGTGGCCGTTCCTCTGGTTGGCTGGTTGTGGGGTAAGGGCAAGTCAACATCATCAGCCTTCTGGTTCCAGCCAACTGAGGGCTGCAGGCTGGTGGGCAGCACTAAGTTAAATTCTCCCACCTGGGTGGGGGGGGGTCTCAATATCTGCAAAACAGTTCAAGAATATGGCTGAGACTATTATCTATATTCTATATCCCAAAGGAATCAACTCTGAATACTCATTGGAGGGACTGATGTTGAAGATGAAGCTCCAATACTTTGGCCATCTGATGCGAACAGCCAACTGACTCATTGGAAAAGACGCTGATGCTGGGAAAGATTGAAGGCAAAAGGAGAAGGGGGCAATAGAGGATTAGATGGTTGGACGGCATCACCGACTCAGTGGACATGAGCTTGGGCAAACTCCAGGAGATAGTGAGGGAGAGGGAAGCCTGGCATGCTGCAATCCACAGGGTCGCATAGAGTCAGACATGACTAGCAACTGAACAACAATAACAATTATCTACAGTCCTTGAAGAGGAACTAAAGGCCCTTGACTTAGTTTAATGATTACACTACTATTTTTTTTTTTTGTCTAGCTTGACTGTTTTCCTTTGTTTCTGCATTTTCTCACTTCTCTGAATAAATTTACTCTTCAGAACTCAAGGGAGGTCTAGGAAGCTGTCTTTTCTAAACAAGAAGCAAGGGATATGGTGAGGGGCCTGTTCCTGCAAAGGGCCTTTAGGGTCCTGTTGGGTTTAATTGTACAATTAAATTGCACAATTGCACAGTAGACTACAGTATGGTATAAATCTAACTTTATATGCACCAAGAAATCAAAGAGTTGCTGTCTCCCTTCACCACAATTTTTGCTTTATTGCTGTGATCTGAAACCAAACCCAGGGCTTCCCAGATGGCTCAGTGGGTACAGAATCCTGCAATGCAGGAGACACTAGTTTGATTCCTAGGTCAGGAAGATTCCCTGGAGGAAGGCATGGCAATATTCTTGCTTGGAGAATCCCATGGATGGAGGAGCCTGGAGGGCTACAGTCCACGGGGTCGCAAAGAGTTGGACACGACTGAAGCTACTGAGCACGCAGGTAAGCACAGAACCAAACCCACAGTATCTCTGAGGTCTGCCTGTAGACGGCGCTCTTTTTTTCTATCGCAGTGTAGTTGATTTTCAACGCTGTTTTAGTCTCAGGTGTACAGTGAACTGAATCAGTTATCCATATACATATATCCTCTCTTTTTTAGATCCCTTTCCCATATAGGTCATTACAGAGTATTGAGTTGAGTTCCTTGTGCTGTACAGTAAGTTCTTACTAGTTTATGTACTGTGTATATGTCAATCCCAGGCTCCAAATGTATCCCACCCCCCATCTCCTGCTAACCATGTTTGTTTTCTACATCTGTAACTCTATTTCTCTTTTGTAAAGAAGTCCATTTGTACCCTTTTTTAAAGATTCCACATATAAGTGATGTCATATACATTTGTCTTTCTCTGCCTGACTTCCTTCCTTTAGTATGACACTCACTAGGTCCATCTATGTTGCTGCAAATGGCACAATTTCATTCCTTTTAATGGATGGGTAATATTCCATTGTATATATGTATCACATCTTTATCCATTCTTCTGTTGATGGACCATTAAGTTGCTTCCATGTCCTGGCTATTGTAAATATCGCTGCAATGAACACTGGGGTGCATGCATCTTTTTAAATTAGAGTTTCCTCTGGGTATATGCCCAGGAGTGGGATTGCCAGATTATATGCTAGCTTAATTTTTAGCTTTCTGAGGAACCTCCGTATCATCCTCCATAGTGGCTGTACCAAAATGCATTCCCACCATCAGTGTAAGAGGGTTCTCTTTTATCTTGTGTGTAGGTTTGTATGTATTGTTTGTAGATTTTTTTGATGATGGCCTTTCTGACTCGTGTGAGGTGATATGTCATTGTAGTTTCGGTTTGCATTTGCACTTCTGTAGTAATTAGCTATGTTGAACATCTTCTCATGTGTTTATCGGCCATCTGTATGTCTTCTATGGAGAAATGTCTATTTAGACTTTCTGCCCACTTTTTACTTGGGTTGTTTACTTATTTATTTATTTTATATTGTGCTGCATGAGCTGTTTGTATATTTTGGAGATTAACCCCTTGTTGGTTGCTTCATTTGCAAATATTTTCTCCCAACATATGGGTTGTCTTTTTGTTTTGTTTGTGGTTTCCTTTGCTGTGCAAAAGCTTTTAAGTTTAATTAGGTCCCACTTGTTTATTTTTGTTTTTATTTCCTTTACTGTAGGCAGTGAATTAAAAAAGATCTTGCTGTGATTTATGTCAGTGTGTTCTGCCTACATTTTTCTCTAAGAGTTTTATAGTATCAGGTCCTACATTTAGGTCTTTAATTTATTTTGAGTTTATTTTTGTGTGTGGCATTAGGGAGTGTTCCAGCTTCATTTATTTGCATGTAGCTGTCATTTTCCTGGCACCACTTATTAAAAAGAGACTATCTTTCCTCCATCGTATATTTTGGCCTCCTTTGTCATAGATTAGGTGACCCTAGGTGCATGGATTTATGTCTGGACTTCCTATCCTGTTCTGTTGAGCTGTATTTCTGTTTTTGTGCCCGTACCATACAGTTTTGATGAATGTAGCTTTCTAGTATAGTCTGATGTCAGACGGCCTGATTTCTCGAGCTCCATTTCTCGTTCTCAAGATTGCTTTGGCTATTCAGGGTCTTTTGTGTTTCTGTAGGTGACTTTCTGGCAGAGACAGAACCGTACGGTGGAGCACAGATTGGTAGGTTCTGTGCTCTGACAGCAGGGGAGGAGCTGGACTGGAAGAGGCAGCTGGAAGGAGTTTTCAGGAATGATGTTCTGGTTCGAATCTTGCACAATGGTGCATTTGTCAAAACTCAGAATCGAACGTCACAAAGAGTGGATTTTAAAGTATAGAAACTAAAAATAAAAATTTAGAGAGCCACTGCTCTGGAGGAAACATCAAGAGAACTGCTCCAAACTGAAGGAGACCAGGAAACATGAGACCATGTGATGAGTGGACCCAGAAATGTGGCTGCACGTGATATGCTCAGGGTACCCCTGGAGGGGAACGTGGAGCAAGGGCCACACGAGCTTATACGCTTCTGAGCTGTGATGACCCTCTTGTGGTTTTGTAAAAGGATGCCGTTGTTCTTAGGAGAAAAGGAGATTCATAGTAACACGTTTGGGGAGCAGGGTTGAGGCATTGCAAATTCAAATATCAGGAGAGAGACATTCAGAGACAGAGACAGAGGCTGGCATGATGGTACCTGGATTTTCACTGCTCGATTTTTCAATATTTCTGTGCATTTTCAATTTTGTAATAGAAAGCACATATTTTTTTTTAATGTCATGGGGAAAATAACTCTAGACATGTCTTAACATCTGGGTCTGAAATTAAATTCTAAATTCCTAAGCCAAAATAATTCTACAGCTTTTTCCAGTCATGCCTTCCAAACTAGAAAGATGTGTTTATTGTTAATAGACTCAGCATCTGCTTGGAAAGTTCTAGAAACCAAACCAAGAATGTATTTTGCTCACAGACTTGCTTCTGTACTTTGAAGGGGACTGCAAGGGAGGGCCTACAGCTACAGTGCCTGGTTGCTAGGCTCCCTGGGGGAGGACCTGCCAGGCCAGTGCCCCTAACCAGGAAGCAGGGATGTTCCCCTTTCTCCCATGGAGTGGATCCTGGGGGGTTGCAGGAAGTGGGCAGGGTGGGAGCTGTTGTTTCCATCCACCAGGTTGATCACTAGACACTAGCCTTCCACTTGGATTCACCTTCACTTGGTGCTTCCAAATTTATAATGATTTTCTTTCTGAGTTTTAAATGCCTGGAAAGAGCAATGGTTTTACTGTTTTATCTAAATTTCACAGTGATTCCAAAGCCAGGAACATATAAACTACTGTCATCTCAAGTGTGCAATTTGCAAATTTCTTTTCATTGCAAACCACGATTATCCATCAGAAAATATGGGGACTTTTCTCTAAATGACCTCCTTTAAATTTCACACACACACACAGGACTTTTGGAGGAATATTTATCAATAAATGGACACTAGTTGTCTGAGCATCAGGGTTTGAATAATTTGAGCTGCACCCTCTGAGTCCTGGAGGCCCTGTCCAGATGGCTGAGAACCTGCTTTCTGGACTGAAAGGACTCTGGCATACCTTTTCTTGGCTCCCAGAGTCAACGTCATGGGGTGAAATGAATTCATTTTCACCGACTCTCCTCTTTGGATTCTCTGTCACTGCTTTTGTTTTTGGCTCTTGGCCAGGTTGGTTGGTGAGGGTGCCAGCTGGGCTCAGCTGAAACACCGAGGGGCAGCTCAGGACCCTTAGGTGGTGGGGGTGAGATGGTGCGGGCAGGGGGCAGGGGGGAGATGGTGAGAGGGGGAGATGGTGGGTGGGGAGGAGGTATTGGTGGGGAGGCACTAGGGTACCTGTGAGAAAGGGATGGGGGAGAAGTTTAAACAAATGAGTGAGGAACGGAGCCCAGCTGAGACTGTCCTGACACCAGGGCTCCTGCCCCTCTGACCAGCCCAGGCCTCTCTAGTGGCTGGTGGCCTGTGGAGCCTTCTCAGGTCTGCTCTGGGAGACGGACTGGCTGGAGAAACCCTCCCTGCTGCTGCTGCATGAGGGGGCAATCAGGGCGTGAACTTCCTTCTCCAGGGTGGCCCCCCAAATCCTTTGGGAACAACGGTTCCTCCAAGGCTGAGGTGCATCGTGCCCTCAGGTCATAGTCCCTGGAGCACCACAGTTGGATCACCAGCAGCACCAGAGCATTGGACCCTCCCCCTTCCTCCACTGCCTCTGTCCCCTGGTGCACCCAGCAGAGCAGCCAGGCCACTCCGTCCAGCTGTGAGGACATGTGGTCACTCTATCCAGCTGTGAGGACATGTGGTCACTCTATCCAGCTGTGAGGACATGAAGCCATTCTGTCCAGCTGTGAGGACGTGTGGTAACTCTGTACAGCTGTGAGGATGTGTGGTCACTCCGTCCAGCTGTGAGGACGTGTGGTCACTCCATCCAGCTATGAGGACGTGAGGCCACTCCATCCAGCTGTGAGGACATGAGGCCACTCCGTCCAGCTGTGAGGACGTGAGGCCATTCTGTCCAGCTGTGAGGACGTGAGGCCATTCTGTCCAGCTGTGAGGACATGTAGTCACTCCGTCCAGCTGTGAGGACATGAGGCCACTCTGTCCAGCTGTGAGGATGTGAGGACACTCTGTCCAGCTGTGAGGACATGAGGCCATTCCGTCCAGCTGTGAGGACATGAGGCCATCCGTCCAGCTGTGAGGATGTGAGGTCATTCTGTCCAGCTGTGAGGACGTGTGGTAACTCTGTCCAGCTGTGAGGACGTGAGGTCACTCCGTCCAGCTGTGAGGATGTGAGGTCATTCTGTCCTGCTGTGAGGACGTGAGGCCATTCTGTCCAGCTGTGAGGACATGTAGTCACTCCGTCCAGCTGTGAGGACATGAGGCCACTCTGTCCAGCTGTGAGGATGTGAGGACACTCTGTCCAGCTGTGAGGACATGAGGCCATTCCGTCCAGCTGTGAGGACATGAGGCCATCCGTCCAGCTGTGAGGATGTGAGGTCATTCTGTCCAGCTGTGAGGACGTGTGGTAACTCTGTCCAGCTGTGAGGACGTGAGGTCACTCCGTCCAGCTGTGAGGATGTGAGGTCATTCTGTCCAGCTGTGAGGATGTGAGGTCATTCTGTCCTGCTGTGAGGACGTGTGGTCACTCTGTCCAGCTGTGAGGACGTGAGGTCACTCTGTCCAGCTGTGAGGACGTGTGGTCACTCTGTCCAGCTGTGAGGATGTATGGTCACTCCATCCAGCTGTGAGGACATGAGGCCACTCTGTCCAGCTGTGAGGACACGAGGCCATTCCATCCAGCTGTGAGGATATGAGGCCACTCCATCCAGCTGTGAGGACATGAGGCCACTCCGTCCAGCTGTGAGGACGTGTGGTCACTCTGTCCAGCTGTGAGGACGTGAGACCACTCTGTCCAGCTGTGAGGATGTGAGGACACTCTGTCCAGCTGTGAGGACATGAGGCCATTCCGTCCAGCTGTGAGGACATGAGGCCATCCGTCCAGCTGTGAGGACATGAGGCCATCCATCCAGCTGTGAGGACATGAGGCCACTCTGTCCAGCTGTGAGGACGTGTGGTCACTCCGTCCAGCTGTGAGGACGTGAGGCCACTCTGTCCAGCTGTGAGGACGTGAGGCCACTCTGTCCAGCTGTGAGGATGTATGGTCACTCCATCCAGCTGTGAGGACGTGTGGTCACTCTGTCCAGCTGTGAGGATGTGTGGTCACTCTGTCCAGCTGTGAGGACGTGTGGTCACTCCGTCCAGCTGTGAGGACGTGAGGTCATTCTGTCCAGCTGTGAGGACGTGTGGTCACTCTGTCCAGCTCTGTGGACATGTCCCTCTTGGGGCCTCACCCAGTGCCAGGCGCTTCCCTCTCTCCCCTGAATTGCCCCCACCTGAGAGTCCCTTACTCTGCTGACTTGCCCCGTGAGGGTCCTGTGGGTTGGAGACACTTACTTGCTTCCAGAGCAAATCCAGGCAATTTTGGGAGTTCATAAGGAGCAGGTGTGAAAAGTGTGATGTGAGTAATGTAAGTGCATTAACACATTTCCAGTGTGATATGGAATTATTTCTCTGATATGTAACAAGCCAACAGGACCAAGACTCGTTGGCTGCAGGCCCGGTTTGTGTTCGCGGCTTACAAAAACGCTTGCTTTTCTTTAATTCCCAACAGCGTCTCCTGTGTTTGAATTCATTACTGTCATAGGAAAACCGGGCCACCACTCAGCTCCGCAGCCGACCTCTAGACATCTAGGGAGTACTTTACGCTCTGTTCTGCTAAAGCAGCTGGATTCACACACTAAACTCGAGTCCCGGGAGGGAGCGCCATGCAGAGATGAGGGCAGACCTCGTGAGCAATTCCAGGTCCATTCAAGGGGAGGTTTGCTCCTTCCTCACACTGGACAGCTGACACAGCAGCCCGTGGTCTCCTTGTTGGTCTCCTGCTTTGTTGAGTTTTCTGACGCAACTGCAAGTCTGCACCAGGGGGATCAAGCCCCTCTCTGTGACCCAGCCCAGGCTCTGCTGCAGCCAGGATGGGTATCGCCCTGGGAGAGGCCAGGGCCACAGGGGCCACGTGGTGTCACACAGGTTGACCCCTGTGTCCTGAAGGCCCGGGCCCTGCGGACACAACTGTTCCTCCTGAGGGCATTTGCTGGGTGCCCACGAGGACCTGGGGAGGCGTGGGCAGGGAGGCCGGTGGGTGCTTATGCTGCTGCCCTGCCCCCAAGACAACATGCCATCGATAGTGCCCTCCAGGCACAAGGGCCATGTCCTGTAGAAGCTCCGACTGTCCCACAAACACCTTTTACTCAGTGGCGACAGAGCCAAACGAACCCCCCATTGTGTGGAGAACATGGCCCTGGTCCAGAACCAAGTCACCCCAGCATCCTTCTGGCAGGGCGCCTGGGGCCCAGGTCTGCGGCACTAACGCCTCTTTCCTCTTTCACCTGCCCATCCTAGGGGACGCCCAGTAGTGGAGCATGCCCCCTGCACTGACTGCTGTGTTGGAAGAGGCCAGGAGGCCGAGGCGGGTCATCCTGGGAGGGGTCTGCCTGCCCTGATCTTGTTCCCTGAACTGGGAGTGGACAGGACGGGGGAGCCTTCTGGGTCTCAAGGCCAAATAAATGTGAGGAAGGAAATATACCTGAAAACTCACGGGTGGTCCTTCACAGTGTGGAATAAGAGCAATAAACCATGAGAAGTAGCTGGATTTTAGCCAGCGAGAGTGAACAGACAGGCCCCAAAACAGGATGGTGTTGGCTGAAGAATTGATCGGAGCACTGGGGGATCAGACAGGGGCACTTGGAGGCAGAACAGAAGGGAAGAGCCAGAAGGGGAGTGGGCTGAGTGTGGGCAACAATTCAGTTCCAGGAAACAGAAGTGTCAGGATGAAACATGCAGCAGAAGAACTATCTAAAGAAATAAGGAAAACACACTTGCTAGAACTACAGAAAGGTGAATGGTCTGCCCTCACAGTGCGCGTAGAAGAGCCAGTGGCATGTAGAATAAGACGGTTGTGAGGGTGCTTGGGCCTGGATATTTTGGAGTGATGTGTGGACATCCCAGAGGGAGAGAGCAGATTCTCCAAAGAAACAAGAGCCAGGTTCACAGCATGGTCTGGCTTAGGGGCTGCAGCAGGCTGATCTGATTTCTATGACCATGAAATGATCATCACGGTAAGTTTAGTGGACACCATCATCTCATGTGTGTGTGCGTGCTAAGTCGCTTCAGTCATGTCTGACTCTTTGCAACCCTGTGGACTGTAGCCCACCAGGCTCCTCTGTCCATGGGATTCTCCAGGCAAGAATACTGGAGTGGGTTGCCATGCCTTCCTCCAGGGGCTCTTCCCCACCCAGGAATCAAACCCACATCTCTTATGTCTCATACAGACACACAATTAAAGAAATAGAAAAAAGGCTCAGCCACAGGCTGCCTCCAGCGACGCAGGATGTAGCGCTGGGTGCAAGGCCCCCAGTAAAGCCTTCTGCCTGCCTGTCTCCCACCACAGGGAGCTCTCTGCCCCTTGGGGCTGAGAGACCCCACCCTTTCCCCAAGCTGAAGCCGGAGGGCCCTGAGGTACCAGCCAGATGTTGTCTCACAAGGGACCCTTGGCGGCCCAGGGCAACGGGGCTCCTGCCAGCAACAGGGCAGCTGACACAGTAGAGCTGGCGGAGCTGGGAGCCCTGGTAGAGAAAAAGGGCAAGTGGACAATCAGCAACCCAACCAAAGCTGAAGAGGAGCAGGCCTACCCAGGGCTCAGGAGGAGGGGGCGGAGGTGTGGGCCCCTGCAGGCCCACCATGCCATGGAGAAGAAGGAGGAGTTTGTATACGAGGTCTGGGAGCGGTGCTGGACGGTCATCCCACACGACGTGCTCCCGGACTGGTTGAAGGACAACAGCTAAATGCTGCATGGCCACCGGCCGCCCATGCCCTCCTTCCAGGCCTGCTTCAGAGCATCTTCTGCGTCCACATGGAGACTGGCAACATCTGGATCCTCCTGCTTGGTTTTGAGCTGTTTCTCTTCCTGGGAATCCTGACCACGCTCAGACCAAACATGAAATTCATGGCCCCCACTTCAGGAGAAGGTGATGTTTGGGATGTTCCTCCCGGGAGCGGTGCTCTGCCTCAGCTTCTCCCGGCTCTTTTACACTGCTGTCATTCTGGACTTTCTCAGAACTGGATTATGCAGGGATTACCCTACTGATTATGGGGAGCTGTGGCCCCTGGCTCTACTACTCCTTCTATTGCTGCCCACAGCCACGGCTCATCTGCATCCATCGTCTGTGTTCCGGGCGTCTCTGCCATCATCGTGGCACAGTGGGACTGGTTCCCCACTCCTAAGCACCGGCAGACAAGAGCAGGCGTGTTCCTGGGGCTCAGCTTGAGTGGTGTCGTGCCTGCCATGCAGTTCACAATCACAGAGGACTTCATCAAGGCCACCATGGTGGGCCAGACGGCTGGTTCTTCCTCATGGCTCTGATGTACATCACCAGAGCCGGCCTCTGTGCCACACACATTCCCGAGCGCTTCTTCCCTGGAAAATTCGACATATGCTTCCAGTCTCATCAGATCGTCCATGTCCTGGTAGTGGAAGCTGCCTTCATCCACTTCTGGGGTGTCTCCAACCCTCAGGAATTCCGATATGGCCTGGAAGGGGGCTGTACTGATGACTCTCTCCTCTGAGCCACCCACCAAGGGTGCAGGAGTAATTTCCCAAGTGCTTTCAAAATAATTTCTTTGCTGAAGTGAGAGGAAGAGTCTGAGTTGTCTGTTTCTAGAAGAAACCTCTTAGAGAATTCAGTACCGACCAAGCTTCCGCCCACTTCACATTCACTGAGCAATAAACTCTCCATTTCCTCGCTGAGAAAGGTTGGGGAGGGCAGGTGTGGCCACCCTGCCTCCGGCCGCCCCCTCAGCCAGGCACCTGCTGTTGCCTCCCAGAGATGGGTCTGTGAAGCTCACGGTGAGCTCTGACCCATCCTCCCACCATTCTGGGGAAAAGAGATGGACTGGTACTCTTCAGAAATTCCGTTTCTGGAAGAAACTGTCCCTCCATCACCTCTGTCCTGACTTTGTAATCTGGCTTATAACAGGCCATCCATTTTTGTAGCATACTTTTCAAAAACACTTATAACCTGGTCCCATCTTTCTAGGGCCTGGGCCTGCTCACAAAGCAGGAAGAGCAAAGCCACCAACTTTTACACAGCCTGGCTAATCATGGAAGTGTGTCCAGGCTTCAGATAACTTGAGTTTTAATTTTTTTCTTGGCAGAGTAATGTAAAATTAAAGTGGGGAAAGATGCTTAATATTTAATACTAAGCTTTAAAAAGAAATCTGCTATCATTGCTATATAACTTGATGCAAAGACTACGAGGATAATAAGAGTACAGAAGGCAAAAAAAAAAAAAAAGAAATAGAAAACAAATTTCCTTGTGATAAGAACTCTTAGGATTTATTCTTAAGAACTTTCATTATATAATGTACAGTAGGGTTAACATGTTTCTCATGTTGTACATTACATCTCTAGTACTTATTTGTCTTATAACTGGAAGTTTTTACCTTTTGACCACCTTCATCCAATCCCCTTTCCCCGCCCACCTTGGGTAACCACAAACCTGATCACTTTTCCTATGAGGCTGTTTGTTTTTGAAATACAATTGACCTACAGCACTATGTTAGTTCCTGTTATCACAAAATAGTGATTGATATTTCTATACATTTCAAACTGATCACCCTGATAAGTCTAGTTACGATCTGTCACCATACAAAGATACTACATAGTTATTGACTATATTCCTAACACACTGCATTTCATTGTTGTTGTTTAGTCACTAAGTCATGTCCAACTTTTTGCAACCTCATGGACTGTATTGTAGCCCACCAGGCTCCTCCATCTGTGGGATTTTCCAGGCAAGAATATTGGAGTGGGGGGCCATTTCCTTCTTCAGGGCATCTTTCTGATCCAGGGATCAAGCCTGAGTCTCCTGAACTGGCAGGCAGATTGCGTACTGCTGAGCCACCTTGGGAAACCCCTACATTTCATACTGCAACTCATTTATTTTGCAACCAGAAATTTGTACCTCTTAATCTCCCTCAACTCTTTCTCTCCTCTGCCCACTTCCCCTGCTCTGGCAACCACTTTCTTGTTCTCTGTGCCTATAACTCTGCTTCAGTTTTGTTATGTTTGGTCATTTGTTTTTTAGATTCCATATAAGCAAAATCATACAATATTTGTTTTTCTCTGTCTGCCTTATTTTACTTGGCAAAATATCCTCAAGGTCCTTCCATACTGTGGCAAATGGCAAGTTTTCATTCTTTTTTTTATGACTGAGTAATATTCCATCACAAACACACACATACACACCACACATTCTTTATCCATTCATCTATTGATGACCACCTGAGTTGCTTCCCTAACTTGACTATTGTAAATAATGCTGCAATAAACACAAGGGTGCATATACCTTTTCAAATTAGCATTCTTTTTCTTTAGATAAATACTGAGGAGTAGAATTCCTGGATCATATTCTAATTTTTAAAGGAGCCTCCATGCACTTCTCTGTCACACTTGCACAAACTGACACCCCCATCAACATGTAGGAGAGTCCCTTTTCTTTACATTCTCACCCACACTGATATTTGTTGTCTTTTCAATCATAGGTATTCTGACAGGCGTGAGGTGGTATCTGGTTATGGTTTTGATTTGTATTTCTCTGATGATCAGAGATGAGCATCTTTCCATGTGTCTCCTGTCCATTTGCATGTCTTCATTGGAAAAAATGTCTATTCAAATCCTCTGCCTGCTTTTCAATGGCATTGCTTGCTTTTTTGCTATTCAGTTGTATAAAGTCTTTGTATATTTTGGAGTATTAACCCCTTATTGGATATATTGTTTGCAAATATCTTCTCCCAGTCAGTAAGCAGCCTTTTCATTTTGTTGATGGTTTCCTTCACTGTGCAAAAGTTTTTTAGTTTGATGTGACCTCATTTGTTTCTTTTTGCTTTTGTTACCCTTGCCTGTGGAGACATATCAAAAAAAAATTACTACTAAAGACCTATGTCAAGGAGCATTCTGCCTATGTTTTCTTGTAGAAGTTTTCTGTTTTCAGGTCTTATACTTAAGTCTTTAATCCATGGAATTTAAACAGTCCATGGAATTCTCCAGGCCAGAATACTGGAGTGGGTAGCCTTTCCCTTCTCCAGGGGATCTTTCTGACCCAGGGATCAAACCCAGGTCTTGAGCATTGCAAGCGGATTCTTTATCCGCTGAGCCACAAGGGAAGCCCAAGCATACTGGAGTGGGTAGTCTATCCCTTCTCCAGCAGATCTTCCTGATTCAGGAAGCAAACTGGGGTCTCCTGCATTGCAGGAAGATTCTTTACCAACTGAGCTATCAGAGAAGCCCCTTAATCCATTTTGAGTTTATTTTTTTTATATAGTGTAAGAAAAGGTGCTTCAATTTGATTCTTTTGCATGTAGCCATCCAGTTTTCCCAACACCACTGATAGAAGAGGCTATCTTTTCTTCACTGCATACTCTTGCCTCCTATGTCAAAGCTTAATTGCCCATAAAAGTATGGCTTTGTTCCTGGGCTCTCTATTTTGCTGCATTGATCTATGTGTCTCTTTTTGTGCTGGTATTAGACTCTTTTGATTACTGTAGCTTTGTAGTATAGTTTTGAAATCAGGGCACGTGGTTCCTCCAGCTTTGTTCTTTCTCAAGATTGTTTGGCTGTTTGGGATCTTTCATGTTTCCATACAAATTTTAGAATTAGTTGTTCTAGTTTCATGAAAATTGCCATTGGTATTTTGATAGGTATTGCACTGAATCTGTAGAGTGCTTGGTAGAACGGGCGTTTCAACAATATTAATTCTTCCAATCCATGAACACAGTGTACCTTTCCATCTGTTTGTGTTGTCTTCCAAATTTCTTTCATTAGTGTCTTTTAGTTTTCTGAATATAAGTGTTTTATCTCCTTAGATTTATTCTTATGCAATTTTATTCCATTTGATGTAAATTGTAGATATGATTGTTTTCTTAATTTCTCTGATAGTTTGCTGTTAGAATATAAAATATAACTGACTTCTGTATATTAGTGTTGTATCCCAAAACTTTACTGATTTCATTAATGACCTCTAGTAGTTTTTTGGTGGCATCTTTAAGATTTTCCATGTATAGTATCATGTCATCTGCAAGCAGTAATAGTTTTACTTCTTTATTTCCAATTTGGATTCATTTTCTTTCTTTTTCTCGTCTGATTGCTGTGGCTAGGACTTTCAACTTTACGTTGAAGAAAAGTAGTGAGACTGGGCAGCCTTGTCTTGTTCCTGATCTTAGAGGAAACGCTTTCATCTGAGTATGATGGTAGCTGTGGGTTTGACATATACGGCTTTTATTATGTTGAGATATGTTCTCCCTATACCCACTGTGTTGAGGCTTTGTTAAATCATAAATCATTGCCGAATTTTGTCAAAAACTTTTCCTAGATCTATTGATATGATCATATGATTTTTATTCTCTAGTTTGCTAATGTGGCATATCACATTAATTGTTAGTGGATATGAAAACATCCTTGCACCCCTGGGATACATTACCTTTGATCACAGTGTATGCTTCTTCTCACGCTTTTTTGTTTTGTTTTGTTTTTACTTTGGAATAATTTTAGCTTTACAGAAAAATTGCAAAGGGGCTCTGGACAGTTTCCATGGACCCCTCACCCAGCTTTCCCTGAGTGCTGACATTTTACATCAGCATAGCACTTTTTCTTTTTAGTGTTTTGATTTTTTGGCCACAAAGTATGTGGGATCCGGGCTCCCCAACCAAGAATCGAACCCACACCCCGCTGCAATGGAAAGCAAAGTCTTAACCATTGGACCGCCCAAGGAAGTCCCCAGCACAGCACGTTTGACTCAACCTTGAGAGCACCATGAGTAGGTTATGACCAACTCAACTCCGGGTTCCATTAAAATTTCCTCATCATTTCAGCTGCTTATAGTGGAAAGTGTCAAACGCACTCAAGTAGAGAGAATGGAATGATGACTTTTCCCACGTGTACCCATCATTCAGATTCAGTGATTTATCTGTGCTGCCACGCTGTGCTAAGTCACTTCAGTCATGCCTGACTCTTTGCAGCCCAATAGACCATGGCTTCTCTGTCCATGAGATTTTCTGGGCAAGAATACTGCAGTGAGTTGCTGCGCCCTGCTCCAGGGGATCATCCCACGTGTACCCATCACTCAGATTCAACGATTGATCTACTCCTGGCCATTCTTATCTCCTCTAGTTCTCCTCCTTCCTTGCTATGTTTTTAAAATATTTTTTTAACACTTTTATTTATTTTAGTTTTGGCTGTGCTGGGTCTTCGTTGCTATGCGGGCTTTTCTCTAGTTGTGGAGAGCAGGGGATACTCTCTAGCTGAAGTGTGCAGGCTTCTCCTTGCAGTGGCTTCTCTTGGTGCAGAGCTCGGGCTCTAGGGCGCATGGGCTTCAGTCGTTGGCACACATGGGCTCAGCAGTAGCAGTTACCAGGCTCTAGAGGATAGGCTCAATAATTGTAGCACATGGGCTTACTTGCTCCAAGGCATGTGCTTCTCACGTATTTTTGAATTTAGTTTGCTAGTGTTTTGTTGAGGATTTCTGCATCTATGTGATTTTCTTTTTTGGTAACATCTTTGTCTAGTTTTGGTATCAGTGTAATGTTGGCCTTGTAGAATGAGCTCAGAAGCACTCCTTCCTATGCAATTTTTTGGAAATAACTTGAGAAGGAAAGATGCCCTCTAATGTGTGGAGGATCACCTATGAAGCCGCCTGGCCCTGGGCTTCTGTTTCCTGGTTGGTTGTTCGTTTTCCTGATTCTATTTCATTATTGTGGGACTTACCTGGTGGTCCAGTGGCTAAGAATCTGCCTTGCAGTGCAGGGGACACTGGTTCAATTATTGGTCAGGGAACTAAGATCCCACATACTGCAGAGCAACTAAGCCCCCACGCCACAAAGAAGACCCCCCCCCAAATAATTAAATACTCAAATAACTAAATAAATATAAAAAAATTCACTATTGGTTATTTGTGATCATATTTTCTAATTCATCCTAGTTCAGTCTCAGGAGGTTGTGTATTTTTAGAAATTTGTTTATTTCTTCTTGTCCATTTTGTTGACACATAATTTTATCAGAGGAATCCAATACCCCAACCACTAAGGCCGAAGAAGCTGAAGTTGAATGGTTCCCTGAAGACCTACTAAAACTAATGCCATAAAAGATGTCCTTTTCATCATAGGGGACTGGAATGCAAAAGTAGGGTCAAGAGATCCCTCCAGGTTTTGGCCTTGGAGTACAAAATGAAGCAGGGCAAAGGCTAATAGAGTTTTGCCAAGAGAAAGCACTGGTCATAGCAAACACCCTTTTCCAACAACATAAGAGACGACTTGACACATGGACACCAACAGATGGTCAACACCGAAATCAGATTGATTATATTCTTTGCAGCCAAAGATGGAGAAGCTCTATACAATCAGCAAAAACAAGACTGGGAGCTGACTGTGGCTCAGATCATGAACTCCTTATTGCCAAATTCAGACTTCAATTGAAGAAAGTGGGGAAAACCACTAAACCATTCAAGTATGACCTAAATAAAATCCCTATATGATAATACAGTGGAAGTGACAAATAGATTCAAGGGATTAGATCTGATGGAGTGCTTGAAGAACTATGGATGGAGGTTTGTAACATTGTACAGGAGGCCGTGATCAAAATCATCCCCAAGAAAAAGAAATGCAAAGAGGCAAAATGGTTGTCTGAGGAGGCCTTACAAATAGCTGAGAAAAGAAGAGAAGTTAAAGGCAAATGAGAAAAGGAAACCTTTATCTACCCGAATTCAGAGTTCCAAAAAATAGCAAGGAGAGATAAGAAAACCTTCCTCAGTGATCAATGCTAAGAAATAGAGGAAAACAATACAATGGGAAAGATTAGAGATCTCTTCAAGAAAATTAGAGATACCAAGGGAATATCTCATGTAAAGATGGGCACAATAAAGGACAGGAATGGTAGGGACCTAACAGAAGCAGAAGATATTAAGAAGAGGTGCCAAGAATACACAGAAGAACTACACAAAAAAGAGTTTCATGACCCAGATAACCACGATGGCGTGATCACTCACCTAAAGCCAGACATCCTGGAGTGCAAAGTCAAGTGGGCCTTAGGAAGCATCACTACCAACAAAGCTAGTGGAGGTGATGAGATTCCAGTGGAGCTATTTCAAATCCTAAAAGATGATGTGAAAATGCTGCACTCAATATGCCAGCAAATTTGGAAAACTCAGCAGTGGCCACAGTACTGGAAAAGGTCAGTTTTTATTCCAATCCCAAAGAAGGGCAATGCCAAAGAATGTGCAGACTAATGCACAATTGCACTCATTTCATATGCTAGCAAAGTAATGCTCAAAATCCTTCAAGCTAGGCTTCAACAGTGTGTGAACCGAGAACTTCCAGATGCACAAACTGGATTGAGAGAAGGCAGAGGAACCAGAGATCAAATTTCCAATATCCATTGGATCATACAAAAAGCAAGAGAATTCCAGAAGACGTCTCCTTCTGCTTCATTGACTATGCTAAAGCCTTTGACCATGTGGATCACAATAAACTGAGGAGAATTCTTCAAGAGATGGGAATACCAGACCACCTTATCTGCCTCCTGAGAAATCTGTATACAGGTCAAGAAGCAACAGTTAGAACTGGACATGGAACAATGGACTTGTTCAAGATTGGGAAAGGAGTACATCAAGGCTATAGAGTGTCATCCTGCTTATTTAACTTCTATGCAGAGTGAAAGGGATGACAGAAGATGAGATAGTTGGATGGCATCACTGACTGGATGGACACAAGCTGGAGCAAGCTCCGGGAGTGGGTGATGGACAGGGAAGCTTGGTGTGCTGCAGTTCATGGGGTCTCAAAGAGTTGGACATGACTGAGCTACTTAACTGAACTTATAATTGTATTAAGCCTATGATCTTCTGTGTTTTTGTGGTATTGCTTGAAACTTCTCCTTTTTAATTTCTGATTTTATTGATCTGGACCCTCCTTTTTTTCTTGATGAGTTTGGCTAAAAGTTTATCAATTTTCTTTATGCTTTCAAAGAATAAGCTCTTAGCTTCATTGATCTTTTCTATTGTTTGCACAGACTCTAAGAAACTATATATACATACATACATATGTGTATATATATACACACACACACATACAGATTCACCATATTTCTATTTACTAGCAATGAAAAATTATAAACTAAAGTTAAATATTTAAAACAGTATGGAAAGTATGAAATATTTCAGGGTAAGTCTGACAAAAGTTTATAAACCCATACACTGAGAACTATGAAACATGTTGAAATAAATTATATAACTCATAAACAGATGGAGAGACATACTTTGTTCACAGGTCAAATGACCTGATATTGTTAACCTGTCAATTATCCTCAAATTAAGCAATAGATTCTACTCCATCCTAATCAAACCAGAGCACACACTTTTGTGTGTGTGTGTAAAATTATCAGCTGACTCTAAAATTCATATAGAAATTGATAAAGGACTTAAATACTCAAAACAACTTTGAAAAGAAGAACAATGTTGGAGGACCACAGCAACTTTAAGACATTATAAGGCTACAGTCATCAAAACAGCATGATCTTGGAATAAAGATAGACAAATTGATCAGCAAACAGACTGGAGAGTCCCCAGATAAAGTTGCACATATAGGGAAAACTAATTTTTGATAAAGAAGCAAAGGCAATTGAGTGAGAAAATAACAGTACAAAACTTCTAGAAGAAAATACATGAGGAAAATCTTTGTGACCTTGGTTTAGCCAAAGATTACTAGATATGACATTAAAAGCACAATCCAAAAGAAAAATAAACAAATAAAAGCACAATCCGTAAACAAATCAATAACTTGGACTTCATCAAAATTAAAAATTTTGCTCTTCAAAATGAAAAGACAAGCCATAGGATGGAGGAAAATATTTACAAAGCATGTGATGTATCTTATAAATGACTCATATCCAGAACACAAGAAAAACTCTTAGAACTCAGTAATAAGAAAGTCATAGGAAGAAACAGGCAAAAGATTTGAATAAACATTTGAGCAGAGAAAAGATGCTCAACACTGTGTCATGAGGGAAATGCTACAATCAGGAAGAGATGCCATTTCACACCCCGTAGAATGGCTAATATTAATCAGCCTGAGCACACCTCACACTGCTGAAGATGTGGAGTAACTGGAGCTTTCATGCAATGTGGAGAGAACAAACATCGGTACAACCACTTCAGACAACAGCTCAACAGTTCCTTAGACACACACAGCATACGCCCCAGTCACTTCACTCCCAGGTATTTACCTCCGACAAAGACTTGTACCGGAACCTCCACAGCAGTTGTACTTGTGAGCACAGAGGTGTGAGTCTGCTCTGCAGGCCGCCTTGCTCCTCTGGGCGCCAGGCATCAGCCGGGGTTCACGACACGCCTGGTCCACCAGCATCTCATCTGGGCCTCACACTGGGTCCCAGGCCGGGTGGCACAAGGGAGACCCCTCTTCCTGATGCCTGGGGGTGTCCTGTGTGATGCCCCTCAGGGCTCCTCCCATGGCACCTGGCCTGCTGCTTCCACTCCTCTCCTGCCTGGACGGTGGGGCTGGCGTATCTCAACCCCGGCATGTCCCCAACCAAGCTCCCGTCTCCCCCACCCTCAGCTGCAGTCTCCCCACGTGGAGGGCAAACTGCTGTTGCCTCAGAGCCAGGGCCTCCATGCAAGCAGCCCGGACCCTCTTTTTCCCACAGCACACTTGGGATCTGAGGGGAAGACTGTGCGTTCCTCCTCCAGAGCCAGTGCCCTGGCCCAGCCCCACCCCATCTTTCCTGTGCCCCCTGCTCCCATGAACCAGCTCCTGCTGCCCTGGCTGCCCCTCAATTTGCTGTTCTCCACCAGACGAGTGCACTGCGGGGGCCACGCCTCAGCGTCCCCTTGGCCTGCAGCTTCTCGAGCCCCAGCATTGACAGCACTTCCTACATCCCCCCCGCCCCCCCCCACGGTGGGCTCTGGCTCTCTAAGGCACTCCTCACCCTGTCCACTGGCCACCCACCGCTGACTGAGGTCCCCAGAGGAAGGCTGGTGCCCACCTCATCCCTGCCGCCTCCAGGCCCCGAACTGTGGCCTGCACCTGGCCAATGTGTCCAGTGGGTGAGTGAGCTGTAGCCCTAGATGGCTGGGCTTGCAGTATGGCCGGGTGTCTCTATGCTGTGCAGCCAGCCTCCACCAGCGAACTCCAGGGAGGGTGGGGCAGGGTGCCCGTATGGCCTGAGCACTGAAGGCCTGGCCAGAGTCTGAGGAGCAGGGCAGCCTTCTCACGGGGCAGTCACAGAGGGGCTGCTGCTGAGGGGTGGGCACCAAGGAAGAGCCCCCTGGGCTGCCTGGACTCTCGGTCATTCAGGGGGGTGGTGCCCGCAGCAGCGGCTTGGCCTCGCCTCACCTCTAGACCCCCACCTGCCACAGCACCCGTGAGCTCAGATCTGGCCCGAGGAGGCGGTGCCCGTGCGGCCCAGGGTCACACAACAAGGCAGCCCTCTGCCCCGGGCCTGGGTCCCCCGGGCTTCAGCACGTAGGTGTGCGGTGGGCTCTGCGGGTGAGCACAGGTGGGCTAAGCTGGGGGGGCAGTGGAACGGGATGGGCTCCCACTGGGAAGCTCAGGGCCACTGACCAGGGGAGGAGGGGATGGCCTCACTTGCAGACGCTGGACTTGGAGTTACATCTCTGCATCCAAGCAGCTTGGCAGAGTAAGACCAGCAAGACTCATACAAGCCGAACTCTGAAGGTGGGAGCAGGTGGAACCTCACTTTGTCTGAGAAGGTGGAGCCGCTCCTCGGTATGTGTGGGGTCTGAGGGTGGTGGGAGGTGGGGGAGGGGCGGGGGGTCACAGAGAGGAGTCCAAGATGAGGGGCAGCGCGCATCGTTTATTGAACTAGGACCCAGTGCAGAGGTGCCTCCCCAGCTGGTCCACACTGTCAGCCCCAAAGACAGATGCCCAGGGCCCAGCAGCCCACTCCATCCTTCCCTGTCACAACCCTGAGCCCTCCACTTCTCGGACACAGGGAGATGTGCACCCCACCTGGTGCTGACCCGTGCGGCCATGTGAGACAAGGCCGAGGGGACCGGGGAGGGGCGGCTTCCTGCGGTCACAGCTCTGGGGCCTCAGAGACAACATCCACACATCAAACCAAGTCTTAAAAAGGTTACATGGACACTACGGAACGACGTTTCTAAGAGTGTCACAGATGGGAGTGGCCACAAAGCCTTTAAAATAATGGACATGGCATGCCAACGTGTGAGGAGCAGGCGTAAATGAACTTGGAGCAGTGTCAGGGTGGAGCCGGGGCCCCCGACACACTTGGAACATTGTGGGCACAGGTCTAGGGCAGGCACAGATAGCTTCTGTTGGTAAAGAAACCTCTACATCTGCGGGGTGCGGGGGGCAGTCTGCACAGGTGGTGAGCGTGGGGGCGCGGTGGGGTTAGAGAGCGCCCATCCCGGTGACCTCGGACGTCAGCCTGGAAGAGACAAGGGCACAGGTCACGGGTCACCGTGTTCTCACGGGTGAGGTGTCCTGAGTCCTGATCCCTCTTTCCCAGCCTGGGGCTTGCATCCCAGTCACCACACGGGGTGCAACAGGCCCAGGCCGCCACGGCCATTTCTGCCGCCACTGCAGTGAGGGGTGCAGGACTCGCCCTGCCAGAGAGGCGTGGACGTGGGGCTCCCCACAGCGTGCCATGCGGGGTGTCAACGCCCAGCGACTTGTGTGGGGCCACGCGGGCGTGGCTGTAGGGTGGAAGTCTAGTGTGAGAGGACAGAGGAGTGCATGTGGACCTGTGTCACCTGGAGACTCCCCAAGCACCCCCAGAAGAGAACCCGGGGAGGCAGGCCAATCCAGGACACACCCAGGCCCTCACCTGGCGTTGATGAGGTACTGGGCAAGGCTGATGTTGGCTGGGGTCCCCGTGATGGTGATCTGGCGCTCTGATGACCCCTCCGTGGCATTGGCGATTTTGATCTGCGCTCCAGACATCTGTCGAATTTCATTGATTTTGGTCCCTTGGCGTCCAATTATGCAGCCTATTAGCTGGAAGAAAGGATGCAGGAGCATCTTGGAGAGAATCCACTGCAGCCTAAGTGTAGCTGAGACGCAAGGGGAGCTGGGGGTCCCGCTGCCTTGGTCCCTCCCCCGGTACCCCCAAGAGGCACGCTTCCAATCCTGCTGGAGGGTGGGATCCTCGAGGCCTCGACTGTAGGAAGTCCCGTCAAATGAAGAGCCTGCAGTTATGGAGACCCCTCACCTGGCTCAGGGTCCTCTGGGGGCCTGAGGCCACGCTGGCCCCTCTAGGCTGCACTCTCGGGCTGGAGAGATGTTTGAGTGGACACAGGAGCTGGAGAGGCATGTCCCCAACCATCGCCATGCCCCCCAGGCTGCTGTCCCTCCAAGGACACCAGATCCACACCCACCCTGGTGTCTTGGTTTGGAGATTGGAGTTGGCATTCTTAGGATGACCCGAGGCTCCAGAGGATGGTTGGGAGATAACTGAATGTGTGAAGGAGGGTGTAACAGAGCATGTGAGGGAGTGTGTAAGGGAGGGTGTGAGGGGAGCGTGTGGGGGAAGTGTGGTGGAGGGCGTGGGAGGAGTGTATGGGGGCGTGTGTGAAGGGAGTGTGTGAGGCCCTGTGAGGGAAGCATGTCAGGGGAGTGTGTGGGGGGAGTGTGGGAGGCCCTCTAAGGGCCTTCGGGGTACTCCTGGACCACCTGTCCCCAGGGTGATCCTGAACCAGGGCAGGGCCTTCACTGGGCAGCCAGGATCCCCGGGCAGCTCTGGCATCTTCGTTCTGAGTTCACCCTGAAGCCCCCATGGCTCCTCCCTGTCTGGTAACTTGGGGGTGATGTCACCCACCCCCAAGGGCATTCAGCTGCTTAATGGGGGGGGGTGCACATGGGCACAGGTGGGTGAGGCTGGACGTACTCACATCATTGGGAATGGTGAGCTCATGAGTGCTGGCCGGGGGGCTGGCGTCCAGACCTGGGCACAGCGAGAGGACAGGGTTAGCTGGGGGAAGGCTGCTCCCACTGCGCGGGCACCTGACCCCGCTCCCCACTTGGTCACAGGCAGGCAGGGCTGGGAAACGCCCAGGGCAGGGTCTGCGCAGCTGGGGGCTGGGGCCTGTTAGCTCTGGGTCCCAACTGCCACCCCTCTCCTGACCCAGCATCTCTCAAACAGGGAGAAGGAACCTGGCAGGGGTTGGTTCCCCTTTTCCTTCTGGGTGCAACTTGCGTCACTTGTCTGCCATGTGGCACAGTCCCCTGAGACGTCGCTCAGACACCCTGGTGGCTATGCCTGGGTGGTCACACCAGCCCTGGGTAACCCAGACTCGCCAGCACAGCCGCCTCCACTGCCCCAGCTGCCCCCCACTTCCCTTGCAGGCCCCGTGGCTCCAGTCCCCCACAGCACTTCCAGTGTTGGGGCGGGGATGCTGGACCGAGAGCCGGGCCAGGGAAGACATGCCTTTCCACAGGGTGTGTGGGCCGAAGGTGAGCACCCAGGCCCAGCTTCTCACACATCGCAGCTTACAACTCTACAAATCCCAGCTCAGGACCCACTAAGTCAGAGCCAGCCTCTCAGGATCAAGGACAAGTCCCACACTTGCTTCAGAAACAGTGACCACAAAACGGGGGGCCTTGAGGGGCCCCGAGGGGAGGGGGGCAATCACCAGGCAGAGTGCTCCTTCATGCCAGGCGCTTCCACCCTGTCGGGAGGCAGCTCAAGCTCAAGCCTGTGGTTGCGACCCCGCCGTCCTGCCTCGGCCCCACCCCTCTCACCCCTGCAGCCAGGCATCGCAGGTGCCGCTCTCTGGAACATTCCGGAACCTGAGCCCTTTGCCCACCCCCTGCTCCTCCCTCACTGGTCCCTGCCCCTCAGCCTGATCCCCACATGCCCAGGGGGTCCTGACAAAGGGGACTGCCCGGTCCCTGCCCGCAAGTCCTCCTCCACGGCAACCACGTCCCTGGAATAAGATGCGTGGGGGCCACCGGTGTCTCGAGCACATGGGCCTGGTGAGGCGCAGGCTGTTCCGGGGCCTGTGGAGCACAGGACTCAGCTGTGCCAAACAAACCAACTCACCCCGAACCGTCTGTCAGTTTCTCTTATGCAGCTAAACCTGGAGCTCCTGCCCTTTATCTCTTTTTGTAAAGGTATTTTCAATACAATCACCAGCCCCTCGTCCACCTGTACGCACATTCAGTCAACAGTGACATTTAAAACGTCACCTCAGAGACTTCCCTGGTCCTGAGTATCATGCAAGGACTCCTGGTTTGTGTTTTCCAAATGACGGGACTTTGTTGAAAAGGTGCTAAAGCAATCCCAGGGGTGAGCATCCTCTCAGGAGTCGCAAGCACTGCCTCTCCTGCACAAGTCCCAGATGCCGGGGAGCGTGTGACACAGCCTCAGAGTGAGGACAACCTGTCCAGCTTCCTGACCCGCTGCCATGGCACGTGTGTGTGTGCATGTGCATGGGGGGTGTGAGTGCCTCTGTGCATGGGTGTGTGTGTGTGCATGGGTGTGTGTGCATGGGTGTGTGTGTATACATGGGGTGTGTGTGTGCATGGGTGTGTGTGTACATGGGTGTGTGTGTGTGTACATGGGGAGTGTGTGTGTGTGCATGGGTGTGTGTGTACATGGGTGTGTGTGCGCATGGGTGTGGTGTGTACATGGGGTGTGTGTGTGTGCATGGGTGTGTGTGTGTGTACATGGGGTGTGTGTGTGTGCATGGGTGTGTGTGTGTACATGGGGTGTGTGTGTGTGCATGGGTGTGTGTGTGTGTACATGGGGGTGTGTGTGTACATGGGTGTGTGTGTGTGCATGGGTGTGTGTGTGCATGGGTGTGTGTGTGTGTGTGTGGGGTGTGTGTGTGCATGGGGTGTGTGTGTGCATGGGTGTGTGTGTGTGCGCATGGGGTGTGTGTGTGTGCATGGGTGTGTGTGTGTGTACATGGGGTGTGTGTATGTGCATGGGTGTGTGTGTACATGGGGGTGTGTGTGTGCATGTGTGTGTGTGTGTGCATGGGGGGTGTGTGTGTGCATGGGGTGTGTGTATGTGTACATGGGGGTGTGTGTGTGTACATGGGTGTGTGTGTGTGCATGGGGTGTGTGTGTGTGCATGGGGGTGTGTGTGTGCATGGGTGTGTGTGTGTGTGTGCATGGGGTGTGTGTGCATGGGTGTGTGTGTGCACATGGCGTGTGTGTGTGTACATGGGGTGTGTGTGTGTGTGCATGGGTGTGTGTGTGCACATGGCTGTGTGTGTGTGTACATGGGGTGTGTGTGTGTGCATGGGGGTGTGCGTACATGGGGTGTGTGTGTGCATGGGTGTGTGTGTGTGTACATGGGGTATGTATGTGTGCATGGGGGGTGTGTGTGTGCATGGGGAGTGTGTGTGTGCATGAGAGGGCATATGTGTGCATGTGCATGAGGGCACTGGTGCACATGTACATGGGGGCATGTGTGTGCCCATGTGCACAGATGTGTGTGTGTGCATATTCATGGGGAGTGTGTGCACCCATGTGCATATGTGTGTGTGTGCATGTGCACTGTGGGGTGTGTATGCATATGTACAAGGGGGGCGTGTGTGTCCATGCATGTGGGGTGTGTGTGTGTGTACATGGGGTGTGTGTGTGCATGGGTGTGTGTGTGTGTGCATGGGGTGTGTGTGTGCATGGGTGTGTGTGTGTGTGCATGGGGATGTATGTGCACCTGAGTTCCAAGGGTCCCAGGGGCCCTGAAGAGGGAGGGCGTCACAGGGATGTGTTAACACAAGTCCCCTGTCTCTGAGGTCATGCTGGGAGGGCTGTGGTGGGGTCGGGGTGCGGTGAGGGAGCGTTCTTCCTGGCAAGGCCAGGCCCTGGGGGCCCCCAGACAGTCTCCTGGAGACCAGGGCTGGGCGGTTACTGAAATCTCACTATAAACGGCAGACGGCTACACAGAGCCCCTGGACACGTGTTATCATCCAGATATGGAACTGTGCAGAGGTTGGTATCCAGCTCCATAATCAAAATTATTCTGTTTTCCTCTAGTTTCCACTCACTAAAATCTCCATTACTTAATTAAAAGCCGCACCGAGAAGAAACCCACAGCAAGCACATGGAGCATCAGAGCTGGGCTTTCCGACGACCCCTGAGCCCCGTGGTCTCAGCCGGCCCCTGTGGTCCTGAGGGACAGACAGGCAGATGCCTTGAGGTCCAGAACAGCAGTGGGGGCAGCGGCTGAGCCCCTCCCTGGCTTCCCCGTAAGCCAGACCCTCGCTCTTCTGCTCTGATCCACGCCTGCATGGGGAGTGGGTCAGAGCGTGGCGGGCGCCTCTGTCACAGGGCCCTTGCCAAGTCCAGGGCACATGCTTCCAGTGGCTTTGCTCCCAAACAGCCTGTCAGGAGCCACGCCCCCTGCTCCAAGCCTGGGTGATGGGATCTGGGGATCCACGCCTGGCCTGCCACGTCAGGGGGAGTTTAGTGCAGATCCACCCCACAGTGGTCTTCTCTCCTACGAAAACTCACAGCCTGGTCGGCCCTTCCTTCCAGTCCCTCATGCTGTGCCCCTGGGAGGATAAATGACCTTCCACCTGACGAGGCAGCTGTGCCCCGAACATTGGCAGACACTTGACCCATCACCGTGACTGCAGAGCCATAGGTGGAAGCCAGGAGCCGCGTGTGCAGACCTGGAGTGGCCGCTTGGGCCAGCCCCGGACGGCGGCAGCCCTCCCCCGAGGCGCTCAGCGAGTGGCCCTCTGGCCCCTTCCACCCGCCAGGTCCCTTCCTGGCTTGCTGGCTCTCCATTTAGCGTGGTTTTATTTTACCTGACGACTGGCCCATCAGATTTTGAGCTTCTTCGGAGGAGTGTAAAGGCAGCTTTTCTCCTGGAGAGCAAAGAAGAAACAGATTTAATGTTTTGCCCTCAAGGAGAGAAGCAAGGTCACTTCAACTAGGGAAGCTCAAAGTCTGACTGGTGCGCCGCCCTGCGCTAGGGGGGCGCCGTCCGGGCAGACCGCCCTGCGGGTGGGTGTATGGCCTCCTGCAGGAGGACCTCCCCTACGGCCAGCGGGCAGCAGAGCAGGACGAACCCTCGAGGGGGAGGCGTCTCCTTCAGGAAGGCCAGCTGTGGGGTGACTGACCCGCACAGAGACATCAGACAGACCCCTGCCCGCCCGCGGCAGCGTGCCCAGCGCTGTGCCCAGCACTCAGACAGCCCTACCTGCTCCGCTCACTGCCCTGAACACAGACGCTCGGAGAGAGAAAGGCCCCGGGTGAGAAGAGGTCAGAAAGGGCGGCTGGGTACGTACCGGGGAAAGCGGGGTTGGTCTGTCCGAGGGGAGGAAAGGGGGTTTGCTGCATGGCCAGCTGGTGGAGCTTGGTCAACTGCTGGGGTAGGAGGGACACGAGAGCTAAGAAGGTTATTGTTATCGAGTACAAGTCACACCAAATTAAAAACGCGTAACAGAAGTCTGCACAGATAGAAAGGGGGCCATGCGACACATGGCAGACGCAGCAGCACGCAAGGACTTGGCCTGGAATAACCAATGGGCCACGGTCGGTCGGCAGGCACTGAGTCCTTCCCCCCCTCAGCCCCGGTCAGGCAGGCGCCTGGGCTCACCGGGGAGGTCTAGAGCTACAGAGCAGGACCCGCAGGGCCCCTAGAAGCCTCAACGTCACACTGTCACTCACGGGACTCAGGCGTGTGGGCGGGAGACCTACGCTCCCTCCCTTCTGCATACCTGGTCCAGGTAGTGGCCTGGTCCTCACTCTAGCCAGGGGGTGACTCACTGGGGGGCCCTGCGGGCCCACAGCCCAGGGCCCGCCTCCTGGGCCTCCGGGATCACAGGCAGAGGGCTGGAAGGCTCCACCCAAGGGTGCCATGGAGCCAAGGGTGCTGCAGAGCCGCCAGGAGGGTGCTGGGCTCCCGTGGGGCCAGCCAAAGCTGCACACTTCCCCCGTCCCTTGTGACCTGACCTTTGTCCCCCACGCCCTAGACTTTTGTGGGAGGCTTTGAAACGCAGTTTCTTTATTTTATGTGAGCCTCACTTCTTAAATAAGCACTAAGAACAATAGAGAATGAAGGTAACCATGCTGAGCCCTGGCCACCTAAGAAGGGCTGTCTAAATCCCACCCCCAGCCTTGGAGACTTCTGGATATGTCCTTAGCCCTGTCGCACCCACTGGCCCCACCTCTCCAGCCGAGCAGATGGAGGGCCAGATCATTCCAGGACAGGCTCGCAACACCCGACCTTCACAAAGGAGGTCTCAGTTCAGTTCAGTTGCCCAGTCATGTCCAACTCTTTGCAACCCCATGAACCTCAGCACCCCAGGCCTCCCTGTCCATTACCAACTCCTGGAGTCTACCCAAACCCATGTCCATTGAGTCGGTGATGCCATCCAACCATCTCATCCTCTGTCATCCCCTTCTCCTCCTGCCCTCAAACTTTCCCAGCATTAGGGTCTTTTCCAATGAGTCAGCTCTCCGCATCAGGTAGCCAAAGTATTGGAGGTTCAGCTTCAACATCAGTCCTACCAGTGAACACCCAGGACTGATCTTTAGGATGGACTGATTGGGTCTCCTTGCAGTCCAAGGGATTCTCAAGAGTTCTCCAACACCACAGTTCAAAAGCATCAATTCTTCGGCGCTCAGCTTTCTTTATAGTCCAACTCTCAAATCCATACATAACCACTGGAACAACCATAGCCTTGACTAGATGGATTGTCCATCTAGTCGAGGCTATGGTTGTTCCAGTAGTAATATCTCTGCTTTTTAATATGCTGTCTAGGTTGGTCGTAACTTTTCTTCCAAGGAGTAAGCGTCTTTTCATTTCATGGCTGCAATCGCCATCTGCAGTGATTTGGGAGCCCAGAAAAATAAAGTCAGCCACTGTTTCCCCATCTATTTGCCTTGAAGTGATGGGACTAGATGCCATGATCTAGCCTGAGTGTTTCCAGGGCCCTGAGGCGTCAACCGAGCCCAGTGGCTGGAAGGTGTGGGCACCCAAGGAGAGTTGTGGGCATCCCCAGGTGAGACGTGGATCTGACTATTCACCCCATTGGTCCCATCCTGCAGAGTCTGTCGGGGAAAGAGAAGGACAAACACTGGGATTTCTGATGTCCCAGCCTTCGAGGGTGAGCCCTTGGGTGGCAGAGAAGTGGGTTTGCTGGCCCCCTGAGGGCCAGGCACGCTCTGAGAGTCCTTGATGAGATGGGGCACGGGGAGAACTGGCCACATCCCACTCAGCAGTCACGTCTGGTGGTTCCGAGGAGGGGACAGGGTGACCCGGGGTCAGAGTCTGTTCTGAGAGTCCCCAGTGAGGTGAGGCTGGGGCTTACAGCACACTGCTGCTTGGCATGTCAGCCCAGTGACCCGACACCACGGGGCTCAGGGTGACCTGAGCAGACGTGCACGGAAGCAGCCTGAGAGGCGTTGGGAGAGCAGGAATCACTGTCATGGGGACACCAGCCCACGCCCTGGGGATGAGAGATGAGCAGTGACCGGCAACTGCTGTGCCACAGGCAAGACAACCCTGTGCAAGAGGCTGACGGGCTGGGGATCCCACTGCTCAGCTCCTCCTTCCAGAGACATGTCGAGAGAAAGACGGCAAGGACCCACGGGCGCCAGGGGCATGAGGATGAGAGTGGTGGGAGCACCGACTCTGTCCTGCAAACCACCCCCACCCCAGAGCACAGCAAGTCACCCTGGGTTACTAGGACGCTGGGCAGGTGCTGTGCCCCAAGTCCACCTACACAGAGGGCTAGAAGCGGGCCTAAGGAGGGGACAGAGCTCCCAGGATGGAGGAGGAAACCCATGTCCAGAGACAACAAACATCCAGGTGGCCATCCACAGCCCCGGTAGTGCAGGCAGGCCACCTGTGCTCACTTCACTGGGGTTTCTTGCAGACATCGCACTGGAGCATGGACAGTGGCCCGGCGGGGACCAGCCCTTCCCCTGGAGGCTCTAGCCCCTTTACCTGGGGTCCGGAGGCCAGTGGGGAGCCCCAGGAGTGGGCCTGCGCTGTGTGCAGGGCCTCAGGGCCTCGGCTGGGCTGTTCCTGGCTCCGGGTCCACGGCTTCATCTCAGCCGGTGTCTGTGCATCTGGCGGCCGGGCTTGTGCGGTCACCATGAGGGCAGGGCCCTCCCCCTCTGTCCCCGAGTCCCTAGGAGTGCACAGCTGTGCATTGGACAGGATGGCGGGGCAGATCGGGGCTCTGGCGGCAGGAGAACCGACCTGAGTCGGCTCCAGCTCTGACCAGCGCTGCGGACACGGGCATAGCTGGGAGACGGGCCCCACGTGGGCGGCAGACAGGCTGCAGAAGCGCTGCTGCGTGAGTTGGGTGAAGAAACATCGCACACTCACAAGGCCCCCCACTGGGCTGCCCGTGGCCCCCATACCCAGGGGATGATCCTCTGTCTCCCAGTTAGACGGATGAGCCCGCCACCATGTGTGTTACGGGCACAGCCGGAGGACCCAGGAGGAGGGCTCTGCTCGCACCTGGGAAGTCTGACCCTCAGAAGTTCAGCTGCTCCGACCCTGACCTGTCCTCCGGCATGTACCTGCTGCCTTTTATGAAACAGTGGCCACAGCACACGTAACACCTCCGGCACCCATGGATGTAAGGGGACACCTGGGGAAGGACTGGACGGACGGGGGTGCCCAGGGAAGCCCTCCCTCCGAGTGGGGGACCGCTGGATGTCAGCTGACAGCTTCCTGTCTTGGTTTCGTCCTTAACGGGGCCTCCTGGGCTCCATTTCTTTCTTTTGTGAAGGAAGGAGCAGCACTGGGTGCTGAGGGGACTTTCCACTTTTTGAGGTATTTCTACCACAAATGTGGCCAGGATTTGAGGGGAGGAAGGAGGAGAGGTGGTGCCACATCACAGATCTTTCTCCATGACCTGCCCTTCCCACTGAACCGTGTCGGGGTATGAAATACAGACAAGTGCTCAGGAGGGAACTCATGAGCACACAGCTGCACGCTCATCAGGGGACCCGCTGCGTGGTTCCGGCTGTGAGTCCCCTCTCCTGTGAAGGGCTCGCTGGTGTCCTTTGCCCATCTTTCTACTGGGCTGTTTTCTGCTGATTCATGTAAACTTACATATTTCAGGTTCTCATTCTAGTTCAGCTCTATGTACTAGAAAGATTTTTCCCCCAATCTCTTCATGGAGCCTTAAGAGAAACCACATTTAAAAATTCTAATGTGGTCAGATTCCTCATTGTTTTCCTTAATAGTTCGTGCTTCTGTGAACTGAAAGATATTCTATCTTTTTTTCTAAAAGTGCTACAGCCTTCTCTCTCGTTGAAGTTCTCAGTACAGGCAGAGTGTTTGTTTTGTTTCCCATCAGATGTTCTCGATGTGACTAGCTTGCTGGCTCGGGCCTTTGCTCTTTCACATAAAACAGCAGGACGGACTTCGTGTCACTTCTGCAGTAGCCACATCTCAACCTGGGAGGACCCCTGATGTCCCGTCCAGGAGGGTCATGTGTCTTTCCTTTCACTGCGCTCTTCTGGTAGGCTTTAAGTTTCAATAAGGACGAGATTTTTTTTTTTTTTAATCACCTTTTAACTATTGATTTTAACTTACTGCTTTGTGGGAGAGAGCTGTCTCTCTGATTCCAGCTTTTGAGAGATGGGGAGTCTGTGTTCTGTGTGTTGTAGAGCTTCGTAAGTGTTCTTGTGGGTCCGGCAGCTGTGCTGGGGAGTGCTCAGGGCACACTAGTTAACCCAGCTCAGGCAGGACTGTCAGAATCTCTTCCTTCTGGTCTACCTGGCCTTCATGTTCAGGCTCCTTGCTGCAATGTCTGTCAGATTCCCCTAATGGTTTGTTCATTCTTTTCCTTTACATATGCTTGAAGCTGTGTTTTGGGTGCATACAAATTTAAATTGCTTTCTTTGAGTGAACTGAATAATTTATCAATAAGTAATGAGTAAGTGAAGTCTTGTTTTTCTCCCCACTGATAATAATAATAGTATATTGCTTCTTTGGGTTAGTATTTTCCTATATTTTCCCTATCTTTTTTTTTTTTTAATTTGTCTAGGTCCTTCTTTAGATGTGCCCTTTGAAATAAAACTGAAAACTTTTTTGTTTGCTTATTTATTTATTTTTAAAAAATCTGACAGACCTTGTTTTTTAACTGGAAAGTTTCTCTTACTGTGGTCACCATAGATGTATAGTAATTTCTGTTGTCTTATTTTAATTGCCCTGATCGTCCAGGGTTTCTTTTCTCTTTCCCTTTCTGCTGTGTTGATTAATGATATTTTCCGGTCACCCATGTCCCCCCAACCCCACACCTTTAATCAAGTTACAAAAGTGAACACTTTTCTGTTAGACACCACTCTGGAACTGTAGCATGTACATCTGCAGTCCTAATTCAGCGTCTTTGCCTCCTCCTGAATCCTACAGTGGCCCTAGGATGTTTTCATCCCCTTGGCCACATCCTAAATCTTAGCTGTGCTCTTGGGGTCCATTTAGTTCTATATGTTAATCTCAGCAATTAGCATTGATTTTGATTTTACAGAGTGTGTTTTCATTGACCCAGATGTTTACGTTTTAGTAGACAAAAACATCAATGTTTTCTTTCTGATTTGTGCTTCTTTTAAAAGGAAAGAGATGGTAGATTTCTTCGCTTGCCACTCCTTCTTGTGTTCATCGCCTTCTCTCTGCAGTCATTCTGCTTTTCCTGACGGGCGCCCCTTAGAAGGTCACAGCTGTTTGTCTGAAAAACACCTGTACCTCGGTGATCCTCTGATGGCTGTTTTCTATTATTTCATCACCACCTTGTGGCCCCTGCGTTGCTCCTCTGTGATATTCTTTCTCCCTCCATTTTCAGAAGATGTGCTTTGGTCTCTGGTGTCATGTGGCTTTGTTTGGACACACCTAAGAAGCATTTGGATTGATCTTGCTTGAGATTTGTTGGGATTGCTGAATGTGAGGACTGTTTTGTTTACTGATTCTGAGAAATTCTCTGCAATCATCTCTTAGAGTCTTCCCTCCCTCCCGCCTATCCTCTCTTCCTGGGGCTCTGACTGGATCTGGGTTCTTCCTTCTCAGTCCTTCATGCACACAAGTCATCCAGGGTCTTGTGAAAATCCAGGTTCCGATTCTGGGAGGGGCGGGCTGAGAGCCCTGCCACTGAAAAGAAGCTCAGCTCAGCCAGAGAGGGTGTGCGACCTGGAGGAGGGGTGGGGAGGGTAGTTAACCTGCCCTTTTAGCTGCTCTGCAGCAGGTGAGGCTGAGGGTGCCTCCCCACCACCAAAAAGAGCCAGGGGTGTGGGCATCAGCAGGGCAGCCATGCAGGTCCCTCTCAGCAGGGCCCTCCCTGGGAGACTGGGGGGACACCGAGGAGGCAGGCGGGGAAGGTGCTCCGTCCTAGCTGCGTCCACTCTGAGGGGGGTCCCAGGGACCACCGTCTGCACAGGATCCACTGGTTTCCTCCGCTCACTATAACACACGTGTTTCCAATTTCCCCACTGCTTACTCACTAAGCAATGACCTGGCCAAAGCAGCGCCCACCTTCCCCCGGGTACTCAATACCTCTGCTGAGACCCAGCATTGTGGGGGAACACAGCACCCACCTACCCCCAGGTACTCAGTATGTCTGCTGAGGCCCAGCATCATGGGGACCCACAGCTCTGCTGCTCCTGGACCCCAGCTCTGGAGCTCTCTCCATGAAGCTCCATGTCCTCCCTGTGAACCCCGGGGGACGGTGTCCACCCAGGCTCCCGTCGGTCCAGCCCAACTTCTGATCTCAATCCTGCTTGCTTCCAGGCCCCTCTAAGGAGGGGATGCTGAGCAAGGGAGTGACTTGGGAACTCTGAAGACTAGATATAAGATCCTCATGTGTGGGGTGCTTGAGGGTGACTCACTTCTCCCGGAAGAAAACAGTTCCTTCCTGGTATAATCAGCACGGGGACAGGAAGAGTGGAGGTGGGAGACAGCGGTGATGATGCTCTGCATCTGCTCCCACATCCTGAGTCGTGGCTGCCGTCGTCCTCCCTTGTGTCTGAAACCACTTCTGACCCCTCGAGCAGGACACGTTGGGGAGTGGGCAGCTGTCCTGGAGCATTTCCGCTGCCAGCCATAATCTATGGCCACCGGCTGTGACCGAGGCCACCGGCCATGACCCAGGCCAGCCACCCAGCCGTCCCTGGCCTCTCTGAATACCTGAGAGCTATGAGTCCCAGGAAGATTCTGGTGAAACAAGGCCTGAGCCTGGTGAGGACCTGAAGGAAGACTGGTGAGGGTGGGGCCCTGATTCTCAAGTACGGTAAACCAGAAAGCAGGAAAAACTGCACATGCTTTAATTCTACATGAAGAAACGCTGCAGGAAACGTATTTCCTGGTGGTCTATGCCTGATTCAGGAAGATGATTGTGTCAGTCACTGGGGTTGAAATGTTTAAATGGTGTATTCAGTTATCTTTTAAAATAAATTAGTACTTTCTAAAATTATCATATTTGCGCTCTAAGAAAAGTGAAAATGAAGTCGCTCAGTCGTGTCTGACTCTTCGCAGCCCCATGGACTGTAGCCTACCGGGCTCCTCCGTCCATGGGATTTTCCAGGCAAGAATACTGGAGTGGGTTGCCAGTGCCTTCTCCAGGAGATCTTCCCGACCCAGGGTTTGAACCCGGGTGTCCCAAATTGTAGGCAGACGCTTTACCGTCTGAGCCACACAGGGAAGTCCGCTCTAAGAAATAAAGCTTTAAAAAAAATCCTACTGAGTATTAAGCTCAGATGAAACTGCCTTCCTGGCCATCATCACTCGTTACTGTTTGGAACAGACTCCGTCAGTGACGGTTCAAGCTGTCAACTCTCTGCTCTGCAGGAGAAGCATTTTATCAGAGTCCTGCTCTCTTCCCAACAGATGCTCCAGGGCACAAGCAGGTCTGGAGGACGAGGACAGAAGCCCTCAAGGCAACTATGTAACAGCAGCTATACGTTAGTTTAAAAATTAAAAAAAAAAACAAACAAACCCTGAAACTACACATTTTTAAGAGATACTGAGAACATCACATGAAAGAGCAAAACAACCGACTGATACAAAAACCAACCCACCAAACCAATCGAAGTCCCTGGGACTCGCTAGGCGCCTGTGCCCCTGGGTATAGGCGGCCTGCATGTGAGGCCTCAGTCGGGAGCACAGGCCCCGCTCAGCGCTGCACGTCTGAGCCTCGGGTCCAGGTCCAAGCTGCACTGGGGTAAACTGGCCCCTCTGACCCAGGTTGCTGTGTGCTGAGCTCTGAATGTGTTTTTGTACAGACGCTCTTCTGAAGGCAAGAGACTGCCAGCCGTGGGGAACAAAGGCTGTGCCACCCCAGAAGCTGACTTCCATTCTAACCTCTGCCACCCCTGCGGGTGCTCTATCGGGGTTCACAGACCCCCCCCGACCCAGCACTACGAGCGCTCACTCTGCATGGAGACGCACCCTCCCCCACCCCAGGCTATAGCACCCCACCTTCCCTGGGTCACAGCCAACGATGGTCAGTGGGACGAGGAGGGTAGGCAGCCCCACGTGGTGTGGGGGCGGTCCCCCAGCCCTGCGTCCATCAGCTTCTCTGCCATCTGACTTGACATGAGGATTTTTAAAGGATAAAACTATTTCTTTTCTACTCAATAGAAATTTCCTGCAATGATGGTAAATTGAATCTCCGTGCTTTCAACACACACACACACACACACCATACTTAGCATCAGTTAATTCTTAAAACCCTCCCTGCCCTGCTCTGTGTCTTAGGCAACTGGCTCTGAAGCTGCCAATTCAAAAAAGCGAGGGTCTGCAGAAGATGGGCGGGCATCACGGTCCCCCGAGGCCCCTTTGCCTGGACAAACCCCTACCCCTACCCCCTGGCTCTCACAAAGCAGCATGTGGACGCATCCTCCCAGCACAGAGGACACATCTCAAGTGGGATCTCGCTCGCTGCAGCTGAGGCAGCGGCACACAAGCCCGTTCCCTCCCCTCCTCCCCGCAGCATGCCGTCATCCAGGACCAGCGGGGCCGACTGCACTGCCCGGCGCATCTGTAGCCCTGTGGCCCCGAGGTTCTCCCTGCGTGGCTCTCAGGGTGCCCAGCCCCCCCAGCAGCAGCGCCACACTCAGACTGGAACACAGTCCGGAGCAGCCCTGGGTGTGGAACGTGTCATCATAACACGAGAACAGAGCCTTGTCTGCTCTATGGGCTTCTGATGGCCGGGCTCTCGTGGGCGCAAGGACTTTGGTCCAACTGGGGCTGAAAGGGAGCGCACGGCTTCACCAGTTTCCAACACCCTTCCAAGGTGTCCCAGCACAGCTGATGGCACGTCACCTGCCTGGACAGGCACACACAGGGCCTGAGCTGTCCCCGCCCACCAGGGCGGGTGTGGAGGAACAGCCGGACGGCAGCCACACTCAGGACAATTTGACACCAGGCCAAGTCCTCCAGGTGGGAGAATTAGTGCTAAGAGGTTAAAGGTTACTCAGGGCCATATGGATACGACAGAGGTCAGGAACACGGAGAACGTATTAATATTATTGTGTAATATTAATATTAGTAGCGACTGACAGCAGCATGCAGGGAGGAGGAAGTGGTGACGAGAGGAGGTGAAGGGGCAGAGTGAAAACTCACATCTGGGTGGGGGATGGCGTACTGTCCCTGGATCGTGTAGGCCTGGAGAGAGAGAGACACTGTCAGCTCGCGAAGCGGCGGCCACACATCCCCTCACCTCATGCCCTCACAGAATGAGGGCCTCCTGGGGCGGGCGCCCCTGCCAGCGGGCCCCTGCACTCTGGTTAAGGCTTTCCCCTTCACATAGGAGAGGTGATCCCTCCCTCCGGAAACTGGGGCGGGGGTCCCGTGTCCCCTGTGGCAGGACCTACAATCACACATGCGATGGGGTGGGGGCAGGGTGGAGGGACCAGGTGGAATACCTCCAACCCTGTTGTTTCTCAACAGGAATAGCTACGTGCCATTCAGTCGACCCCTGCTGGGGACTGATGGTTATTAACACTGGAGAGTTTAATCGGCCATGACAGCACACTTTCAGGAAATAACTTATCCCAAGAAAACCAAACAATGAAACAGAAATCTTTAAAAGGTGACTCAAACCCCACTTTGCAAATGTCGGCTTAAGAAATGCGCCCAAATCAGCCGCAGGTTGGCGAGCGTCTGCCGGCCCCAGGGCACCGGGCGCAGCACACGCTTGGTGGCACGGCCCCTAGGGGAGTCTCGCTGGGCTTCATCGTGTCACTCGCCTTTGTGACGGTGACACGGAGCAGCCACAGCAAGAGTGTGGGACCCGCAGCCTCTCCCATACCCAGCCCTCTGCGCCACAGTCCCTCAGCGAAGATTCTTCCAGAAACTCGTGGCCAATCAACAAACAAACCACACAGAGTCGAGGGAGAGTGAAGACAAAGGCTTTCACCGGGACTTGGGATGTGGGAGCGTGTTGCAGAGCCGCACTCGCCCGCCAGTGGGGTGGGTGCGGAGCCCTGTTGGGTGAGGCCTGGCTCCTCAGTGAAGGAAAGCAGCCTGACCAGAGACGGCCAGCAGGGGGAGCCTGTGCATACCCGGGGCCGCGGGACCTCGAGGCCCATCTGCAGGCGTTGTATAGATGCCACTATGCACTGTGCCACCGTGTCCCTGGGTAAGACAGGCCCTGGAAGGGCGCTGCCCACTCACTCCGACTTGCAGTTCTCCACCCCAGGCACTCTCAGTTTCTGACACCTTTTCCTCACTCACGTGTCAGGGTTGCTAGTGCTATTCAAAGTGCACAGCCACCCATCATCCTCTCAGAACAGAGGTGGAGATGAGCCCAGGCAGTAGGTTGTGTCTGGGCAGACTCTGGGGTCTGAACCTGCTGGGGAGGCAGGAGCTGCCTTTCTGCAGCAGGGGCCTGGCTAGTACTTCCCCGGAAAGGTCTGGCTGAGAGGCTGGGCGTGCAGCGTATCTTACACTCAGGTGTGGGGGCCAGGGCTTGGTAGAACGGCTCCTCCACCCAGCTGCCTGCGGTGTTGACAACCAAGACCAGTCACTGGCCACTCGAGCTGTCCCCAGGGCACAGGGGCCGGGTTAAGGCGCTGCCCTCCCGTGGGGGGCGGTGTCCTTGCTGCCCTGCCTGGGGGTGGGCGACGGCCAGGAGGCGGCCCGGGCTCCAGCTCTTGTCCACGAGCCTCCCTTCTGAGTAAAGCCCGTGCTTTACCACCGGGAATCGTCACAGGCTTGCCTGCACGCACGCTGGGGCCGAGGCCTGGCAGGTAACTAACCTGCCCGCTGACCTGGATGTGGGCGAGGAGAGGAGCTCTGAATAGGGCCGGCCCTCTGTGGCTGCCCTGAGCCACGGGCCGTGGGAACCGCTGCCTCCCTCCCCCGGGGAAGCACCCCAAAGGCGGCAGGGACCCAGCTGTTGCCGCACAGGGGTGGGGGAGAGGGGAGAGGTGAGGGATGCGGGCGGAGGAGGGCTGGGGGGAGGGGTGGGAGGCTGGGGACGGGAAGGGGCCATCTGATGAGACTCCCTTACAGAGCAGAGCAGGGCAGCTCGGGAAGACACGGGCAACCTGCATTTGCCTCTTTTCCTTCTCAGCCCCTCCCCCGCCCTGGGGCACCCAGGACCTCCGTCTTCACTCTCCCCGAACAAACACACAGCACCGCCGCCCGGACGCAGAGCTCCCCCTGGCACTACTGGCCTGCGTGTGCAAAGTCCTTGACAGAGGCTGCGGTGACCCTGCCATGGAGGCCGGCGCCCAAAGGCAGGAGACGCGACAGGGCCCCCCTGTCGGCCCATCTAGGCCAACCACTGGCTGAAGACAGAAACTGCCACGACCCCCTCCTGATGGGAGAGAAGGGTCAGGGGCTCTTGCCCAAATCCCAGGTGTGCAGTGCGGCTGTGCCCAGCCTCCTGGGCCTGCAGCCAGTGTGGGAAAGGGGGAGGGCGCGGACCATCCGAGTAACTGGGAGGCCCAGTCGGGCCTCCTTCATCCTCCTCTTGTCCTTCACATGCTACTGGGAGGGACAAGTGTGTAGGAACGCATGTCTCAGGGGAAATGGGCCAGTTTTTCCAGTCTTAGTCATGTCAACCTTGAGTCCTAAGACCCCTGGCAATACCCCCAGCCCTTCTTCCCTCTGAGCTTCCTAAAAGCACCAGGGAACTAGACTGGGTGGTGCTGCCCAACTGCACAGGCCTGGGCCCAGACCAGGGTCCTCCTGGGCCCCTTCTGTGTGCGAACGCGGCCTGGCAGCCTCACGCGGGGCCCGCACTCGGCCCCGGCCGGGCCGTGGGCGGGGAGAGCTCTGCGTCCCGCGCGGGTGGGGGAGACGTGCACGTGAGGGGGAGAAAACCTGAGTGCACTAACGGGCAGCGGCGGGGGCTGCAGTAAAAGGCTGAGGTTGGCAGTGGAGGCCGCGAGCGGGTCGGCTCTTACCTGACCACCTGCAAAAATGACAGGGGTGGAGGCGGGCTTTGGGCGGTAGGGAATGGTGGCACCTTTCGGTGGGGACTAGGAAAAGGGACAGGAGAGGGAGACAGAGTGTTAGAGTGGCCTCGAAGCCCGACAGTGGTGAGGCCTCCTTCCGAGCCCCGCCCACTGTGCTGCCCAGCCGCCCCCCAGCCCCCGGGTCCTCCAGGAGCCACCACCCTAGACACAGCCCCCAGCAGGAGGCAGCGGGCGGGGGGGCAGGAGCGGCCCTGCCTGCACGCCACCCTCCCCTGGCGCCGAGCTCGGAGGGGACGCCTCTGCCCTCAGTTCTCGGGAAGAACCCTGGGACTGTGTGCCCAGGGTGGAGCTCTGCTTGGCCTGGGCTGATGTTCAGATGGCCTCATCTCAGCAAAGTTAGAAACATCCAACTTCACTACTGACAGAAGAGTCATCATTTAATACACCTCAGAGCCCAAATGAAAGAGTCCATAGCTGTGATGAGATCTGTTACAATTTCCTTCCACTATTCTGTGTCCAAAAGTTTAGGATTCATGTCTTGGGATACACGATATTCTCAGGTACCAGAGGTATGCCAGCGTCTGACGATGTCAGCCTAACCCCTGGGTCAGAAGCAATCATGCCTGCTGCCTGCCACTGCCTGGGCAACTATCTTCCCCAGTCCAGGGGCTGGGCCTGGCTGTTGGAGTCCCAAGTCAGCTGCACCACCAGCCCGGGGCAGAGCTTGGGGACCAGAGCAGAATGTCCCTGAAGGGAGCTCCTGAGGCCACTGCCCTCCTAGGCCCAGCCCATGCCTCTGCCAGGCAGTGTGACTTCAGAGTACCCCCACCAGAGGCATATGCAGGGATGTGGGGACTGCAGACTGGCTGGTGGCTTCAACTCTGCAGCCCAGGCCACACCATGTGACCTTGAATACATCGTGTAACCTTGGCCTGCTATTGCAACCTTGAACATAGTGTGACCTTGAATGTGCTGTATGATCTTGAACACAGTGGTGTGACCTTGGCTGTGCGGTGTGACCTTGAACACGCTGTGTGACCTTGGACACACTGTGACCTTGAACATGTGCAACCTTGGCTATGCTGTGTGACCTTGAATACACTCTTTGAACTTTGTTATGCTGTGTGATCTATGAATATGTGTGACCTTGGGTGTACTGTGTGATCTTGAACACACTGTGTGACCTTGGAAGTCCATGTGACCTTGAACACAGCTGTATGATCTTGGCTGTGCTATGTGACCTTGGACACGCTGTATGGCCTTGGATGTGCTGTGTGGCCTTAACTGTGCTCTGTGACCCTGGCTATGCTGTCTGACCTTGGATGTACTATGTGATCCTGAATATACTGTGTGACCTTGGCTGTGTTGTGTGATCTTGAATACATTGTGTGACCTTGGATGTCCATGTGACCTTGGCTGTGCTGTGTAACTTTAGACACATTGTACGACCTTGGGTGTGCTGTGTGACCTTGGCTGTGCTGTGTGACTCTGGCTGGGCTGTGTGACCTTGGCTGTGCTGTGTGACCTTGTGTGACGCAGAGAGGCTGCTTCAAGGACCTGTGTTTGGGTAAAGGAGGGCTCCTGTCTCTCCATCTCTGGCTCACCCTTGGTTGTGACCAGGCGCCTCACAGGGGGTTCCCCGCAGTCCCAGGGTGCCTTGTGGTCACCAGGCAGGAAGCGTGACTACACTGAATGGCCATTCCCACTGTGGCGCGAGCGGAGGACTCAGTCCACTGCTGCCCCCACTCCATCCCAGAGGTGGGGCTGGACTCTGTGCTGCTCAGCCTTAGCCATCACCCTTGTTCCATGGTGCCCTCTGACCCCACCACCAGCACCCACACTCCACCAGCCCTGATGTCTAGCTCCCATCCCCTCTGACTTCTGGTGGAGGGAGGCCTTCTGAGCACACCTCCCCGGGGGCCCTGACACTCCTGTTCTCCACCTAACTTGCTGCACCTCCAGCAGCCCCGCCCTTCTGCGGTGGGGATTTCTTAGGTGGAGGTCCACCCCAGAGCTCAAAGCTCCATACACTCTTCATTTAACACCAGGCCAGGGGCCTCTGGGTGTGAGAGTGCTCCCTCCCCAGTAAGCAGCCACTCCTGGGAGCCCTGTGACACCAATGACAGGAGGCCTCGTTCCCCCCACCTCCACAAGGACCCATCACACTCGCCTGTGTGTTTCAGTCTGCCTTCACGGCCCCGGGGGCACAAGCAACTACAGCCAGGCTCTTCTGTGGGGCCACGTCTGACCATGAACGCGGCATAGGCAAGGCCACATGTGAGGAGTCTTGAGGAGATCATGTGTCCTGCTCAGACCTCATCATCCTAGGGTGGCTCACATCTCTGCCCTGCACCCCCACGTGACACCTGCCACCCACTAGGCCGGCATGGGCTTCCTCACTTCCTGGGGTGTCTGCCACACTAGGGGTGCCAGGCCCTGCTGGCCACCTGCCCTCTTGGCCACTTGTGGTCCCAGCACCAGGACTGAGGAGGACACTGTTCATAACCAGGACCAGTGGTGGGGGGATGCTGCAGAAAAAAATGTTCAGGAAAATCTTTTTGACTTCCAGATATCACACTACAGGAAAATAAAGCCAATACCAACTTTTTTCAAAGAAGTCAGACATGGTGCTTTAGCACCAGGTCAAGTACAGAAGAGGGAGAGTCCCTGCTGCCCCTGGGGCTACCATCTGAGCGGGACTGCATCAGCCAGGGTGGACCCTCCATGAGCTTCATTGTGGGGGAGGAGGGCCTGATGCCCAGGCAACCAGCACAGCAAGTGAAACCTTCCGTTAGAAGCATGATGACTTCAGTTTAGCTTAAAAAAGACCAGCAACTATTATTGACAACTTTAGTTAATCTTGTAGCAGTTTGCGTATGGACTGAAACTTAAATCTTGGGATTTTCCTCAAAATTTCAAGAGAGGTTCCTTCCTGCTCAGCTGCACCTTCCTTGCTTCTCCTTTGGCTAATCCTTTTCTTCACTCCTTTCTGTCTTCACAGTTTGGGCATTTTCCTGTGCTTTCCATAAGTACAGCATGCTGTACCTCAGCAGTGTCTCTGGGGCCTGCACATGGTCCAGCCAGGGGGTCCTGGCAGCGGTGTGGCCTCTCCACTCCACCTGTGTCTCCAGCCTTGACGTGCCTCCAGGGCACATCTGCAGCAGAGCACACCTGTCTCCAAGTACACCTGCTTCCAGGGCACTCCTGACTCTGGTACACGTCATTTCACACCTGCCAAGAGTGTACACCCATCTCCAGTTCACGTCTGCCACCAGTGTGGGCCTGTTCAGTGCACATCTGCCTCGTGTACAAACCTGCCACCGATGCACACCTGATTCCACACACACCTGCCTTCCGTGCACACTTGCCCCCAGTGGGCACCTGTTATAGTGCACACCTGCATCCAGTGCACACCTGCCTCGAGTGGACACCTGCATCCAGTGCACACCTACCACAGGTAAACACCTGTCCCTCATGCACATCTGACTCCAGTGCACACCTACTTCAGTGCAGACCTGTCTCCAACACACCAGCAGCCAAGGCGCACCTGCCTCCAGTGCACACTTGCCTCCCGTGCACACCTGTGTCCAGTGCACATCTGTCTCCAGTGCACGCTTGTCTTTAGCGCAGACCTGTCTTCAGGACACAGGCGCACCATAAGGCCTGCCCCTTTGTGTGGACTCTTCATTCAACTCCATAGATTTTGGCAGGGCCCGTGCCCCCACCACCTTCTCTGTTCTCTCCCCAAATCCCCAGCGAAGACAAGATCCCATCCTGAGGTGGCGGAGCTAGCAACCCTCCCACGGTGCCCACACACTCTGCACAGCTCTTGCTCAAGTTGTCTTGCGCCTGGGTCAGGGGCGTGGGCCCATTCCTGAGGCCCAGTCCGGCAACGTTGGCCAAATGAACCCTCAGGGCACCAGAGAACCCCCAGCACTCAGAAAGCAGGGCCGGGAGTGGAGGGGCAGGCGGGCGAGGAGCCCGGGCTTGCGGACACACTCTACCTCCAGCATGACCACACAGATCTGCTTGACGCACTGGATGATGGCGTCCGGGGTCCCCGAGATGGTCACTGCCCGCTCCGTGGAGTTGGGCAGCATGTCCCCGGCCACCTGGACCTGGGCACCTGTGGACTGGAGAGACTGGATGTTGGATGGGGCCCTGCTGAGGTGTGCGGCATGCACTGGAGCAACACGTCCTGACTGCCCTCAGGATGCCCACGAGGCGCTGCCTCGGGTCACCCCTCCACGCCTGCGGCATGCTCCGCCTGGAGCACCTGTGGGCGGCCACACCCGTCTGGCTCAGCCCACTGCTACCAGCATGGACCTGTGTTGGAGGGGTGATGCTGGCTGAAGGGAGGGGCATCTCAGCAGACAGGTTTTTTCCCCACATATGTGGAATTCTCCCTCTCTGTGGAGTTTGAAGTCCCAGACAAGGATGGACTCCAGTCTTGGGGCCTGAACTATATGGCCGTCTTTCCTGGAGGGAGTCAGGCCGGGGGCTGCCCTCCCTTGAGAGAGGAAGGCTTTCCTTGGGAGATGAACATGTGGGTGTGGGGTCACACCGCAGGCGACCTCCACCCCAGTGGGTGTGGCTCAGCATTCTCCCAGGCACCTCACTGGGGCGGCAGAGCCCATGCGCGGGGGCCCCGTCCTAGGAGCCAGATGGCACCTGTGCGTGACGCCCACATCGGGGGTCCCCTGGCCACTCTGCCTTGTGCTCGCCCCTCCCCCGTTCCCAGCTCCGCGCTGCAGGGTCGGCAGGGAGGGGGCCGGTGCTCTGCCCAGGGGTGTCCTGACCTGCCCGGCTCACGGCCCTGGGGTGGGGCAGGAGGGCTGTTACCTCCCTGATCTCTTTGATCTTGGAGCCGCCTTTGCCAATCAGGGAGCCGCACTGGCTAGCAGGGACCACCAGCCTCAGCGTCACCGGAGGCTTGCTGGTGGCCGGACTGTTGCTCATGGAATTGATGATGTCCTGGGGAGGGAGAGGCACGCACATCACTGTGAGGCTCACCATGGGCTGGGGGAGTGGGCGGGCCGGGCTGGTTGCGGGGTCTGCGAGGCTGGGCCCGGCTCGGGTGACGAGGAGAGGGGGGCCTGTCCCAGCACCACTGTGCTGCTGTGGGGTGGGCATGGGCCCCAGGGTGCCCAGACTCAGGCTCTGACCTCCGACCTTCAGGCCTGGTGGGGCAGAAGGGGCCTGGACAGAGGGTGATACATTTGACAGAAAGATTGACTCCCCAGCTTGGTCATCCTCTCAGTAAAGACATCAAATAACTCTAAGCGATGTCAAAAACATCAGAAACACATAAACATCTTAAGGTTTAACTCACTGGCAGATGGACACAGAAGTGCACAGGCACATAAAGCTGTGTTGGTTCCCACGTCTGGGCTCCTTTTGCCCACATCTGAGCCAGGTTGCCCACCCCAGGGGTCAGGCGCTGTGGACAGGGCTGAGGCCCCATGCAGCTGCCTCACTGCCAGGCGCCAGGCCTTCCCTGAGGGCTTGTGCTCTGGGGGCCAGGCCCGAGGAAACCTTCGGTGAGGGAGGTGAGCCTCACGGAGGAGGGGTGCTGGCCTGTTAGCAGGTGGACTGGTGGGGAGGTCCCGGGGGAGGCAGAAGAAATGAGAGGTCCCCTCGCCCAGAGCAGGGGTCCCCAGGCACCCCTTACCTCTTCAAACTTGTAGGCGATCATGGCAAAGGCCTTGAAGATGGCGTCCGTGGGGCCCGTGATGGTCACGATTCTCTCTGGGCAGTTTCCCTCCGAGATGTTGATTCTCGCCCCGCTCTGGGAGGATGGCGAGCAAACCTCAGAAACTGGATTCAAGCTACTGGGCCGTCAGCGGGCTGGGTCCTCGGGCCTACTGACCACCAGAGATACCCGCAGGCTGGCGGCGCCCGAACTTCAGCACTGATGACCAGTCCTATCCTGATGAGTGGGCCATGACCTGGCCATGACCCAGAAGGATGCTTGAACCACCAGTGTGCACACTGGGGGCTCCCCATGGTCACCCCTCACTCTTGTCCCTGGTGTATGGGGTTTCTGACGGGTCCAGGCCTTGTGGGGCTGGGTGCAGAGCTGCTAGGAGGCCCAGTCTCCTCCCTCCCGCCCACCCAGGAATGGCGCTGGGCTCAGGGGGGCCCACTCACCTCCTCACGCATCTTCTTCACGGTCTCTCCTTTCTGGAACAGAGGTTCAAAAGGGAGGCGGTCACTCGGGCTTCTGCCACAGGCCCGGGAGGCCAGACACCCCAGCACTTGAAGCTGGACTCGGTGCCTGGCACAGGTGACCCCCCCCAAACCCTCCCTGCACCCTTGTCCAGGGCCCAGGCCACAGGCTGGGTGGGCCTGGCCCTGTGGACCTGACGCGGCTCCATGCCTGACCTGGGCACCTGCTCCATCCAGCAGGTCTGCACCCTCCTCCATCTTTACCCCAGGCAAAGTGGGGAATAGGCCCATGGGCAACTCCTCAAAAAACAGCGGCTTGTGAAAAAGAGCCTGACGTTGGGCTCTGGGGGCGCCCCCACCATTCAGGGAACCATGTGGGACAGGGAGCCTTAGACGGCCACAGGACTCGGGGAGGGGGTCCTGGACTGCCTGCCTACAAGCATGGGCTTCCACACCAGTGCTTGCTCTCCCTGGGAGCATTTCTGTGCGAACAGACTCATTACACCCAGGCTGGAGACGGGACACCACTCCCAGGAATGACGTGGGGACTCGTATGGGTGAAACTTGGGTAGAAGGACTGGCGGCCAGAGCCCTGGGGGATGGGGTGGCCTCAGCGGAGGGCTCCTGGCACCTGCAGGACCAGAGAACAGGAGGTGCTGGGACAGCCTCGGGGGTGCAGCCTAAAGGCAGGGGGCAGGATTCCGGAGGGACCCACTCTGCATGCATGGCACACAGGTGCACACCCACCCCCAGCATGGGCACTCTGGGCCTCACTTCCCCGAGACCCCAAGAGAGGCAGAGTTCACTCAATAATTACCTTTCCGATAATGCTGCCAACTTCCTGTAGGAAAGGAAGCACAGAGAGGTGATGTCAGAGCAGAGTGAGCAGGACGCCTGTGACAGGCGCGGGAGGCCGCCCACTGGCCGGGACACGCACAGCAGGGGAGGCTGGACGGCCAGGAGGTGGCAGGGCTGCCCTGCCTCTGACAGACAGACAGAGAGAATGGCAAGCTGCCTTCTAGACAAACATATTGGCAGGCATCACTTGTACATTTAGGCTTCAAGGGACCCTGCAAGAAGCAGGTGAAGGTAAAATCTCCCTTGATGACCATGTGATGTAAAAATTTACTGCTATTGCTATTTGACCTTTTTTAAAAAGGTAGAACATTGCAAGGGCCTTCCCAGGTGGCTCAGTGGTTTAAAAAAAAAAACCACCTGCCAATGCAAGAGCTGCAAGAGATGAGGGTCTGAACCCTGGATCGGGAAGGTCCCCTGGAGAAGGAAATGGCTAGCCACTCCATTTGCCTGGAGAATTCTTGCTTGGAGAATCCCATGGACAGAGGAGCCTGGCGGGCTATGGTCCATAGGGTTGCTGCTGCTGCTGCTGCTAAGTCACTTCAGTCGTGTCTGACCCTGCGCGACCCCACAGACAGCAGCCCACCAGGCTCCCCCATCCCTGGGATTCTCCAGGCAAGAACACTGGAGTGGGTTGCCATTTCCTTCTCCAATGCATGAAAGTGAAAAATGAAAAGTGAAGTCGCTCAGTCGTGTCCGACTCTTAGCGACCCCATGGACTGAAGCCTACCAGGCTCCTCCATCCATGGGATTTTCTAGGCAAGAGTACTGGAGTGGGGTGCCATTGCCTTCTCCGTGGTCCATAGGGTTGCAAAGAGTCAAATACAATTGAGTGACTGAGCACGCGCATGCGCGTGCAGACACACACACACACACACACACACACACACACACACACACACAACATCAAAAGATGTCTGAACACACTGCCATGGTTTTAAAGCCTGGGGCTCATGATGGTTCAGACATGCTCACCACCAGGAATGCCCATCATGGCACCTCCAGGACAAACCCTCAGGTCTCATTGGGCAGCCCCGCCCAGGGACGCAGGGCCCACTGGCTTTTAGCTGCAGAGAGCAGCCTCCACAATTAAACTCATCTTCGGTTGTTCCAGTGAAGCACTCAGCAATGACAGTGTCCTGGGGCAGACCCTGGGAGGGTCTGTGCTGTGGGGCCACGGTGTGGGCTATGTGTAGCAGGGGCGGCCAGATGCTGGGTGGGGGCTCCCTTGGTGGTCAGGGTATCTCACCTCCCAGGGTAGGGTTGGGTGCTGGCTGTGTCAGCTGCTGCTGGAAGTGGGGTGTATAACTGACCGCAGATTGTAGTCTGTGGTACACACCCAGCCTCCGACAACCTTAATCAAATGTCACCCCACCCCGGGAGTGGGCAGGTGGTCACCCTTCCTTCACCACAGAAAGGGGGGTGCCAGGTGTGAGCTCCAGCTTCCAGAGAGCTAGGGAGAGCAGGGCCTCGGACATGAGGCCAGAGCCTCTGGGGACCCAGGTTCCTCCTGCTGCCCACACGGTCGGACCATGGAGCCAGGATGAGTCTGCGCTGCTGGACTGGAGTATGGGGTGTCATCTCAGGGGCCCGGCACAGAGATAAACATGGAAAGCAGTAGTGTGTAAATGTGCACAGACACATACGCATATACACAAACACACCTTCTCCAGCTCTGCCTGGGACCCACAGAAGCCTGAGAGCCATGGACACCCCCATGCGCCCATACCTGGGCTTCTAAGGCCACCCCATCAGCCTCACTCAGGGGAGTTGGGGTCTTTGGGCCAATTCCAGAAGCAGCAGAAAAGCAGGATGAGCGATAGCGGTGTTCTATGCCAGAGGGGGTGCTGTCAGAATGGTGCGACTCTCATGGCTAAGTCAGGGGCAACATGAGCATAGAGCCAGTGATGGTAGGACAGGGACAGTGTGGGGGTGACAGGAGCAAACAGTGAACCCCACGTCCAGGAGCTGTGAGTGAAGTGAGGGGGCACACTGGCAGTCATGCAGCACCTAACCGGCCACCAGCAAGGACCCCCGATGACTGTGGAGGAGGCAGGGAGATGCCCGCAGGCACGCCCACCAAGTGACGCCCTGAAATCTGGGCTCTGATAGGAATGCTTCTGGGTCACTTCTGCCAACAGCGAGGAAACAGCAGAAACAGCCAACAAGAGGGACATTGTTTCTACAAAAGAGCTGGATGGGAATGCGAAGGCAAAAGCCACAGGGCGTGTGGGGAGCGCTGAATGAAGGGAAGCCCTGGGGTGACAGGCGGCGGGCACAAGTGGGGTGGTGTCAGTCAGCATCCTGTCCTGGAGGAGAGCGCCCTGGCATAGAGAACACACACGAGGAGGCAGGGCTGGGGCAGCAGCGCGGCTCAGGCGTGAGAGGCTCCAGGAGGAGCAGAAGTGGGACGGCGATGCACCGGCTGTGCAAGCTCGCGATCACTTGGAATTGTAAGAAGCCTGGTTCGGAACCGAGCCCCTAAGGGGGCAGCCTCCACCTCCCCAGGCCCATACCTTCCCGTGCATCAGCAGGCGGATGGTCAGCGTCACGTTCAGGCCACCTTCTGAGACTTTGGACTCCATCTTTCTTCCAAAATGCAGCTGGGGGTGGTGGCTCAAGGTGCCGAGGGCGCCGTGAGGAAGGACAGATGGGGCCCAGATGGTGTCACCTGGAGAGGGAGGGCTCACGTTACGGGTCGGGTCTGTGCCACCGGGTCAGGTCGAGGCTGGGCTGTGGCCTCCTGCACCATTGGGGGTGAAAGGCAGGGCTCTGAACAGAGGGATCCAGGGCACCCAGCCACACGAGGGAGGGAAGGGCACCCTGGGACTGGCTCTGTGGGCCCTGCAGGGACTGCAGGCACATGGCAGGGAGACAGGTCCCAGGGAAAGGCCTCCAGGGGTTGACCCGGCCTGCCTGCTGACTAATGCAGGGCCCTGGGCCTCAGTGTCACCTCTGTGACGAGGGACCGTGAGTGGCTGGAGGGGAAGGGGTGACCCCATCAGCCTGGGGACCTCCATGTGTGGGGGCTATCTGTTCTGCTGCCACCTTGACTCTACCCACTGCCCAATACACCAGGGCCAGAACACTCCCTTCAGCCTTAAGAAACTTGGAGACCATAGATCCATGTCCCTGTAGGTCTAGAGTCGAGACTCCTTAGTTGTCCTCATTTCTAAAGTGGATTCGTCTCCACTAACCAAACTGAAATGGCTGAGTGCCCCCACTTTACCAAGTTTTCAGAAAATGCCTTACATCCGGTATCACGGTCCGCTTACTGTACACTTCCTGCAGAGCCTTGGGTCAGCACCTCACCCTCCAGGCAACATTCAGGCTCCGGTATAAGACTGCAGACAAGGCACGGTCACAGACAGGGGAGCTGAAGGATGGGGACAGTGCACGGGGTGTGCAGGGGACTCGGCTGATGGAACCCGGCCTGACTGCCGCGGACAGAGCCGAGCACCTCCCCCCAGGCAAGGTGGGCACAGAGTCCAGGTCCGAGGGACAGGCCACCTCCCGCAGGATGTGGAGCGGCCACAGGAGACCAGAGATGAGGACTGGACGGAGGTCAGGAAGGCAAGGGCAGAATCGGGCGGTCAGTGTCGGGAGGGGACTCGCAGAACAAAGAGATGAGAGGTGATGCTACCGGTGGGGACAGGTCAGGAGGGACTGGGTGCTGTGGCCTTTCGGGAGCGCCATCAGGCGTCTCTGTGCCTGTGTCTGTGGGGTGCACGGGTGGCGGCTGGCACAGAGGGAGGGCTTTGGTCAAGCAGCAGATACAGGGTTCTGACCACAGAGCACCTCTTGGTGGACAGAAGGCGGGGGATGGCCAGGCGGGGGGACCATGCTGGATGACTGGCCCGGGGCTGGGCCCCAGGGGTTCCACAAAAAGTTCAGGAGAGGACCAGGAGGAGCCTCACTCACCGGAGAGCTGCCAGGTGACGGAGGACAAGCCCCCCTCGCTGGGGGACATGCCGCCCGCCCGCCCATAGGAGCAGAGGTCCTGAGACAGCTGGTGCATGGTTATGTAACACGTCAGCGTGTAAACACATCACCTTCACACACTCACGTGCTCTGTCTTAACTGACCAGTATGGAAGCCACCGACCACTCAGGGTTACTGACACTGAAATAAAAACCTCACTGGCCATGTCTGAGCAACCAGCCTAGAGTGCTGGTGTGTCCGAGGGTGGGGAGGGCACTCCATCTCTGCAGAGCTCTGGACGGGGCAGGCAGCAGGGCAGGGGTAAGAAGGACCCAGAAAGGAGGGGATGGTCTTGTTCAGAGGATCACAGTGGTGCCAAATAGACCTACTCCCCACCAGGCGGACACCCCGCAGCAACCCCACACAGTCTCCCCGAGCATGGGGTGTGCACACAGGCACCCACGAACCAGCAGAGGGTGGCCAGGCACCCATGAACAAGCAGAGGGCAGTCAGGTGGGCACCTAGGCACCCACAAACCAGCACAGGCCGGCCAGGCACCCACAAACCAGCAAGGGCGGCCAGGCCAGCAACGTGCCTCCGCCTCCTGTGTAATTAGAATCACCTCCTCTGGGGGCGGACAGCAGGGCCCTGGGGCCATCTGTTATGTAAATGTTCCAGCAACGGAGGAGAAAGTGGGTCAGCGAGTGCCAGGGGTGCTCCAGGCTGCGGGCTGTCAACCGCCATCCATCACACGCGCCAGTGAGTGCCAGCCTGCCTCACGTGCCAGAAGCGGGCGTCCTAGGCCTCGCCTCCATGGACTGCCGCAGACAGGAGCAGCCCCGGGAGCCGATAAGGCCACCGGGGGCACCCTCGACCCTGAAGAGCCAGCCCCGTGCCACAGGGAAGGCAGGACTCTCTATCTTCAGGCTGCCCCGCCAGGCTTGGGACGCCTCCCACCTGAGGCCACCCCACGTGCCAGCCTTGCTTCCGCCCCTGTGACTGCCAGGGGTGCTTGGCAAGAAGCAGCAGCTACACCCCTAGGGGCCCAGCCGGATGCCTGGGTCATCAGAGAGCCCTCCCTGTGCTGGGCGCTCAGAAACCGGTAGATCCTTCCGTCCTCCCCATGCTGGGGATTTAATGTATTTTATTCCATTTGATGAGAGGAAGAGGAGAAGCAGATATGGCCCCCATCAGGCCTGGCAGGGCCCTCTTCTCACTGCCCCCCCGGAAGCCTGTCCAGCAGTGGTCTAAATGCTGCTTCGTGCTGACACCATCCACGACGCCTGAGTCCAGGTCTCACCCTGCACCCCCACCCAGGGCACCTGATTTCTGACGGACACCCTCATCCTGGCTCTTGTCTTCAAGTTCTGCTTGGGCCTGAGACTGGGCACACAGCAGCAGGGTCCCATTTGCTCCTCTTTTCTAGTGTCCTTGTGTGTGCGCTCAGTCGTGCTCGACTCTGCAACTATATGGATGGTAGCCCACCAGGCTCCTCCGTCAACGGGATTTTCCAGGCAAGAATACTGGAGTGGGTTGCCATTTCGTACTCCAGGGGATCTTCCTGGCTCAGGGATCGAACCCATGTCTCCTGCAACTCTTGCACTGGCAGGCGGATTCTTCACCACTGGGCCACCTGGGAAGCCCTTTCTAGTATCTTTAGAAAGAAGGTAATGGCATGGACTTAAAGTCTTACTTTTTGCCTAAATGTTTAGTCTATAAGCTTCTCTCTACGTGCGGCTTTAGCTGCATCCCCCAAATTTTTATATTTGTGCTCTTTGTCCACTCATGGGAACATACTTTCAAATTTCTCTTATGATTTCTTTTTTCGATTCATGGGATATTTTGAAATGTGTTACTGAATTTTCAAATATTTGGAGATTTTCTAGATAGTGTTCTTCTATTGATTTCGAATTTAATTCCGTTATGGTTGGAGAGCATATCTTGTAATACTTGAGATATTAAAGTTTATCGCAAACTTGCTTATGGACCAGAATGTGGTCTATCTCTGGTCTGTGTGCCTGGGTGGGCTGTTCCACATAAAGCCAGAATGATTGCAACGCTCTTCTGTCCATCACTGAACACAGATCTTGACCTGGGTAGAGCATTCCACAGACTCGACCAGAGCAAGGATGGCTGTGACATTCTCTGTCCATTGCTGAGCAGGGATCTTGGCATCTCTGACTGTGAGCGTGGATTCGTTATTTCTCCTGCAGTTCTAGCGTTTTTTTGCTTCGTGTATTTTAAGCTCCATCATTATCATTGTAACCTTTAGTACTGTTATGTTCTGTGGATTAAGTGACTCCTGGATCATGACGAAAGATCCTCCTTTATCTATGGTAATATTCTTGACTCCAAAATTTACTGTTATTAACACAGACACCTGACCTTACTAATCACTAGTGTTAGCATGGAGTCTCTCCTTCCATCTCTTATTTTTCATTTGTGTCTTTATATTCAAAGTGCGTTTCTTGTGGGCAGCATATAGTCGGTCCTTATCTTTTTTGACGATGTGCCTTTTAACCGGGAGTGTTGAGACCGTTCGCGTGACTGTTGCTGTGGGGGACTTTAGTCTATCACCCCATCATCTGTCCTTTGTTCCCTGTGCCACTTTTCCTCTGCCACGTTTCGGATTAATGGCACACGCGGTATGATTCCACCTCATCTCCTTTGTTCTCTTACCAGTCACCACTCTGGGTCTTTTCATCCAGGGGGCAGCTTCAGGGCTTGTGCACAGAGCCGGACCTGGCTCAGTCCATGGGTTGCGGCCTCGCCTCCAGACAGGCGCAGGACAACCCAGCGGCACAGTGCCTGCCTGTTTCGGCCTCTGCACTGTTACTGCCACACGTCTGTGTTACAGATCCCACCGTACTTTGTTTTTAAGTGCAAGCAGTCAACTCCCTTTTAAAGGGATTTGGATAATAATAAAAGTGTCTCTCATGCTCACCCGTGTGGCCACGCTATCGTTTTCCTTCTGCCGTACGAATCTCCCCGTGTATCTGGTCGGGCAGGTCTGCTGGGGATGTGTTCTCAGCACTGGAGCGTCTGGGCAGCTTTACGCCACCATTGCTGGAAGCCTGTCTCATCTGGCGCAGCATCCCAGGTGGACAGGGCTCCCTGCCGCCCCACCTGCACTGTGTCCGAGGGGAGGGGTCTGTCGCAGTCTCCCTTTTGTCCTTTGAAAGGAAAGCCATCCTCTCGAGCATATTTAAAGGCGCTTCTCTTCATCACTGGTTTTGATTATGAGGTGCTTTGTGTTTTGGGTTCTTGCGGCCTCACTGAACTTCTTGGATCTGTGGTCTTAGAATTTCCATCAAATTGGGAAAACTGCAGCTGAGTTTTGCAAGCATATTCTCTGCCCTGGCCGGTGCAGACCCCTGGCAGGCATGCCGGGCTGCGCTCTCCCCTGGCCCCTAGGCTCACCTCCGAGGCTCTGCTCCTGCCTCGGACTCACTTGCCTGCTGCCCTGCACGCCCCCAGAACATCCGGCACACACGTCATCTCGGGGCTGCTGTGTCACCTCCAGAAACACAGCCTGGGTGCTCTTCCCTGCCCCCCACGTCTCGACCGGACACACTCGACTTCCCGAACACAGGCTGCAGTCACAGGGACAATGTCAGTGCCCCTGCCTGGGTTGTATAACCATCGTCCTTTCTGGGTTGAGGGCTGGGCAGGGAAGGTCACCCTGATGCCATATGATGGTGATGAGGGCTCTGGCGTGTGGTCACAGGGTGAGCACCCAGAGGCACCCGGTCACTTCCAGGGGCAGCACAGCCCACACCCCGCCAGCCAGGGTGAAGGAGACTCCAGTGCTGCCTTGAATGAGCCTGAGGTCTGACTCTGTCTCCAAACCATGTGGCTCCTCCCAACCCCGGACGTGGACCCTCAACGTGGCTGGGGCGCCTCCTCATCTCAGTCCCAACTGTGGGGGTCCAAACCGACCCCCACCCAGTGCTCAGGAGACACAAATCCACTCTGACCGCTTTGCTTTGCGTCTCTGCTCGGGGACATGTGTCACCTTGCCCCCTGACGCAAAGCCTTAGCCAGACTTAAGGAAAGGCTGGCCCCAGGGACAAGGCTGGCTGGTGATGGGAACCCGCTGCATGTCTCCCCCAACCAGATCTCACGTTGGCTCCTGCCCCTCCAGTGCAGAAAGCCTGTGGCGCCCAGCACAGCCCCCAGCACCCCGTCGGGTCACCCAGCACGGGGCAGGGACATTCCACGTCTGTGGCGTCTGAGGGAGGGCTCAGGCTGCCCTGCTGTGGGCCCTGCACCCAGGTCGCTGGGGGGCTCCGTCAGCCTGTGAGAGCTCCCTGGTCTTTCTTGATGCCAGGCTGGGAGAACTGGGGGGAGTGTGGTGCAGGTTTCCTGGGACTGCGATCCTGTGCCCACAGGACATCTCACGCACTCATGTGTCCTTCCCTCGAGGACGCCGGGGCCACAGCTGGGTGTGTGCCCAGGGCCGAGAGTGCATCCAGCAGCCATTTCCAAGTCCTGTGCTCGCATTGCAGGGGTCCCCAGCGCTGACTGCCTCCCAAAGCAGAGTTTGGGGGCTGGGGGAGAGGCTGAGGGGACCCTGGGTGGGCAGATGCAGCCCCACTTTCGCCCATGGCTGGTCCAGGCTGCTGAGTCTGTCTGAGAGAAAGGCCGCCTGAGGCTGAGGAGCCCGCTGAGCCCGGCACATCCCCACACTCAGGACTGGGCGGGTCAGGGCAGTGGGCAGAGGCCCGACGGTTCCCAAGCAGACCCCAGGCTTTTGTGTGACTGGACTCCTCTCCTGGAGGAGCGGGGGCTGTCTGTGCTGCTATCCCTGGGGAGCGGGGGGCTTGCAGCTGACCAGTACGCTCCTCTCTCCCCTCCGCTGGCCCCGGCTGCCCCGCAGAACTTTCCAGCCTGCACCCCCCCACCCCGACTGCTCCATGTCCAAGGAGGAAGCAGGCCAGAGAGGTACATTCAGGAAGCGAGCACCTAAGGGCCATTCAACACTGGAACTTCGTCATCATCAAAGTACTATTCTGTTCACATGTATAAAATGCATTCACTTACAGTTCACTTAAAACTCTGGTGGTTTTCAGAAGTCAGCGTCATGGGGTGGGTGGCTCTGGGTAAATGACTGAAGCTGCAATTAGGAGGCCAGCAGGAGGGTGAAGTTACACGTGATGCCACACAGCTGGTCACCGCAGAGGATGATCCTGCCGCTGAGCAGCCACCCCCAATGGGAAGGCACCCATGAAAGCCTGCTGATGGCCCCTCCAGGGACACCCGCCCGGTGGAGCCACACGGCCCACCCACTGTGGCCTCTCCCTGCCGGGAGTATGTCACACCTCTGGGTATGACAGAGGACATGGCGTCAAAGGCCAGCGCCCGGACCAGTGCCAGCTGCTCTCGCCCCTGCTCTTTCCTCCAGGAAGGCATACACGCAAGATGCAGACTGAAATTCACCTTGTAGGAAACTGGTAATTAATAACTTTGTTAATTCAACACATATGCCCTGGCCATGACTAAGCTCCATGCATTGTGCTGTCCTAAAAAGAGGAGCAAACAGGGAGGAAGGGCCTGTCAGGAAGCCCCTGTGGTGACACAGGAGCCAGAGGAACTGGAGGAGGGCTGGGCTCCCCCAGGGAAATCCCCTCCCCCAACGTGGGGCCCCTGAGAGGCAGCCCCCGCTCAGCATGAGACCCCGGGCAGCAACTGGGGGCTGGGCGCGCTCCTGGGGAAGCGCTGAGAAGGACTGTCGCCTGGAATCCCAGAATGCCCCCAGGGCAGCGGCCACACAGGACGTCCCATCCCAGGAAGGCGGTGGAGCCGTGAGGTTCACGGCTGGGAAAGGAGGTCCCCCCACCGGTATCCCAGGGCTACCTGCTGGCCCAGGGCTCAGCTGGCCTCCTGTGGCGACAGAGCACCTACGCTAACAGAGCGTCTGCGGTGACAGAACAAGGAGGCGGTGGCACTGAGCAAGGTTTGTGTACCGCCCCTCGGGGCCTGACTCAAGAAACCCAGGTGGTTCCAGAGGCTGCAGTTACGCTTCTCCAGACGCCTCTCGAGCAAACCCATGTTCGGGAGCCACTGATCCTAATTCCCACCCAACTCTTCCCTCCTTCCATCTGCCAGGAGGAAAGATGGGAGGAAAGATGCTGGGAGGCTGCCAGCAATAGGAACCAGCTAGCCACAGAACCCAGGGCCTGCTCTTCTCCTTTGTGAAAGAAATCACCAGGGGCAGTGAGTTAGGAGTCGGGTGGTGGGTGGTGGATGAGGAGGTGGAGGCAATGCCTCCTTTCATGAGCAGAAACTATTAGTTATACACATATAACGCAATACCTAGGCAACCACTGAAGAGCTGCAAAGGGGATACTCAAGAACTCTATCAATAAATCAAAATGGAATCATTAAAAATGTTGGGTTACCCACAGGAAGGCAGGAGATAAGGAAACAGAGAAACAAACAGGGAGAACAAACAGAAAACAAAAAATGAAATCGTTAACTTAAGTTCTAACCTCTCAATAATTACATTAAATGTAAATAATCTAAATTTACCAATAAAGAAAACAGAATGGCAGAGTGGACTAAGAAAAATGACTCAATCATATGCTGTCGATAAAAAATTCATTCACTTCAGTTACCAAGATGTAAGCAGGCTGAAAATAAACTCATGGGAAAAGATGTGTTGTACAACCACTAATTAAAGGAAAGCAGAAGTGGCTATATTAGTATCAGATAAAACTGGCTTCAGAGCAGTGAAAATTATCAAAGATGGAGAGAGGCACTATATAATGATGAGTCAGTCCATGAAGAAGCAATAGCAAGCAGTCCTAATAGCATATGAATTAAACACTAGGACAGTAAAATACGTGAAGCACAAACTGACAGAACTGAAAGGAAAAATATAGAAATTCACAGTTAACAGCTGAAGACTTCGGCACCATCTCAACAACTGAAAGAACAGCTAGGTGGAAAATCAGTATGGACACAAAACTTACAACACCGTCAATCAACCGGACCTAGTCAACATTCACAGCACGCCTGGGACCAGCAGAACACACAGAACATATACCAGTGCAGACCACACCCTTGGCCATAAAACAAACCAGCAAATTTAAAAGAACCAAAATCATATGGTATGTTCTCAGATCACAAAGGAATCAAACTAGAAATCAATCACAGAAATAACGGAAAAATCTCCAAGCACGTGAAAACTAAAACAATATCCATATAAGTAATCCTTGGGTCAAAGAGGCAGTCTCAAGGATTATAAAAACATGTCTCATGCATCCAACCGGGGTCAAAAAAAAAAATGTCGACCTGAATGTATCATGTGTATGTGTGTGTGTGTGTTAGTCACTCAGTTGTGTCTGACTCTTTGCAATCTTGTGGACTGTAGGTCACCAGGCTCCTCTGTCCATGGAATTCTCCAGGCAAGAATACTGGAGTGGATAGCCATTCCCTTCTCCAGGGGGTCTTCCCTGACCTAGGGATTGAACCCGGGTCTCCTGAATTGCAGGCAGACTCTTTACAGGGAAGCCCGTATCATATATGCCTGAATAAAATAAATATACCTGGAAAAATACAATATACCAAAATTTGTAAAACACAAAGCAGTGCCTAGAGGGAAACTTATGGCACAAAATACATATCAGAAAAAAAGAAAAAGTCTTAATTAAATCAATAATCTAAGCTCTCATTTTAAGAATCTAGAATAAGAACAAAATAAATCCAAGTAAACAGAAGGAAGGAAATAATACAGAAATAATTAAAATTGGAAACAGGAAAACTAAAGAAAATCAATAAAATAAAGAGCTGATTCTCTTCAAAGGTTAATAAAATTGACAGACTTCTAGGATGACTGAGAAAAAAAAGAAGACAAGACGAAACACCATTATAAGGAGTGGAACAGAAGCTATAGCTAAGAACCTCGCATACATCAAAGGACTAACAAAGGAGCACTCAGAACAAGGCCACACGAACAAACTGACTTAGGTTAACTGGCTTGCTCTTTGAGAAAGACAGACTGGCACAACTCACCTAACATGAAATAGATAATCTGAATAGCCCTACCTAGCAGTTGAGGAAATTGGCTTCATAATCTTGAAAGCCTCCTGAAAGAAATCTCCAAATTCAGAGCATTTCACTGGAGATTCTACCAATGGTTTCAAGTAGAGTTAATACCAGTTCTACAGAATCTACTTCAGAAAACAGAAGAGAAGAGAAACATTTCCCAATCCACTTGATGAAGCTAGCACGAGCCTGGTATAAAAATCAGTACAAAAGACGGTACAAGGGACAGTACAAAAGGAGAAAACTGCCCTCAAATATACTGGTGTAAAAATCCTATAAAGACAGTAGTAAACAGAATTCATCAACGCACAGAAAGAAATATACACTATGCCCATTCTTCCAGTGACTCAAGGCTGGTACAGTATTCAAAAATCAACTTATGAAATCAATCATATCAACAAATTAGAGAAGAAATATCATTTGATCATATGCAGAAAGGCACTTGACAACATTCAACACCCACTCGTGATAAAAAACTCAGTAAAAAATACAGGAATAGAAGGGAACTTCCTCAACTCGATAAACAGCATCTCCAAAGACCTGTGTCCAACATCACACTTGGGGTTGAATCCTGTCACTTAGAACAGAGCACGGATGTCTCCTCTCCTCTCCCCACTGTGACTTACACAGTCTAAGGGGTTCAGCCAGTGCCGCAAGGCAGGAAAGGTGATGAGAGGAACCTGATTAGAAGGAAAAAAAATAAAGCCGTTCCGATGCCTGGTGGCTCAGATGGTAAAGAATCAGCCTGCAAATAGGGGAGACCTGGATTCAATCCCTGGGTCGGGAAGATCCCTTGGAGAAGGGAATGGCAACCCACTTCAGTATTCTTGCCTGGAGAATTCCATGGACAGAGGAGCCTGGAGGGCTATAGTTCATTGTGTCACAAAAGAGTTAGACACGACTGAGCAACTAACACACCTACACACACACACACACACACACACACACACACACACACACTTAGGTATTAACCTAGCAAAACATGTGTAGGACTTATATGCTAAGAATTACAAAATGCTGATGAAAGAAATTAAAGATCTAAATACATGGAGAGACAGAATGTGTTTACAGATCACAAGACTCATCACAGTAAAGATGTCAGTTCTCTCTGAGCTGACACACAACTTTAACATAATTCCTATTAAAACTCCAGCAAGAATTTCATAGATACAGACAAGCCACTGTAAAATTTATACAAATAAGCAAAGGAGCTAGAATAGTTAAAACACTTCTGACAAAGAAAAATAAAGTAGAAAGAGTCAGTTTCCCCAACAGCTGCCATGATCAAAGCTGTGGTTTCGTCAGAGGGAATCAATGGAGCAGGCAGAAAGCACAGAATCCAGAAACAGGCCCACACGGATGTGCCCGGCTGATGTCTAACGGAGATGTGAATGCAGTTCGACGGAGGAAAGACAGCTCTTCAACATGCAGGGCTGGAGCAACTGAACACTGGAGGCAAAAATGGACTCCGACCTAGAAGTCATCCCTTGAGTAAAAATCAACTCAAAGTAGGAAATAGATTTAAATAAAAAATATAAAGCCATAAACCTTTTAGGAAGAAAAGAAAAAACCCTTAGGGTCCAGGGTAAGGCAGAATTCTTAGACTTGACACTAACAGCATGATATATGAAAGGGAAGCCTGATAAATGAGATGTGTCAAAACTAAAGACCTTTGCTTTGCCAGAGAATGTTAGGAGGATGAAGAGACAAGCCACAGATGGGGAGAGAATATTTGCAAGCTGCATGTCTGCCACGAATCCAGTTTAAAGCATACGCAGGGATCAGACTTGATAGTAGAAAACAAACAGTCCAATTAGAAAATGGGCAAAAGACATGGACATCTCACCAAAGAGGATCGTAGGTGGCAAATAAGCTCGTGAAAAGATGTTCGTGTCATTAGCCACCAGGGAGATGCAAATTACTGCCCAGAAGGAACCACCACTCACCCGTCACCACGGCTAAATAAACGGCAGGGGCCACACCAGTCCTGCCGGTGAGGGTGTGGAGCCACCGGCAGGCCACTCGGGTGCTGCGGGGAGTAAGTAGCCTGGTCACTTGGAACAGTAAACATGCATCTACCATTCGAGCTGGGATTTAGTGAAGAGCAGTGAAGACCGGTGTCCTCACAAAAGCCTGCATGTGAGTTCATCGTATTAGTAATTGCCCAAAGCAGGACCAGCACCTAATCCAGTGGTTGGTGTGACGGTCACGGGGCATCCCTGCAGCAGACCGAGACCACACATGGAACCTGCTCCTCCAGGAGGTGGCACCAACTGCCCATGCGCTCAGCTACCGGGGGTGGGGGGTTGGGAGAATTACGCTGTGTGAAAAAGGCCAGCCCCCAAGGTCACACACCATGCAATTCCACTTACTCGACATGGTTGACATGATAAAATTAGAGAAATGGGCAGATCACGGCCTGCCTTGGTCCCTACTCTGCCATCCTAGCCTCGGGGCCTCCCTTCCTGCGACAGGCTGACTCCAGCCAGCCCGGCCAGGGCCTTCCCCCAAGGGTGCTCCCTACAGGCCCCCACCTGCACCCCTGACTGCCAGCACCTGCCTCCCATGCCTCGGCGCCCACAGCCCTGGCCTGCTGGTGGAGGACAGGCTTCTCTCTGTCATTCAATACGGAACCCCTCGTTCCCAGCTCCAGTCCAGGCTGCCGTGAGCAGGCACCCACGCAGCACCCACTCAAAGGCCAGATGAACAGACAGTGGATGCTGAGTCCAGCCCATTTCTAGGCCCTTACAGGACGTTCTGGAACAGAACTTGGTGATTTCTGAACTCTGAACTGGGGCGTGTGGGCGTCCAAGATGGTGTTTTCTTCCCTCCCGTCTGCTCCCATTCATTCACTTGCTCACCAGGGGTCAGTTGGGTAATGGGTGGGAGGTTCCTGGGGACACAGGTGGGGAGGGCAGGACGAGGCCCTGCTTCCAGGCAGAGTCAGGACAGGACAGGGGACTCTGCCTACGCAGCCAGAGGGGGACCTGTCCCCTCCTCCCTCCCAGGCTCCGGTTGGTTTACAAGCCCCCCAGTTCCCAGGAGAGGGCAGAGGAAACACTCCTGAAGGAGCCAACAGAAGGCCGCAGAAAAGTTCAGGAGGCAGAGCCGCCCCAGGTCCCCAGCCCAAGGGGAGCACCGCCCCCCTCCACATTCTCCCTTCCTCTGAGTTGCTCCAATGTGGAAAGCCGAGCTTGTTCTCAGTTTCATGGGTTTCTGGTCTCGCTTTTATCATTTCCTCCCTCCTGCTTTCCTCTTCTTTCCTTAGTGTCTTAAGGTAAAAGCTTGGATAGCTGTCTGCAAACGTTTCCCATGTTAGCATCTCAGGCTTAGGTTTCTCGAGGTGCTGATTCCCTTGATTCCTAAGAATTTAGAGACGTGCGTGTATTGTACACATTCTCTCCCAAGTATTTCCTACATTCTTCTGCTACCTCCTCTTCGATCAGCACATCATTTATAGCGGTGTGCTTTGATTTTCAATTATTTTGGAAATTTTGTACCTTTGGTTATTGATTTCTAGTTCAACTGCAGTCTGGTCAGAACATGTATTTCTTGTGATTTCAACTGTTTTAAATTTGTTGGGCTTTTATTTTCATACATAGCACAGTCTACCTTGGGAACATCTTGTGTGCCCATGAGCCGTGTCCCTTGGTGGCCGGTTATACTGTCCTGTGAGGCCACTTGCCCTGTCAGTCACTCAGAGGGGACCTATATCTCCAACTACAACTGGGACTGTGCCCCAGCTTGTCCTACCAGGTTTTGTTCTGTGTTTTGAAGCTCTGTCAAGCAGTGTATGTACATTTGGGCCGGGCATGTCTTCCTAGAGAACTGACCATTTCATATTCATGCAACATCCCTCGTTGCCACCTCGTCCGGAAGCCTGATTCATCTCACATTATTAGTGCAGCCACCGCAGGCTGGTCTTGATCAGTGTTCACATGACATATCTTTTCAGCCAACCTGCCAGGAGCTGTATATATTCCATGTTGGTGTCTTGCTGGCCGCACATAGACTGATCGTGCTTTTCTCTCCACTCTGACCATCTCCTACTTTTAATCGATCTGTTCCCAGAATTTGCTTTGTATGTTTAGGTGTAGTAACTGTCGACTCTCATGTCTGTGTATGTGTATTACATATGTGTGTTGCATACTTCTGAAATAATTTTAGATCCATGAGTAGTTGCAAAAATAATACAGAGTTTCCGTGGCCCATTCACCCAGCTTCTGTCTGATGTAACTGCAGTACATTATCAAAACCAGTAATGGACATTGGTCAGACATTAGTAACTAAACACACGGGCTCCTACACACCTTTGTTGGTGTGTGGCTCTCTGAAATCTTGTCACATACAGATTTCCCTAACTGCCCACATGAGCAGGGTCACGTGGAGAGTGCGGTGGGTAGTTTGCAACCACTTACTCTCCTCAGTCCCAGCCCTGGGAAAGTCCACTCTGCTCTATATCGCTACAACTTTGTCATCTCAAGAACTTCATGGAGATCCAACCAGACAGTCACTCAGCATAATGATGCTGCTTCAGGTAATGGAGGCCCGTCGGTCGTGGCGACTGGGAGGCACCCACTGCACACTGCACACGACTGTGTGTCCAGCTCCCCAAGGAAGGACATCCGGGTGGACTCCAGCTTAGGTGGATTACAAATAAAGCAGCACATGATTGTTTTCATATGAACACAAGGTTGCAGTTTTCTGTGATAAATACCCAGGGCTGTGATTACTGAAAGGTACATTAAGTGTACATTTAACTTTGGCCTGGAGAATTCCATGGACAGTACAGTCCATGGGGTCGCAGAGAGTCGGACATGACCAAGCAACTTTCGCTTCACTTTTTACTTTGTAGGAAACCGGCAAACTGTTTGCCCAAGCAGCTGCACCATTTTCCACTCCCACTCCCTGCCCCGAGGGTGAGACAAATCTGGTTCTGGGCGACCCTGCCAGCACCTGGGAGTGTCAGCGTGTCACTTCAGCCATCTGTACAGATGGTGGTGATGTCTCCTTGTGGCGACTCCGTTCTCTCCTAAACACCCACCCAGGTGCATACTTCTCACCTCTTCATCCTGCTGGGAGAAGTGTGTGCGCGCAGGTCTGCTGTCCGTCCTCCAACTGGACTGTCCTGTTTTCCTTCTGTGGAGGCTAAAAGGGCTGCTCTGATGGCCAAGGACACTGCCCTTCACTGGATGTGATTGACAGTGATCGTTTCTGAGGCTTTGCTTTGTCTTTTCATATCTTAACAGGATCTTCCAGGCAGCAAATACTTCTAACTGTGATGAAGCACCAGTTCTCAATTTTATCTTTTATGACTTTTAACACTTTCATCTTTTATGAATGAGCACTTTTCTCCTAAATAGGTTATAGTTTTAGATTTTACATTTAGAGATTTGATCCATTTTGAGTTAATTTTATGTAAGATGTGAAGTTTGCCAAAGTTTGTTTTTTTGCTTTGTTTTATGCATTATCCATTTGCTTCTACACCACTTTTTTCTTGAAAAGACTGTACTTTCTGTAATAAACTGCTTTATTATCTTTGTCAAAATCAATTGTCCACATGTGTGTGGTATATTTCAGGCTGTATCCTGTTTATGTAAATGCTGACCTACCCACCAGCACCACCATGTCTGGATAATTGTAACATTATGGAGACTTAAAATATTCCAATTTCACTCTTTTTCAAAACTTTCTTGGTTCCATGAGTTCCTTTGTGTTTCCACATAAATTTAAAAATCATCTTGCGAGCATCTACACACGTTCCCGCTGGGTATCTGACGGGAGAGGCATTACACCCTCAGACCCCCTGGAAGGCCCGAGCACCGCAATGTTGAGAGTCCCTGCTGTGAACAAGGAGGGCTCTGCCTCAGGACTTTGATTCCTCTCATCAGTATTTTCTAGTTTTCAGCATATAAATCCTGTGCATATTTTTTAAGACATAGAGCAAGTATCTAACTTTTTGGAGTTCTTATAAATGGTGCATTTTGAATTCTGGTTTCTGATTGTTCACTGTGTGATATATAAAATAGAACTGACTTCTGTTTGTAGGGCCCGTATTCTTAGCAAGTGAATTTGCTCATTACCATTAGTTTCAGGAGTTTTTTTTGGTAGCATAATGGAATTTACAAGGCAGACAACAGTGTTACTTACAAACAGGGAAGGGTTTGTTTCTTCCTTTCCGACCTGTATGCCTTTTCTTTTCTTGTCACGTTAAATAAGCTAGAACTTGTGTCTTCTGTTCATAGGCGTGGTGAGAGCAGACATCCTATCTTGGTGATTTTAGGGGAAGCACAGTCTTTCATCACTAACTCTAATGTGAGTTGGTATTGATAGTCGTTTCTTACTCCAGCACTCCAGAACCCAAACCTCTTCAGATCTTTTATATTGACTCCATAGGCAAAATCTGTTTATAACCAGTACTATATAGTGAAATTCTGAAGAAACAAATTTTCCAGTTCTTTTTTTTAGAGGAACATTTGAAGCAAAAGAATCCTAGCACCGTAACACCATCCTAAGGTGGTGTGTAGCGGTGACAGCAGAAGGAGCAGCCAGTGCGCACCATCCTAACACGTTGTAACACGGGGCCAGTCCCTGCCCTGTCTCACGTATGAGCCCCACGAAACTGGGTGACCACGAACTGGTCCAGAGTTCAGGCTCCAGACCACCAGACCAGGGCACTACTGATGCTCGTCAGACATAAACTGCCGAGAGTGTCTGTTTCAGATATGAGGAGAAGAGATCGAGTCGGAAAGTGGGGGGTGACTTCCGAGCCCTGAGGCATGTTCTGGGAGCAGAGGGTTGGAGATTTGTATGTTAAAGCAGAGGCAGTTCACAGCAGCCTGCGGTCCCCAGTAGGGGACTTTCCACCCAGAGACGGAGCTGCCGGAGTCCCGCCTGCCAGGCGCCATCTGAGGCCTGTGTGGCTGCCGTGAGCGCTCGGTGGCTCTGCCGGTCCAGTGAGCTGTGCTCCGTCTGGGGCTGTGCCCGGGGCCTCAGCTGTACTGGGGAGACTGTGGAGGGACCTGGGGGGTGGGCGCAGATCTGATTTATCCTGTTTAACAGCTCACTGCCCTGTCAAGCTGTTCGAGGCCGGGACAGCATAGAACCCCAGAGCTTCTGGGCTGCTCTCTGTCCCTGGAGGCTCACAGCGCAGAGCTCATCCTTGAGGCCGCAGAGGAGGGAGGTTTCTGCAGGAAAATGTTCTTTCTGGTCTCAGTTAACCTTAGAAAGATGCTTAGGCCAACACAACCTGACTGCACACAGTCTGCCAGCTCATCACTCAAGTGTCCAGAGAGAGAAAGGCACTGGGCTGGGCTGCATGCTCACCGCCATCCCTGCTCTAGAGGCCATGGAGCAGAGTCTCTCCTCTTCCAGGAAGGTGTGGACCTCACCCACAATGCCCACACTCCGTCCCACATCTGGGGAAGTGCCCAGGGTCCAGGGTGTCACCTACATCAGGCTGCATGGCTCACACACGTTCCGATCACGTCAGACACTGTATCTATGTCAGTAACATCTTTGCCGCGAGGAGAGCAGACTTCCTGGGCCCTGCCTCTGGTCCTGTGGTGAGGCCTACATGTGGACTTGACTCTCCTGAGGCCATGGCTCCAGGAGCCTGGCGTCTCCATGTGCCTGGCACTGCACACAGCAGGTGCTTGGTCTGTCCCCACACTTTACCTGCCTCCCGACCCTCTGGCCACAGCTGGAGGCCGACCATTGTAGGGTCCTCGGTCTAACACTCAGCGTCCAGCTGGGGCCTGCGCTGGGGATGCAGAACCAGGGGGCAGCCACCACCTTCAAGGGGTCAGTCTAGGGAGAAACAGTCTGCAGGCTGGACAGCTGGCTGTCCCAAAGGCTGAGTCCATGTTTGGTCCCCATCCCGCCCCTCGGCCGTCCATTCCAGTTGGTCAGAGAGCAGCAAGGACCTCTTCTGGGAGGATGAGCAGGAGGGTTGTCATGGGCTCTGGGCCAGGAGATGTGAGGGTTGAGAGGCTGGGGCAAGTTCCCATGCTTCTTCTGTACTGGGGGACTGGGGGGCCTCCCTGCTATCCGTGCCCCGGACGGGGCTGTCTGAGACCCTGGAGCCAGCGGTGGGCAGGCTGAGCTGGGAGAAGTGGCAGACAAAGGCAGGAGCAGGCAGAGACCAGGCCGTGCACTTGTTGGACCTGGTGCTCTGCAGGCCCGGGTCCACCCTCAGCTTGAGTTTTCTCATGTCCTGTGACCTGGCTCAGCGCGTCAGACGGAGGCCGGCGGGAGAGGACTGGGCGGGGGGTGGGGGGCAGGGGACAGAGCCATGCTTATTGACCCCACTGTCCAGCAACAAGTCCCTGCACGTGTGTGTGTGTGGGTGTCCACCCAGGACCTCACGAAGAGTTGGGCGCAGAGCACAGCACCTAGAGGGACAGCCAAAGTGGAGCCCCTGGAGCCTCAGAGGGGTGCACAGCCACGGTCCCCCAGGTCGCCAGGCCCTGGCCTGGGAGCCAGTCCTGCCATGGGCTGGCCACATGTGCGCTGCGAGCCAGCAGTTCCAGCCTCTGCTCAGCTAGAGACCCTGAGTCGAATTATAACAAACCGATTGCAACACTGGACGACTACCGATCACGATGCTGCACCTCGGTGAGGTCCTCTCCTGGGACAGACAGGGACTCACTGTGGGGAGCTGGGTCACAGGATCAACACATCAAACAATCAAACAAACACTAACCAGCGATACCTAAAGCTGATACAGCGTTTACCGTGTGCCAGGCACAGTCCTTCCGCAGCCCCGCCGGGAGGGGCCCCTCCTTCCATTGCACAGATCGGCTAGGAGGGCGGGGCTGGGGCCAGGGGGCCAGGATGAGCTGGGCAGTGAAGAACTGGGACTCAGCCCCCAGGCAGGTGCTGGGAGGCGCTGGCAGCACAGTGGCAGGAGGAGACGTCCTCAGGACGTTGGGGGTACCTACCCCAACAAGAAAAGCCCTGGTCTTGAGCTTGTGCCCTGGGGCACAGAACTCTTAATTCCAGCTTTCATTACAATGCAGGGACACTGATGGTCATTTACATCAAGAAAAATGTGGGAACTGGGGAATAATTTTAGATAAATATAACAAAAGAAAGGGTGTAGCCCTGTTAGTGTGAAAAGCAAAGGAGGCCAAGATCAGCTGAGCTCTTGAGATTTTTACGGAGAAATGAAACCCAACAGTTATGAAGGAAAAGGCTGGGTGCAGGGCAGGCTGGTCGACATCACAAGGGGAGACCAAGGCATGGCCTCATTCCTGAGAGGAACAGAGTCTTCCACTTAGGAACCAGGGGCTCAAAGAGAGCTCTGACCCCTCCCCAGGGCTGCTCTCTGGGCAGAAGGTGGGCTGACTAGCCCATGACTTGCCCAGAAAACATCCCCAGAACTGTGTCTCCTCTCCAGGCTCCGAGAAGGCGTGTCCTGGGGGGCCTGCCTCCCCACTAGTCACACGAGGAGGTCAGCCAGCCTCCCTGGTCTGCAGGATTGCCCCACCCAGGATCCCGTCAGGAACCTGGGGAACAGGCGGGGAGGGTGGAAACAAACCTTGCTTCCTCGGAGCAGGGAGTCCGCAGGCCCTGCTGAGAGGAGGGGGTCCCCGGGGGAGAAGGGAGGGACCAGTAATGTAAGGACTCAGCCCCCACCCTTCCCTGCCCTGGGAGCTGGGCCCTCTCCTGGGTGAGGGAGCCTCAGGTGCTAACTGGGGTCCCCCGATCGAAAGGGTGGCTTCTGTTTCCTAAAAAGACCCAGGGTCCCCCAGGCTCCAGATGAGAGCCGTGCATGTGCAGAAACGCCAACTGTGAGGCCCTGCCCCCAACACTGATGCTTCTGCTGGGATTAATCCTCTGACTTTAATCCTCGGATGCCCATTAATCCCACATCTCTGCACAGCCTGCATGGTCCTTCCCCTGCAACGGCCGGCTTGTCCTCCTCTGAGATGAGCGGGGGACACAATGGCAGGCGCGTGTGCTGGGAAGGGAGGGCTCTGTTCCTGCCTTCCAAACACAAAGGCAGATCTGTAAACCCAAGTCCGCACAGAGTGCGGGCAGCCCCACAGAGCTCCGGTACAGGGTCCACGTAGGGCTATGCTCTGCCGGGAGTAAGTGGGTCACACGAGCTTCAGGAGACAAGGCCCCTGGGCAGCAGGACCTGAGGCTGAACAGCAGGCAGGGAGGGACCCACGGTGCTGCCGGAGCAGACCCCACCCCCATCCACCTGGGTGCTGACAGGACGCGGGCCCCTGGTTTGGGCACCGCTCACCTGTTTTCTCAGCTCCGGGCCGGGTCAGTGTGTCCGGGGGCTGCACTCGGGGGATGGGCAGGGGGTGGGGACAGGGTGATGCTCTGGACCCAGGTGGTCAGCTGGCCGCACTTCTGGAGGCAGCCCCATGGACACGGCCAGGGGACGGGGCCTGGCCCCCTCCCTCCCCACCAGCCTGACTCAGGCAGAGAGTCCCCGACCCCAGGGCATCACCCACGGGCCCCAGGACGCCGCCCTGGAGGCTGTGTGGTGTTTAAACCTCAAAAAGTGGAAGAAACATGTTTCTCAGTCACCAAAACCCAATTGTAACAACAGTGAATCCTTTGAAAACCAAGTACAAAGAACAGAGTCAAAAGTCAGACCGCAGGGCAGGGCACTACCCCTGCTGGGTGCCAGCATGGCAGGGTGGCTGCAGGCCCTTGTGTGGGGACACAGGGCTGGGGGCTGGGAAAGCCCTGCCTCAGAGCAGCACTGAGCCCCACCTCGGGGGTCGCAGTCCCCGGGGACATACAGGACCTTCTGCATACGTCTCTGACAGCACGTACCCTCCTGGCTTGAGGTTAAAAGCAGGGTGGTTTAAAGGCTATAAAACATGCAAACCTCAAATCACAGCTGGATTTCAAACCCTGGAGAAACGGAAACCCACTCCAGTATTCTTGCCTGTAGAATGCCATGGACAGAGGAGCCTGGCAGGCGACAGTCTAGGGGGTCGCAAGTGTTGGACACAACTTAGCAACTAAACCACCACCACCAACCCAGACAAGGAACAGCTCTGCCTCAGGGCTCAGCCCCAATGCCCAGTGAGCACTGTGGGGGCACCCCCGTCCCCAAGGACCCTGCAGGGGTCTGAGTGCTGACGAGGCAGGTCAGTGCTCTGTGGTTCCTTCTGCTGAACGGTGCTCCAGGCCATGAGCGTGGTCACAGGAGGTTGGCCCTGCCTTCCCTGGGCAGCGGCCTCCTGCTTGGAGTGAGGACCGTGCTTGTCCGCATGGGGACGTGGCCCTGCCAGGCCGCCCTCCTGACCCACCTGCTCCTGGAACACTGCTCGGTGTGCGCCACCCTGGTCCCTGACACCTGCAAGCTCGTGGAAACTGGGCCCTGGGCTGTTTCTGAGCTGCGGCTACAGCCTGGCCACTAGGCTTGCAGGCTGAGCCCCTTAGCGCCTTCTGGGCCGCATACCCACAGGGGCCATCCCTGGACAAGACCCTTCCAAGCCACCACGCATCTCTGAACCCTTCAGCCCACTGCCTCGGTGCAGAGACAGCAGCGTTTGGTCTGGATACCTGGTGGACCCATGCCTGTTACTGAGCAATGCGTCTGATCCTGCTGACTGAAACACCACCATTCCTACAGGCCCATCTCCCCCCAGGCCTGCCTGCCCCTCCGTTCCCACCACAGGTCCGTACTCTGCCCGGCGGCATGCTTCCACACAGGCTTCTTTCCCTTTCCTCTCCTGCCTTCTGGATCATTCTGAACAATACCCCAAGCCCGCACCTCGGGGAGAGGGGAGCAAGCTCAGCCCCGGCCCTGCCCCTGGTCCCCGATAGGGTTCCCAGGGTCACCCTCTGCAGCTGTGGGCTCGGCCTGGGCTGTGGGCTCGGCCTGGGCAGCGGGCCGGCCACCTTCCTCCACAGGGTCTCCTCTGGTTCTACACTGTGGGCAGCAGGGTCTTTATGCAGGAAGGGCACAGAGGGAGCAGAGCCCATGTCACCCCAGAGGGAGAGGGACCCCGCTGCCAGGTCACACTCGGGAGCAGGACACACACGGGAAGCAGGACACACACGGGGGCAGGACGCACATGGGGAGCAGGACACACACGGGGAGCAGGACACACACGGGAAGCAGGACACACACAGGAAGCAGGACACACACGGGGGCAGGACACACACGGGGGCAGGACGCACACGGGAAGCAGGACGCACACGGGAAGCAGGACACACATGGGGGCAGGACACACATGGGGGCAGGACGAACACAGAAAGCAGGACACACACAGGGTCAGGACGAACACGGGGAGCAGGACACACACGGGAAGCAGGACACACGCAGGAAGCAGGACACACACGGGAAGCAGGACACACACAGGGACAGGACACATGCGGGGAGCAGGACACACACGGGGGCAGGACACACGCAGGAACAGGACACACGCGGAAGCAGGACACACATGGGAGCGGGACACACACAGGGGCAGGACACACGCGGGGGCAGGACACACACGGGGAGCAGGACACACACGGGCAGGACACACACGGGAAGCAGGACACACACGGGGGCAGGACACACATGGGGAGCAGGACACACGCGGGAAGCAGGACACACACGGGAAGCAGGACACACATGGGCAGGACACACATGGGGAGCAGGACACACGCAGGAAGCAGGACACACACGGGAAGCAGGACACACATGGGGGCAGGACACACATGGGGAGCAGGACACACGCAGGAAGCAGGACACACACGGGAAGCAGGACACACACGGGGGCAGGACGCACATGGGGAGCAGGACACACACGGGGAGCAGGACACACACGGGAAGCAGGACACACACAGGAAGCAGGACACACACGGGCAGGACACACACGGGGAGCAGGACCACACGGGCAGGACACAGCAGGAGACACACGGGAGCAGGACACACAGGGAGCAGGACACACACAGGGCAGGACACAGCGGGAGCAGGACACACACGGGAAGCAGGACACACACGGAAGCAGGACACACACGGGAAAGCAAGGACACACACGGGCAGACACACGGGGCAGGCAGGACGACACACGGGAAGCAGGACACACACGGGAAGCAGGACACACAGGGAGGCAGGACACACATGGGACAGGACACACAGGGCAGGACACACACGGAAGCAGGACACACATGGGGGCAGGACACACATGGGGAGCAGGACACACGCAGGAAGCAGGACACACGCAGGAAGCAGGACACACACGGGAAGCAGGACACACACGGGGAGCAGGACACACGCAGGAAGCAGGACACACACGGGAAGCAGGACACACACGGGCAGGACACACATGGGGAGCAGGACACACGCAGGAAGCAGGACACACACGGGAAGCAGGACACACACGGGGGGCAGGACACACATGGGGAGCAGGACACACGCAGGAAGCAGGACACACACGGGAAGCAGGACACACACGGGAAGCAGGACACACACGGGAAGCAGGACACACACAGGGGCAGGACGCACACGGGAAGCAGGACGCACACGGGAAGCAGGACACACATGGGGGCAGGACACACATGGGGGCAGGACGAACACAGAAAGCAGGACACACACGGGGAGCAGGACACACGCAGGAAGCAGGACACACGCAGGAAGCAGGACACACACGGGCAGGACACACGCAGGAAGCAGGACACACACGGGGAGCAGGACACCCACGGGGAGCAGGACACACACGGGGAGCAGGACACACACGGGCAGGACACACGCGGGAAGCAGGACACCCACGGGGAACAGGACACACACAGGAAGCAGGACACACACGGGGAGCAGGACACACATGGGGGCAGGACACACATGGGGAGCAGGACACACGCAGGAAGCAGGACACACACGGGAAGCAGGACACACGCAGGAAGCAGGACACACACGGGAAGCAGGACACACACGGGCAGGACACACGCAGGAAGCAGGACACACACGGGGGCAGGACACACACAGGAACAGGACACACGCGGAAGCAGGACACACATGGGAGCGGGACACACACAGGGGCAGGACACACGCGGGGAGGACACACACGGGGGCAGGACACATGCAGGAATAGGACACACGCGGAAGCAGGACACACATGGGAGCGGGACACAGGCAGGAGCGGGACACATGAAGGGAGCAGGACACATGTGGGGAACATGACATACTCGGGAGCAGGACACACGGGGGAGCAGGACACACGCGGGGAACATGACACATTTGGGGAACTGGGCACATGCGGTGAGGTTCCTGCACTGGGCTCCGCATCTGACCCGCAGTGTCCTCAGCTGTGCTCACGAGCGCATTGGCTAGGCTGTGACCCACCTGGCCATGGCTGCCAGCAATGCCAAGTCTGCCCCTTAGCACCCTCGGCTCTCATACTCACGTGGGCACCAGGTGTCCCCTGGAAGGCTCGGCGGGTCACAGACACAGCCTGGTGTTCCTCACTCAGGTGGTGGGGTGGGGGGAGATGAGACTCTGTCTTTCCGGGTTCTCGGGGGGTGTCCAGGGTCCAGGAATCTCCCGAAAAGCACTGGCGGGAACCATCCACTAGAATAGTGTGGTCATGCCCCGAAGAAGGAGCCGGTCCTTCCTGCAGGACCACCTGGCACACCAGCTCTGCCCCTGCCCATCCTCAGACCCCAACCTCTGAAGCCCCCCTTGCCAGAGTGAAGACAGCTCTTCAGAGGCTCCACCCTGGGTGCGCGGGGCCCCAGACCTTTCTGAGGCTGCCAGGCTGGCACACGCCTTCAAGCCTGTGCATTTCTGCACCTCCTCCAATTGAGCGGGGCCCCCCTGAGACCAGGACACTGACGGGCGCCCCGGGGTGCGTGTAGAAGGTGACCCGGCTTCTTCAGTGGCCCTTTCAGCCCCTGATGAGGCCAGACGGAAAGCAATGAGTGTCCGTCAGAGGCCAGCACAGGCCAGAGTGAAGGACGAGGGTGAGGTGCTGGCCGTCAGGAGCATACGAGGGGCGCCGTGGACAGAGATGGGTCCTTGGCTTAGGGGAGCTCCCTCTGAGATTGTGTGATTTCTGCAGAGACAATCTTCTCTTCCGCTGGTAAACAAGGGACAGTCAACACCCCAAAACTGGCCCCAGTGCAGGCTTTACCCCCGGGTCTCATTTTCCCTAGAGCCAATAATGGGGTGCAACTTACACTCTTATTAACAAGAACACATGCTCCCCACATGATGACCGAGCCCTGTCCTCCCAGTTGCTTGGAGGTAGGTTGGGTGGGACAGGAAAAGGAAACAGTATTGAAACTGCACTGAAATTCCGGGCACCCTCCCAGGCACGAAGGAAGTGTTAGAATCAGTAACACCCACAAGGAAGATGAAATTTCCTGCTCTGTCTTAATGAGACAGTAAAAATGTCTTTTCTTCAAGATTGCAAATGGATAAGAACCCTTTAGAAAGAGTTCACGAGACTCATTGAAAGGCTGCAGCCGAAAGGGACTGGGTATCGCCCTGGCTGCCTCGCATTTCTACAAGGAGAGAAAGTCTTATTTTGTTACCAAGGGTGCAGCTGTTGTTTTACATCGCACCATGGAGGAATTTATCACTGAAAGTGTCCACATTCACTTCAATGGACTTGGCTATAGACTCATGTTTCCTGGAAAGCCAGTTAAGATGCAAATTTTAAATATTTTATTTCTGAAAAGCAAAATCATTTTCTCCAGTAGAACACACTCAAATCAAATACCATACAACCTGGTTTCTGGGAAAGCATTTCTGGAAACATCTTTCCCCCAAATCTAAGCAAGAACATATAACTGTCTAAACGTGCCAGTGGTCAACCCAGGACACAGACAACAGTAAACACCCTGTGCTCCACTCACTACCTGCAAAACACCTTCAGCAGACATCCTCAGCTAGGGGAGTACTTCGATTCACTTACAGGACGGGTAAAAAAACGACACTTTGTTATTTGTAAGCCACAGAACTCAAGCACGTTTTACACATACTTGCAAAGTACCGGACCTGCCCACCCCACTCCCGCCCCCACCACTTCCTTATGAGGAATTGTACTCACTGGCCTCCCAGGGACGATAGGGGGTCATTATTTCTCATCTAAGCATCAAGCTCCAGAAGCCCATGTGCTCACATGCTGCAACACACACACGCACGGACTTTATTCTGACGTGTGCTCTGTGTTCACATGGGTGCCGGCGGCTCACCTGGTCACTACAGGCTGGGTGGACGCCTCCCAGCAAAGATGCTGGTCCACGGAGGGCATGGATCCCTGGGCCCCGGGGATGACAACCAGCCTCTCAGGGCGGGGGTCATATTCCCACATGTGCCCCAGGAGCACAGACAGCTGAAAAATGACCTATAAACTCCCTACATCACAGCTCACTAAGGTGGCGTGTTAACAGTGACCCTGACTCTCAGAGAGGAGCCTGCTGTCAGACCAGGGGAACTTCCCAGACTCTCAGTGAGGACCCCAAGCTCCCGCTCCATCAGCACCCAGCATGGCCCACTGGATGGCCCTGGATGCCGCCGTCTGGGCTCCATGTGGCCTTGGCCAGGCCCGCAGCCCCTTACCTCAGAACAAAGCCACCCTGTGCGGTCGGCAGGGCCGGATGGATGTGGCTCTGGGACAGATGGTCACTCTCCCCGTTTAGAGAAGATAAAAAGGCTAAAGGAGAAACATCAGAGTGGGGTTTTGTTCTAAACCAGAGGAGGCTACGGCTCCCATTGGTCTCAGGTTGGAGACCTCGTGACATGGGATCAGGCACATGTGACCTACTTTTTGCCCGCTCCCCTTATTCCGCAGGAGGGTGCGCCTGGCGGACGGGCTGTCATTCCAATGACTCTGTCCCCCGACAGGGGCCACCGCACAGACTGCCGTGCCTGCAGGACATCGCATGGTCGCTCACCCTGGAAAGGAGGGGGGCAGAGGCCTCAGGCCCCCGTCAATCGAAATGCAGCGCTGCAGACCCAAGCAGCCTCCTCTCAGCTGTGGCCGCGCTCGGGCTGGGTCCCTCCGTGACAGTCCGGAAGGTTTGGCCCGCGAATCCGCTCCTCTTCCCCATTTCCTCCTCTGTGGCCAGGAGCTTCCAGGTGCTGTCCCAGGAGTCAGTTACACAGGAGCTGAGCCTCGACTGAGCCCCCCTGCTGCCCGAGAGGAGCCAGCCTGACGGTGGGCTTCTCACCTGGGCGGTGAGATGAATAGACTGACCCAGACCTTGAGACTATGTGGAGGATGCAGCTGGTCCATCAGAGCAGGCATCTGCCACCATGCACGAGAAGTGACTGCTATTACCGCTCTCTCTTGACATCCCACCCCAAATCAGATGCAGATAAATGAAAAGACCAAGCCCCTAACCAACTGGCTGTGGGGGAGTTTCACCCAGAGGACTCGCTGGCTGGGAGGATGGGCCTCGCTCTGCCGGGTGCTGTCAGGCCCCGCTGGGAGAGCCCGCAGGGCACAGGGGCGCCTCCTGAGAGAGGCCGCAGGGTGCTGGGGTGCCTCCTGAGAGAGCCCGCAGGGCGCTGGGGTGCCTCCTGAGAGAGCCCGCAGGGTGCTGGGGCACGTGCACTGCCAGCAGAGGTGCACCCACAGGTGGCAGCATGCCAGTTTGCTGCCAGGTCAGCCTGACTGTTCGTTACAGGAAAAATGGAAAATCTGTGTAATGCAAACCACCAGTAACATCATCCCCAGAAAGACCACCAGTGAGAATGGGGTGTTTTGAAGTCGACCTACTCAGACATCTTTCCAGTAGGCATGTATCATTGTATTTTTAACAAAAATAGGACCAAGCCACCCATGATTGTTCTTTTTCCCTACTTGACATTATATATGAAATATTTTTCTATGTTTCTGTATGTGAATCTGCACAGTAATGGTCAAATTTCCCATGGTATCAAACTGTAAGCATAAGATTTTGTGCATTTAATTTTAAGCATTTTCATGCATAAGGATATAGTCAGCTGCAAGGACTGTATGCTCTGCGTCCCTGAATCATTATCTTAAACAATGTTTTCATAGTAATCTTTGGGCAGACCTGTCTCTGTCATCTTTTATCAACTTGGAACGTTTCTTTATAGAAGGAAGGTCAAAGGACACGTGCTTGAGGCTCTGGTGTGGGTGACAAATGGGCCCACCAGCAGCACTCCCGAGATGAAGGGCCCTTCCCTGTGCTCCAGCCCACCCTGGGGAGCCTGTTAGCGGTGCCACTGAGCTCCGAGACCTGGGATGCCAGTGCCAGAGGCTGGGCAGGGGTGGAGGAGACCGGGAGCCCTGTGGCGGGCCATTCGTTGTTGGCTCATCCAGTGCCCACAGCCGCTCCGTGAGGGACAGACAGAGCAGTCCTGTCACTTTGGGTTCGCTCACGGTCGGAGAGCATGGGCTGTCGAGGGCCCCCTCTTGGTCACTGGGAAGGCACTGAAAGGACTGGGCACTGGCCTTTGGGTCTGGAGGGAGGGCAAGGTGAGCGAGTGGCCACAGTGAGGCTGTGCAGGGTTGGGGGGGTCACAGCAAGTTGGGGAGCTGCCAAGGAGCCTGCCTGACTTGGTGCAGGGGAGCAAGGGGTGGCCGGTGCTGAGTCTTTGAAGATGTGACATGGACATGAACAGCGAGCAGAGGGCATGAAGAACCAGAGTCATGGCTGAAGAGGAGGTGAGGGCTCGGGGACACAAAGGTGGCCAGAGGCCCAGCCAGGATGTCGGGGGAGCTGGGAATGGTGGCATCCAGGGCGTGGGGCTGGATGCAGCTGGGCAGACATGGTCAGGACAGGATGGCCCTACCAGCAGTGCCTGCCTTGCCCATGGGGGCAGCTGGCAAACATTGGGGGAGGCAGAGAGGCCAGTGGGGGCTCCTTGGCTCCTGCAGTTGCCAAGCTGCAGCCCGGCCTGGGGGTGCTCCTGGTCTCTCCTCCACGTGGTCCCCAAGAACCCCGGTCAGATGGTTGGTTTACATAACCATCCTCGCTCCTGACCACAGCCTGGGATGTGCCAGCCATGTGGAAGGAGCCGTCCATCCAGCTCCTGTCCAGACCCAGCGCTGCCTCCTGGTAATTGGTCCCTGACTCTCCTGCAAACAGGTACCTGGAGGCTGAAATGTTTACACCTTCCTCCGTACAAAGCAAAGATCAAAACAACTCTGTGCAGGCACCACAGGGTTAAACATGCTGAGCTGCAAGTAAAAAAGCAAAACAAAGCCAGGCAGACAAGATCTGGGCAGCAGGAGAGAAGCTGGAGTGGACAACAATGAAATTTCAGAAAGTCAGGCCCAGGTTTCGTGACATTTTAAAGACACAGGTGTTTTCCTGACAACCACCTGGAGACAGGCTGACTCGGAACCTATATGACGTGTTATGTCATGAATTTGGGTTAACAAATCACAGCTGAAAATTGGTCCTCAGTGGCCGCCTTGTGACCCTGGGTAAACCAGGCGCCCAGCCTGGAATGTACTCTTCAGGCTTCAGCAACGCCCCTGCAAACTTAAACGCATGGGTGAATAAACCAGAACTGGCCTGGAGAGGACCATGCCTGAGAGCTGAGCAAGAAACCTCGAAGGCTTTCTTTACAGGTGACACGCTAAGGTCAGAGACAGTCAGTGCTACGGGCTCAGGACCCGGGAGGCCCCGGGAGAACTCAGGCCTCAGGGTGCAGGGTGGACGGCAAGGTTGCACACGGAACACGTAGGCTCCGGCACACAAGCATATGGGCTCTGGTACCCACCCCCACCCCAACCCCCACGAGGCAGCATGGTCAGCAGGGCCGGGCCGCCTGCAGCGCGAGCACAGGGCCCTACATGAGGCTGGATCCCTCAGCGCCGGTAACAGAGCCGGCTCTTCAGACTCCCTGCTTGGTGGGTGAGGCCACTGAGGCCTGGCAACGGGGCACACATAAGGGAAGGTGTCCCATGTGCCTCGGATATTCCAGGGAAGAAGCTGTGGAGAACCCTGTCTGCCTCAGCTGAGACTGGCTTCTTCAAGCTCTGCATCACCGGATGCGACCCTTCAAGAGTCACTGGGAATGCTGCTCCTGCCAGGTCACATGTAGCACCTCGTTTCTCTGCTCAGGTTTCCTGCTTGTGGCGTGTGCTCTCACCCTGGCATGGCCCCCGGCTGATGCCGCATCAGGGACTAAAGAGCGACACCTGCCTGACACCACGCACGCACACTCCCTGGTTCCAGGGCTGAGTCTGACTATCTGCACTTCTGGTAACTGGACACACGGACACGCGCCGCTTCCTGGCCACTCACCTTCCCCCATAAGCAGGCTCGACGCGTCAGAGCAGATCCATAGACAGTGCGCGGGTTCACCCTCGGGACCTAGAGCATCAGAGCTGCCTCTGGCGACTTGCGGGAGGGCTGGCAGGTCGTGGGGCCCCGCGACCTGGAACACAAGGACATGGGGCACGTGAGCTGACTGGTGAGCGCCTCGCGCCTCGGACCAAGCCTCCACAGAACAGCAGCGTTTCTTAGGACTTGGCTGTGAGACGCATGGGATGTGATGAAGTGCCTGTGAGGGCTCATCCTGGGACAGCCCTCCGCCCTGAAGGAGGAGGCTCTACAGACCGGGGGGCTTCTGTCTCATAGACAAGCAGGTGGAAGCAGAACTTGGCCACACTGTGCATACTTCTGAGAATATAAGTGAAACAGCCAAACTCCTACTTATTTAGCATATACACACATACTAATTTTTTTTCTAAAATTATGAAATTATATATTAACTTAAGTACATTTCTGGTTTCCAACTTTTTACAGCTGGTATTATCATTTCATTGAAACCCTTCCCTCTCAGCAGGCAATCTGTCCATCTAGTCTTTCCCAGAGTGTACCATTTTCTCCTTGATCTAAGTTTCTAGACTTCTCACTTTTTGAATCCATGTTTGTTGCCCAAATAGGAAATTTCATCCCCAGGCACAAGAACTCATGCTCATGACATCACCCTCTTTGCTGCGTGTCAAATCCAGGAGTATGTTTAGATCTCTGCGCCCCCTTGTCAGACCTCTGCACCTTAGAAGGCTTCTTTACAACGGCGTCCACCCTTTGGAACTGTGAGGTCAGAGCACCAGAAACAATGAGAAGCCCGTGTTAAACATCTCTGCCTTTCTCTGTGTCCATCAGGTAACTGTTTTAGGTAATAAACAATATCACTGTGTCTGTTTCAAGGTCAAACATTCTTATCCATATAATCCGTCAAGGTTTGAAATGAAATAAATGAGAATACAGGACATGGAAGGAAATGCCATGAAAGACGACATTGAATAAAACCTCCCTCTTTCACAGAGGCAGACAGTGTCCCCGCTGGTGCAGTATAAGAGTCCGCGTGTTATTGATTGGGGGATCAGAGAGGCCTGAAGCTCACGAATGGGAACTCATGAGGAAGCAAATGGAAGAACTCTCAGCAAGGGAGCCAAAACAATCCCTGAGAAAGGAACAGTCTTTTCACATGGTGCTGGGAAAACTGATATCACACATGCCAAAGAGTGAACTTGGAGCCTTACCTCACAACATATGCAGAAATTAACTGAAAATGGGTCAGAGACCTAGGCTTAGGAGCTAAAACTGTAAACATCTTGAAAATACTGGAAGAAAAATCTTCATGATACTGGATTTGGAATGATTTTGTGGATATGACACCAAAAAGCACAGACAGCAACAAACAAGTAGATGAACTGGACTTCCTCAAAATTAAGAACTTCCGTGCATTGAAGGGCACTAACAGGAAAGTGAAAACACAACCTACACAACAGGAGTGAATATCCACAAATCAGATCCCTGAGCAGGGTTAATACTCAGACTGTATGTGGAGCTTCCACAACTCAATAATAAAAAACCTAAAAATATACAAAGGATTTGAGTATATATTTCTCTAAGGAAGATAAAGAAATAGCCAGTAAGCATGGGAAAAATAACTCAACATCATTGGGTATTAGAGAAATGTAAGTCAAAACCACAGTGAGCTACTTGAAGTGATGTCATGAAGCTCATGTCATGAAGCTCAGTCATGTCTGACTCTTTATGATCCCGTGGACTGTAGCCTGCCAGGCTCCTCCGTCCATGGAATTTTCCAGGCAATGATACTGGAGTGGGTTGCCATTTCCTTCTCCAGGGGATCTTCCCAACCTGGGGATCGAACCCGGGTCTCCTGCACTGCAGGCAGACTCTACCGTCTGAGCCACTAGGAAAGGCCCGTGAGCTACTTAGAGTGGCTGTAATAGCAATAACAGTAACAATAATGAAAATGATAATAAGAAAAGACAGAAAATAACAAATGTCAGCAAGGACATGGAAAAACTGGAGTCTTCATATATTGCTGGTGGAAATACAAACTGGTGTGACCACTTGGGAAATCAGTCTGGCAGCTCCTCAAAAAGTAAAACCTAGAGTTACCATATGGCCTAGCAACCCCACCCTGAGGCTCGTACCCAAGGGAGTGAAGATGTACATCCACACAAAGGCTTGCACCTGGGTGTTCACAGAAGCGCTGTCCCAGACAGTCAGAAAAGTGGAAAGAACCCAGCATACATCAACTGATGACGATGGATCAACAAACGGTGGCATATCCTTACAGTGGGACATTATTCAGTTGCAAAAAGGGGTGAAGAACTGACATGCACTACAACGGGAATGAAGCCAGAAGACATAACATGAGGGGCAAGAAGGCAGATGCAGAAAGCCATGTGTGTGATCCTGTTTAGAGTAAACGTCCAGAACCAGGACAGAAAGCGACCCACAATCCTAGGACTGAGGAGAGAGGGCTGTGTGATGAGCGTGGGGTTCCTTTTGGGGCAATGAGAACATTCTGGATTAGACAGTGGTGATGGATGCACACCTTTGTCAGATGCTAAAAACAACTAAAATGTACGCTTGTATGAATTGTATGGCATGCGAATTATACTCAAATAAAAAAACAAAGGTAATTAATAAATGCCAGCAATGCAAGAGGCCCTGGGTTCAATCCGTGGGTAGGGAAGATCCCCTAGAGAAGAGAATGGCAATCCACTCCAGTATTCTTGTCTGGAGAATCCCTTAGACAGAGGAGCTCGGGGAACTACAGTCCATGGGGTCATAAAGGGAATGGAAGAGAACTTGTATTAAACATCACAGTTACCCTGTGTCTACTCCACCCTTAAAGGAACTGTACCAGAATGACGCTCACAAACGGCACAGACATACAAGCACTGAGAAGTCAGGAGGAGAGAGGAGATCCGACAAAGAGCTGTCAGCGCACCCCTGGGATCTGGGACGCAGGTGAACACGAGGTAAATGAGGAGCAAAGCAAAGACAGGAAAACCGCAGCCTCTAACAGGGATGAACAGGCAGCTGGCTGCGCAGGGCTGCGCAGAGCGGCTCCACGGGCTGGGGGTACGAGGTGGTTAAAAACAACTGTGACGATGAGAATGGTCTATGAGGAAGCCTCAGGGCCACGAGTGCCACAGCACCGTGGCCACCATCCAGCACTCCGGGACAACCCGAGGTTTCCTCTCGAGAGTGGGTTACTCTGCAGGATAGAAATGCTGACGCGGACCTGGGATTGTCACGGGGAAGAGAACAGGAGAAACACAAGATCCCATGCCTTTCCCAGGGCTGCTGGTGCCCCAGCACACAGGGCCCCCCTCGCTGCGAGCCACACAGAGTAGAAAGACTGTGACAGTGGCTTCTGATGAAAATGTAAGAAAGCCCAAAACTAACAAGCTGAAGGACATTCCATTTGAAATTGACATCCTCTGAGAACTCGCTTACTAGACACGTAGCCCCAACAAGGCACCACGTCTGGTAACGGCACAAGGAGACCAGCAGTCCGGAAAGTGACATGACAGACCCATGTGCGTGGTGACCCACTTCTTTCAACATCAGCAGCACACTTCAGAGGGTGGGGGCACCGAGCTCCCTGCAGAGTGAGGTGTGAGCGCCGGGGATGGTCTCGGAGCAAAGCCTCTGTCGTTCTCTCTTCAAAACTTAACTGGTGTCGGGAAGGGGGTAACAGAGGAGATAATGTGGGGTCCGTGACCCCCACCTCACCACTACGGCCACCCCTCACTGCACAACCCACTCGGAGACAACAGGAGCGATGGTTTTCAGCATCTTGCTGAACAGACCGCCACAACAAATCAGTTTCAAAGGAACAGAGCCCGAGGACAGCTTGTGCCCTCACAAGCACAGTCCAGACAAAGCGGCCTGCTGAGCCGTAAACGACTCACACACACATACAGGCAGACACATGCGCGTGCCTGTGGGGGCATGAGCGGCTCCCACTGGCATCCACGCCTTCATGTGGGGCCTGGCTTCTATGGATATCTGAGAAGACGCCCAGGGGCAGTGCTGTCCTCTGCCCTGCTGGGCATCCTCCCAGGAAGGCTGGGTGACAGGAAGGGAGTGGGCCAGGAGAGGAGAAGGGACAACAGAGGAGAGGGGACAAGAGAAGAATGGGGCTGGGGGGGGCAGGAGAGGAGGGGGGCAGGAGAGGAGGGGGAGTCAGGAGAGGAGGGGGAGTCAGGAGAGGAGGGGGGCAGGAGAGGAGAAGGGACAACAGAGGAGAGGGGACAAGAGAAGAATGGGGCTGGGGGGGGGCAGGAGAGGAGAGAACAAGAGAGGAGGGGGGCAGGAGAGGAGGGGGGCAGGAGAGGAGGGGGACAGGAGAGGAGGGAGGCAGGAGAGGAGGGAGGCAGGACAGGAAGGGGAGTCAGGAGAGGAGGGGGAGTCAGGAGAGGAGGGGGGCAGGAGAAGAGGGGGGCAGGAGAAGAGGGGGGCAGGAGAAGAGGGGGGCACGAGAAGAGGGAACAGGAGAGGAGGGCGGCAGGAGAGGAGGGGGGCAGGAGAGGAGGGGGGGTCAGGAGAGGAGGGGGACAGGAGAGGAGGGGGGCAGGAGAGGAGGGGGGCAGGAGAGGAGGGACAGGAGAGGAGGGCGGCAGGAGAGGAGGGGGGCAGGAGAGGAGGGGGGCAGGAGAAGAGGGGGGCAGGAGAAGAGGGGGGCAGGAGAAGAGGGGGGCACGAGAAGAGGGAACAGGAGAGGAGGGCGGCAGGAGAGGAGGGGGGCAGGAGAGGAGGGGGGGTCAGGAGAGGAGGGGGGCAGGAGAAGAGGGGGGCAGGAGAGGAGGGGGGGTCAGGAGAGGAGGGGGGCAGGAGAGGAGGGGGACAGGAGAGGAGGGCGGCAGGAGAGGAGGGGGGCAGGAGAGGAGGGGGGGTCAGGAGAGGAGGGGGCAGGAGAGGAGGGGGACAGGAGAGGAGGGGGAGTCAGGACAGGAAGGGGGCAGGAAAGGAGGGGGGACAGGAGAGGAGGGGGGCAGGCGAGGAGGGGACAGGAGAGGAGGGGGGCAGGAGAGGAGGGGGGCAGGAGAGGAGGGGCCAGGAGAGGAGGGGTGTCTGGATGAGGGCAGGCAGGCAGGTGCCCTTGAAGGAGGAAGCATGTAGAACCTGTGGAAAACAGGGATGAGGGGGTTTTTGATAGACCACGCTGTCGTAACACCAGTCATCTGGCTGCTGAAGGTGACAGGGCAGGAGAGAAAACGAGAGAATCACATGCTGATCCAGCCGAGACACAACGCTGACGAGGCATCTCGAAGCCCCCAACCCCTTCGGGAGGTTGATCCGAGCAGTGACCCTGGAGCCAGAGCGGCACACTGCACACCTGGCAGGGGCGCCCTGGCACCCTGTCACTCCACACAAGGACAGTGAACGCAGAGCGAGAGGTGGAGTAGCGTGTGTGCGTGAAGCTGCGCCTGACCTTTAGAGGTTGTGCGTTCTCCTAAAGCTCTCAGAGACAAAACCAAAGCTGACGGCGTTCTAACCTGTAAGGCAAGTTTCCACCAATTCTGAAGACAGGGATTGACAGACCACGCTTTCCACACAGGGGGCAATTAAATTAGAAACCGTTAGCAAAGAGATAACTCTGTAATGCTCCTGGATGTAACACTTTTTAAATGCTTCTAAATAAGAAGTGGATGGGACTTGATGAAATCAGAAGGTCATAAGACCTCAATAATAATAAAAGTACTGTATGCCAAAATTCATACCATTCATCTACAACAGAACTTAGAGGAAAGCTTACAGCTTTTAATAGCCTACACTAGGGATAAAGAAGGTCATAAAACTAGTAAATAGAAAATCCAACTTTAGAAGTTAGAAAAAAGAAGAGAAAGTATTCATAGAAAATAAAAAGAACTTATTATAATAAATATAATATAAATAAAATATTGCATAGGAACCTGGAATGTAAGGTCCATGAATCAAGGCAAATTGGAAGTGATTAAATAGGAGATGGCAACAGTGAATGTTGACATTTTAGGAATCAACAAACTAAAATGAACTGGAATGGGTGAATTTAACTCAGATGATCATTATATCTACTACTGTGGGCAACAATCCCTTAGAAGAAATGGAGTAGCCATCATAGTCAACAAAAGAGTTCGGAATGCAGTACTTGGATGCAATCTCAAAAATGACAGAATGATCTCTGTTCGTTTCCAAGGCAAACCATTCAATATCACGGTAATCCAAGTCTATGCCCGGTGACTAATGCTGAAGAAGCTGAAATTGAATGGTTCTATGAAGACCTACAAGGCCTTCTAGAACCTAAAAAAGATGTCCTTTTCATTATAGGGGACAGGAATGCAAAAGTAGGAAGTCAAGAAACACCTGGAATAACAGGCAAAGTTGGCCTTGGAGTACAGAATGAAGCAGGGCAAAGGCTAATAGAGTTCTGTCAAGAGAATGCACTGGTCATAGCAAACACCCTCTTCCAACAACACAAGAGAAGACTCTACACATGGACATCACCAGATGGTCAACACCGATATCAGATTGATTATATTCTTTGCAGCCAAAGATGGAGAAGCTCTATACAGTCAGCAAAAACAAGACTGGGAGCTGACTCAGATCATGAACTCCTTATTGCCGAATTCAGACTTAAATGGAAGAAAGCAGGGAAAACCACTAGATCATTCAGGTATGACCTAAATCAAATCCCTAATGATTATACAGTGGAAGTGAGAAATAGATTTAAGAGACTAGATCTGATAGACAGAGTGCTTGATGAACTATGGACAGAGGTTCATGACATTGTACAGGAGACAAGGATCAAGACCATCCCCCAGAAAAAGAAATGCAAAAAGGCAAAATGGCCATCTGAGGAGGCCTTACAAATAGCTGCGAAAAGAAAAGAAGTGAAAAGCAAAGGAGAAAAGATATACCTATTTGAATGCAGAGTTCCAAAGAATAGCAAGGAGAGATAAGAAAGCATTTCTCAGTGATCAGTGCAAAGAAATAAAGGACAACAATACAATGGGAGAGACTAGAGATCTCTTCAAGAAAATTAGAGATACCAAGGGAACATTTCATGCAAAGATGGGCTCAATAAAGGACAGAAATGGTATGGACCTAACAGAAGCAGAAGATATTAAGAAGAGGTGGCAAGAATACACAGAAGAACTATACAAAAAAGATCTTCACGACCCAGATAATCATGATGGTGTGATCACTCACCTAGAGCCAGACATCCTGGAATGCGAAATCAAGTGGGCCTTAGAAAGCATCACTACGAACAAAGCTAGTGGAGGTGATGGAATTCCAGTTGAGCTATTTCAAATCCTAAAAGATGATGCTCTTAAAGTATTGCACTCAGTGATTCAGCAAATTTGGAAAACTCAGCAGTGGCCACAGGACTGGAAAATATCAGTTTTCATTCTGATCCCTAAGACAAAGCCAAAGAATGATCAAACTACCGCACAATTACACTCATCTCACACGCTAGTAAAGTAATGCTCAAAATTCTCCAAGCCAGGGTTCAACAATACGTGAACCATGAATTTCCAGATGTTCAAGTTCAAGGCAGAGGAACCAGAGATTAAATTACCAACATCCGCTGGATCATCGAAAAAGCAAGAGAGTTCCAGAAAAACATCTATTTCTGCTTTATTGACTATGCCAAAGCCTTTGACTGTGTGGATCACAATAAACTGTGGAAACTTCTGAAAGAGATGTGAATACCAGACCACCTGACCTGTCTTGAGAAATCTGTATGCAGGTCAGGAAGCAACAGTTAGAATAGGACATGGAACAACAGACTGATTCCAAATAGGAAAAGGAGTACATCAGGGCTGTATATTGTCACCCTGCTTATTTAACTCATAGGCAGAGTACATCATGAGAAATGCTGGGCTGGAGGAAGCACAAGCTGGAATCAAGATTGCTGGGAGAAATGTCAATAACCTCAGATATGCAGATGACACCACCCTTATGGCAGAAAGTGAAGAACTAAAGAGCATCTTGATGAAAGTGAAAGAGGAGAGTGAAAAAGTTGACTTAGAGCTCAACATTCAGAAAACAAAGATCCTGGCATCCGGTCCCATCACTTCATGGGAAATAGATGGAGAAACAGTGGAAACAGTGTCAGACTTTATTTCTTTGGACTCCAAAATCACTGCAGATGGTGACTGCAGCCACAAAATAGAAAAACGCTTACTCCTTGGAAGAAAAGTTATGACCAACCTAGATAGCATATTAAAAAGGAGAGACATTACTTTGTCAACAAAGGTCCATCTAGTCAAGGCTATGGTTTTCTCAGCAGTCATGTAAGAATGTGAGAACTGGAGTATAAAGAAAGCTGAGTGCTGAAGAATTGATGCTTTTGAACTGTGGTGAAGACTCTTGAGAGTCCCTTGGACTGCAAGGAGATCCAACCAGTCCATCCTAAAGGAAATCAGTCCTGAATGTTCATTGGAAGGACTGATGCTGAAGCTGAAACTCCAATACTTTGGCCACCTGATGTGAAGAGCTGACCATTTGAAAAGACCCTGCTACTGGGAAAGATTGAAGGTAAGAGAAGGGGGCGACAGAGGATGAGATGGTTGAATGGCATCACCGACTCAATGGACATGAGTTTGAGTAATCTCTGGGAGTTGGTGATAGGGAGTCCTGGCGTGCTGCAGTCCATGGGGTCGCAAAGCTGCAGTCCATGGGGTCGCAAAGAGTCGGACACAACTGAGCAACTGAACTGAACTGAATAATAATAAAGAATAGATCAGAAATTATGAAATAAGAGCCAATCGTGAAAATGAACAAATATAAAATTTGGTTCTTAAAAAAAGTCCCCAAAATACACAAGCGTCTGATGACACAGATCTTGAAAGTAATCAAGGAGGCACAGATGATGTGAGTAGTTAAAGAACACAGGGTTTCTGGTTCTGGACAAGAAGCAGCAGATGCGATTCTCCTTGCATTCCCACTGAGCACAACTAAAACCCTGCATTAACCATGAAGCAGTCCTCAGAAAGATGCGGATGTGGGGAGAAGGCACCTGGACTGGTCCCGAGATGAGAAGGCTGACACAGCTGTTAGCTCACCTCTGTGTCTCCCTTTGTTCACTTCCAATTTATTCCAGTCTTGTCACTGGAAAAAACTGCAACTGAAAAATGCCAAAGAACACACAAAAAAAAGTCTCAAGAAAAGCCACCTCTCTCCCCCATGGTCCTCCTTCCTCTGGCCTCAGCACAGGACTGGGGACTGAACACCAGCCAGCAGGTTCCTGAAGCTTCAGGAGTTCAGAAGCTTCTTGAGAACATTGCCCTCCAGGGAAGGCCAGCAGGAGACGTGTGCCTGCGTGCACACACCCACCCGTGTGCACACACCTGTGCACACACATGCATGTTTGCACACACACATGCACATATACCTGTGTGCACACATTCATACATACACTGTGCATACACCTGTGCACACACATGTACACACGCCCATGCATACACCTGCACATACACCTGTGCAAACAAATGTGTGTGCATACACATGCATGCACGCACACACATACCCATGCACACATACACCACACATACACCTGTGCACACACATGCACATGCACACACTGTGCATACATCTGTGCACATACACCACACATACAGCTGTGCACACACATGCACACATACATGCACACACATCACACATACACCTCACCCATACACCTGTGCACACACATGCACACACACCACACATACACCTCACCCATACACTTGTGCACACACATGCACATGCACACACACACCATGCATACATCTGTGCACATACACCACCCATACACCTGTGCACACACATATGTGCATGCACCTGTGTACACACATGCCTGTGCGTGCACACACATATGCACTTGTGCACACACATGCACATACACATGCCTGTGTGCACACACACACACATTTGTATGCTGTCAGAGGAGCTCCCACTCTGCAGTAAGAGGTGCTCCTCCTTGCCCCTGGCATCAGTGAGACCAAGGGGGCACCTGGGGCTCCCTCCAGCCCCCTGTGAACAAGGTCCCCCACCCATGTCAGCAGAGACCTGCTAAGACAGATCTTTATAAGGTCCAACATATCATCATAAGAATCAAAATTTCCAAGATGCAAACAAAAGTTGCCTGCCATAATGAAAACTAGGAGCATCTCAACATGAAAGAGAAAAGAAAATCAATAAATGCTAACACTGAGACAACAGAGATATTAGAAATTTCCAACAAGGATTTCAGAGCATCCATCACAAAACTGCTGCAGTGAGCGCATGTGAATAGGCTAAAGCAAGTCTCTAAAAGCCTCAGCAAAGAAGTAGGAAGCCTGAAGAACAACCACAAATTACCAAACACAGGTCAAAATGAAATAACCTCAGTATATCCACAGCCATTAAGGATGATGGAAACCTGTAATAAACACTCCAGAAAAAAGAGACCTCCAGGCCCAGATGGCTTCACTGGGGGATTTTACCAAACGTTTAAGAAACAATGAACATGAACTTTAGGCACCCTTATATACAAAACTGAATACTTCCAAGTGCATTTTGTGAGGCTGCTGTTACCTTGATACCAAAACTGGAGATGAGACAGCTCAGGAAAAGAAAAATGTAGACCAACCTCTCTCATGAATATCAACACAAATAGATTAAATGTTCTTTTAAATTAACAAATGAATCCTGCAAAGTGTAAAACAGTTACGCACCATGGCCAAGTAGGATTTATCCAATGTGCAATGCTGGCTTCATATTAAAATAATCAATCAATATAATCTACCATATCAACAAGCAAAAGCATAAAAACCATATGACTATATAAACTCATGGATTAAAATGCATTTGACAAAATTCAATACTTAATTCATGATAAAAATAAAAGCAAGTTAAGAATAAAGGGAAATTATGTCAACTTGATAAACAGCACCTATAAAAAAACTACAGTTATCATCACACATATGGTGATAGATTGAATGCTTCCCATTAAAGTGGGGACAAGCAGGCTGTGCCTGTCACCTTGTATCCACCATAACCCTGCGAGTTCAGCCACTGCAACGAGCAAGGAAAAAACCACAGGCACACAGGATGAAAAGAAGAAGAAAAACTATCATCGCTGTTTGCAGATGACACAATTTTCTACCTAGAAGATCTTGAGGAATCTACAAAACAAAACAAAATTCCTAGAAATAACAAGTGAGTTCAGAATGGTGTAGAATATGAGTCAGATGATGACTGCATCCATGAAATTAAAAGATGCTTGCTCCTTGGAAGAAAAGTTATGACCAACCTAGACAGCACATTAAAAAGCAGAGACGTTACTTTGCCAACAAAGGTCCATCTAGTCAAAGCTATGGTTTGTCCAGTAGTCATGTATGGATGTGAGAGTTGGACTATAGAGAAAGCTGAACACCGAAGAATTGATGCTTTTGAACTATGGTGTTGAGGACTGCAAGGAGATCCAACTAGTCCATCCTAAAGGAAATTAGTCCTGAATATTCATTGGAAGGACTGATGCTGAAGATGAAACTCCAATACTTTCGCCACCTGATGCAAAGAACTGACTCATCTGAAAAGACCCTGATGCTGGGCAAGACTGAAGGCAGGAGGAGAAGGGGATGACAGAGGATGAGATGGTTGGATGGCATACTGACTCAATGGACATGAGTTTGAGTAAACTCTGGGAGTTGGCGATGGAGGAAGCCTGGCATGCTGCAGTCCATGGGGTCTCAAAGAGTCGGACACGACTGAGTGACTGAACTGAATTGAACTGAACTGATGAGTCAGACACAAAAATTAACTGCATTTCTGTACATAAACCAAGAACTTCCCAGGTGGTACTAGTGGTGAAGAACTCGCCTGCTGGTGCAGGAGACGTAAGAGAATTGGGTTCTATCCCTGGTCAGGAAGATCCCCTGGAGGAGGGCAAGGCAATCCACTCCAGCATTCTTGCTTGGAAAATCCCATGGACAGAAGAGCCTGGCAAGCTAAAATCCATAGGGTCTCAAAGAGTCAGCTATGACTGAAGTGACTTAGCATGCAAAACAAATATTTAAAATCACTGAAAAATAAAGTGAAATCCTTATGTACACACTTAATGAAAGCTATGCAGGATCTGTATGCTGAAAAATGCCAAATGCTGATGAAATAAATCAAAGAAACCTAAATAAGTAGAGAGATACTCCATGTCCATGGACTGGAAGACTCAACACGGTAAAGATATAAGCTCTCTCCAAACCAATCTGTAGGTTCAAGGCAGTTCTTACCAAAGTCCCAGCAAGGTTTTGTGGACATGAGTTGTGCGTGTGCTCAGTCACTCAGTCATGTCTAACTCTGCAACCCCACGGACTGCAGCCCACCAAGCTGCTCTGTCCATGGGATTCTTCAGGCAGGAATATGTGAGAGAGTTGCCATTTTCTCCTCCAGGGGATCTCCTGCCTCTTCTGCACTGGCAGGCAGATTCTTTACTGCTGAGCCACCTGGGAAGCCCTCTGTAGACACAGACAAGCTTATTCTAAAATTTATTGTGGACAGAGATGAATAAAAGGGGGAAAATCCCTCAGTTTGATAACAAGGCTTAGTTTCCAGCTATAGCATTCAAAAGAGCATTGTGCTGGCATCAAGGATTTACATAAGTCAGTGGATGAGAAGAGAGCCTAGGAGCAGACCCAGCACAGGCCTGGCTCCTCTCAGACAGGACAAAAGTAGTCTGGCTCAGGGGGTGGTCCCCCAACGAAAGGTGCTGGGACACGGAACCCTCATCCAAGCCTCACACCTCACACAAATACCAAACCAAAATGGGTCTCAGGCACAGAGGTAAAGCAAGAAACTACAAAACTTTCAGAAAAACAGGAGAAAAAGCTTCAGGACCTAGGGGTCTGGCAAAGAGTTCTTTTTTTTTTTTTTTTTTAATTAGTTGGAGGCTAATTACTTTACATCATTACAGTAGTTTTTGTTATACATTGAAATGAATTAGCCATGGATTTACATGTATTCCCCATCCCAGTCCCCCCTCCCACCTCCCTCTCCACCCGATCCCTCTGGGTCTTCCCAGTGCACCAGGCCCGAGCACTTGTCTCATGTACCCAACCTGAGCTGGTTATCTGTTTCACCCTAGATAATATACATGTTTCAATGCTGTTCTTTTGAAACATCCCACCCTCGCCTTCTCCCAGAGTCCACAAGTCTGTTCTATACATCTGAGTCTCTTTTTCTGTTTTGCATATAGGGTTATCGTTATCATCTTTCTAAAGTCCATATATATGTGTTAGTATACTGTAATGGTCTTTATCTTTCTGGCTTACTTCGCTCTGTATAATGGGCTCCAGTTTCATCCATCTCATTAGAACTGATTCAAATCAATTCTTTTTAATGGCTGAGTAATATTCCATGGTGTATATGTACCACAGCTTCCTCATCCATTCGTCTGCTGATGGACATCTGGGTTGCTTCCATGTCCTGGCTATTATAAACAGTGCTGCGATGAACATTGGGGTGCACGTGTCTCTTTGGCAAAGAGTTCTTAAACTTGACATAGAAAGCATGATTCATGAAAGGTAAACTGATAAACAGGACTTAATAAAAATCAACAACTTTTGCTCTGTCAAAGACCCTGTTAAGAGAATGAAAAGACAACCTACAGATTGGGAGCAAATATTTGCAAGCCACACATCCTACAAAAGGCTAGTGCTCCTTGGAAGAAAAGCTATGACAAACGTATACAGGGTATTAAAAAGCAGAGACATCACTTCACTGACAAAGGTCCATATAGTCAAAGCTATGATTTTTCCAGGAGTCATATATAGATGTGATAGTTGGACCATAAAGAAGCCTAAGTACTAAAGAATTTTGAACTGTGGTGTTGGAGAAGACTCTTGAGAGTCCATTGGACAGCAAGGAGATCAATCCAGTCAATCCTAAAGGAAATTAACCCTGAATGTCCATTGGAAGGACGATGCTGAAGCTGAAGCTTCCATACTTTAGCCACCTGATGTGAAGAGCTGGCTCACTGAAGAAGACCCTGATGTTGGGAAAGATTGAGAGCAAGAGGAGAAGGGGGTGACAGAGGACGAGATGGTTGGATGGCATCATGGAAAATAAGCACATGGAAAGATGTTCAGTATAATTTCTTCAGGGGATCTTCCTGAACCAGGGATTGAACCAAGGGGCTGTCTGGGCTGGTTTCTGTAGTCTGCAGACTCACCCAGAGGTCCCTGTTTCGGGGCCAGGTGGGTGTCCCAGCCTGCACCTGCTCCTCCCACAGTCCCTCAGCTAGGGCGGTGCCTGTAGAACTTCACAAGGCACAGCGCTGGTGGCTGCACCCCTGCTTCTTCCTGAGCACCCCTCCCTCCAGACAGAGCTGCTGCAAGCTGGGGTCTGGAAAGCTCCGGAAGGCTCCAGTCAGGCTTCCCTTCCCACCTGGCAGTGTCACTCAGCAGTGGGGATAGTTGCTGTGGACTGTGTCCTCAAAATCCACAGGGTGAATCTCCACCCCCCAGCTTGACTGTGTTTGGAGGCAGGGCTTTAAGGAGAGTCAGTGGGGTCAAGGGGTGGGGTCCTACCCAACAGGACCCTTTTAAGAGGAAGAAGGGACAGGGGAGTGAGTCCTCAAGAGGAAAGGTCACAGGAGGATCAGGGAGAGGACAGCCACCTGCACAGTGACGAAAGGCCACAGGAGGGCCTGGCCCCACCACACCCGACCTCGACCCCAGCCTCCCGCGCCCTCGGAGGTGTGATCCCACCCCTGACCTTTACCCAGAGCCTCCCACGCCCTTGGAGGTATGCCGCCGTACCCTGGTTTCCTGAAGAAAGCTCACTCATGCCCAGCCAAGCTCCCAAGTGTGTGGGCCACGCAGGGCTCTTTCTCCCTGTGATGGACACAGACCTCAAGGCACCCTCGGTGCCCAGGTATTAGTCCTCTGGTCTGACACAGAAATCCAGATGCCCAGAAGACAGAGGTCTGGGGAGGCGCAGAGAGAACTCAAGACAGTGGGCTGGGAGGGACCCCAGGGCCAGAACCAAGGCCTGTTGAGAAGGTCACTGCTGGGGTTCTCAGACCTGCAGAGTGTGGGCACCTCCCGCTCTTGCTCACCGAGAGGGCCTGGTCTGAGTCACTGCACTCAGTTCCCACCTGTGGACATGGCGGGCAGTGAGCAACCCCTCTGGTCCTCAGGTGCCCAGAGCAAGAGGGGGAAGTCTGGAGCCAAATAAGACAACAGCCCCACCAGGAAGAATGCACTGGGGCAGGGGACAGGAGGGGAGTGGATATCTGCGTGCCATTCATCCCCTGGACACTCCCGCCTGCCCCAGCGCTGAGGTCAGCCTGGTCGCCCAGAACCCCTCAGGAAGAAGCTGCAGAGCCAAACACAGTTCTCTGAGTTCTCTCCTCCTGCCACAGTCCCGGGCGTTCCAGGGAGAGTCTGAGCCATTAGCCTAGGAAGGGGGTGAAGTCAACACCGGAAGAGCCACAGTAGACCTGAGTGTGCAAAACACACTGTGTGTTTACAGCCACTCAGACTTGAGGACTGTTTGTTTATGCAGCTCAACCGAGGCCCTGAGCAACCCCTGCGGGACTGGGAAAGGAGCAGAGGCCTGCGGACAGGCTTTCTGTCCCCACACTTGGCCCACCTGGCTAGGTCGCTGAGGAAGGAAAGCATGGAGCACAGGTTCCTGCTGGGCACCTTGCCTGTGACCCAGCTGCCCTGTGAACCTGTCCCCGTAGGCTTGACTCTTATGAGCCAGGCTCGTCCACCCACATTTACTGCTGTGACTCATGCCGCCTGGACTTGTCTCACCCTCGCTCTTTCTTCTTTTCTTCCCTTTGTCACACATTCTCTGTTAAAAGGTCCTGCTCTGTTTTCCCAGGGCACCTGCTGCACACACAGGGACCCGTGCTCCTGCAGACACGGCAGGCAGAGCAGAGAAGGTGGACATGCGAACATGAGGCAGGGGCCCAGTTGTGGCCAGATGTTGCGGTCTTCCCAGGAGATGTCCCTGCCCTGGATGCCCACACAGGGTCTCCTTGCCCTGTCCAGGCCTTGAAGCCCAAGCCGGGACTGAGGGCCCTGCAAGCAGTGTTTCCCTGCACTTCCTCTGGGAGCCAGCAACCCTGACTTGGAAATCATCAGAGGGCATGTGGCCAAGACGCCGGGTGACCCTCTGCCTCCACGATGGAGTTGAGGGGCTGGATGAGCCTCGGAGGCCATTCTTTCTGATGGGATTTGGCTCAGTGCCCTCCTGCCCTCTTAAGAGGATGGGAAGCCCCTATAAGAACAAAGAAACAAGATTCAAGATATGGAGCAACAGTCAGAACGTTTTAAGCACCCCACGTTCTGCAAACTAAATTTCAATCCAGTTCGGTGATCCATGTGTGTGTGTGTGTGTTCAGTTGTGTCCGACTCTGTGCAACCCTATGAACTGTACCAGCCAGGCTCCTCTGTCCATGGGATCCTCCAGGCAAGAATACTGGAATGGGTTGCCATGTCCTCCTCCAGGGGATCTTCCTGACCCAGGGATCAAACCCGCGGCATCTCTTGCATCTTCTGCATTGCAGGCAGATTCTTAATGGCTGAGCTCAAGAAGCCTGCGGTGATCCTTGGAACTGTCTCAAGTGTTCTAGAGAGGTAAGGAGGGGGGTGGGCTGCTAGGAGGTGGCATGAGGGGCTCGGCGAATGCTGTCCCCAAATACAGTGACAAAACTAGACAAAACTTTCCAAACAACAGGCATTAAGATGCCGGAAATTAACCATAAAGCACATGACAAGTCAAGGGAGCGTTCACACTAGGAAGTTGGCTGAGCCCAGGGCGCATGGCAACAGCGCAGAAATGGGCTCCAGGCCGGGAGGCAGCACAGCTTTCCAGGCAGCAGCAAACTCAAAACCATGCAGCTGCTCAACAACAGTTGCCGCAGCTCAGGTGTGCCTGACATGTCCCCACTGCTCACTGACGTGGACAGATGTCACCAGAGATGCGGGAGCACACACAGCATGCTGGCCTGCTCTGGTCTGCTCATGCACACACATGTGCATGCAGGTGTGTGTGCACCATGGTGCCACGTGTGCGCACCACCACAGCCTAACTTCCTACAATGAGACCAGGGAGAAACCAGGTGCCAAGAGGGTTGACCAGTGAGCCTCGGCTGCTCACAGGGCCCAGACCTCCCACCACCTCCTCCCAGGCCTCAGGTCACAGAGCTCCCAGGCTGTGGGTTGCCACAAAAGTGGTCCTTCTTTGTGGAAAAGAAATTTCAATCTGCAAGCAGCAATCTCACTGAGGAAAAACGTAGGATGAAGCAGTATTCTTAGATAGGCTCTGACCACACATTTACTTGCACTCCATCCACTCCTGGGCCCACTGCTCCTGGGGCTGGAGGGTCGACTCGCTGCCTCAGCCTGAGCAGGGCTTCACCTCAAAGACACATCACTGACAGGAGCTAGAAAGGACATCTGCTCTGCCTCAAACCCCACACTCCTCTTAACCAGCCCCTTCCTGCGCTGGATGTGGGGGACAGGGGTCTGTCCTGGGGGTTGGGGAGGATTCAAAGTTGAGATGCTAAAAGTTATACAGCTTGTTCTTGAGCTTCAAAGAAACAAATAAAGAAAACCTCATATGTGTTTGCATTTATCCAAGAACAAAAATACGGTGGATCCTTTGAGAAAACCCGTGCCAAGAGGTCTGGACACATGTGGTGAGGACACCCAGTGCCCACCAGCAGTGGGTTTAGACAATGCTTCCTGCCCACTCCTGCTGAGTGGCGAGACTCCCAGCCCCAGGCCTCCCAGGACTCTGATTACACCCAGCCCAGGTCACGGGCAGGCAGGCAGGTGGAACTTCTTCAGGGAGGTCTGCAGATGGCAGGAGGGGGCCCAAGTCCCTGAATGCAGTGGAGGAAGGCAGAGAAGCCTCTTGGAGGCAAGCTGGGTGTCTGGAGATAATGGCCGCACTTTCCACTGTGGAAAACCATCACAATCCCAACACAAACAGAAAGCCAGCTGGACCTGCAAGAAGCTTGCAGAATGGGGTGAAAGGTCACTGCAAAGAACAAAGAACTGATTTTAAGACACTCCGTGCTCCTGGTTCAGCCACATGGTGAGCTCAATGGACCTCGTCAGAGGATGGGCACATCAGATACAAGAAGCGCCGTGACCCCGGGACTCTCGGGGAATAGAGGCGTGGTGTAACCATGAGTGGCACAGTTAGTGTAAAAGTAGAAGATCAGGGCGGTCTGACTTTACACACCACACCATCGTAGACTCTTAGCAGAACTTCAAGAGTTAAACTCTCCTTTTTCCACTCCTGGGGTGTGGGCTGCACATGGCAATTTCCCACCACAGAGGACAGCGTGGGGAGGGGGAGAGAGAGTGACATTACAGTGGACAGACCGATACACCTGCGCCAGGTGACCGAGGTCGGCATTCATGGTGTAGGTCACCAGACAGCATGCACCCTGGACCCCTGGACAGGATGTGGTGAGAGGGGCCCTTCACTTTTGATCTTCCTCCCAACAACCTACAGTGCCCATCCAGTCACGAGGAAAACATCAGACAAGTCCCAAAAGAGGGACGTTCTATAAATTCCCTGACCCACTCTCCTCAAAACTGCCAAGGTCATCAACACAAGGAAAGTCTAAATCTATCACAGCCCAGAAGAGCCTAAAGAGACACGACAGTGTACTCTGGGACAGAAAAAGGCCAGTGGGGAAAACTGAGGAATTCTGAAAACAGAACGGACTGTAGTTGGTGATGACGTATCAACAGTGGTGAACCACATGTCAGAGGTGTTAGCATCAGGGAAACCTCTGTGCGGTCTTTTTGTTTTTGTTTTTGAGTAGGTAATTATTTAATGACACAGGAAACTAATGAAACTAATGTTATGAAACAAGATGGTTACAAATAGTGGGAAGAGGATGACTTATTTCACTTTTGATAAAAAATTTAAAAGTATGTGTACATGCCAGTCAGGATGGCTGTTATCCAAAAGTCTACAAGCAATACATGCTGGAGAGGGTGTGGAGAAAAGGGAACCCTCTTACACTGTTGGTAGGGAATGCAAACTAGTACAGCCACTATGGAGAAGAGTGTGGAGATTCCTTAAAAAACTGGAAATAGAACTGCCATATGACCCAGCAATCCCACTCCTGGGCATACACACCGAGGAAACCAGATCTGAAAGAGACACATGCACCCCAATGTTCATCGCAGCACTGTTTATCATAGCCAGGACATGGAAGCAACCTAGATGCCCATCAGCAGACAAATGGATAAGGAAGCTATGGTACATATACACCATGGAATACTACTCAGCCATTAAAAGGAATTCATTTGAATCAGTTCTAATGAGATGGATGAAACTGTAGCCCATTATACAGAGTGAAGTAAGCCAGAAAGATAAAGACCAATACAGTATACTAACGCATATATATGGAATTTAAAAAGATGGTAACGATAACACTATATGCAAAACAGAAAAAGAGGCACAGATGTACAGAACAGAATTTTGGACTCTGTGGGAGAAGGCGAGGGTGGGATGTTTCGAGAGAACAGCATCGAAACATGCATATTATCTAGGGTGAAACAGATCACCAGCCCAGGCTAGATGCATGAGACAAGTGCTCGGGCCTGGTGCACTGGGAAGACCCAGAGGAATCGGGTGGAGCGGGAGGTGGGAGGGGGGATCAGGATGGGGAATACTTGTAAATCCATGGGTGATTCATGTCTATGTATGACAAAAACCACTACAATATTGTAAAGTAATTAGCCTCCAACTAATAAAAATAAATGAAAAAAAAAGTATGTACAAAACACTGGAAGATTATGTACCAAATTATCGACAGTATTTATTTCTGTTCAGTGATTAGATATTCTCTTTACTTATGTGTATTTTTTCAAATATGATTATTTCTGAAACTTAAAAGTAAAGTTACTATAAAGAGAAATAGTTACTAAATGCAGGAGACCAGGGGTCAAGATCTGAAATCAGGATGTGTCCAGGTAGGGAGACAGCGGTCAAGCCCAGATGTGGTACAGTATTCTTTTCTTTTCCTACTGGAATGCTGTTTATCAGATTGTTTCTTCTACATTTAATATTCTTCTGTGCTCTCGTTTTAACATTTCTGTAAAGCTAAAATTGTTCTAAAGCCTTTTTTCGAAAAGCTACTTTCAACAAAACATGAGGGCAAAACGTTTGCATAATATGCTTCAGAAAGAACATGTAGAGGACTCTTAGATATAAATCAGACACTGGAAGCATGTGACTAAGGTGTGTGCCAGCTCTGTGACAATCAGAGACACTGGAACCCTCGTCTGCAGCCAGCGAGATGGGCAGGGGCTGAGGCGCCCTGTCGTGGAAGCCTGGCCCGGCCAGGGGCCCACCACCTTCACAGGACACGGCCTTTCGAGAAAGCAGTCGGACCAAAAGCACTTTATATGCTGAATGTTTCCCCACGTTCTTAAATTTTCTTCTCCAAAACCCTTCTAACAGCATCAGAGGAACCCCTCACATTTCACCAATCCCCGCCCTCCAGTTTGGCCACTGAGGTTAATTATGGTATTTTTAACTCATTACTTTGAGAAACATCAACACCACACATTGTGACTTGCCAGACAGGTAACTCAGTGAGTGCAAACTTCCAGGCCCAGCAGTGTGGGCTGAGGACACCAACTTTCCTTATGATACTACTGGCTGCACACAGGACCCCCGCCTGCCCCCCATCAGGCACTGGTTGGGGACCCCAGCTTCCACAGCGAGGCCTGCAGGCTGCAGAGAGAGCTCCATGGCTGGATGGGGCAGCGTTGGTGGGGTCGGCCACTGCCTGCTCCCCTGCCAGGAGGGGAGGGCCCAGATGCTCATGAACACTGCCCCCTACCCCACACCGGGCAAGCTCAGCTGGGGGCCAGCCTGGTGTGGGGAGCCCCTGCCTGGCTTCAGGCATTTTGTCCTCAAGCCCACTGGGGATGGGGAAGACTGGCCACCACCCTCAGCAAAGGTCATCTGCCTGCCTCCCAGCTGAGAGCCCTCCGCCAGGTTCATGCCTCCTGGGTGAGGAGCCCTCACACACCTTCTCCACTGGACCTCACTGGGTCTAAGACCTTACCTTGGCCTAAAGGCCTGCAGGCAGCATGAGAGGCACGGACATTACTGTGCCCTCTGCTCCTGCCCGTCCCTGGGCACTGCCCACTCAGGAGAGTCTTTCTGCAACAGGGGTCTGGCGCCAGGTCCACATCTCTAGGGGATTTCTCTGGGAGCTGCAGGCTGGGGGCTGAGGTGGAGTATGGTCTCCATCCCTTCTGTGAGGTGGTCTCACCTCTCACTGCCCTGCTGAAGGCACAGCCCCTTGAGTCTCAGGCAGCCCCCCCCGCCCCACCCTTTTCAGTGGCCTGAAACTTCATCTCCTGCTGATGTCAGCCCAAGTTCCCTGGACGGTAAGTCCAAGGTCACAGGGTGGGCCAGACCCCTGAACTTGAGCACAGGCTGGCCTCCCCTCCTGATCTCCCACCTTCCCTCTGCCTGAAGCCCCACAGGTTCCCTGCGGTCCCCCCAGCCCTGGGGTCAGGGGGTGGGTGTTGGTCCTTTGCTCCTGAGCAGCCCTGGGGGCTAAGGAGCTCTGGAGGACAGAGGTCAGGGCAGCCCTGGACACTGGCATCCCCTCCAGGGCCACTCCCTGCCCTGCCGCCTGTGGCGTCAGGGATTACAGCCCTCCTTGGAGGGGCCTGAGACCTGAACCACAGAGGGGATGGCTGCCACTGGCACGCAGGGAGGTTACAGGTGGAAGGAGGACAGGCAGCCCCACCCCTCTGTGGGCATCCGCGCTGGCAGATGCTCAGCCCGGCCCTGCAGTTGGTCCCGAGGCACCTCCACGGGCCTCTCCTCAGAGGCCAGAGCCCCCTGAACTCCGCTGGGTGGGAAAATCGCTTCCCACCAGGGTGTTGTAGGAGCCCCAGTCTCCCCCTGCACACGGGCGGCCCTGGAGACGAAAGGATGTGACTGGATCCTGGAGAAGTAAATGACAACCCACTCCAGTATTTTTGCCTGGAGAATCCCGTAGACAGTGTGGCCTGGGGGCCACCATGAGGTCACAGAGTCCCACACGACTGAGCACGCACAAGACTGGATGCAGCGACACTAGCCACTAGGAGGCAGCAGAGCTCCACTGGCCAAAGCTTAGTTCTTCAAAGAAAACAATTCGCAAAGGATTTGCAGAAACAGAAGGGGCTGGAGGGTGGGGGACAAGTCGCCCTCTCTCCCGCCGCCGGCCGGCTTCCGGTTGCAGCCACGCCCACTACGATGGCAGTCTTGAGTGGATGGTAGATTGCGGGGGTCCCTCAAAACCGGAACAGTCTCCCACCCACCCTTCCAGAATCGCAGGCCGACCTGCTCTAACTCCGGCCACAGGGCCTCCCCAAGCGTCCATCTGACAGCAAGGAGCGTCCCTCAGTCCTGACCACAGGCCTGGGTATGAGCAGACAGGCCGGTCCACACGTGCATCTCTGCCAGGGGCAGAGGGCTCAGGGGGCGGCAGGGATGCCCCGAGAAGCCACAGCTCTTCTGTCCTTTCAGAGAGCAGAGTCTCTGGTCACTGGGAGCCTCACCCGAGTTGACACGCCCTCCCCCACCCCTGGCCTCGGTGCCTGGGAAACAGGGCTGCGTGGAACAAACACCCATCTCAGGGAGGCTGCGCTTGAGGGGACGAGATGGAGGACATGCAAGACAAAAGCAGGCCCAGCAGGGGGAGCAGGGTCAGGACAGCGCTCAGGACAGGTTGTGGGTGGCCTCACCAAGGGGCAGGGAAGGCCCACCAAGGTGACTTTGGAATGAGGACCTGAAACAAGCGAGGGAACCCACCACATGCAGATCAGGGAGCAGAGCACCCAGCAGGCAGGCTCGTGCAAAGGCCCTGGGGTGGGGGTGGGGGGTGGTGTGGAGCCGGCGAGGACAGTGAGCGGGTTCCATCTGGTGCAAAAACTGACTCCACTTTTGCACAGCCTGTCCCCTGCAGGAACAAGGATGTCGGAAGTTTCTTAGTTTGGGAGCCTCGACTAACCATGTCTCGCTCCATCTCTGGTCGAGAAAAGGAGGTTAGCTGGTTAATGGGTGGTTCTTCACCGCTGTGCGCTCCTGGCAGGTGGCAACCGCGCCTGATGCTTCTCAGTCCAGCAGCACGTGGGGGCCGCTCAGGACCCAGTGCCCAGCCGGGACGCTCACTGGGCAGGCCTTACCCTCGGGTTCAAGGGCATCCCTTCCCCACTCAGCCACAGTGCCCCAAAATATGAGTTTCAACTTATTTTAGCAGGGTGGACAGGCTTCCATGGTGTGAAGCTCTAGAGGGTGCTGGGAGCTTCTAGGCTGTGTGGCTCCCAGCGGCTGCCTGTGCCTCCTGGTCTCCTGGCTGGACTCCCCTCATCTCCATTGCTGGCTTTTTCCACCTCGCACTTTACATCCCGACTGAAGGGCTCCTGAGGTCGGGTCAGGGCACCACCTCTGAGTCACTCACGGTCAGCTGACTAGTAACCTGACCGGCATCCACAAAACACCTTTGCCAGGCAATGTGAAACAGTCCCAGGACCATGGCCCAAGTTCCACGCACTCCTGAGGGGCAAAGCTCAGCACGGCTGCCAGGCCAGGGTGAAAAGCCCACCACACCTCATCCTGGGCTGACTTCTGGTAGGTTCCGCAGAGGGAGGTCCAGGCAGGCCACCAGGGCAGTGGTGGGGATGAGGCAGAGAGCCCCGTGCAGCGAATTGGCCCTGCAGCAGGACCCGGAGCCTGTGTAGCTGTACCTCCACCAGTCAGCGGCTCCACTGACCCCAGGGGACGCTCTCTGGGGCCTGTGACTCCTGGCCTGTGACACAGCCCCTGGGGACTTGCTCTAAGGGGACCCACATCTCAACCCCAGACTAATGCCCGTGACTCGGCTGCTCTCAACTCAGCTCCATGTTATAAATATGAAAGAGAAAACACCCACTTTTCAGCGATGTGGAAAGTATTCTGTAATTGCAAAGTGCTCTACATATGAGGAACTTGAAGCCTGTTTTGCCAGGATAATTCTAGAGCGAGAGTGGAGACGAGAGACAAAGCAGAGTGAGGAGCGCACACATTGACTATTCCTTCTGGGAGCGGCCAGGTCCGGACCGCACCAGAGCCAAGTGTCTGCTGGGGCTGGAGCTGGGAAGACAGGAGGTCTGTGCTCTGGGGGGACACGGCGGGACTGACTACCCCCATGTGTGTGGGGCCAGGAGCCTGTGGGTGCGGGGAGGGGAAGGGGGCCAAGAGCTAGGCCTCCCGCTAAACATCTCCTCCAGCAGGAGATGGGAGGGAGGCAAACAGTGCTGTCTCCCAGGCCCAGCTCAGCTTTAGCTGCCTCTGGGCGCCCTTCCTGCTGCTGCCCGGAGGCCACAAGTGGCCCCAAGGCTCTGGATGGACGGTGGACACCACAGGACAACGGACCAGCTCAGTCAGTGTCACAGAGAGATGTGGGAGGGCGTGCACCACAGTTAGAGACGTGACTAGTTTCTGTAACATGAGTGTGCTGAACTCTGCTGGACGGCAGGGCACGATGGTGTGGGTGTGACTCATGCGACTGTGTCTCCCTGCTGGGCCGCTTCACCTCCCGCTGCCCGAGCCAGACAGCAGCTAGGGCCGCAGAGCTGTGGCTGTCCTGACGCCAGGAGAACCCCCAGCCCAGAATCCCCCAGGAGAAAACGCCAGCCCAGGGCACAGAAGGAGCCAGAAGCCCGCAGTGGGGTGCGTCTGCAAGAATCCCTAGCCACCAGCCGCGTGGAAGAGGTGTGCTTCCATGGAGGGAGACAGAGTGACCACAAGCAGCCGGACACCAGCCTGGAGCCTTGGAGAGGGGCACATGGGGCGCGGCTATGGGGTCATCTGTGATCCCGCCCAGACACCCGGGGGGCCAGGGCGGGGGGAGGGCAACAGAGCAGAGAGCGAGGGAGGGGGCGGCCAGGACCGGCTGTGAGGCTGGCGCAGAGGGTCACCACAGAGCCTGCATCTCCAGACGTCCCTCCTGAGCACAGAGGAGGCGCCAGTGCGTCCGGCAAGCCGCCGCCTCCCCCTCCCTGCAGCGGATTGCGACCTTCTCAGCCACGTTCTCCCCTTCACATGGCTCATGTGGTCTACAGGGTTCAGCGCGGGTGGCTTCTGCATCCTGCTCTCCACAGCCACGAGGTGGTGGAAGGGCCCCCAAGTGCCCCATGCACACCCCCTGCCCGAGTTCAGAGACTCTCCAGGTACTTCCTGAGTCTGTGGAGAAGTGCACAGAGCGTGGTCCAGTGCGCTTGGTGACCAGTGACCCTGGGACGGTGGGAGATGCTCTCACCAGCCTCCCTCTGGGCCTCCTGGGTCCCGAAACCCCAGGTCACTTCAAGAGGGTGCTTGTCCTCTTCTCAGTGGATTTTATATTCCGAGGCATTGCTTTTAAATAAAATTCCAGTTAGAGGAAAGTGCTGAGAAGCTGGAACAGCGGCTCTCGCAGCAGCCCAGAGCCCGGCGCCCCCTCGGCTCACCCAGGACCCCATCTGCCACCTCCCAGGAGACCTGTCTGGAAGAGAAGGGCCTCTGTGTTTTCCACTGAAGAATTCATTTTACTTGCTTATTTGACAACTTCTTACTGAGTTGTAATGTGGAACCTGGATTAAAGTTGTGTGACCATTACAATGCACTTCTGCGTGTCCTGTAACTGTCCCTCCCCCACTGCCCCCCCCCCCCCCGCCATTGCTCATGGTCAGGCCGGCTCGCCTGTCACACATCAGTTCACTCCCCATCATGCACACGGGCTGAGAGTGACTGGAGCTCTATACCAAGGTCACAGGTGTGGAGCCCTGTACCAAGGTCATCTCTGGAACTGACTGAGCCCCATAGCAACCATTGCCATGAGCCTCCCTTACCTCAGCTGGCCGTCCCCCGACTCCTTATTAGGTACAACACCCACCCCATAGCACCCTAACCAATCACCTAACGCCACTCTTCTAGCAGAGAGTTTCTTTGTTTCTAGGCTATAAAAATTGGCTGCTGACCCACAAAAGGGGGGCTCTGCCTAGTCTTTCAGGACGCCGGCCCACTGTGCTGCAGCGCCCACAGCATCTCTGCTCTCTGTTCCTAATAAACTTGCTCCCTTCTGCAATGCTCTGTTTCTGGAAATTCTTTCCCAACCTGCGCACAGACCACGACAGTGACTACAGACAGCACCTGCCTTGACCCCAAATACTCTAGGGCATATTTTCTAAAGAGGAGGGCGTCTGGGTAGACCAAGTGCAGTTATGAGAACCAGAGCGCTTAACAGCAACACAAGGTCTTTACCCAGCCCCCAGCCCTCAGCAGACACGCTGCGACCTCAGGTTCTCATCCTTCACCTTCTTAAAATGAACAGAAGAGGGCATTCTAGAGCCATGAAATCAGCAAAGCTATCCTAAACAGTACCTTCTTAAAAGTTCAGGAAAACAAATTTCATGTGCTGTCAAGTACCATACAAAGATTTTCTTTTAGACAAAATAAGAAACAAAATAACATTCCTACTGACAATAAACACAAACCATAAAGCCATGCTGACCAAAACAGAAAAACTATAATCTAATATCTTTAAGTTGATTAAGAGACATTAAGATAATGATGCAAGCAATGAAAAAAACATAAACCAGAATTAGAAAAACTCAAAAATTATGTCATAGAACTCAGGAAAGAATTGGGAATAAAAGAAAAAAATGTTTCAAAAATCCAGATGAAATCAGAAGACATTCAATTTAATAAATACAGCAGAGGAAAACTGAAGAAAGAGAATATTTTTTAAAAAAAAACTCAAAAACAAAGCAATGAGAGGAATTCAAGAAGAATGATACACAGAGAAGTCATGCCAAGAAGGCCAGACAGACAGGAACAGGGCAGAGAGGACAAAGGCAAGGGACCAGGCATTTCTCCAAGCCAGCACTCCTGTTAAATTAAAGATGTACCTTAACACGCACTGCTGGATTTGATCTGCTTTTTGATCATTTTTTAGGGATGGATACCTGTCTCAGAAGGCAGAGTTTTCTATTGATTATTTTAGGATTACTCACATGATTTTTGCATTATAGCATGGCTGATCTGATAAAATGGTTAGGGAAACTTCTTTTTCCATTCTTTAAAACAGTTTGCATACCTAATAGGGATTGTGGTTCCTCTCGGGTATGTGGGGACATGCCAAGGAGCAGGACACCCAGCCGCACGTGCGTGCAGACTGAGTGCCGTTTCAGTCATTCCCATAGTTACCCAGACTTTCTACATCATATGTGGCAAATTTCTTGATTTACATTTTTCTAGAAAATTATCCATCTTGAAGATTTTCCATTTCTGTTGCATAAAGTTGTAAATATCTCAGGTTTTCTTTACTGCTTGAACATTTTTTTGAAGTTTTATTGATTTATTTTTTAAACTTTTTATTTTGTATTAGAGTATAACAATGTTGTGATGGTTGCAGGTGCACAACAAAGGGACTCATCCATGCATATACAGGTATCTACTATCCTCAAAACTCCCCTCCCATCCAGGCGGCCACATAAAACTGAGCAGAGTTCCCTGTGCTATATGCAGAAGGGCCTTGTTGGTTTTCCATTTTAAATATAGCAGTGCGTACATGTTGACTGAAAGTTTTAAGAGCCTCCACATCTTATGTCTACTCCCTGGTCACCCAGGTTTTAAAGTTTTGTCTTTTCCCCCTGGACCAGAGCTGCTAACTGTTTTAAGTGTTTTATATTTCTTTGCCAGCATTTATTACACTCAGCACCATGTTTTCACATTCTGCTGTGTTCACCTCCACCTTTAACTTCATTAATTTGTCCTACTTTGTCCTGAATTATTTTGTAATTCTTTCTCCGACATTTAGAGTCATGGGATTGTTTTATTTAAATATTTCTGGTTTTCCAAAATTTTCTCCTAAGAATTGTTTTGACAGCATCCTTCATGTTTTGATGTTCAGTATTATCTCATTTTCCTTACTTTTTATTCAGTTTATGCTTTTATTTAAAAGCATCCTCAAATCTCCAGACTCCAAATAACAGAGTCTGGGCTGCTTTTGGTTGTCATTTTGTGGTTAATTTCCATTTTTATTGTACTTAATGATTTCTGCTGTTGAAAAATATGGTATTCTTTAAAATAAAATACATGGTGAATATATTTGTGAATGGTCTTGGTGTGTTTGAAAAATAGGAAGAAAGGAGGGAGGGAAAGAAGCAAGAGAGGGAGGGAGGAAAGAAGGAAAGTATGTTTTGTGTCTGGTGCAGAGTTTGTCAGGAATGCTATTCAGGTTCATCGTGACCATATGCACTTTTTGTCTTCCCGATTTTTCAATTAAAGTTTCCCATTACGGTATAAGACTTATCCATTTCCTATTCTTAGAGGCTCTTCCTTCATAAAATTTACATCTATGTAATTATGTACATAAAAGTTCATGAATATCATATCTTCTTAGGGGATTACAACTTATCAAAATGATGTATCTTTGTCCCATTTAATGCTTTTCATCTTTTTCTTGAAAATAATGTTGCTTGGCCTGCTTTCCAGTGATTAGCATTTGCTTAGTATCCTCCCAATACATTTTCTGTTTCTGTGTCATTTTAAAGACAATCTGAGTTTTGTTTTTTAATAGAGAAATTTCACATATACTTGAACTAATGCCTACAAGATGTCTGGCTTTAACACTTTGATTTCTTTTTTTTTTTTTTTTGAAGATTAAATGAAATAATGTATTGCTTAATACAGTATCCATAATATGCTAACTGCTTAAAAAACTAATGTGCTTAGAAACTTCACTCTGTTCAGATTTACTTAATCAGTGAGTCTATTTTGCAGGTGGTTTTCCTTCAAAGCTACATTACCTTGGGATCATATATCAAGATAATCACATATTGGCAGTCTCAATTTCAAGATTACTCTTATCCCAGCATACCTTAAGAGCCAAAATCAAACCAGTCTCTGATTCTCATGCCCAGCAGTGACTGGGGCAGGGGTGAGGGGCAGGGGGGCAGCAGAGTGAGGGTGGTGGAGAAGAAATCTTCATTTCCAAAACAGTTCTGCTAGTCTACCACTGTTCCACTATCTAGCACTAATAACCATGCTTGAACACAACCTGTTTTCTCCTGAAACCCACAACTTGCCCCTGCCCCTTAAACACCACCAGAAATAGACTCATTGTACCATCCAGTTTGTGCTTAAAATTAACAGTCCACCATGTTTCTCAATGACTATTTTAACATTAGGGAAAGAAGGAAAAACAATTCTCACTGCACATTATGATAATCTAATGAGTGACTAATATAACTCAGCCATAATACAATCTTGCTTTTCTCAAAAAGAAATCGGTATATACCAAGAAACTTCTGAGTCAAAAAGAATATACTTGTGACTCCCTTACTGATACCTAGCGATGGTCAAGAATTTAAATTTTCATGGGATCAGAATATAACCAAATCCTGAATAACATGATTATCAACCACGTTGTTTATATGACAGCTTAAACTTGTATAAAATGTTCAAACTTAACTACCACTTGCAAGAAAAGTTGTGTGTAAGAACTTCATTTTTAGCATGCTTCAACTTTACCTAAGTTTGTTAATCAAAGGACTACAGCTTTTAAAAGCTTCAAAGAGGAGCTTAAAAGTTTCAAGTGGCTAGGTAACATGGCTAGGAACAAACTTAAGAATGAGCTCCCTCCATTAAACAGTAGAAAGGAATGCTGTTGCTTATTTAGCAGCAACAACAGCAATCTAGAAAAGTCATACTCAAGTGAAGGATTCAAGCAAAACAACAGAAGATGCTAATGAAACAAAAGAATCTGGCTAATTCCTGGTAGTGCATCATAATGGGTCATGATCTATTATATTATCCCTCCTGTACAGTATTCTCACACTTGGAGAACAATAATTCATTCTACCATGTGGCATAGAATCATCTGTGTTCAAGTTCTGGTAAGATTATATTAACTATGTCTGAATAATTCTATTAAATTCAAAGAAAAACAAACCTAAGGAATGAAAAATAAGCTGCTACCTTCAATTCATACCAGAGAAAGTGAGCAAAAACTCCAGTAACTGAAGAGAACCAAACTTTCAGAAGTTTCACCCCAAACAGAACTGTCACTAAACTAATTGTTAAGAACAAAGCACAATGGCAAAGAGGTTAGCCTTGGGCTTCAATGGATCTAAGCATACTTTACTTCATAAAGCAGTAACTACTATGAGTTTGCTGAATCCCATCATTGCAAATCTACCAACCAAGGACAAACCTGCCTCAGAAACCAGAATGTCCAATTCATGTACTAAAAACAACTTTCAACATGGTCCCAGAAAAGTCACTCTGCTATTCTAAGAATGCTCAGACATACAAATATGTAACGTTCCAAAAACTTTTTTTTTTCCTTGCCACTTCCTGTAAGTAAAAAGTTTCTATGACTGGGAAAAGAACAAAATTAAGTAATAAAGTAACACTTTGATTTCTAATTTGCTCTTTCTTCTCTACCTTTTGGTTGTTCCAGAATTCTTCCTCTACAAAAACTGAAGTTACACAATCTGTGCCTATGCCTGGTGGCTCCTGGTAGACTGTGTGTTCAAATACACATTCATACATTATAGGCTTGAGCAATATCTACATCTTTCCCCAGAAGAAGAACTGAAGTCTAAGAAACCTTCACTCTTCTCATCACCATAGGAAAGTGGAAAGTGAAAGTCACTTAGTTATGTCCGACTCTTTGCAACCCCATGGACTATACAGTCCATGGAATTCTCCAGGCCAGAATACTGGAGTGGGTAGCCTTTCCCTTCTCCAGAGGATCTTCCCAACCCAGGGATCAAACCCAGGTCTTCTGCATTGCAGGCAGATTCTTTACCAGCTGAGCCACAAGAGAAGCCCAAGAATACTGAGGTGGGTAGCCTATCCCTTCTCCAGCAGATCTTCCCAACGCAGGAATCAAAGCGGGGTATCTGCATTGCAGGTAGATTTTTTACTAATGGAGCTATCACTATATAAATACATATATGCAAGATTTTTTTTGGCTTGTAGGATGGAGACAAGATGGTGGAGTAGAAAGACATGAGTTCACTTCTTAGGAGAACACCAAATCACAAGTAACTGCTGAACAACCAGGAACAATAAACACTGGAAGCTACCAAAATTTTTCAGCTATCACTTTAATCTGCAAACCAACAGGCATCAATAATTATTCAGAGCAGCTGCATGCCGCCCAGGATTCCCTCCCGCCATTGTCAGTGGGACCAAACGCCACCCTCTCTGTGGATGGCTGTCTCCCTCATTTTGTCAGTCTTGGGGGTGAGGCTGGAAACCTCTGAGTCCTTGACTGTCTGACAAGTGCCCTTCCTTTGCCCTTCAACCTGGATTATGGCTGTGTCTCAAATTCCAGGTTTGGAATCTTTTCTCCTCAAGCACTTTGAAGATATTGATCCAATTAACTCTAAAATACTCGTGTGGTGTACAGAATTTTATGTCAACTGATAGCAAGACCTTTGCTCCTCTTGTTGACCACTTTGGGGTTTCTCTTTGGTCCTATCCTAAAATTCCATCCCACTGCCTCCCAGTTCTTATAGTTTCTCTGCCCACCCCATCTCGCTCAACATTTTATCCCTGACATGCTCTGTGCCCTGACAGGCCTCTTCCGAGATGCGTTCCATCACCCTCTCTCAATCTTCTCCACTCTCTCCTTTTCAGAATCCTCCTGACAACCATGTGAGCTTCTCAAACTCCCCATGGGCTTCCCCTCTTCTCTTATACTCTCCACCTGTCAGCCCTTGAGACCTGCATCTGGGACAGCTCTGGGTGCTTTAGGCCTGCATTCTGGAATCATCCTTGGTTCATTTGTCCAATCACTAATTCCTTCTTAATTTCTGTCTGTTCTGCAATTTAAACCATCAAGATTTTTTCATTTTCATAACTTTTCTTTCCAAAATCTTTACCTGTCTCTTTTGAAGGAGCTGTTTCTTTTATGAATACTCTTCTCCTCATGCCATTAGGTCTTCCCTGGAACATGCTCTTTCATTGCACTTGGTACTTCTCTCCCCTGCTCTGTGGTTCTCAAGTGTGTGACAGTTCTCGGCTCTGCCCACAGTCTGCTTTTGAGAGATGTGACTTGCCTGCATGGATACTGGTTTTGAGAGTGTCCAAATTCGAACACTTAAATGCAGTAGGCTCGCCACACATCTCCTGTGATGTTTTCATTCACAAATGTTATTTGCTTCTGTCTCTTGGTAATTAACCTGAAGTCTGAGCTTCTGACTCGGTGGCCCCTGTTTCCTGGGACAGCGTGGACTCTGTGGTCTTAAACTCTGTCTTTGGAGGATTCTGGTAGGGGGACAGTAGGTGAGTGTTCTGACCATCCTGTTCCAATGTGTGAGAGATGGATTTGTGCTCTGATTTCTGTCTTTTTACCCTATTTAGGGGTTGTTTCATAGCCAGTTGATTAAAAAAAAGTCCAGAAACACCCTTCTTAAGTTCTGGTTGATAAGTTAATGTCAATGGCCATGGCCTGGGGCCAATGTACGGCCTCCATCTGCTTCCAGCCTGGCCTTGGGAAGGCCTCACAGAGACACAGGTCAAGTGGGCCTGGGGATGACCTGCCTGAGGTCCCAGTGCAGAGCAGGGAGGAAAGTGGAACTCACATGCAAGAGGCTGAACAGAGAGGGGCCCTGCCCCAAGGTGACCGCCCAGCCCGAGGGCAGGCTCTGAAGCAGACAGACAGCCAGATACAGCCACAGCCTCACTTCAGCAGCAGAAGCTAACCACACAGCCACTCTGTATTTATGTAACTCTTACCCTGCAATTTCCCCGTTGTCTGTAATTACCCCATGTCACCACGTAACACTTGCCCTAGTTAAATGGTTGGCAGTTACCATAGAAACCAAGTACTGTTCTCTAACTGGAAAAGGCGGTTGTATTTTTTAAATATTTCTAAGTTATATTCTACTTTGATAGAGATCAATTTACAACTGCCATCAACTTGAAGAGAAAGTCAACCATGGTCACTGCCCGCCTTTGCTGTCCCGGCCCCTCCCTTCAGGAAGGCCCCTTCCGGGTCTACCTGCGGAGTAGCCACATCAGCTCTGCGTCTGCACTCAGCTCCTTCTGTCCTCACTTGCTTCCTCCTCCCGCCTGGCGAGAGCCACAGCCCAGAGCCCCACAGTGCCACGCCTCTCCCCATGTTGCCGCTTCTTCTCACACCACAGATGGTGCGGAGCCTAGGGCCCCCTACCCTGCCCTTCCCCGGCCCAGAAAGGCCCCCAGAACATCCCTGTACTGTGCCCATAGGCCGGAAGAAGTTCAACTGTAAGCTGGCCCACATGAGGGTGTCCTGTGTGTCACCAGTGGGCGACCACTGGCGGTTCATGAGGACCACACGCATCTCACAGGATTTCCCCATCTTCTCAGCTCCCGGGTACCCTCTCAGCTTCCTGGGACAGACCTGCTGTCCAGCATGTCCGCAGCTGCTTCGTGACTGCGTGGCCGCTAAGCCCCCCTGCTGCCCTCACAGATCCAGTCCCGTTTTTGCTCATCGACAACACTCCCCTGGGCTCCCCTCACCCCCCTCCCAGCTGCAGCCAGTCATCAAAGCCCCCATTCTCCTGCCCGGCTCTTCCCCTCTCTCCTCCACGTGTGTCCACTTTCCACCTTGTCTCTGCAGACCGCCTGGGTGAAGCCCAGTTCTCCTCCCCCACCCTCAGGAAGGATGGAGTCTGCTCGACTCTAAAGGTTCACCTGGGACCCCACCCCGCGTGGAAGCTGCTACCCGGCCCCAGTGCCCCACCCTCCCACTGCTCCAGCCACACTGGCCCCCAGCTGCTCTGCGGCCTCCTCGCCTACAACCTTCACACTGGCTGTTCCCTCTGCCTCCCCATCCATGACTTGCGCCCTCACTCTTACTTAAACGTCACCTCAGTGAGGCAACCCTGGCACTCCTGTGGGTCCTTGACAGCCCTGATGGACATGGCCCCGATGGGGAGCACGAGCACTTGCTTGTTCCTCGCCCTCCCTTTCCCTACGCAGGGAGCGCGTCACCTCCGGACTGCTTAGGCTGCGTCTACCTCTGATGCTGTCTCTGGGGACAGGGCCCATCAGTGTGTCTGCTGATGGATGTGACCCCTCCCAGAGCCAGACTGCGTACAGATAGCAGATCTGAGCTGTCGGCCCAGCGACTCTGCAGACTCTGGGACAGCAGCCCTACCTCCCAGCCTCATCTAAAATTGTTCCTGAAATCAATTCTGATTCTGAAGCGTCTCATCTCCTTCACTCTGCTCCCAGGCCAGTGACAGAGTGGGCCATTCTGTGTGGCTCAGGAGGGGCAGCAGCATGCAGCCCGACCGCATCGCGGCACGAACCAACGTTCCTTCTCAGTTCTCTACAAACCACCCTGTTGAAGGAAATGAACACATAAAAAGCACATCTGAGAGGCTGTGAGCACCAGCAGGTGGGAGCCCACCCCTAACAGGGGCCTCTCCACGTGCCTGGTGGCCAAGCCAGGTTACTGGGAGTCACAGCACAACTGAGAGTTAAGAACCTGGAGAGAAGTGGTCAAGCAAAGGGTCAACCAGAAGTGAGGACCAGGCCCGGCGTTGGGATGGGAGGGGAAGGTCAGATCCGGGCTGAGGTGGGTCAACCGACAGGCACTGAGGTTGGGCGCAGGCAGGGCACAGGTGGCAGAGCAGGCCGGGGGGAGGCGGGGGTCACAGGCGTCACTGGCTGGAACAGGGGGGCCGGGCGAGCAGGTCACCAGCGGGGGTAGATGAGAGTACCTGCGAGCGGCTCCTCCTCCCGGCCTGGGGACGCCTGTCCTGCCAGCCCGCCTGCTTCCCCGTGGGCAAGGACACTGTCCATCTACCAAAAAGCAAGGGAAAAATGTCACGTCACTCGATGAGCTCGGCACACCCGAGATCCCGCTCAGCCCCGCTTGTTCCTGCTCATCCTCATGTGTGGAGGCTCATAACACCTTTATACGTGAAATTTGTTTTGCATCTGTTAGTAATTGTTATAACAGAAATACATTTAAAAGCTGGCAACACAGTTGAAGACTCAGAGGTGTCCGGGTGTTCTGGGCCCAGCCAAGCGCTGCGTCCCCTTAATGGAGTAAAGTGTGGAGGAGGGGGCCCTGCCCTGGACAGGGTTACCCTCCCGAGGCTCCTCAGTGGATGCCGGCAGCAGGGGAACACTTCCAAAACGCTCTAAAACCGAAAGGTCCAGTTATTATTCTAATCCTACCTAATGAAGAATGTTCCAGAAATACAGGCTGGGTTATGAAAGCGCAAAAAATCTTTACAAGGAAGAGACACTAACAATTTGTAAGCACTTGTTACTTCCCAGCGCTCTCACGCCTGTTCTCTCACACACTCTGGCGGGGTGAGGGAGCAGTCATCATCACCACTTCACAGAGGAGCCTTGGGCTCAGAGGAGAGCAGTTGTCAGGGCTGCAGGGCTGGCAGTGCCCAGCGGAAGATTCTCAGTGACCTGGCCGGAGACCCTCCGAGGGTGCTGGCCGTTCTGGGATGTGTGCACTCTCCTGGCAGGGGCGGGGATGCTCCCTCAGAGGGCACGGGCAAGGGTGGAGCTCCTGGCCTTCACAGCACTTCAAGTGACTGTGTTCTGTGTCCCATCTCCATAGGGACAATGATGCCAGAATACTCTTCACTCACCGCATTCCCCAGTGATGGCTGATTTACTTCATGATTCAGGTTTCAATTATTAAATAATATTAACACATCATGAATTTGACATGACCTTGGCAATGCATATAGATTCCTTGATTAATGTAACTATTAAACTTTTCTTGGTCTTGGGTGGTTTTCATAACTCTTCAAAACTATAGATACTTAAATATAAAGAGTAAACATTTAAACAATGAAAAATAAGACTCTCTGGTAGCATTTCTGAGCTCAGTCACTGTTAACACCGCCCAGTGGATCCATCCATCACATTCCATGCACATGGAAGGAACATGCATGTCCATTATGCACCTGGCATGTGATTCTTTAATGCATCTTAGAACTTTTTGACTCAACACAATCAGAGGTACCTTGGCATGAGATGTGAGATACTGTACACTTTTAATTTCAGAGAAATAAACCAAAGTCATCTCCATATGGGTCTCTGCAAATTATATCCCCATCAAATTCCTGAGTGTTGTTTCTCCAGCCACTGCTGATGCAATTCACTCTCAAACACTCTGAACTCTGACAAACTGAAGGACGAAAGCTGTTACCACAGTTTAATTGTTGACACTTGAAAGCTGTAAACATCTTGAATGAGGCTGAGCTCTTCCTCATGTTTACCAAGTATCTGTACTGTGTGCGGGGCCTCATCCATTAAGCAGGACAGGCGATGACTCACAGGATGAGTCAGGAGTGACCACAGTTACAACCCCCCACTGCCCAGTGTGAGTCCTCATCGAGCTATTTTTGGCTCTTTTGCTAGTAACTCTGGATGATGCTCTTAAATCCCTGTGCACTGATTAGCTGGCCTGAAGAGCATGAAGCGCATGACTGGCGCCCCTGTCCCCTCTGCACACCCTGCCCCCGCCTCCCCCCATCACTGCTGTGGACTCTGCTGCTGCCACCTAATGAACAAGGTCTGCAATACCAGATCCCCGACCCCGACAGCCCCCCATTCCTGGAATCCTGCTCCTCGGTCCCCACCAGCCTGTCTGTGGCCCTTCTCCCTGACTCCGCTGCGCTATCTGGAGTCTGGCTCCATTTTCAAGGAGCCCTGCCAGTGAGGGTGCATAAGCATCACTTCTCCCCAGGCCCTCACATGTCTGAAAATGGATTATTGAGAAAATTCTTTCTTCCCTAAAGATTTTGTATACTGTCTCCGGTGAAAATTGCCGTGGAAACATCCAGGGCCATTGCTCTCCCTTATACATGATATAAACATAAATAGCAAAATGGGTAGGAACTGAGAAAAGTACTTCATAAACGAAGAGGTCTAAATGGCCAACAAGCACATGAAAACGTGCTCAGTCTCATAGTGGTCAAAGGTGTGCAAACTAAAACCAGAAATAGATGCAAATACACAGACCTCCCTGGTAGCTCAGCTGGTAAAGAATCTGCCTGCAATGCTGGAGAACTGGGTTCGATCCCTGGGTTGGGAAGATTCCCCTGGAGAAGGGAAAGGCAACCCACTCCAGTATTCTGGCCTGGAGAATTCCGTGGATTGTATAGTCCATGGGGTTACAAAGAGTTGGACACAACTGAGTGACTTTCACTTTCACTTCACACGCCCACTACACTGCATTAATATAATAGTCTGGCAATACCCTACCAGGTGCTGGAGAGGGCGAGGTGCACTGGGAACTTCTAAACACCAGTCACTTAGGCTACTATTTTCTTCTGAAAAATCCCTCTACTATACAGGAAAAAAACATGTATCCACTAATTAGAAAAATTATGATGCATTCAATCCCAACCAAAGATAACCAAACATTTTTACAAGTAGAAAAGTATTTAAATTAACAGCGAAACAGACTTATAAAAGAAATAAGCAGATGAGAAGTAAATAAGCAGAGTGTGCACTTGCAAGAATGGGATATAAGCAAGACGGATGGTCTGAGCTGGGGAGGCGGAGCTTCCCAGGAACCCTGTTAAGGACAGTCCCTTTGGGAGGCACATCCTCACTTCTGCACTGTTTGCTTCACAGACTTATGAACCTTCCTGAGCGTCACAGTTCTTTTGCACTCTGAGTGCATTTATAAGTAGAGTTCCAGCATAGCCAAGCACATTAGGATCTAAGGACGGGTCCCAGCCTGGGGAAAACCCAGACACACGGAACCAGACCCAGAACCACAAGCTGGGAAGGTCTGTCTACATCCTCTCACAGAATGGACGCACATAGGGTGCTGCTACTCATCTAGACGAGTGCACCAAGGACATTCCTGTCATGTCTTCTGGTTGTTGTTCAGTTGGTCAGTCATGTCTGACTCTACAACCCCATGGACTGCAGCATGCCAGGCTTCCTTGCCCTTCACCATCTCCTGGAGCTTGCTCAAACTTATGTCCATCGAGTCGGTGATGCCATCCAACCGTCTCATCCTCTGTCACCGCCTTCTCCTCCTGCCCTCAATATTTCCTAGCATCAAGGTCTTTCCCAATGAGTTGGCTTTTTGCATCAGGTAGCCAAAGTATTGGAGTGTCAGTTCCAGTACCAGTCCTTCCAATGAATATTCAGGGTTGGTTTCCTTTAGGGTTGACTGGTTTGATCTCCTTGCTATAAAGGGACTCTCAAGACTCTTTTCCAGATCCACAATTCCAAAGTATCAGTTTTCCAGCACACAGCCTTCTTTATGGTCCAACTCTCACATCCATACAGGACTACTGGAAAAATCATAGCTTTGGCTATATAGACCTTTGTTGGTAAAGTGATGTCTCTGCTTTTCGATGTGCTGTCTAGGTTTCTCACAGCTTTTCTTCCAAGAAGCAAGCATCTTTTAATTTTGTAGCTGCAGTCACTGTCCGCAGTGATTCTGGAGCCCAAGAAAATAAAACCTGTCACTGTTTTCACTTTTCCCCCTTCTATTTGTCATGAAATGATGGGACCAGATGCCATGATCTTAGTTTTTTGAATGCTGAGTTTTAAGCCAGCTTTTTTCACTCTCCTCTTTTACTTTCATCAAGAGGCTCTTTAGTTCTTCTTCACTTCCTGCCACTAGAGTGGTATTATCTGCACATCTGTAGTTTTGGTGATATTTCCCCCAGCAATCTTGATTCCAGCTTATGCTTCATCCAGCCTGGCATCTTGCGTGATGTACTCTGCATGTAAGTTAAATAAGCAAGGTGACAATATACAGCCTTGATGTACTCCTCTCCCAATTTTGAACCAGTCCATTGTTCCATGTCTGTTTCTAACTGCTGTTTCTTGATCTGCATACAAGTTTCTCAGGAGACAGATAAGGTGGTCTGGTAGTCTCATCTATTTAAGAATTTTCCAGTTTGTTGTAATCCACAAAATCAAAGGCTTTAATACGAAGTAGAAGTAGATTTTAAATGAAGCAGAAGTAGATTATTTTTTGGAATTCCCTTGCTTTTTCTATGATACAACAGATGTTGACAACTTGATCCCTGGGTCCTCTGCCTTTTCTAAATCAAGTTTGTACATCTGGTAGTTCTCAGTTCACATACTGTTGGAGCCTAGCTTGAAGGATTTTTCTGGTGGAAATGGTTACATCAAGGAATTGGTGAATGTCCCTTTTTTGGAGCCATAGTGTTATAACACCACTCCTAATAGTTTGTTTACTTAATTTGGGGGTAAAAAAGTCATTGTAGAGAGGGGGAAAAGGATGCTGCTCTCTAAAATTTGGTGTAGTTTTATGAAGCAGTGGGAAGAGGTGATTGCCTGAAACGTGTGGTAGGGTCTGCATTTTGCTGCTACGAGTACAGACTTTGGGGCCTCAGCCAGCAAAGCAGAATGAGTGTATAAGCCAGGATGTGGCAATTCTGCTCAGGACACACACCCAGAGTGGTGTGTGCATGCACCAGCCACAAGACACACCAGATACTGCTCTGAGAGTGGTGTGTGTGTGTGTGTGTGTGTGTGTGTGTGTGTGTGTGTGTGTTAGTTGCTCAGTCGTGTCTGACTCTTTGCTACCCAGTGGACTGTAGGCCACCAGGCTCCTCTGTGTATGTGATTCTCCAGGCAAGAATTCTGGAGTGGGTTGCCATACACTTCTCCAGGGGATCTTCCTGACACAGGGACTGAAACTGGGTCTCCTGCATGCAAGCAGATTCTTTACCATCTGAGCCACCAGGGAAGTCCCCTGAGAGCAATGGGCCATATTTAATTCTGGTTGCTCTGAAGGTTTTCTTTGCTGTAGTTTTTAAGAGTCAAGCAATGATACCCCTACATGAAAAATTAGCTTTGTTTGCTTGTTTGCTTGCTTCTTTATTTATTCATTTCAGGGTCAACTGTTTTAGAATCAAGCATATCTTCCAATGCTTTGGAAAACTCCACGGCTTTTATATCTTCAAATATTTTTCTGAAATCTCCCCTCTTCCTGGGCTACTCATTACATGCATGAGATCTTCTGACTCTACCCCACAGGTCTCTCACATTGTATTATTCTAGTCTCTTTTCTCTTGTGCTTCAACACTTCACTGAACCACTGCCCACTTCACGAAGCCTGAGTCCAGTGTTCTGTTACAGACATCCAGTGAAATTATTCATTTCAGATCCTATATTTTTTTTTAAGTCATAGGATTTTCATAGATTATGACATCATAGAATATGATTTCACTTGAAATTTTCTATTTTTTCTATATTCTTTTTTGGAATTAATAATCTTCATTGTTTTAAAGTTTTTGTCCGGTAGAGCAATTATATAATCCTCTGTGGTTTTAGTTCTCATCATTAGTCTTCAGCTCTTGATTCTTGCTCACTGGTCCACTTTTAATGTTTCACTAAATATTGGACATCATGGTTGAAAATAATTTGGGCTCTAGACAATGTTATGTTGCTCCATAAAAAGGGTCCTGCTTTCTTCTTGGCAAAAAAATCAGTCAGTCAGCTTTGAGACACAATAGACATATACTAAGATGTGCATATATTGTGCACATACTGAAAAGTTTCATCACATGTGTACATCCATGAAGTCATCACCAGTCAGGATAAGGAGCAGGCACACTCTGGTGTTCTCTGTGGCCATCTGCAATCCTTTCCTCTCTGCTTGGCAACAACCACCATGTCCCAAGAAACCGCTGACTTGCTCTCGGACACTACAGAACTTGTGTTCTCTAAAAGTTTATATAAATAAAAGCATACTGGATGCACACTTCTGGTCTGACTACTTTTACTCAGCATAACTGAGATTCCCCAATGTCACTATGTGACCATACACCACAATTTGTAGTGTAGTCATTCAGTTATGGATAGACATTTGAGATGTTTCCAGTATTTCAGTTTATTAAAAAACAAATTTCTGCAAGCATTCTTGCTCAAGTTCAGTTCAGTTCAGTTACTCAGTCGTGTCTAACTCTTTGAGACCCCATGAACTGCAGCATGCCAGGCCTCCCTGTCCATCACCAACTCCCGGAGTCTACCCAAACCCATGTCCATTGAGTCAGTGATGCCATCCAACCATCTCATCCTCTGTCGTCCCCTTCTCCTCCTGCCCACAATCTTTCCCAGCATCAGGGCCTTTTCAAGTGAGTCAGCTCTTCGAATCAGGTGGCTGGCCAAAGTATTGGAGTTTCAGCTTTAACATCAGTCCTTCCAATGAACACCCACGACTGATCTCCTTTAGGATGGACTGGTTGGATCTCCTTGCAGTCCAAGGGACTCTCAAGAGTCTTCTCCAACACCATAGTTCAAAAGCATCAATTCTTCTGCGTTCAGCTTTCTTTATAATCCAACTCTCACACCCATACATGACTTCTGAAAAAACCATAGCTTGGACTAGCTGGACCTTTGTTGGCAAAGTAATGTTTCTGCTTTTTAATATGCTGTCTAGGTTGGTCATAACTTTCCTTCCAAGGAGTAAGCGTCTTTTAATTTCATGGCTGCAATCATCATCTGGAGTGATTTTGGAGCCCAAAAAAATAATTCTTGCTCAAAGCTTTGTATGAATATGTGCCTTCATTATGACTGGGTAACACCTCATAGTGGAATGGCTGGCGGGTGTATATTTAACTAGCTTTTTGGCTTAACTGCCAAAATGATTCCAAAGCAAAGGTACCATTTTACATTCTCACAAGCAGTATGGGATGGTCTCCATCTTTGCCAGTGCTTGGCAGGTGGATCACACCAAGTAATATCTCACTGTGAATTTAATTTACATTTAGCTAATGACTAGTGATGCTTTAACTTCTATTCATGTTACCTACTTGCCATGCACACATTTTCTTTGGTGAAGTGGATGGTCAAATCTTTTGGTCATTTTTAATTATGTTGTTTGTTTCCTTAGTATTGCATTTTAAGAGTCAGTTATATGTTCCAGTAAATTAGATTTGCAAATATTTTCTCTCAGTCTGTGGTTTGTCTTGTCATTTTCTTAATATTGTCTTTTGGAAAGTAGAAAATTTAAATTTTTTTAATTTAATGAGGTCCAATTTATAAACTTGTTTCTTTGATGGATAATGCTTTTAATGTCTTAACTAAGTAAACTTTGCCTAATGCAAGGTCACAAAAAAAATCATGTTTTGTTCTTGGTGTATAAAATTTTAGATTTCTGATCTGATTCAAATTAATTTTTAAACATGATGGGAGATGTGGATGAAAGGTCTTTTTTTTCCTTTCTTTTTTTTTTTTGCATTTGAATGTGTAATAATTCCAGCACCATTTTTTTAAACAAAACTAGCCCTTTCCCATTAAACTACCTTGGCACTGTGGTTGAAAACTAACTGCCCATCTATGTGCAAGTCTATTTCTGACTCACTGGTCAATTTGTCTCTCTTAACATCAACATCACACTGTCTTGATTACAGTATTTTAAAAATAAATCATGAAACCAAGTAGAATTAGTTGTCACATTTCTATCAAAATCTGCTTGTTTTATTTTTAATTCTCCTTGGGAGTCCATTGAACCCACAGACCAGTTTGAGGAGACTTAGTATCTTAACAACACTGAGTCTTTGTACAATGTATAGCTCTCCATTTATCTGTCTTCAGTAATTGCATTCAGCAATGTTTTCCTATTAGATATAGTTTTTCCATTTCTAATTATTTGTTGATAGTATAGAGAAATACACTTGATTTTTTGTATCTTGTATACAGTAACCTTGCTAAACCCAGTTATTCTTGCAGCCTCCTTTCTATGCTATAGGATATTCTACATAGAAAATATGTTGACTGAGAATAAAGACAGTTTTACTTCTTTCCTTCCAATTTCAATGTCTATTATTTCCTACTGAACTTGATAGAACCTCCTGGAAAATATGTAATAGAAGAGCTGAGAACACTTGTGCTTGCCTTACTCTCAACTGCAGGGGAATGATTCACTGTTTCACCACCTTGACAGCATTAGCTGTGAACCCATCACTTATGCCATTCACTGGAAGCCTCCTTCTATTACTAGTTTCCTGAAAGCTTTTACCTGGAGTGGATGTTGTGTGTGCTAATCATTTAGTCATGTCCAACTCTTTGCGACTCCATGAACCGTGTAGCTCACCAGGCTCTTCTGTCCATGTGATTTCCCAGGCAAGAATATTGGAGTGGGTTGCCATTCCCTTTTCCAGGGGATCTTCCTGATCTACGAATTAAACCCGGGCCTCTCCCATTGCAGGTAGATTTTTCTTCTATCTGAGCCACCAGGGAAGCTGCTGGAGTGGGTGTTACATTGTATCAAATACTTTTACTGCAGGTACTGAGATGATACAGTTTTTTTTTTTTATTTTCATCTGTTAATAGGGTGAATTATATTGATGAAATTAAAAGACGCTTGTTCCTTGGAAGAAAAGCTATGACAAACATAGACAGCGTTAAAAGCACAGACATTGGTCCTTATAGTCAAAACTAAGGTTTTTCCAGTAGTCATGTATGGATGCGAGAGTTGGACCATAAAGAAGGCTGAGCGCCAAAGAATTGATGCTTTTGAACTGTGGTGTTGGAGAAGACTATTGAGGGTCCCTTGGACTACAGAGAGATCAAATCAGTCAATCCTAAAGGAAATCAATCCTGAGTAATCATTGGAAGGATTGATGCTGAATCTGAAGCTCCAATACTTTGGCCACCTGATGTGAAGAGCTGATTCATTGGAAAAGACTCATGCTGGGAAAGATTGAAGGCAGGAGGAGAAGGGGATGACAGAGAACAAGATGGTTGGATGGCATCACCGACTCAATGGACAAGAGTTTGAGTAAGCCCCAGGAGATGGTAAAGGACAGGGAGGCCTGGTTTGCTGCAGGCCATGCGGTCACAAAGAGTTGAACACGACTGAGTGACTGAACAACAACCAAACAACATATTGATTAATTTTAGAATGTAAATGATACTTTGAATTTCTGGGATAAAGTTAAATCAGTTATTCTATTTGATTGGCTAAAATTTTGTTGAGTTTTTATATATGTTCATGAGAGATACTTGTCCACAGGTTTCTCTTCTAATATCTTTGCCTGGCTTTATTATTAGGGTAATATTGGACTCAGAATAATTTTGGAAGTATTCCCTCCTTTTCAATCTTCTGAAAGAGTTTCTATAGAATTGGCAATATTTCTTCTTTAAATATTTAATAATATTCCCTAGTAAAGTCATTTGGTCCTAGAGGTTTTTCCTGGGCCAGAGGAAGTGGTTTACAACAAAATTCACTTTTTAAATCTATTTTGGAGAATCAGGATAATCAACCTGTATTTGAGTTAGCTTTGGTATTGATACTTTCTTTCAAAAAACAATATGCATTTCAGCTAAAGTAATTTAATGTGTTGGCATAAGGCTGATCATAATATATCCATTTTTTCCTGTCTGGCTAGAGGTTGATCAATTTGATTGATTTTTCTCAAAGAACTACCATTTGCTTTCACTGATATTCTCTATCATTGTTTCTAGTTTGTATTTCATTAATTCCTGTTTTGATTCCTATGATTTCCCTTATTCTGCTTACTTTAAAGTGATCTTTTCCTGGTTCCTTGAGGTAGAAGCTGAAGACATTTCTTCTTTACTAATGAGGTATTTCATACCCTTAGTTTCCTTCAAATGCTGCGTTAGCTACATGGCAAATACTGTGATGTGCTTGTGTTTTCATTTTCATTCATTTCAAAATAAGCACTTTTCATTTCTTTTTTGGTTCCTTCTTGCTCCATAGGTTATTTAGAAGTTTGAAATTTAATTTCAAGTATTTGAGGATTTTTCAGATACCTTTCTATAACTGATTTCTAGTTTGAGTCCATCATGGTCAGAGAACATAGCTGGTGTGAATGTGAAATCATTTAAACTTATTTTATGGCTCAGATTGGTTCTATCATACTTCAAACATGAACTGCTCAGGATTAAACCCTCTTTCAAACACCGCTCACCCCAGTGCTCTACTCCTGGCACGGCTGGCCCTGGACAAGAAGTATAGGGAGGGGAGGTGTTTGCAGGCTCCTGGGAGGCACGTCTCCATGGTGGTGATGGCAGCGGATGACTACGGCCGCTGTGCTTCTGCTCTGTCTGTCTCAAGCTGCAACTCCGGGAAAGCCAAGGTGAAGAATGGTGCTCACCACGTTTTCAGGGGATGGATGATGACTGAATAGTGCAGCAATTCACTGGGAAAACTGTGCATCCCAAAGGTATGGGAGGGAAAAGATGACCTCATCAGAAAAGTTAGACTTTCAGAGAAAATATGAAAAGTAGGTCATTTTGACTGGAGAACGCTTGGTTGCTCCAACATCTAGGGTTTGCACCTTTCTGGACTTAGCTAATATTTGGGAAGTAATGCAAATCTTAAAAGGAAAACTGTTCCTTAACCTAAAGAGTCCAAGCCTGCTATGAAGCCAAGTGGAGGGAAGGGAAGGGGTTCTCTACTGCTCGGTGAGCAGCCCACCAGACACATCGAACACACTGAACTCCCCCTGCACTACAGGGGGCTGCCAGTCCTGGACCAAATTGTCCTATTTCCCTCAAATATAACAACTAAACTTAGATATGCTTTACCTGAGGAAACGCATATAGCTGAATTTCCCTTCTAAAATAGTTCAGGTGATGACATGACCTAAGAACTGAATGGCTATCCTGAGTCACCTGGGTTCATCCCACACTTGACCACCTCCCTCTGTCATCTCTGACTGTGGACCATGGACATGGCCCCCCAGTGCCTCACACCTTCACGGTTTGTCTCTGAAATCCTTGCAATGTCTCCTTACCCTGAGCCTGCTCTGGACCCCTGGGTTCTTACCATGGGTTCCAGTTACACTGTATCCAGTCCCAGAGGCCATAAGTGGGGTAGCCCCGCTGCCTCCCTGCCACCCCCTCACAGCCCCAGGAACCTGAACAAAGACACTTCATGGGACCTAATGCACCGGCTGCCCCCAGTTCTCCCTGCTCTACTCCAATCTGGCATGGGGGTGGAGCTGCACAACAGTGGTTGTCCTCGTGGCCACATTCTTCAGTGACACTGCTCGGCCCCCACCCCCTAATATTGTTTGGGACAACATGCTGCTCTGAAAGGGCTTAAAACTGACGTTTACTCTTTAGAAAGGGCAGTAGCATGTGAGATGGTTGGATGACATCACCGACTCAACGGAAAAGAATCTGCGCAAAGTTCTGGAGATGGTGAAGAACAGGGGAGCCTGGTGTGCTACAGTCCAAGGGGTCACAAAGAGTCAGACACAACGGAGCAACTGAACAACAATAACTCTTTAGCCACCTGCCACACTACATGGCTGAGTTTACCATCAACTCAGATTTCTCTGTGCCATCACTGAATACCCACCAAGTGCTCCAAACGAAACTAGTGCATTCACTGAACACGTCATCTGTGGGGCCCTGTGTGGAGTCATTACTTAGCCCACAATCCTGGCCTCAAAATATACCATCTGTTGATGCGGACATGGGAAAGCTTAATGTCACAAAATCCAAAGACTGGTCCCAGGTGACAAGAGCCGCAGTGTCATGAGGAAGGTGTCGCTCCACAGACAGTGACACAGACTCCAGGCTACACGAGAGCAGAAAACAGACCCTCTGAGTGGTGCCAGAGGGCAGTGAAGGCACTTTATTCCCCGCCACCCCAGTTTCTAATCAGTCAAGCTAAGAAATCAAGACAACACTCACACCACACGCATAGAGGTGACAGCACAGGTAGCTGGGAGGCCCCTCTGCAGTCCCACCAGAGAAGTAGTGTGTGTGGAGGCTGGGGCTGGGGAGACCAGGGTCCCAGCCAAAGCAGGTGCCAGGAGGAATCAGAGGCCACAGAGCCTCCTCTCAGCACCCTACGGGCTGCTGGCCCCCACATTGATGTGAGGCCCAGCCCAAGTGAACTGCTGCCCAGCTCAAAGTCCACAGACCCGGGACAGGACTCAGGCAGCCCATGCAGGATATGTCCACCACCTTGGAAGACAAGGCTGACTTCTGCTTCAGGGAAGAGAAACAGAAAAACACTAAAGCCATGAAAAAAACTTATGCCACACAAAGAAAACACCAAAACACAGCAGGAGGTGGAAGAAGAACATATGTTCAGAAATATGTACAGAAAGAAACATAAGTGATTTTAGTCTGCAGCCTGCCATGTGCTTTCAGAAAAAGAAAACAAAAACTCATGAAACGGGAGATCAAAAAATTTTAAAATGGCATTCAAAAAGCAAGAGCAATTAGTATATCAAGAAACAAAGTTATAATAGAATTTAAAATTGCTTTAGATAAAATCAAGTCTAGACAAGCTGTAAAGAAATATAGAGCTCTGGGACCTGACGGAGAATTTTCAGCAGTGGGGGACAGGGTGGGGAAGCAATGCCAGGCCACACATTCCCTGGCAACCCGCATTTTCTAGCCGTTCCAAGAAGTTACCGAAATCACCCAAATGGTGAGTTCCTTCTCTGTGGACGAGAATGGAACAAACTGCCTGGGTGGTGGTTATGGGGTCAGGTGTTCCATGGGGGACTGACAACCAGCCCCACACACAGGGAATCCTGCTGTCAGGGAGGGGGTACACACACACACGGGGAGCCCTCCTGTCGGGGAGGGGATACACACAGAGCTCCGCATCCCAGGCACAGGATCGGGAGGACAGGGAGGCACTGGTCACAGACTGCAGGAGAGCAGCATGGGGAAGGCCCTTCCACCCCAGTACCTTGCAGGGCCTAGTGAAGCGGGAGGAGATGCAGGATCTGCAGGGCATCATCCCGAGCTCCAGGAATAGCCCAGCCTGCTGCCTCCTACAGATTTGCACTCACACATCAGGGCTGCCACTGGCAGAACAGGGCACGTCTGCCTGTCCCCTCCACTGGGCAGTTTAGGTAGAACTGAACCAGCTGCTCAGGCTTGAAGGCACATGAAATGGGCACATGAATCTGCTAAATAGATTTAAATCTCAGCAACTCACAAGGAAAAGTGGAGCTGATATATTTTACTAAATCACGTTGAATTATCAGGAAACTATCACACAAGAATGTGATAATGATATACTGGAAAATCTGAATAAATTTCCCTTCAAATGTATCTGCTTTGCCACCCATCAGAAAGCATGATTTTACCCACAGCCTGATGCTAAACAACGAGAATTCTGCTAATGATTTTCACTGTGTAACTGAAATGCCCTCAGCAATTTACTGTAAGTAAAAGCAAAGTCGTTATTCTAAACGAGAACATCTTCACCTGCAGGAGCCATTGGGGGTGGGAGCGACAGGGAGTCCCCTGAGCCCAGCAGCTCATCACGGCCTCTGGCAGGGATAGGGCCTCTGGCAGGGACACAGTTACTGACTTGAGTTCCACCCAAGCACTTTTCCTGTTCACGTGTGTTGTCTTCTTAATATTTTTAGCTGTTGTTTCTACCAACTTCTTCATTTCAGGAAAATAATTTTTCTAAAACAAAACATCTGATCACATCACTCCTTGCTTCACACCAACCAAAGGCTCCCCCGCCGCACCTCCACAGCACCCAGCAGCCCCAGTGATCTGGCCCACAAGGGCCGCCGGCTCCCACAGCTCTGCCCACCTGGAGCAAGCGCTCCACCTCGCGCCACCCGAAACAGCTGCACCTCCAGCTGGGCACCTCCAGTGCTACCCACCATCCCAGCCCCCAGCAAAACCACCTGGCCGCAGATGGAGCCCTAAAGACAGAGGAGTACTTAAGACAGCCCCTCCAAGCCAAAGAGGCACAGGCCACACCCAGAAGGGGTGGCTCCCAGGCAGGGTGGTTCTGGATCAGGCTGGGTGTGGGTTGGATGTACAACTGCAGGGGGTGTGCATGTGCCCATGCCAGAGACACAGGGAGATCGCCACACTCATCTCTGTCTTATTTTACATACAAGATACTAACACATACACTTATTTCCACTTGGCATCTGGAAACCTGTCTAGATCTCTAGGGGCCTGCTGCGCCCATGTCCCTCTAGTTCCCTGGGCCAGGCCCTCCTCGCAGGGCACATACATGTGCCCTGCAGGGAGGAGGTCCTCCAGGCTGTGCCCACGGGGAGGGGAGAGGGAGTCAACGCCCTGCCCAGGACCACCCTAGGCCTGCATCAGCTACCCTGCCTGTGTAGACCACGTTTCTGGGGCCCTGGCCACAGCCTGCCTTCCCCGGGGAACTGTGTCTGTGGCCTGGCCCTAGCCTGCACCCAGGAAGCTCACATTTGTCTCCTGCTGGCAATGATCACCTAGCAAACACAGGCTGATGGCACTGCTCCCCTTCGCCAGAATGTGGCAAAGAGAAACAAACGTTTTAAAGCTGACTTTTATGTTCTATGACTTTGCTTAAATTAAAAGTGTGAAAGTACTCTCAGGGTGGCTGACTCCATACCCTGGTCCCCAGGCACTAACCACATCTGCCTTCCCTCCCAGGAAACTCTCTGAGGGCACATCCACCCCCAGCAGAAGCTGCCCCATGAGTGCACTGCCCCCCCACCCCAAAGCCAAGCTTCTAAGAGGGGCTTCAGCAGTGAGATGAACGGGGACAGAAGTGGGGTTGGGACACCCTACAGCCCACACACAGGGGGCGGCGAGGGCACAGCCAGCTGCTTTTGCTCAGCACAGTCATCTTCGTGAAAGTATATCACAGAAACAATGATTTCAAGAATAAGAGAGGGGAGGGGGGCTTAGAGCTAGTTTCACAATAGTATAGCTATCTTGCTGCAGGGTTCTTAGTGGTGAAAGCCACATGCAGCAGTAGACGCACTGTATGATCAGAAGCTAAGCTAGCTGCTTGTTTGGTAAAGATGGAATCAGGCCTGATGAGTCCTGGGCAAGGCCAGACCGGACCCCAGAACCAGTGACCAGATGAAGGCTTCCGGGAGCAGACACGCGGGGCAGAGGCCTCGAGAGAAGAACAAGGTGGCTGTGTCGGATGCCGTGTGGAGCTTGTGACCCACTGCAGCCCAGGAAAAACAAACTGCTCCCACAGGGCTGACAGCACTGAGATGAGGTCTGAGGTCAAGTGCCCATGTGGGAACCTGTGAACACGCCTGAGCCCCGGTCACCAGGGCCACCACGGCCACACTGTCCACATCTGGGAGACCCCTTCTGACCCTTGCCTCTGCCAGGCACTCAAGTTAATCCTGCCCCTCTACCTTCTCAACTGCCGAGTACTCTGCAGAGTTCAGGGGAAAGAGGGGAAGGAGAGTAGAAATGAAATCTATGTGCACAGCCCTGCAGCGCAATTCCCCCATGACCACGGGCAGCACTGCACCAGCACTGAGGGGCCAGGGCCCACCTCACTTGGAGCCTCAGCAGGTGGGGAGCTATGGCCGGAAAACTGCCCAGAGCGCCCCACAGGGCCTGGGCATGACCAGAGCACAGTGAGAACCGAATGGATGTTGAATAAATAAATCATCATCCAATATGTCATCCAAGCCAGAAATAGGGAACCGCAAAATGTGTCCTGAATAATAGAAATGCCCTGGCCATTTGTACCTCGTCTCCAGCTAAACTGTGGGTAAGAGGGAGGGCAAGGCAGGCCTGGTTGCGGCACTGGCTGCCCAAGAGTGAGCTGCCTGGAAACTCCTGGAAATGGTGTGTCTGGCTCAACAATGAGCAAGAAAGCAAGTAAGACACACACTATTTTTAAAATTAAGTTACATAGACAAAAGCCTATAACTAAAGACAAGACAATGAAGATAACCACAACTGTAGGACACAGAAAAGCCCAGCTCATCCACTGAGCTGAAGGTGAGTGGTGGTCCAGGAGGAGAGACACCCTCCACCCCTGAGGACTCCGGAGGACTCAGCCAGAGGGCAAGGTGCAGATACACCCAGGGATTCTCCCTGAAAAGAGCACAGCACAGCGCCCTCCCCTTGGTAACACCTCGTAAAGGACACGGTGGGGCACTAGGGAGCCGAGTGCCATCACCACCCAGGACGAGGACGTGGCTTCCTCCTCTCTCCTCGTCTTGGATCTCTCGCTTCAGGGGACGGAGCCGCCCTTGGGAGCCAAGGCCTCTGGCCTAGCTGACCTGCGGGTGACAGAGCGCAGCCACACCTGCACCCTCGTGGCAGACTCAGAGCCAGAACCACCAGCGAAGCCACCCCTCCACTTCTTACCCACCAAATCCCCAAGATAATACATAGGTGTTGTTTTAAGCCACCCAGTCATGGGCGACTTGTTACACAGCAACAGAAAACAATGCTGAAAGGAAGCAGGGGAGGGGAAGTCTAGGGAGAAATGACTGAAAGAAAAGCAGAGTACAGAATACAAGCCTGAGTCAGGAGGGCGAGAGAGTTGTGTGGAGAAGGCAGAGAAGTGGAGAGAGCTGAGAGCAGGAGGCCGGAGAGGCTTACAGAGTGCTGCCCAAGCAGCAACTTCCCGCCAGGGAAGCAGCCGTGTCCCCGCTCCTGAGAGGCAGGGTGCAAGGAGAGAAGCAGGGGGCCTGGGACAAGCCATCCCGGCCACACACCTGGCAACCTCTTACCGGAGTCACCAGAGATAGGTGTTCTCACAATGCAAAACTCATCAGCGAACTAAGAAATAGCATTTGAAGAAAACCAGTGTGATAAAAGGCTTTCCCAGTGGTTCAGACAGTAAAGAATCTGCCTGCAATGAGGGAGACCTGGTTTGATCCCTGGGTTGGGAAGATCCCCTGGGGGAGGGCATGGCATCCCACTCCAGTGTTCTTGACTGGAGAATCCCACGGACAGAGGAGTCTGGTAGGCTACGGTCCATGAGTCGCAAAGAGTTGGACACAACTGAGCAGCTAAGCACAGCACAGCACAATGTGATGAAAGAGACACACCAAGCTCAAAATAATGGCAGTCTCTGAGAATCACAGGGCAAACAATAAACTTGCAATTTCTATGTTCAAAGCATTGGACATGATTTTCCATACAGGAGGGAGAAACAAATAAACAACTTGAGAGGGAAAGATACTGTAAAAAAAAAAAACAACCTAAGAAACTATGGACATGTACTGTGTAACTGGACACAGCTTCAGAGTGAAGCAGAAAGAAGATGAAGCTAAGGAACTTTCCAGAATGCAGAGTGAAAGGAAAAAGAAAAAGAAGGTATGAAAGACATGAAGAAGAGGTCCTTAAATCCCAGAAGGAAAGAACACAGAGGACCCAGAGAACAATATTCTTATCAAACCAAGAAAATCAAAGGATGAGGAGTGAATCTTAAGCTCGCCAATGGCATCACCATGGGGTTGTGGAGACGGGAGTTCTGAGTGGCAGTCTCTCAGTGCACCTCCATAAAGCATGGAGGCCACTGATAGTACAGAAGCTTTGGTGTATCTAGATTTATATACCATTGTATGTTGTGCTTTCTACATTTCTTAAGTTTCTTATGTCTCCTTTATTGCCTTCTTGTAGATATTTTTTATATACTTCATACATTTTGCCTTCTTGTAGATATTTCCCTCTACCACTTTATACAGTTTTTTCTTTTTACTTCTTATCCTAAAAATGATCACATGAGTTCCTAACTATCAAAGTCTGATATTTTCTCTCTCCACCTATACAAGCCCTGGGTCTTAAGACGCTGTAACTCCACTCCCTCGTCCCTCATGTGGCCCTAGTCATGCATTTTAGTTCTTCTCTTTGTCGTTAAGCCAAGGAGACATTTGCCTCATTGCTTTAAGCATTTAATGTATGTTTGGAGTCACTGAAATCCACTCAACCTTCTTTGCTTTTAATTTCTTCTTAAATCTCAGAGCTTCTGTACAGGAAACATTCTTTCCTGTTGAAGTATATCCTATAGAAATGCTTTTAATAAAGGCCTACACCTATCAAGCTATCTCAGGTTTTGTTTCTACAAAATGTGTTTACTGTGTCCTTATTCCTGAACAATTTACTCACAAAGTACAGAAAAATCCAAACAAACTTTCTGGCTAACCAAAAGATATCTGACAAGATAAATCACATGAAATGTTAAAGGAGACTGCTCCAATAGAAGGATGACAGCATCAAACAGAAACTTTTGTTTGATGGATCCACGCAAAAAAGTGACGAGTATTACAACAAAGAAATTGAATTCATAGTTTAAAACTTTCTGACAAAGAAAATACCACACTCGAATGGCTTTAATGGAAAAATTCTAGTAAACAATTAGGAAATACAGTACACCAATTCTACACAAACTCCTCCAGAAAATAAAAAAATAAAATAAAAAAGTTGCTTCTCAACTCATTTTCTGAGGTCAAAATTACATCAACGACAAAACCACAAAAACCACTTTCAAGGAAAGAAACTTAGGCCCCCAAATCCTTCATGAGCATACATGCAAAAATACTTAAACAAATCCCTTTTACATAATACATCATAACTAAGTAGGATTTGACCCAATAATGTAAGTTCAACATTTGACAGTCAAGCAATGTAATCTACCATTTTACAGATTAAAAATTAAAAACCATTTTTTAAACAGATGTAGAAAAAGCGTTTGACAAAATTCAACAAGCATCCATGATACAAATTCTTAAGTTCCTATACTTGATAAAAGGGCCTCCTAAGCAGCGCTAATGAAAAAGAATCCGCCTGCCAATGCAGGAGATGCAAGAGTTGCGGGTTTAATCCCTGGGTCGGGAAGATCCACTGGAGTAGGAAATGGCAACCCACTCCAGTGTTCTTGTCTGAAAAATTCCATGGACACAGGAGCCTGGGCTATAGTCCATGGGGTCACAAAGAGTCAGACATAACTGAGTAACTGAGCATAAACCTGATAAAGGCATCTATGGAAAACCTATAGCTATCATCATACTTAATGGTGAGAAGCTGAATGCTATCTGCTCAAGATGAGAAACAAGGCAAGGATGTCCATTCTCACCATCTGTAACCAACATCATACTGGAGATTCCAAGCACAATAAAGGGAGTAAAAGAAATAAAGAGTATACGGATTGGAACTTGTAAAAGAAATAGACATAAGATCAGTATACAAAAATCAGCTGTATTTATCTACATGAACAAGAAAAATTCAAAATAAAATAAAGAAAGCATTACATTTGCAAAGGCATGGAAAATAATAAAACATTTAGGAATAAGTTTAACTAAAATGTAAGACTTGTATTGTGAAAACTAAAAAAAAAAAAGAAAAGGGACTGGCTGTATATTGTCACCCTGCTTATTTAACTTCTATGCAGAGTACATCAAGTGAAATGTCAGGCTGGATGAAGCAGAAGCTGGAATCAAGATTGCCAGAAGAAATATCAACAACTTCAGATATGTAGATGATACACCCTAATGGCAGAAACTGAAGAGGAACTAAAGAGCCTCTTGATAAAGGTGAAAGAGGAAACTGAAAAAGCTGGCTCAAAACTCAACATTCAAAAAACTAAGATTATGCCATCTGGTCCCATGACTTCATGGCAAATAGATGGGGAAAAAATGGAAACTGTGGCAGAGTTTCTTTTCTTTGGCTCCAAAATCACTGTGAACAGTGACTATAGCCATGAAATTAAAAGATGCTTGACCCTTGAAAGAAAAGCTATGACAAACCTTAGACAGCATATTAAAAAGCAGAACATTACTTTGCTGACAAAGGACTGTCTAATCCAAGCTATGGTTTTTCCAGTAGTCATGTAAGGATGTGAGAGTTGTACCATACAGAAGGCTGAGCACTGAAGAATTAATGCTTTTAACTGTGGTGTTGGAGAAGACTCTTGAGAGTCCCTTGGACAGCAAAGAGATTAAACCAATCAATCCTAAAGGAAACCAACCCTGAATATTAATGGAAGGGCTGATGCTGAAGCTCCAATACTTTGGCCACCTGATGCAAAGAGTCAACTCATTGGAAAAGACCCTGATGCTGGGAAAGACTGAAGGCAAAAGGAGAAGGGGGTGGAAGAGGATAAGATGGTTGGATGGCATCACCAATTCAATGGACATGAGTTTGAGCAAATTCTGGGAGATAGTGAAGGACAGGGAAGCCTGGCATGCTACAGTCTTGGGTCACAAAGAGTCGGACATAACTTAGCAACTGAACAAAAAACAACAAAGACTTGTATCATGAAAGCTAAAATATATCACTAAAATAAATTACAGAAGACCTAAATAAGGATATCTGTTCCTGGATTGAAGGACTTCATATTTTTAACAAGGCAATACTCCAAAATTTATCTACAGATTCAAGATAATCATTGTCAAATGTCCATCTATCCTTTTTTACATATATGGGCAAGCTGATCCTATCACCCATATGGAACTGCAAAACAAACAAACAAACAAAAAAACAACAACAAAAGAATATCCAAATACTCAAAACAATCTTGAAAAAGAAGAATAAAGTCAAAAGACTCACTCTTGCCAATTTCAAAACCTACTACAATTCTGGAATTTGAGACTTCATAGTACTGGTTGGCTAAAAAGTTTTAACATCTTACAGAAAAAAAATGAATGAACTTTTTGGCCAACCCAATACTAGCATAACAATATACATATAAATAATGGTTTAGAACTGAGAGTTTAGAAATAAACCCATACATCTATGATCAAGTGAATTTCAACTAGGATGCTAAGACCATTCAGTGAAGGAAGGAATCGTTTTTTCACTAAATTGAGCTGGGGCAATTGGATATCCACATGCAAGAGAATGAATTTGGACTCTTGATTTACACCATATAGAAAAATTAACTCATAATGGATCAGAAACCTAAATATAAGAGCTAAATTATAAAGCACTTAGAAGAAAAAAGGACAAGAGCTTCATAACACTGGATTTGGAAGTAACCAAAGAAAAAAATAGATAACTGGACTTCATAAAAATTTAAAACTTTTGTGTATCAAAGCCCACTACCAAAGGCACAAGTAACCAAAGAAAAACTAGATAATTGAACTTCATTAAAATTTAAAACTTTTGTGTATTAAAGCACACTACCAAGAAAGTGAAAAGACAGTACAAAGAAGAATGGGAGAAAAACTATATCAATTATATATCTAAGGGTCTAGTATTCAGAATTTATAAATTCAACAATTAAAAAAAGACATACCAATTAAAAATTGAGAGGAAGTTGAATAGATATTTCTCCAAAGAAGATATACAAATGGTCAACAAACACACAAAAAGATGCTTAACCTCACTAGTCATTAGAAACATGTTAATCAATACCACAATGGGATACCACTTCTCACCATCTAAGATGGCTAGAACCCCAAAACTGGATGATACAGAGAAATTGGAACACTGAAACATTGCTGGTGGAAATGTAAAGTGGTATAGCCACACTGAAAAATATTTTGGCATTTCTTCAAAGAGTATCCATTTGGTCCCACAATTCCACTCCTAGATAGAAACCCAATATATTAAAACATACATTCATACAAAAATATTTGTAAATAATTATAACAGCTAAAAGGTGGAAATAACTTAAGTATCCATCAATTGATGAACAGATAAAGAAAGTGTGCCATATCCCTATGACAGATTATTATTTAGGCCCCAAAGGCATATAGTACTAAAAGATACTGTACTATACACAGACCTTGAAACAATTATGCTAAGTGAAAAAGACAGACACAAAAGGTGATATATGCTTCCGTTTACATAAAGTATCCAGAATAAACAAATTCATAGAGACAGAAAGTAGATCAGTGGTTGCTAGGGACTGGGAGAAAGGAATGAATAGGTAATGACTATTAATGGATGTGTCATCCCCTTCCCTTTAAGGCTGATGACAACATTCTGGAATTAGACAGTGGTGATGGATGCACAAGCTAGTGAACATACTGAAAACCACTGACCTTTACACTTTAAAATGGTGACAGCCATGATATATCAATTTTATCCCCAAAATAAAATAAAAACAAAGAAGATGCTGATTACCCTCAAATGAATCTAAAGATCCAACACAATTCCAATTAGTCTTTTGTGTATAAATTGACTAATTCTAAAATTTCTATGGAAAAGCCAAGGACTTAGAATAGGAAAACAGATGACATGCTACTATGCATACAAAATCCTGAAAATTCTACCAGAAAACTACTAGAGCTCATCAATGAATTCAGTAAAGTTGCAGGATACAAAATTAGAAATCTGCTGCATTTCTACACATTAACAATGAAAGATCAGAAAGAGAAATTAAAGAAACAATCCCATTGTACCACCGCATCAAAAAGAATAAAATACCTAGGCATAAACCTACCTAAGAAGGCACAAAAAAGAAAGAAATAAAGTCATTTGCAGCAACTTGGATGAACCTAGAGATCATCATGCTAAGTGAAGTAAGCCAGAGAAAGACAAATATCATATGGTATATCTTATATGTGGAATTTTAAAAAATGACACAAATGAACTTACATGCAAAACAGAAATAGACATGCAAACATAAAACACAAATTTATGGCTATCAAAGGGAAAAGGGGCAGGGAAGGATAAATTAGGAGTTTGGGATTAACAAACATACAGATTAACAAATATACAAAATAGATAACTGACAAGGACCTACTATATAGCACAGAGAACTATACTCAATATTTTGCAATGACATATAGCAGAAAAGAATTTAAGAAAAATAGATATATTTGTATGCATAATTGAATCACTTTGCTGTATACTTGAAACTAACACAACATTGTAGATCAACTATACTCCAATTAAAAAAAAAAGTAAAAACACCCAATTTTGAAACAGAAAACTAACGTTGGAGGGTTCATCCTACTTGATTTCAAGGCTTACTCTAATACTACAGCAACCAAAATACTGCATTGTTGGTGAAAGGACAAGTGTATAAAGCTATTAAACAGAATACAGAGTCCAGAAATAGATCCACCCATATATGGTCAACTGATGAAGAAAAGACAATTAACAGAGAAAACAACAGTACTTAACAAACCATGCTGAAAGAAATGTATATCCACAGGGGAAAAAAGAAACTATACCTGTAGCTTGAACCATATTAAAAACAAAACAAAAGAAAAACGCAAAATGGATCAGAGGGGGAGAATGTAAAACCCAATACTATACAACTTCCAGAAAAAAAAAAAAGGAAATAATCTTTGTGACCTTGAGGAAGGCATAGAATTTTTGGCTAGGATGTAGAGCATTAACTATAAAAGAAAAAATCAACAAATTTTACTTTATCAAGACTAAACACTGCTGTTTGAAAGGCATTATTGAGAAAACAAACACTCAAGCCACACTCTGGGAGAAAATATTTGGAAAATAAGGGTCTGATAAATGACTATTACCCAGAGTATACAACAAATCCTCACAACTCAGTGATAATAACACGATTAGTATGAATTTTTTAATAGGCAAAATATTTGAACAGACATTTCACCAAAGAAGACACACAGATGGCAAATAAACATAGGAAAAACGTTCAATATCATCAGTCATCAGAAAGATGCAATTGAAAACTGAGAAATACCACTATACACCCATTAGAAAGAATAAAAATTTAAAAACTGACATCAAGAGTGAACATTTCAAGAGCAAGTGCTTGTGGGGATAACAGTGCAGTAGCTTAGGAGAACAACTCGAGCGTTTCTTAACAGAGTTAAACACACACACTTACTATATGACATAGAAAAGCCCAGTCCCAGGATTTACCTATGACAAATGAGGACATACATCCACATAAAGGTCTACATGAGAAAGTTTAGAGCAGGTTTATTTAAGATCTCTGAAACTGTAAACCTTCAAACATCCATCAATCAGTGGATGGATAAACAAACTGTGGTACATTCATTAAATGACTCAACAACAATATGGACACATCTCAAAGGAATTATGGGTAAATGGAAAAAAAACAAACCAGACTCGAAAGCTACATACTGTGATTCCATTCACACAATATTCTACGGAAGTAAAATTGCAAATACAATAAGCAGGTCAGCATTTGGGGCTTGAGGTGAAGGGAGAAGGGGTAGGAAGGAATTTGAGGGTAAGGAAAATATTCTATCACTATATTATGATTGTGTTGATAACTAATATTTGCATAAGCTTGTCAAAACTCATAAAACTGTATCCCTAAAAAAGTGAATTTTATATTATATAAATTATACTTCAATAATCTTGATGTGGGGAGGGGGGGGAAATAAGATGACTCCCATCAGGATAAGCATAAAGAAATCTAGATGACTCCTACACGAGATAAGCATAAAGAAATTTATACCTAAACACACCATGGTAAAACTATATAACACCAAAGACATAGAATATTTTATTTTATTTTTTATTTTTATTTTTTTTATTTTTTATTTATTTTTTTATTTTTATTAGTTGGAGGCTAATTACTTTACATCATTACAGTAGTTTTTGTCATACATTGAAATGAATTAGCCATGGATTTACATGTATTCCCCATCCCGGTCCCCCCTCCCACCTCCCTCTCCACCCGATCCCTCTGGGTCTTCCCAGTGCACCAGGCCCGAGCACTTGTCTCATGCACCCAACCTGGGCTGGTGATCTGTTTCACCCTAGATAATATACATGTTTCAATGCTGTTCTCTTGAAACATCCCACCCTCGCCTTCTTCCAGAGTCCACAAGTCTGTTCTATACATCTGAGTCTCTTTTCCTGTTTTGCATATAGGGTTATTGTTACCATCTTTCTAAATTCCATATATATGTGTTAGGGAAAACTGGTCAACCACCTGTAAAAGAATGAAACTAGAACACTTTCTAACACCATACACAAAAATAAACTCAAAATGGATTAAAGATCTAAATGTAAGACCAGAAACTATAAAACTCCTAGAGGAGAACTTAGGCAAAACACTCTCCGACATAAATCACAGCAGGATCCTCTATGACCCACATCCCAGAATTTTAGAAATAAAAGCAAAAATAAACAAATGGGACCTAATGAAACTTAAAAGCTTTTGCACAACGAAGGAAACCATAGAATATTTTAAAAGTAACCAATTTCAAAAATTCCTTCAAATGAGTACCACTTAGATTAAGACATAGCTTCTCAACAACAAGGAAAGCCAAAGACAGCAGAATACAATCTTTGCCAACTCCAAGAAAGTAACTTTCCACCTAGAACGTTAAGAAATACCTTTCTTATACATTTTTTAATAATAAAGTGGAAGATAATTTTAATGTTATTTTGAGACATTTTTGTTTTAATTGCTTTTGGCTAGGGGTAGGAACTGCTACTAACTGCTCTGTTACTGAATCTTCAGCCTCTACTAAAGCCTGAACTAGGATCAGTCAATCCTAAAGGAAATCAACCCTGAATATTCATTGGAAGGACTGATGCTGAAGCTAAAGCTTCAATACTTTGGCCACCTGATGTGAAAAGCCAACTCACTGGAAAAGACCTTCATGCTGGGAAAGATTGAGGGCAGGGTGAGAAGGGGACGACAGAGGATGAGATGGTTGGATGGCATCACCAATTCAAAGAACATGAAGTTGGGCAAACTCTGGAAGATGGTGAGGGACAGGGAGGTCTGGCATGCTTCCCTCCATGGGGTTGCAAAGAGTTGGACACAACTTGGCGAATGAACAACAACGGGATCATGGGAAGTTCCATCTACATGTTTAGGGCACTGTGAGAAGATCCCACGCTCAACAGAAAACTCGTGAGGATTTTCAAGCTGTACCAAGAGAAAAAGTGAAAATTAAAAAATGCTGCTAAAAACTGAAAATAATTTCTAGGAGTCATAAATAGAGACACAGACAGATTTTGGCAGATTAACACCAAAATTAAACAACCACAGAGAAGGAAATGAGTCAGTGGAAAAAATAATCACCAAACAAATAAATAAATAAACCCACTGGCAAGATGCCAACAAGTAAGTCAACACAGTTCAGTTCAGCGCTCAGTCGTGTCCGACTCTTTGCAACCCCATGAATCGCAGCATGCAAGGCCTCCCTGTCCATCACCAATTCCCGGAGTTTACTCAAACTCATGTCCATCGAGTCAGTGATGCCATCCAGCCATCTCATCCTCTGTCATCCCCTTCTCCTCCTGCCCCCAATCCCTCCCAGCATCAGGGTCTTTTCCAATGAGTCAACTCTTCGCATGAGGCAGCCAAAGTATTGGAGTTTCAGCTTCAGCATCAGTCCTTCCAATGAACACCCAGGACTGATCTCCTTTAGGATGGACAGGTAGACTTCCAGAAGTCAATGGAAAAGACTTCTTGGCCTGATATTAATTTTTTACTGGATACCTGAATATTTCTGTTTTACCCCCTCTTCACTACAGCAATATCTTATATATATTTACAAGGCAAAGATGCATCACTACTCCTGAACTTGTAAACAAAGCTTTTCCTAAAGAAGAGTACAGTGCATGCCAGTTTTTCCCATTAGAACTGATTTTCATTTTTGAAAGCAATGTTAGGTAAAGCACCTCAGCATGACTTATTAAAAATGTTTTGAACATTAAAAATAAAACATATGATAAAAGGAAAATAAAGAAGAATGCAGTTTAAAATTGCTAACATTCTCACCATGACGCAGAAGCAGCAGCAGTTAGAAGCAGCAGCACCTAAAGAAGACGAAAAGAAGAGCCAAGACGGTGAAGGGGCATGGGCACATCTAAACGGGCAGCGCTGGTGGGAAATGAAACAGGGCAGGGTGGCATCAGATATATGCAGCAACAGAGAACGGAAATAACACATGAGGCAGGAGAGGATAACCACAGATAAGGCATTTTAAGAGAAAGAAATGCTTAATTTTAAATTAATCAATTAAATTTATTTATAAATTAATCTATATGAAAAGAATGCCAAATATCAATGAACAAAAATCCAATATAAATTAGAAGAAGAACAGCAAAATGAACCACAAAAAGCAAAAGGATGAAAATAAAAACTGAAATTAATGAAATAAAAAAATAAATCTCCCATAAAAAATCAACTTACTGAAATGCTTGAAAAAATAAAAAATTAAACTATACGAGTACTAAGATAAAGTGAGTGATTTTCTCTTTAATCTGAGCTTTGGAAAAGGCTCTCCAGCTATGACTAAAAACATTGGATGTAATAAAAGAAAAGATAGATAAATTGAATTTTATAAAAAATAAAAACATTTGGCATAGCAAAATTGCCATGGGAAAATATTTATGACAGATAAATGGGAAAATATTTATGACAGATAAATGGAAAAAATATCTCAAAATATATCACCATATTCTTCACAATTTCCACATCATAAAAGTGACAGAAAGGCTGTGAAAATGTTCTAGATTAAAGGAGACTAAAGACCCCAGACAATGAAGTGTGACACAAACTGGAGACCAGACCCTGGACCTGATGGGGACCAGATCTGGACTGGAGGAAGCCCCACTGCAGACAGCACTGAACCAACGGAAGATACTGGATCGCAGTCTGTGGGTCAAAGCCTGGTATCTGACTGCGTAAGAGAACGTCCCACTCCTGGCAAAGAGCATCCCGTGCCCTAAACCCAAATGCCGCAGCCAGACTCCTTGGAGACTAGCATCTTAGTAGCATTCCAGGCTTGCTGTATATCCTCAGTCTTCAAACTTTGTTTCTTTACTAACTCCTTTTCAGGTTTTACATGTATTCAAATAGTTCCTATTAAAAAACAAGCAGACAACTCTCCTCTAGACCCATGTTTTCAGGGTCAGACATTTAAACAGCCATCCATCTGTTCTCTCTCCATCACTTGAAGCCAGTGTCCACGACATGCTCTGGCAGCAGTGAGCTGATGTTCCCCCTCCCTCTCTGTGTTGTTGAGTCACAACACACCCGACAGACATCTTCCATCCTCATCTTACCACACTTTCCTCCCTCTCGACCAGGAAAAAAGAAAAAAGTTTTGCCATACTCTGACATAAATCCTACCAATTTTTTCATAGGTCAGTCTCCTAAGGCAATAGAAATGAAAATAAATGGAAACAAAAATTTTAAAAAATAAACTAATCAAACTTAAAAGCTTTTTTAAAATTTATTTTTTATTGAAGGATAATTGCTTTATAGAATTTTGTTGTTTTCTGTCAAACTTCAACATGAACCAGCCATAGGTATACAAATATTCCCTCCCTTTTGAACCTCCCTCCCATCTCCCTCCCCATCCCACCTCTCTAGGTTGATACAGAGCCCCTGTTTGAGTTTCTTGAGCCATACAGCAAATTCCCGTTGGCTATCTGTTTTATATATGGTAATGTAAGTTTCCATGTTACTCTTTCCATACATCTCACCCTCTCCTCCCCTCTCCCCATCTCCATAAATCTATTCTCTATGTCTGTTTCTCCATTGTTGCCCTGTAAGTAAATTCTTCAGTACCAATTTTCTAGATTCTGCATATGTGCGTTAGAAAAAGGTATTTATCTTTCTCTTTCTGACTCACTTCACTCTGTATGATAGGCTCTAGGTTCATCCACCTCATCAGAACTGACTCAACTGTGCTCCTTTTTATATCTGAGTAATATTCCATTTTGTATATGTACCACAACTTTTTATCCATTCATCTGTCAATGGACATCTAGGTTGCTTCCATGTTCTAGCTATTGTAAATAGCTGCAATGAACAATGGGATACATGTGTCTTTTTCAACTCTGGTTTCCTCAGGGTATATGCCTAGGAGTGGGATGGGTCATATGGGGGTTTTATTCCTAGTTTTTTAAAGGAATCTCCATACTGTCTTCCATACCGGCTGCATCAGTTTACATTCCCACAAACAGTACAAGAGTGTTCCCTTTTCTCCACACCCTCTCCAACATTTACTGTTTGTAGACTTTTTGATGAGGGCCATTCTGACGGTTGTGAGGCGATATCTCATTATGGTTTTGATTTGCATTTCTCTAACAATGAGCAACGTTGAGCATCTTTTCATGTGTTTGTTAGCCATCTGTATGCCTTCTTTGGAGACCTGTCTGTTTAGGTCTTCCCACTTTTTTATTGGGTTGTTTGTTTTTCTGGCATTGAGTTGTATGAGCTGCTTGTATATTCTGGAAATTAATCCTTTGTCAGGTGTTTCCTTTGCTATTATCTTCTCCCATTCTGAGGGTCGTCTTTTCACCTTGCTTATAGCTTTCTTTGCTGTGCAAAAGCTTTTAAGTTTAATCAGGTCCCACTAGTTTACTTATGTTTTTATTTATGTTACTCTAGGAGGTGGGTCATAGAAGATCTTGCTTTGATTTATGTCATTGTGTTCTGCCTATGTTTTCCTCTAAGAGGTTTATAGTTTTTGGTTTTACATTGAGTCTTTAATCCATTTTGAGTTTATCTTTGTGTATGGTGTTAGGAAGTGTTCTACTTTCATTCTTTTACATGTAGTTGCCCAGTTTTCCCAGCACCATTTATTGAAGAGGCTGTCTTTGCCCCATTGTATATTCTTGCCTCCTTTGTCAAAAAAAAAAAGGTACCCATAGGTGCATGGGTTTATTTCTGGGCTTTCTATATTGCTCCATTGGTCTATATTTCTGTTTTTGTGCCAGTACCATACTGTCTTGATGACTGTAGCTTTGTAGTATAATCTGAAGTCAGGACTGTTGATTCTTCCAGCTCCATTCTTCTTTCTCAAGAATGCTTTGGCTATTCAGGGTCTTTTGCATTTCCATATGAATTGTGACAGAGAAGGAAATGGCAACCCACTCCAGTATTCTTGCCTAGAGAATCCTGTGGACCGAGGAGCCTGGTGGACTGCCACCTATGGGGTCACACAGAGCTGCACACAACTGAAGCGACTTAGCAGGCATGCATGCATTGAAGAAGAAAATGGCAACCCACTCCAGTGTTCTTGCCTGGAGAATCTCAGGGACAGAGGAGCCTGGTGGGCTGCCGTCTATGGGGTAGCAGAGAGTTGGACATGACTGAAGTGACTTAGCAGCAGCAGCAGCATGAATTGTGAAATTTTTTGTTCTAGTTCTGTGAAAAATGCCATTGGTAATTTGATAGGGATCACGTTGAATCTGTAGATTTCATTTGGCAGTATAGTCATTTTCACAATATTGATTCTTCCTACACAGGAACATGGAATATCTCTCTGTTTATATCATCTTTGATTTCTTTCATTCACTTCACTTCAGTCACTCAGTCATGTCTGACTCTTTGCACCCCCATGAACCGCAGCACGCCAGGCCTCCCTGTCCATTGCCAACTCCCAGAGTCCACCCAAACCCATGTCTATTGAGTCAGTGATGCCATCCAACCATCTCATCCTCTGTCATCCCCTTCTCCTCCTGCCCTCAATCTTTCCCAGCATTAGGGTCTTTTCCAATGAGTCAGCTCTTCGCATGAGGTGGCCAAAGTACTGGAGTTTCAGCTTCAGCATCAGTCCTTCCAATGAACACCCAGGACTGATCTCCTTTAGGAGGAACTTTTCTTTCATTAGTGTCTTACAATTTTCTGCATACAGTTATTTTGTCTCCTTAGGTAAGTTTATTCCTAGATATTTAATTATTTTTGTTGCAATGGTGAATGGGATTGATTCCTTAATTTCTCTTTCTGATTTTTCATTGTTAGTATATAGAAATGCAAGTGATTTCTGTGTATTGATTTTGTATCTTGCAACTTTGCTAAATTCACTGATTAGCTCTAGTAATTTTCTGATACTATCTTTAGGGTTTTCTATGTACAGTATCATGTCATCTGCAAACAGTGAGTTTTACTTCTTTTCCAATCTGGATTCCTTTTATTTCTTTTTCTTCTCTGATTGCTGTAGCTAGGACTTCCAGAACTATGTTGAATAATAAAGGTGAAAGTGGACACCCTTGTCTTGTTCCTGGTCTTAGGGGGAATATTTTCAGTTTTTCACCATTGAGAATAATGTTTGCTGTAAGCTTATCATAAATGGCCTTTACTGTGTTGAGGCAGGTTCCTTCTATGCCCATTTTTTGAAGAGTTTTAATCATAAATGGGTGCTGAATTTTTTTCAAAGGCTTTTTCTGCATCTATTGAGATTATCATATGGTTTTAATGTTTCAATTTATTAATATGGTGTATCACATTGATTGATTTGTGTATATTGAAGAATCCTTGCATCCCTGGAATAAACCCAACTTGATCATGGTATATGAGCTTTTTGATGTGTTGTTGAATTGTTTGCTAAAATTTTGTTGAGGATTATTGCATCCATGTTCATCAGTGATATTGGCCTGTAGTTTTCTTTTTTGTGTTTTCTTTGATTTTGATATCAGGGTGATGGTGGCCTCATAGAATGAGTCTGGAAGTGTTCCTTCCTCTGCAACTTTTAAAAAGAGTTTTAGAAAGATAAAAATTAGCTCTTCTCTAAATGTTTGATAGAATTCTCCTGTGAAGCCATCTGGTCCTGGGTTTTTGTTTTGGGGAGATTTTTGATCACAGCTTCAATTTCAGTGCTTATAATTGAGTTGTTCATAATTTCTATTTCTTCCTGGTTCAGTCTTGGAAGATTGAACTTTTCTAAGAATCTGTCCATTTCTTCCAGGTTATCCATTTTATTGCCATACAGCTCCTAATAGTCTTTTATAATCTTGTGTATTTCTGCATTGTCTGTTGTAACCTCTCCTTTTTCATTTCTAATTTTGTTGATTTGATTCTTCTCTTTTTTCTTGATGAGTCTGGCCAAAGGCTTGTCAATTTATCTTCTCGAAGAAGCAGCTTTTAGTTTTATTAATCTTTACTATTGTTTCTTTCATTTCTTTTTCATTTGTTTCTGCTTGGATCTTTATGATTTCTTTCCATCTACTAATTTTGGGGTTTTATTTTTCTTCTTTTTCCAGTTGTATTAGGTTAAAGTTAGGTTGTCTATTCAATGTTTTTCTTGTTTCTTGAGGTAGGATTGTATTGCTATAAACTTCCCTCTAAGGACTGCTATTGCTGCATCCCATAGGTTATGAGTTGTCATGTTTTCATTGACATTTGTTTCTAGAAATTTTTTGATTTCTCTTTTGATTTCTTCAGTAACCTGTTGGTTATTTAGAAATGTGTTGTTTAATCTCCATGTGTTTGTGCTTCTTAACATTTTTTTCTTGTAATTGGTATCTAGTCTCATACCATTGTGATCAGAGAAGATGCTTGATATGATTTCAATTTTCTTAAATTTCCTGAGGTTTGATTTGTGACCCAAGATGTGGTCTATCCTGGAGAATGTCCCATGTGCACTTGAGAAGAAGGTGTATTCTGCATTTGGGTGGAATGTCCTGAAGGTATATCAATGAGATCCATCTCATTTAATGTATCATTTAAGACATGTTACCTTATTAATTTTCTGTTTTGATGATCTGTCCATTGGTGTGAGTGAGGTGTTAAAGTCTCCTACTATTATTGCGTTACTGTCAATTTCTCCTTTTCTGTCTGTCAGTGTTTGTCTTATGTATTGAGGTGCTCCTATGTTGGCTGCATAGATGTTTACAATTGTTATGCCTTCCTCTTGGACTGATCCCTTGATCATTATATAGTGTCCTTCCTTATCTCTTGTAATTTTCTTTAAGGCCTATGTTGTCTGATACGAGGATTGCTACTTCAGCTTTCTTTTGCTTCCCATTTGTATGGAATATATTTTTCCATCCTCTCACTTTCAGTTTATATGTGTCTTCAGGTCTGAAGTGGGTTTCTTGTAGACAGCATATATATGGGTCTTCTTCTTCTTTTTTTTAATCCATTCAGCCAGTCTGTGTCTTTTGATTGGAGCATTTAATCTATTTACATTTAAGGTAATTTTTTTATATATATGTTCCTATTGCCATTTTCTTAATTGTTTGGGGTTGATTTTGTAGATCTTTTTTCTTCTCTTGTATTTCTTGACTATATAAGTCCTTTTAACATTTGTTGTAAAGCTGGTTTGGTGGTACTGAATTCTCTTAACTTTTGCTTGTCTGAAAAACTTTTTATTTCTTCATCAATTTTGAATGAGATCCTTGCTAGGTATAGTAATCTTGGTTGTAGATTTTTCCCTTTCAGTACTTTAAATATATCCAGTCATTCCCTTCTGGCCTGCAGAGTTTCTGCTGAAAGATCAGCTGTTAAGCATATGGGGTTTCCCTTGTATGTTACTTGTTGCTTCTCCCTTGTTGCTTTTAATATTCTTTCTTTGTCTTTAGTCTTTGTTAGTTTGATTAGTATATGCCTTGGCATGTTTCTCCTTGGGTTTATCCTGTATGGGACTCCTTGTGCCTCTTGGACTTGATTAACTATTTCCTTTTCCATATTGGGGAAATTTTCAACTCTAATCTCTTCAAAAATATTCTCATACCGTTTCTTTTTCTCTTCTTCTTCTGGGACCCCTATAATTCGAATGTTTGTGCATTTGATATTGTCCCAGTGTTCTCTGAGACTATCTTCAGTTCTTTTTTTATTTTATTCTGCTCTTCAGAAGTTATTTCCACCACTTTATCTTCCAGCTCACTGATTCGTTCTTCTGCTTCAGATACTCTGCTATTGGTTCCTTCTAGAGTATTTTTAATTTCAGAAATTGTGTTGTTTGTCTCTGCATATTTATTCTCTAATTCTTCTAGGTCTTTATTAATCAATTCTTGCATTTTTTCCATTTTGCTTTCAAGGTTTTTGATCATCTTTACTATCATTATTCTGAATTCTTTTTCAGGTAGTTTGCCTATTTCTTCTTCATTTATTCGGACTTCTGTGTTTCTAGTCTGTTCCTTCATTTGTGTAGTATTTCTCTGCCTTTTCATTATTTTTTTTTTAACTTGTTGTGTTTGAGGTCTCCTTTTCCCAGACTTCAAAGTTGAATTCTTTCTTCCTTTTGGTTTCTGCCCTCTAAGGTTGGTCCAGTGGTTTGTGTAAGCTTCTTATAGGGTGAGATCTGTGCTGAGTTTTTGTTTGTTTGTTTCTCCTCTGATAAGTAAGGCTGAGTGAAGTGGCAATCCTGTGTGCTGATGATTGGGTTTGTATTTTTGTTTTGCTTGTTGTTTAGATGAGGCATCCTGCGCAGGGTGCTATTGGTGGTTGGGTGATGCTGGGTCTTATACTCCAGGGGTTTCCTTTGCACGAGTTCTCACTGTTTGATACCCTAGGGTTAGTTCTCTGGTAGTCTAGGGTCTCGGCGCAGTGCTCCCCCTCCAAAGTCTCAGGGCTTGATATCAAGTTTTATGTGGGTCTATATATTTTTTTCTGCTGGTCAGATACGCCTGTCTGCTCCGATGTTCTGCATGCACTTCTGTGTCTGAGGGTGTATTCCTGATGGAGAGAGATGTACTCCACGCCCACCTACTCCTCTGCCATCTTGTTCTCCCCCTGAATTAAACAGTTTTTTTTCACGGAGAATAGAGAAAGCGTTTGTATGAAGATTTGGTAGTTCAAAATTTTTCCAAGTGGAGCTGATAGACAAAGTTTTTTCTTCTTATAAACCATGGACTCCACTACACGGAAGAGCCTTGCTGGCATGGGCAAGCAGCTAGGCCTGCAGCTCCTTCAGCTCCCACCGTATCTTCAGCCTCTCCAAGTGCTGGGCCTCCCCGTATATTTTACTTGATGAGTTCAGATACAAAAGTGATCAGATAGCTAATGAACTGTCATGAGCAAAGTGAAACAAGAAAAGATCACTTAAAGTAATTAGCCTCCAACTAATAAAAAATAAATGGAAAAAAAAGAAAAGATCACTTAAAGTATTTAAATGATGATCCAAATTTAAAGTGATCTCAGGATGCAGTTTCACGGTGTCCATACAGTCTGTTCCTTGCTGAGGACCAAAGACAACCACCATCTGCTCCGCCAGCTGAAGCAAGCCTGTGACGTGAACAACAGCCCCACCCTCCTCCAAACTTATAAGCTTTTACACAGCAAAGGGAACCACAAATAAAACGAAAAGACAACCTACAGACTGGGAGCAAATATTTGCAAACATGCAACCATCAAAGGCTTAAATTCTAATATACAAACAGCTCATACAACTCAACAACAAAAAAAGAAATGACCCAATCAAAACATGAGCAGAAGACTTAGAGACAATTCTCCAAAGAAGAAATAAAATTGGCCAATAGGCACATAAAAAGATGCTGAACACCTCTAATTATTAGAGAAATGCAAATCAAAACTATGAGGTACCACCTCACACCAGTCAAAATGGTCATCACTAAAAACTACAAATAACAAATACTGGAGAGGATGTGGAAGAAACGGATGCTCCTACACTGTTGGTGGAAATTTAAGTTGGTACAGTGTACCAACTATGGAAAACAGTGTGGAGGTTCCTCAGAAAACTAAAAATAGAGCTACCATATGATCCAGCAATCCCACTCCTGGGCATATCAGACAAAACTCTGAGTCAAAAAAATACATGCACCCCTACATTCATAGCCGTACTATTTCACAATAGCCAAGACATGGAAACAACCTGGATGTCCATCAACAGATAAACAGATAAAGAAGATGTGGTACATATATACAATGGAATATTACTCAGCTATAAAAAAGAACTAAATTCTGTCATTTTGCAGCAACATGAATGCAACTAGAGATTATTATACTGACTGAATTAAGTCAGAAGGAAAAAACAAATACCATATGATATCATTTATATGTGAAATCTAAAACATGACACAAATGAACTTATCTATAAAATAGAAAGATTCATGGACATGAAGAAAAGACTTGTGCCTATCTAGGGAGGTGATGGAGGGATGGAGTAAGAGGTGGGGTTAGCAGATTATAAGCTATTGTTTATATAGGATGGTTAAACAACCAGGTCCTACAGTATAGCATAGAGAACTGTACTCAATATCTTGTGATAAACCACAATGGAAAAGAATATTTTAAATGTATATGTATAACTGAATCACACTGCTGTACAGCAGAAATTAACACAAATTATAAATCAACTATAATTTTTTAAAAACTTCAACTTCACTGATAGAGGAAAAAACAAAAAAGAAACATGTTTTGTGTCAGTGTACGGTGTTACCTTGGGCTCTAACAGGCACTCTAAAACCACTGATGAAAATGGAAAGTGGCCCAGTTTCCTGGAAGGTAACTTGGCCATAAGACTTGAAGTCTGAATTCCTAGGACTTAACAGTGGTGAAGTGAAATCCAGGAGTTCTGAAAAGGGAGCTCTGGACTCTGCTCTGGTGTTGATATCAGTGTCCTCACTGGAAATTGGATACTCAGAGGCCTTGGAGAACTGTGGAGGCCCGGTGAGGAGCTTCTCCTGGAACACAGCAAGCACTGTGACCGTCTTCTCATGTGGTCATATGCGCACCCCTGGAAAGACTCCAATGCCCCTGCCCTCTCTGTGGAAGCCTGAACAGATGAATCTCCTTCTCTGGGACTGGGCAGGACAGATAAGGAGATTGCGTCTCACAGATGGAGAAACAGCATAGATGGGCGAAGACCTGGCAAGGTGCCAAGCTCACGGGGCGATCCAGGAGAAGGGCTGGAAGAAAACCAGATCCCCAGGCTGACTCCACCAGCCCAGGCAGGCTCCTACTGGAAGGTTCTCTTTCCATAATATACACCCCACTCTGCCAAACGAATACCGGGGATGATGAGAGGAGCTGACTGCCGGGCACCCTGGAACAGCTGTGCTCTGGCCAGCCGGTCTGGCCTGAGGCCCTGGCTCTGCACAGACAGACGGCCCACGGGGGCTCTGGGGTGCTGAGGCCTCTCATGACCAGCGTGCTGTGTGCAGAGCCAGAGACAGGAGGGCAAAATCCAGCACGTGGACCCAACTACGGGGTGAACAAAGCTGCCCAGTGATAGGTTTAGGCCCCGAAAGACTGAAATGGCCAGAGCTCTTGGAAAAGGTGAAAGCCCTCACTGAAAACCTCTTTCTGGCTCGGTGTAACTGGAGCTCACCAATGCTCACCCTTCATGTCCAAAGAGAAGACAAGTGCCTGGGAGCATGGAGGGCATACCTAATGGTATAACCCCTAAGTGCCACGGAACTTCAGAGGAAGAATACAGGGGCCTGAGTAAGCAGAGTGAGTGTGTTTAACCGGAGAGATAGAAGCACTTGGCCCCTATGACCGTGCAGGGCACTCCCCAGGGCAGAAAACACCAGCCCACCCCGGCAGGGGCTAAAGTGGGGCGCAGCGCTCCATACCTGGGCACCACAGACCCACTCTCGCCGGAGTGCGGCTGGAGCTGTGGGTGTGCACTGCACGCGCGGGACGCAGAGAGGCTGGCTCCCGCTTGTCTGAGGTGCAGCTGGGGGCGAGTACCCCTTTAGCCACACACGCCATCCCTGGCCGGCCACACAGCCCCGGATCCATCGCTGCCTCTACGGGGCCACCAGACGGCCCAGCCACGCGGCAGGCAGCGAGGGAGGAAGGAGTGAGTCCTCTCCTGGAAAGGCATCAGCCCCTTCATGCCAGGCTGCTCTGGGGCGACAGCACTCGCCAGAGGAGCCCAGAGTGAACACATGCCAAGGAAAGAGAAGGGAACCACGAACAGGAATGAGGGAGGGAACGGGTGCCTTGAGCCCTCCGCAGGACCAGGGGGCAGCACCGAGGCCCTTCGTTTCCGTCCGTGCTCAGGAGAGCGGCCAGGCCTGAGAAGCATCTTCGGGATGAAGGGTGAGTCAGAACCTCGGGAGGCGGGGGAGCGGGGCCAGGCCCATATGGGCTGCCCTCCTTCCTGCCCTCTCAGAGCAGGAGCCATGGCTGCATAGGGCTGGCCCAGCCTCGGGGGCTGTGGGTCCTGCGCCACACCCTAGCACACACCTGCCCAGGTACCGCCGCTGCTACACAGCCATCCTCACACCCCGGCAGGAATGCACTTGGTCTCATGGACACTGCTGGTGTTCACAGGGCCTGTGGACTGTGACAGTGGGTGTAACTCAGGCTTCTGGTCCCTAAAAGCAGTTGCCCGCCCTCCATCTCAACACTTCTCCTTCCCATCAGCTGACTCAGTGCAGCTAGAGGTCAAGAGAACAGAGCCAGATAGGAGCACACAGAGCGACAGACCACCCAGAGTGGGAGTGGGCATGGTCTCTGGGCAGGGGCCACATGGAGCCCAGCCTACCCATCCAAGACCTGTTACAGCCAAGGGAATTGACTTTGACTAAATCTGGTCAAAGCCATCATGTTTGGGAAAAGGGTGGCAAAGGATGAGATGGTTGGATGGCATCACCGACTCAATGAACATGAATTTGGGCAAACTCTAGGATATGGTGACGGACACGGAGGCCTGGCGTGTTATAATCTGTAAAGTGGGCAAGACTTGGACAACAACTTAGCGACTGAACAACAACACCGTGTTTGGGGTGCTCTGTGTTCCAGCAGAGTCCTGTCCCCGTGGGCTCGGCTGCTGCTCTCCGTAATCGCCGCTCTGCGTGGACCCCCTCAGGATGGAGCCTGTGCTCCTAAAGCCCGGGGCCATTCTCCTTTAGGTCCAACACAGAAATTTTCAGAGCATGCCACCCTGGCTCTGGCCCTGATCCTAACCCTCACACTAACCTCCACAGTAACTACTGCTCACACAACCCCAATCCTTTAACCTTGGCTCCAGCCCAACCTTATTGAGTGTGTTAGTTGCTCAGTCGTGTCCGACTCTTTGCAACCCCTCAGACTGTAGCCTGCCAGGCTTCTCTGTCCATGGAATTCTCCAGGCAAGAACACTGGAGTGGATTGCCATTCCCTTCTCCAGAGGAACTTCCCAACCCAGGGATCAAACCCTGGTCTCCTGCATCACAGGCAGGTTCTGTACCATTTGAGTTACAGGGAAGTCCTAACTCTAGCCCAAAGAAGATACTGAAAAGGTATTACAACTGGGAAGAGATTAAAAAGTATCAGTAAGACCTAACAGGATTTATTCCAACAATTGACGCTTGGCATTTCATTGATGTAATTCTCTTTATTAAGAGATAAAAGGAGACAATCCTATGACTCTCTTAATGGCAGCAATGAACATTCATTAAAGCGTAACTTTTATTTTTTATTAAAAAAAATTAATAGAAGAGCAACAGAAGGAAACGTGTGTAACTTGATGTACACCATGTACGGGACAGCCAGCTGCCGCAAGCACACTTCACAGTGAAGGAGCATTCAGGTTAAGTTAGGAATGAGTCAAAACTCAGTTGAGAAACCCACTGCAAGTAAAAGCATGGCTGTGTGCAAATACAGAAAAATTGATAGCTTTCCTATACATTATTAAATACTAGAGGAATGTAATAGGAAAATTCCAATTCCAATAAGTAGATAATATAAGTCAGGAAAGAGCTCAAAAGAGAAAACATATAGCAAAAAAGCTATAAAATATAACTGAAAGCTAATTAGGGAATAAATGAAGAAACAGAATATCTTCCTCTTTTAGAAGCTGAATATTGCTAAAATACCAGCTGTCTATCATTTAAATTATAGATTTGATCCATTTGAAATGAAACCCCAATCTGGTTAGCTTGGGGTTTAAAAATCATCCTAAAGTTCATCTAGAAATTGAGTAGCCAAGAATAACCAAAATAAATGTACCATGAAACTAAATTAAACCAGTATACTGGCTTCCCTGGTGGCTCAGCAGTAAAGAAACCACCTGCCAATGCAGGCAATATGGGTTCTATCCCTGGGTCAGGAAGATTCCCTGGTAAAGGAAATGGCAACCCATTCCAGTATTCCTGCCTGGGAAATCCCATGGACAGAGGAGCCTGGTGGGCTACAGTCCATGGGGTCACAAGAGAATCAGACATGACTTAGCAATTAAACAACTGGCACAAGAACAAACATCAATTAGAGAATTCTGAAATAGATACTAGTATATGTAATATTTTCATATAGGACAAAAGTAGCAAAACAAACCATTGGGAAAATGACATAATTTTCAACAAATAGTGTTTTCAACATTTACAAGGAACTTATTTGCTCAATACTGGTAAGCAAGTTATATATTCACCTAATAACATAGCTTTGGCCACCTGATGCAAAGAGCCAAGTCATTGGAAAAAATCCTGATGCTGGGAAAGATTAAGGGCAGGAGGAGGAGGGGACAACAGAGGACGAGATGGTTGGATGGCATCACTGACTCAATGGACCTGAGTTTGAGCAAACTCTGGGAGATGGTGAAGGACAGGGAAGCCTGGCGTGCTGCAGTCCATGGGGTCGCAAAGAGTCGGACATGACTGAGCAACTGAACAACAAATACCATATATCAAATTAAATCCCAAATGGACTACACATGTCAAAGCAAAAAGTAAAAGCAGAAAGGAAAACACAAGTGACTACCCACATTTCAGACTGGGAAAGGATATTCCTAATGGAAACACCACAGAAGATGACGTCACAGAGTAGCATATTGATAGACAGCACCAGACAGCCAACATCAGAGTAAAAGGTGAATGGCTCCAGGGAAAGCAAAAGCTTGGAACATGAAAGCTGAATGTCCTCAGTGCACAAGGATGCTCACACTTGAGGAGGGGCACGTGCTCTAGAGGAGAGGCTTAGCTGCTTGTACTGGGTGTGTTTCTGCTTTGGGAGACGCATAAAGCCCACGGTTTTCAGGGGCTGGGAGCCCAGGCACTCAGGCTGCTGTAATTCATCAACTGAGAGCAACTGGGCAGTCGCCTATCACACCCCTTCTAAAATGTCTATCTCCTCTGACCCGGGTTGCACAGGGACGAACACCGCCATACTGCCTTGGAAAGGGGGGTGACTGACGCACAAGGATGTCTGCCTCATGACTACTGGCTCCAGCGACGGATCTGCAAACAGTCCAAACACACTGAACAGAAAGGGAGTGATTTAACAAAATAATACCTATATCCCTATAGTTGAAACTGTGCAACTTTTGAAAAATAATGTTTGCAAATGGTAACTTGGAACATTTTGTGGTACACCACTGCGTTTAAAGCAGGGCACAGAAATGTGCATGCCGCTTAATCCCAGAGGCGAAGCCTGGAGTGAAATAGAGCAAACTGTCTCAGTAGAGGCTCAGCCCCCGCAGCCCCGAGCACCATCAGCAGGGTCCCCTCTGAGTACCAAGATGCTGTGACAGTCATGTGTAGGGGCAAGGGGGGAGGAGGCGGTAACACACAACAAACATGCAAAACCGAGAGGACACAGGGTCCTGGAGCCTTTGAAAGAACACAACATAAGAAGCTGCAGTGCTCAGCTCCCCAAGGAGAAAGATTTTCCGCAGGATTCAGCGAGGCAGAGGCCACATGATGGAGCAGAGACGCAGCCCCGCTGGGAGGGCCAGATGGCCATGGCGCTTGGCCCCAGCAGAAGCAGAGGCTGAATCGGGTAGAAGGCTGCTTTCATTGTGTGTGTGTGTGTGTGTGTGTGTGTGTGTGTGTGTGTGTGTAGTATTTGCTGTACAACCCTTTACGTTTTATTGTTAACAAAATTACAAATGTACCTAGTTTTGAAAGTCAGAGTTCCACAGAGCTGAAGATGACAGTGTCGCCTGCCGCCTCCCTGTGTCGGCCCCATAGGCTCTTGCTCTTTTATCTTTTACCCTCTTGCTATTTCTATCCCCAGTCCTAATGATCAGTTTGTATGGTTCTTCCTGACTCCAGGATTTTGTGTGTCATCCACTAGCTGCCTCCACCCCTCCCTCTCACCTATCCCTCTGTTACACCTCCGTCCACCATCCAGCAGGGACCACAGGCAGTTCACTCCTCACACTGCACCTCCCTCCTGTACATGCGAGTCTTGGAGTAAAGGACGGCATCCCATAATTTTCTGTGTACTTATTGTTGATTCACCTCCAGACTCTTGCCAGGGATCCGTGGCCATCCGAACCCTCAAACACAGCAGGGAACAGCCCACCAGCTCCTCTGGGAGCCCCATCTTCCTGCTCCTCCATCCGAATGGCAGAGCTCTAAGGTGTCCCCTTACATACATACATACATACAGTTGCTAAGTCATGTCCAATTCTAGCTATCCCATGGACTGTATCCCGCCAGGCTCCTCTGTCCATCGCATTCTCCAGGCAACAATACTGGAGTGGGTTGCCATTTCCTTCTCCAGGGGATCTTCCCCACCCAGTGATCAAACCTGAGTCTCCTGCATTGCAGGCAGGTTCTTTACCTCTTAACTGACTGAGCTACAAGTGAAGCCCTGCCTGCTCCCAAAAGCCCACCCCAAGTTCCTGCTGTTCCGAGGGCCAACAGAGCAGGGACTGGGGTCACCGGCTCCATAACCCACTTGAGTGTAGCCATGCTTCCTGTTTGGGACCCCCTGTCGTGCGAGCCCCCGGCCACTGCTCCACCCTCCAGTCTTCAGCCGGGGTGGGGAAAAGGTGTGTCCCGTTGTGGGAGGGGCCAAGTCTGACTGCTTCTTAAACAGGCTTTCCACCGTCTTCCTATTTCCGCGTTTCTCCCTGGATTACCAGGCACGGTCATCAGCTGAGGCTGAAAGCTGATGACAGAAGAAAGCAGCAGAAGAAAGGTTGGAGGCACAATAAGGGCCTCAGATAAAATCAAACCTCCTAGGGGTCGGGGCAGGGTGAGGTCCTTGACCAGTCTTCAGGGACGTGTGGTCTCCGGCAGCAGCACACTGCTGTGGCGTGGAGGGGACAGAGGTAGGACAGGAAGGACCGGGTGTCTGTGAGAAGGTGATAGTACAGGGCTGCCCCGTGAACCATAGGCTGAAGGCGGAGGGGTCACCAAGAAGGACATGGAGTGGGGGGAGGCCCTGATGGAGTAATCCCGTGGCAGGACTCTGTCTGCACTCACTGTTGGTGAGTTTTAAAGTTCTTTTTCATATTTTCCAATTGTGTAGTGAAGGTAGTCATGCTAATGCGGGGAGGGGGGCGGGAGCGAGTTTGAAAGCAAATAATCATTCTCAGTATCATGAAGAATAAAAGACTAGAGTGAATAAAACGTCACCAAACATTCGCGATCATGATTTCATAATTCCCTGATCCTAGTGTGGTCGATGGCCCAGTCTCCAGCCCGGCGGGGAGCCAAGTGCCTGTGGAACAAAGCGGGTCAGGGGCCCAGTAGGGTCTGAGCGCAGGCACACGGAGACGGAGAAAGGCCCATCTGCAGCTGCTCCACGGCACTAAGTTCTCGGAAGACGAGCAAATGGAAAACCGGGTTCTTCCTGGGCTACCGTCCCCTGGGAAACATCCGGGGCAGATGAGCTCCGTTCTGGCTCGTCAGCCCCCTGGATCCCACAGGAAGACGCAGACAGCTTCACCAGAGACAGACATATCTGTTCCAACCAGCTCAGAGCTCCTAACGGCTCCCTCCCCACCCACAGAGGAAGGACAGGTGCCCTATAAAAAGCCTGCGCCTTGCCTTAGCCAAGCCTCAGGGGAGCCCCAGAATAAGCCACAGTCCCTGGAGTCACTGTCCTGCCAGGGTGCTGGCGTCCTCAGCGCCCACACTTGGCCCACGGGCTGTGCACACGCAGACGGGGAGGTGCCTGGCCAGCTCACCCCACCCAAGCATGCTGATGTGTCCAGAACTGGCGGCCGGGTCTGAACCCATGTTTCCTGCCTGCCGGGGGAGATATGTGGGCAACAGCAAAGCCCGGGGGAGAGAGGCCTGGCACACACAGGGTGCTGTTTATATGCCTGAGTTCCAGAAGCCTTTCCTTGGAGATTTCTGTGAAAATTAGATCCAGATTTGCACAATTACAAAGTTGGTCCCGCGCCAGCGAGGATCTGGATGTCCTCTAAGAACCAGGTATTATAACAGCTTTAGTCTGAAACAATTCAACACACAGAGGACAAAAGACCACCCAGCTCCCTGCTCCCTTGCTCAGCAGCACGGCAGTGAGAAAGGACAGAGATGTGTCTGCCCCACCCTCCTCCCGGCCCCGCCCCTTCGTGTTTTCGGCTCCCTTAGGCCTGGAGCCCTTTCCCCTCCACCACCCACAGGGCCGGCTCTGATGCCTCCTCCAAGGCTCTGCTCAGATGCCCCTTCCCAGGGCTATTCTGACCCATCAGTGCCTCCAGACCCCAATTCTTCTCTGTTCTTCCCCAGCAAGCGTCACCACCCAGCACACGTATTACTCGTATGTTTTATATGCCCCAGGAAGATGTAATAAAGAAGGCTGTGATTCCAGAAGCATGCCCAGCCCATCACAAGCATTCTGTCAATATTTGCTGAACAAATGCATCAAGGTCTTTGCTCAAGCAATCTGTAACCTAAGAACTTTTCTCTTCAAATATTGTTCATCTGGTTACCCACCAGCCCAAAGCCCCCTTGTGCACGTGCTCTCTGACTCCTTTCCCCTGTCTCTCATGTCTCCCGAGGGGGCTGCTGGCGGCAGACCCTGGAAGGTCACAGTGGCACTCTAGCACTCTGATCCGGATCGGGTGAGCTCAGGACCACTCGGGGCTGTGGTGAAGGTCACCTAGAAGGGCAGATACCAAGCCTGGAGCCCACATTCTATCATCAAGGCAGCTCCCAGTTATCCTGCCACCACTGGATATGAGTGGATGTGAGCTCATGAGGTCAGAGGCCTCGCCTCAGAGCCCCATCTCACCACCGGCAAGCACAGTGACCAGTGATGTTGCCTCCCAAGCCTTGGAAAGTGAACAGAAGGGCAGTACCACCCCACGGGGCAGGGCTCGGGGCTCGGAGAGGATGGGCGCAGACCAGCGCCAGCATGACCACAAGCCTTCCCAGCAAGGCCACCGAAAACTTAGAAAAATGAAGGCATCTTAAGGATAAATCTAAAAGGAATCCTTTCAAGGTAGTTTTGCAAAACTGGACTCACAGCCACAAAGAGATGTCCTTGGGCCTGGACGTGACACCATGACGGCCACAGTGCACACTGGTCACTGCTGGAACCTGGGACGAAGCCGCTGTCTGCTCGGCCCAGGCGAACAATTGGGTCTCAGGCCCCTGCTGGACAGTGCAGTCAGGGTGACTCTGAAGAAGAAGGTTTTTAGGAAAGGAGGAAACTACCTCTTTTTACATACTGGTTCTCCAGAAACCAGAGGGAAATGACACACACCACTGATAGGGCGCTGTGCCTGACCTGTGATGGGGCCCTTGTGTGACATGAGGCCAGGCCACAGGGAGAGTCAGCAAGACACATGGCTTCGTATGCAAGCAAAACTTGGCAATCAACTGATGTGGAAAGAATCACTCAATTTAAAGACATACCTCTCCAAAGGCATCACAAGAAGCACTACTTACATGGAACCATGTGAAGAGCTTCCCTCTGCAGGCAGCCCTGTAAACAGGTTAAAAAAATTATTATAACTGGAAATCATGGTAGAAAATAACCCAAAGAATGCTCCATCACCTTAGATATCAAATTTTATCAAACTAAATAAATGCTTTAAAAGAACGTAGCCATGAGTCAGTTATTTAGAAGGCCAAAGATAGTCTCCAGGAAAAAGAATTCCGTGAAAGATGGTTGGATTCTAAACTGAGTCTGGAATTTGAAAGACACCAGTAAGCACTCAGAGCGTGGTCTCCCCTGAACCCTGGCCCACAGTCCTAACCCTGGTGGAAGTCTGGGTGGCATTGACTCCTGCAGCCCTTGAGGTCTGTGGGGAGCAGCAAGGAGAAGAGCACAGTGAGGTGTAGACAGGACTCCCCACCTCAATGCCCACCCACACGGTTTCAGCTCCAAGTTAAAGAACGCTGTGCCTGGACAGTAGGACCTAGGACCCCAGCCTGTGCAGACTCCACAGCAGGTAAACAGATCTGCCCGGGGTCTCCTCTGGGAGCCCTGAGGCATCCATCCAGGGAGGACTGAAGGCCAGGGGAACTCAAGAGACATCCACTTCCAGCATGACAGCGAGGAGGAACCAGATGGACTCCCCAGCCTCAAACAGTGAAGAAACAGACAGAAGACATGAGAGAAAGGTGCTCAGTGGTGGGACAACAGGCAGCACAGAACAAAGAGCCTGAGGGGGAAACACATGGGATGCATGCTGGCTGTGCAGATGACAGTTGGGGATGTTTCGAGGCCACAGCACCAGAAGGGGGACCCAGGCAGAGTCAGGGGAGTCTTGAGGTGAGGAAACAGCTGAGGTTCAAGGAGCCGACAGCAGCGAGAACCAGCAGGGTGGAAGACCAGAAAGGAGAGCACTAAGACGTGCTCTGGAGACCAGGGAACTTACGACACGGGGACCACTGGGCCAGGCACTTGGGAGAGCACAGACCACTAGGTGCTGCCTAACAGTGCTCAATAGCAAGCCACCAAAGGGGCTAAACTTTCCAAGCAACAGGTCCATTTCAAGAGGAAAATCTAAAGTAATTAAAGGAATGCATAACCCAACAACATACAATCATGATGTCTTTTGTTCATTTTAAAAATATCAGGGATGCAAAGAAGCATGAGAATATATCTCATATGGAGGATATTTGATCAATAAGAAAAGGAACCAGAAATTACCCAGGAAATAATTAGCAAATGTAGTCCCTAAAACAGCTACTATAAACACATTGTACATGTTCAAGAAGATACAGGAAAGCATAGCTTATAGGAGAGACATGAAAAGCATTTTTAAAAAGACCCAAATTAAACACATAGAGATGAAAAATACATCTGAAATGAAAAATACACTAGATGGCATTAACATCACATTAGACACTAGGAAAGGAAAGATTAGTCAGTGAGCAGACAAAACAATCTGTGAAGACAGAAATGATCTAAAATGAAACACAGGGAAAGATTCCCTCTTCCCTGAAAACACAGAAATATTTGTCTAATTGAACACTCAGGGCAGGGGTGGAGAACAGGATGGGACAAAATGTATGCAAAGATATAATAACATTTTTTTCAAAAATTGACAAAAATTATGAATCCACAAATTCAAGGTCAACAATCCCCAAGCAGAAGACAACATGAAGGAAATAAAATCAAGGTATATCATAATCGACTTACCCAAAGATAAAATCTTCAAAGCAACCAGAGGGAAAAACAACGTATGTACAGAAGAACACAGACATGGTAGACAAGGACTTCCCAGAAACAATGCAAGCCAGAAGTCAATGAGATAACATCTCAAAGTAATGAAGGAAAAAGCTATCAACAGGAAAAACTATAAATAGTGAAAATAACTTTCAAATACAAAAGCAAAATGAAGATTTTTTTCCAATAAACAAAAGCTAAAATAATTCATCACCAACACTTCTGAACTACAAGTAATATTAAAGTAAAAGTCCATCATTCAAAAGAAAAATTACATCAGAAGAAAATCTAGATCTACAAAAAGAAATGCAAAGCACTGGGAACAAAATTCATGAATAAATATAAGAGACTTTCTCCTTAATTTATAAGATTGTTTTAAAAGATAATGGACTATATAAAGCAAAAATAATGACAATGTATTGTGTGGTTTAGAGCAGTGTAGAGTAAAATGTCATGACACAGTAACATAAAGGTCAGGAGAAGTGAGATGGAAGTATATTGCTGTTGGGTTTTATACTGTAAGTGAACTAGTACAATATTTGAAGACAGACAGTGATAAGTTAAGGACATACACAATGAATCCCAAAGAAACTAATAAAAACAAAGTAGTGATATAGCTAATTAGCTGATAAAGGTGATACAATTCATCATAAATAGTACTTGACACAAAATAAGTCAAAAAAAGAGGACAAGAGGACCTACTAGCACATGGGACCAATAGAAAACCAATGGCCAAATTATAAATTTAAGTTCAATCATATCAGTAGTCATATTAAGTATGTGCTAAGTCATTTCAGCCATGTCCAATTCTTTGTGAACCTATGGACTATAGCCCACCAGGCTCTTCTGTCAATGGGATTCTCCAGGCAAGAATTCTAGAGTGGGTTGCTGTGACCTATTTCTGATCCAAGGATCGAACCTGCATCTCTTACGTCTCCTGCACTGGCAGGCGGGTTCTTTATCACTAGTGCTGCCTGGCAAGTCTGTTATTATGTATAAATGGTCTAAAACAACCTAGTTAGAATACAGACATTTTTAAGATTGGATAAAAAAACAGGACCTCAACACAATATTTATAAGAAACCCACTTTAAAAGTAAATATACAAATAGATTAAAATAAAAGGGATGGAAAAAGATGTATTGCTCTAACCCTAATCAAAAGGAAGTTGGAATGGCTATATTAACATCAGAAAAGTGAGGTTTCAGTGCAAAGAATATTATCAGAAGTAAAAAAAAAGGCATTATGTAATAATAAAGGGGTCAAAACAACTAGATATAAGATTTGTAAAAGATATAGGAACAACACTATCAAACAACACTATCGCTCAACATCACATAACTGGCATTTATAGAGCACTCCATGCAATAACAACCCAATATACATCCAAGTGTTGGGAAGGACCTAGAGAAACTAGAACCTTCATATATCACTGGTGAGAATGTAAAATTGTGCAGCCTATACGGAAAACAGTTTACCAGTTCCTCAAAAAGTAAAACACAGAATTATCATATGACTTGGCCTTTCTATTCTTAGGTATATATCCAAAAGAACTGAAAGAGAGAATCAAACAGACACTTGTTCAAAGCATCGTTATTCACAATAGCCAAAATGTAGAAACAACCCAAATGTCCGTCAACAAATGAATAAATTAATATTAATATGTCCAAACAATGGAATATTCTGTGGCCATAAAAAGCAGTGAAGTGCTGATACATGCTACAACTCAGATGAACTTTGAAAACATCATGCTCAAAGAGGTCACATACTGTATAATTCCATTTACATGAAATATACAGAATAGGTAAATCCAGAGATAGAAAGAGAATTAGTAGTTTCCAGGTTATGGGGAACAAGGAATATGGAGAGTAATTACTTAATGGGGATGTGGTGTTCCTCTGGGGTGATGAAAAAGTCTCAGACTTTGAAAAGTCTAAAACTGGGTGGTGGTTGCTCAACACCGCTGAATTCACTGAACTGTACACTTTCTAATGATTAATTATGCATTACATGAATTTCACTTCAGTAAAAAGAAAATAAATATAAGAAGGGAATGTGAGAAACTATTGCATGTCAATAAATTTAACAGCTTAAATGGAATTCTTAGAAAAATAAAGCTATCAAAACTCACTCAAGAAAAATCAGATAACTCTATAAGTATTCAAGTTAAAAATCTTCCTACCAATAAAAGAGCCAATCCAGATGGCTTCCATGCAAGAAATATTCAAGGAATAAATAATAGCAGTTTCTTACTAACTTGTCCTGAAGATGGAATGTAAGAAACCACTAGACAAATCCTTCTGTTAGACAAGAGTTAACTTGATACCAAAACCAAAAAAAAAGACACTACAAGTGAACCAATATTCCTCACATATAGAGACACAAAACTCTTATATTTAGCATATATAATCATACAATATAAAAAATATATCATAAAAAAGTAGATTTCTATATAGAAAAGCAACTGATTCTATACCAAAAAAAAAAAAAAAAACCCACAAAATACAAAAAAAAACCAATGTAGAGGCAACCTCATTTTACTGTGCTTTATTTTACTGAGCTTCAGATTTTTTTTTTAAATAAATTGAAAGTTTGTGCAACCCTTCGTTAAGTAAGTCTATCAGTGACATTTTTTCCAGTAGTGTTTGCTCACTTCATGTGTCTATGTCACATTTTGGTAATTCATGCAATATTTCAAACCCTCCACCAATACAAAGATTACCACTTGCTGAAGGTTCAGATGATGACTAGCATTTTTGAGCAATAAAATATTTTCAACTTAAGGTATACATTATTTTTTAGACATAATGCTATTGCACATATAATAGACTGGAACATAGTGTAAACATTAAGTAAGTTGAAGCTCCAGTATTTTGGTCATCTGATGCAAACAGCCCACTCATTGGAAAAGTCCCTGATGCTGGGAAAGATTTAGGGCAGAAGGAGAAGGGGACATTAGAGGATGGGATGGCTGGATGGTATCACTGATGCAATGGACATGAACTTGGGCAAACTTTGGGAGATGGTGAGGGACAGGGAGGCCTGCCATGCTGCAGTCCACGAGGTCACAGAGAGTCGGACATGACTGGGCAACTGAACAACAACAACATACTGTAAACATAACATATATGCACAGGTAAACAAAAAAAACTTCATGCGACTTTTTATTTCAATGTTTATTTTATTGCTGTGGTCTGAAATCAAACTCACAGTATCTCGGAGGTATGCCCGAAATTGTTTATGGACCAGATAAACAGCAAGGAGTGAAAAACTATACAATGACTTCAAAGATGCAGAAAAAGCATTTGACAAAATTCAATGCCACTAATGAAAAAAAAAAACCCTCAGGAGATTTGGAATAAGAGCACTTTATGAACCTGATAAAGGAGCTCCAGTAAAAACCTACACATAACATAACACATATGGGCAAAAGACTGAACACTTTGCTCTAAGATCAGAGACAAAGCAAGAATGTCCCCTCTCAACACTTCTACCCAACTGGATGTCAACTGCACCAAACTCATCTATCAATTAAATGTGATTTCAATCAAAGTGAGAGCAGGCTAAACAGGCAGATAAGGTCATCTGGTATTCCCATCTCTTGAAGAATTTTCCACAGTTTGTTGCGATCGACGCAGTCAAAAGCTTTAGCGTAGTCAGTGAAACAGAAGTAGATGTTTTTCTGGAATTCCCTTGCTTTCCCTATGATCAAACAGATGTTGGCAATTTGATCTCTGGGTCCTCTGCCCTTTCTAAATCCAGTTTGTACATCTGGAAGTTCTCAGTTCATGTATTGTTGAAGCTTCACTTGGTGAATTTTGAGTGTTACTTTGCTAGTGTGTGAGATGAGTGCAATTGTGTGGTAGTTTGAACATGCTTTGGCATTGTCCTTCTTTGGGATTGGAATGAAAACTGACCTTTTCCAGTTGTATGGATATAAAATTAATTCAAAATATATCATAGACTTAGATATAATAGCCACAATATAAAGCTTCCAAAGGAAAGAATAAGAGAAAGAAGAATAAAAACAGACCTCCAGTTTTACAAAGAATTCATGAGTATGATATAAAAAACATGATGTCTTTTATAAAAAGAAAAAACTGGTAAGTGGGATGTCATGAAAATGTCAAACCTTTGATTTTCAAAATACACATAAAAATGAGAAGTCAAGCTATAAAATCGAGAAAATATTTGCAAAACATGTACTCCATTAGGGACTGTACCCAGAATATACAAAGAACTCTCAAACTCAATAAGAAAACAACCTCATTTTTTTTCTGAGTTTTATTTATTTTTTTATTTTTAATTTTTCATTTATTTTTATTAGTTGGAGGCTAATTACTTTACAATATTGTAGTGATTTTTGCCATACATTGACATGAATCAGCCATGGATTTACATGTGTTCCCCATCCCAATCCCCCCTCCCACCTCCCTCCCCATCCCATCCCTCTGGGTCTTCCCAGTGCACCAGCCCTGAGCACTTGTCTCATGCATTCAACCTGGGCTGGTGATCTGTTTCACCCTTGATAGTATACTTGTTTCAATGCTATTCTCTCAGAACATCCCACCCTCGCCTTCTCCCACAGAGTCCAAAAGTCTGTTCTGTACATCTGTGCCTCTTTTTCTGTTTTGCATATAGGGTTATCGTTACATCTTTTTAAATTCCATATATATGCATTAGTATACTGTATTGGTCTTTATCTTTCTGGCTTACTTCACTCTGTATAATGGGCTCCAGTTTCATCCATCTCATTAGAACTGATTCAAATGAATTTCTTTTAATGGCTGAGTAATATTCCATGGTGTATATGTACCATAGCTTCCTTATCCATTCGTCTGCTGATGGGCATCTAGGCTGCTTCCATGTCCTGGCAATTATAAACAGTGCTTTGATGAACATTGGGGTGCACGTGTCTCTTTCAGATCTGGTTTCTTCAGTGTGTATGCCCAGAAGTGGGATTGCTGGGTCATAGGGCAGTTCTATTTCCAGTTTTTTAAGGAATCCCCTACTCTTCTCCATAGTGGCTGTACTAGTTTGCATTCCCACCAACAGTGTAAGAGGGTTCCCTTTTCTCCACACCCTCTCCAGCATTTATTGCATTGCAGACTTTTGGATAGCAGCCATTCTGACTGGCATGTAATGGTACCTCATTGTGCAACCTAATTTTTTAAATGGGCAAAATATTTGATCTCTTCCTTCACCAGAGAAAGTATGTGGATGGCAAATAAGGAGACAGAAAGATGGGCTGGTGAGAAAAGAGGAAGGCACACCAGCCAGACCAGCCGGAACACAGCACAGGAGTGCAGCATGCATGCATGTCACGTGGAGACACTCTTCCAAATCTGAACACCAAGGAGAAAGAAGTAGAAACAGAGACCAACCTCCCAGAGGGAGACAGTGCACCAGGGACAGGCAGCCCAGGTTGGATCAAGAGCTCCCAGCTTGTAAAACACAGAACGGGGAAGCACGGGACCCTGGGGAGGTGAGCAGGGTGGGCACACAGCAGGGGCCTGGGGCAGGAGCACTGCATTCAGGCAGCTCTGGACACAGTTTCCTCCCCAGGAGGACTACACTGCCCCAAGTGAGCCCACCCGGTCTATAGCCACAAATACTCTTTCTCCACTGATGATGACTCTGGTAATGCTGATGGTTTCACAGTGGGACACTCTTGGAACTGCAGATCCTAGGAATCTGCTCACGGTTCCCATTTTTGCTAAATGGGAACTCACATCAAGAGAGATCTCAATAAAGGAAGAAGAGCAAATGCCACTGCTTTTACCCAAAACTAAACCAGCCATAGCAAAGATATGACTTCTAGTGGACTGAATTCTCCCAGTTTGGGGGATGGAGTGTCTCCTTAACTCACCCCCTCCAACAGAGCACATTCAGAGCCCTGCAGAGCCAACATGAAGACAGGGTAACCAGAGTTTAAAAGAGCTTCTAGGGGGAGGACGGGCAAGGATGACTCAGCTCCATTTCTATCATAGAATCCACCAGTGCAATTACTGTGTCCAAGTAATTACACTCCTGGTGATGGTCTCAGCAGACAAGAGAAGGAGGCGGCAGGGGGTTGAACTTCTTTACTCCTCCACCTCAAAAAATAGCATCTTGAGGCCAATGCATGTTGGTAATATGATCACCAAGGAACCAGAAGCCAAGACCCCAAAAGGCCCTCACCTGACCTCTAGCCCAGCATTGTCCTGCATGCCATGCCAGGCACACTCCCTTGCCTGGGAGAGCATGTTTTTAACTTGTCTACATACCCTTGATCGCAAATTTCCTCTGCTTTAGAAGGTCAGTGTTATGCTCACAGCACCCACGCATGTCTCAAGATGAGATAATTTTTATTTTATTTTCCTATTTACGATAGATCACACTCAATGTATGTGAATATAGATGTGCACGCCCACATTTCAGTGTTTTTAAGTTATGTTGATGGACTTCACTCACTACTAACAAGCAAGAATTTATAAAAGGATTTTGTTCCAATCTCAGCACACGGACTTATTAAATTAATATTTTAAACTGCAATTTTTACTATCTCACTTTTCTGAGTGTGTCATTCTCACTACCAGAATCAGACCCAAGAAATCTGCTTGGCCTCTCACCAAGGTATTAAAGTTGCCTAAAACACATCTACTAGACTTTCTAGACAACAACTCCCCAAATAGAAGCACTTCAATCAGTGGTAGAAAGTTAGTTCTGCAGGCCCCTACCCTGGACCACCCGGGAGAGCACGTGCCAGGCAACAGCAAGTCCTGGTAGGGACAGAGGCCGTGTGCTCAGCCCTGCTCTTTACGACAACGACTGCAGATCCTTGCAGGACAAAACTTAGGAAGTGCAGAAAAGCACTAGAAATACACTGGGTTGGCCAAAAGGTTCGTTCAGGTTTTTCCATAACATCCTGAATGAACAATATTTAAAAGCATCTCCAATTCCCAAACAATAGCAATGACAGAGTAGAGGGTATTTTCTTCTGGTAGTTTCTCGTTGTAACATTCACGTATTTTTAAATGAGGCAGAATATATATGCTTTCAGAACAGTATAATACATCTGTGTCTGTAATACTTGCAGAAAATGTTCACAACAGCTTGTTTTAGCTTTTAAACTGTTTATTGAGGGCCTTCCCTAGTGGCTCTGCAGTAAGAATTGTCTTGTTAATGCAGGAGATGTGGGTTCAGTCCCTGCATCTGGAAGATCCCCTGGAGAGAGGGAAATGGCAACTCACTCCAGTATTCTTGCCTGTGAAATCCCATGGACATAGGATCCTGACACACTGCAGTTCATGGGGTCACAAAAGAGTTGAACATGACTGAGTGACTAAACAACAGCTGTTTATTGAAATTCAAAGAAATAAGTCTATGAAAATCAAACATCTATTATTTGAAATTACTTGTGTTGCTTTTATGCCTAGAACAATGCTTCCATATATCAAAGATCAGGCTAATTTTCACATACTTCTTCTCTAATTAAAAAAAAAAAAAAAAAAAAAGGACTTCCCTGGTGGTTCAGTGTCCCCAGGGCAGGGGGTATGGGTTGGATCCCCGGCTGGGGAACTAAGATCCCATACGCCATGGGGAAACTAAGCCTCTGCCACAACTAGAGCGCCTGCATACTGCAGTGAAGACCCAGGGCAGCCAACAACAAAAGGAGAATATATATATATATAGTTTCTCCTACGAGTATTAAAGCAATGTGTGTTCACTTCAGAAAACTCAGAAATGTATGAAAACACGTTTTAGCAATGATCCCAGTTCTCAGAAACAGACAATATAACCCTTTGGTTGTATATCTCCTCAAGGCCTTTAAAATACACACACACATACACCTTTATTTTTTTGTCAAATATGCTGCTTTTATCTGTGTTTTGACTTCATATTCTGGGCTCGTTTTTCCATGTTATGAATCATTCCTATAAACATTAATTGCTGCCTAAAAGTCTATTGTGTGTATAAGTCCAATAACTGATTTACTAAATCATCTATTACTGGGCATTTGGGGTGCTTCCAATTATTATCTATGTAAATTAATGATGTAGTGAACATCCTCTGTACATAAATGTAATGCTTATCTGATTGTTGAAGATAAGTCAACAGTAGAGTTTTAAGCCAAGTGCCTGATGTTTTTAAAGCTTGTGATACACAAGGACAAAGCTCTCCAGAAACTTGTCTCCCTTCAGTCACTTTCTGAGACACAAAATAGTGACATCTCAGAGTCTGATCTCTGTGATTCCTTGCCAAAACTCCTTTGTATAAACCTTCTCAATATATATGCCAGCAAGAGGGTCAGAGAATGAGGTGCATGCATTTGTCCACTAATAAGGAGGCCTGGCACCTTTTCATGGTTGTTGGTATCTGTGCTCCTTTTGTAAACCACCTGCTCAATAATCACCAGCAAAGCAACTAGATGAGAGTCAATGAAAGCCATGATTATAAAAAGGACACGTAACTAATTTATGGCCAAAGATTCAACAAGTTTAAGTAAATCTATTGTAGAAAATATGAAATTCATGTGTTTTTAATATTAGAATTAAACATTTTTAATAATCTAGTAATAACTGAATTGAAATGGGATGGAATCAGTGTGAACTCAGGGCTACCACAAACACCCATGTGCAACTCCAGAGTCAAGATTTTAGCCTCTAACACTACTTTCCACAAAAGGAAAAAACATCCTTTGCTGTTTCTTTCTGTTTCTATAACTGAGGCAGGAGGTAGCAGAGAGCCTGAAATTGACAAGTGACTCAAGGAAAAAAAATACAAAATCTGAATAGAGATAGACATAGATGATATAGTATATAGAGATAGATATAGATAATATCTATCTCTGAATAAAGATAGATATAGATGATATACTATACTATAGATAAACTATACTATACACTATAGTGTATACTGTATACTATATCATCTCTGTCTATATATATAGATGATATACAGACATTTCAATGGAAGAATCTAGAAGAGAGACATCTACAGCGATGCAAATTTACCCCAAGAAGAAAGAAAAATCTGAAATAAACAATCTAACCTTATACCTAAAGGAAGTAGAAAAAGAACACATATAATTCAAAGCTATTAGAAGGAAAGAAATAATAAAGCCCAGGGTAGACATAAATGAAGTAGAGACTAAAAAGAAAAAAAAAAACAGAAAAGATGAATGATAAATGAAACTAAGAGCTGGTGCTTTGAAAAGGTAAACATAATTGATAAACCTTTAGACAGATTCATCAAGGAAAAAATAAGAGAAGAGCCCAAATATGTAAGATCAGAAATGAAACTAGAGAAGTTACAACTAACACCACAGAAATACAAAAGATCGCAAGAGACTGCTATGGTAAACTAAGTGCCAATAAAATGGAAAACCTAGAGGAAATGGACGAATTTCTAGAAATGTATGATCTCCCAAGCCTGAACCATTAAGAAATAAAAAATATGAACAGATTACCAGTAATGAAATTGAATCAGTAATTTAGAAAAACTCTCAACAAAAAAAAAGGCTGGGCTAGTCAGCTTCACAGGAGAGTTTACCAAACATTTAGGGAAGAGTTAACACCCATCCTTCTCAACTGATTCCAAAAAAACTGCAAAGGGAGGAACACTTCCAAACTCATTCAGTGAGGCCATTATCACCCTGACACCAAAACCAGAAAAACATATCACCAAAAAAAGAAAATCACCAGCCAATATCACTGATGAACACAGATAAAAAATCCTCAACAAAATACTAGCAAATCAAATTCAACAATGTATTAAATGGATCATGCACCATGATCAAGTGGTATGATACACCCCAGGGATGGAAAGATGGATTAATATCCACAACTAACTAATGTGATACACCATATTACTAAATTGAAGAATAAGAATCACATGATCATCTCAATAGATGCAGGAAAAGCTTTTGACAAATCTCAATATCCAATTATGATAAAAGCTCTCTACAAAGTGGATAGAGAGGGAACACCTCAAAATAATAAAAGTCATATATGACAAACACACAACTAACATCATATTCAACAATGAAAAGCTGAAAGCATTTCCTCTAAGATTAGGAACAAGACAAGATTCCCATTCTCACCACTTTTATTCAACATAGCATTGGAAGTCCTAGCCACAGAAATCAAACAAGAAAAAGAAATCAAAGGAACCTGAACTGGAATGCTGAGTGTCGAAGAACTGATGCTTTTGAACTGTGCTTTGGCTTTAGTTTGAACATAGTTTGAACATGCTTTGGCATTGCCCTTCTTTGGGATTGGAATAAAAATTAACCTTTTCCAGTCCTGTGGCCACTGCTGAGTTTTCCAAATTTGCTGGTATATTGAGTGCAGCACTTTCACAGCATCATCTTTTAGGATTTGAAATAGCTCAGTTGGAATTCTATCACCTCCACTAGCTTTGTTCATAGTGATGCTTTCTAAGGCCCATTTGACTTCACATTCCAGGATGTCTGGATCTAGGTGAATCTTCTCACCCTCATGGTTATCTGGGTCATGAAGGTCTTTTTTCTATAGTTCTTCTGTGCATTCTTGCCACCTCTTCTTAATATCTTCTGCTTCTGTTAGGTCCATACCATTTCTGTCCTTTTTTGAACCCATCTTTGCATGAAATGTTCCCTTGGTATCTCTAATTTTCTTGAAGAGATCCCTAGTCTTTCCCATTCCATTGTTTTCCTCTATTTTTTTTTGCACTGATCACTGAGGAAGGCTTTCTTATCTCTCCTTGCTATTCTTTGGAACTCTGAATTCAAGTGGGTATATCTTTCCTTTTCTCCTTTGACTTTTGCTTCTCTTCTTTTCTCACCTATTTGTAAGCCCTCCTCAGACAACCATTTTCCCTTTTTGGGTCTCTTTTTCTTGTGGATGGTCTTGAAGGTCCTGCGCAATGTCACGAACCTCAATCCATAGTTCTTCAGGCACTCTATCAGATCTCATCACTTGAATATATTTGTCATTGTACAGTTGTAAGGGGTTTGATTTAGGTCCTACCTGAATGATCTAGTGATTTTCCCTACTTTCTTCAGTTTGACAATAAGGAGTTCATGATCTGAGGCACAGTCAGTTCCTGGTCTTGTTTCCGCTGACTGTATAGAGCTTCTCCATCTTTGACTGCAAAGAATATAATCAATCTGACAGCAACCAATAACCAGCAATATAATCAATCTGACCAATCTAGACAGCATGTTAAAAAGCAAAGACATTACTTTACTGACAAAGGTCCATATAGTCAAACGATGGTTTTTCCAGTAGTCATGTATGGATGTGAGAGTTGGACCATAAAGAAAGCTGAGCACCAAAGATTTGATGCTTATTTGAACTGTGGTGCTGGAGAAGACTCTTGAGAGTCCTTTGGACAGCAAAGAGGTCAAACCAGTCAATCATAAAGGCAATCAGTCCTGAATATTCATTGGAAGGACTGATGTTGAAGCTGAAGCTTCAATACTTTGGCCACCTGATGCGGAGAACTGACTCATTGAAAAAGACCCTAATGCTGGGAAAGTTTGAAGGCAGGAGGAGAAGGGGATGACAGAGGATAAGATGGTTGGATGGCATCACTGACTCGACAGACATGAGTTTGAGCAAGCTCCAGGAATTGATAATGGACAGGGAGGCCTGGTGTGCTGCAGCGCATGGGGTCACTAAGAGTCACACATGACTGAGCAACTGAACTGAACTGAACCATATGATTCAACAATTCCACTTCCGGGCATTATCTAAAGAAAACAAAACCACTAATTAGAAAAGATATATGCATTCCATGTTCACTACGGTATTATTTACAACAGACAAGATATGGAAGAAGCCTAAGTGTATACCAATAGGTGAATGGATAAAGAAGATGTGGTATAGAAATACAAAGGCAGAGACTTCCGTGGTGGCCCAGTGGCTAAGGCTCAATGCTCCCAATGCAGGGGTCCAGGTTTAATCCCTGGGTGGGGAGCTAGACTCCACATGCCACAATTAAAGATCCTACATGTCCTATTGAAGACTGGAGATCCTATGTGCTGCAACTAAGACCTGGCACAGCCAAATAAATAAAAATAAATATGTATTTGAAAATAATATATATTTTTAAAATAAATAAATGTAATATTATTTGTGACAGCACTGACAGACCTAGAGAGGATTAAGTAAAAAAAAGTCAGACAGAAAAAGACAAATATAGTATGATTTCATTTATATGTGGAATCTCAAAAAAACAAAATGACTAAACAGACAGAAACAAAATCATAGATATAGAGGACAAACGGGTGGTTGCCAGAAGGGAGGAAGGAAAGGGAAGGAGAGAAATAGGTGAGAAAGATAAAGCAGAACAAACTTCCAGTTGCAAAATAAATGAGTCACAGATACAAAATGTACAGTGTGTGAAGTACAGTCAATAATCATATATATCTTTGTATGGTAACATATCATAACTAAACTTACGGTGATCATTTTGAAATATACAGAAATACAGAATCACTATGTTATGTAACAGAAACTAACATAGTACTGGAGGTCAATTATATTTCAAAAACAAACAAAAGCAGAGAAAAAGAAATCAGATTTGTGATTACCAGAAGCAGGGGTTTGGGAGGGAGAAGTGCATGAAGGGAGTCAAAAGATAGGAACTCTGAATTATGAGATAAATAATTACAAGGGGTACAATGTACAACAGGACAAAAACAACACTGATGTATGTTATATGTGAAAGTTGTTATACGATTAAATCTTAAAAGTTCTAATCACAAGGAAAACTTTTTTCATTTTTTTCAATTTTGTATCTATATGACATGATGGATGCTCACTAAACATACTGTAATAATCATTTCATGATTAAGTCAAATCATTATGGTGAATACCTTAACTTGCACAGAGCTGTATGTAAATTTTATCTGAATAAAACTGGAAGAAAAATAACCCAAAAAATGTAATAAAATAAAAAATACAAAAATTGCAAATCACACACAAAGAAGAAAAATAAATTGGACTGGATAAAAACTGAAAAGTTTTGTGCCTCAAAGGAAACTATAAATAAAGAAAGGGAGAATACAAGTTACAAAATGGAAGAAAACTTCTATAAATCTGATAAGCTTCCAGAATACATAAAGAATTACAATTCAGCAATAAAAAAGACAACTCAATTAAAAACGTGCAAAAGATTTGAATATACATTTCCCCAGAGAATCTATATAAATGGCCAATAAGCAAGTGAAAAGATTTGAAACATTATTAGTCATTAGGGTATAAATGTGTGCTCAGTTACTCAGTCATTTCTGACTCTTTGGGACCCCATGGACTGTAACCCACCAGGCTCCTCTGTCCATGGGATGTTTTAAGGCAAGAATACTGGAGTGGGTTGCTGTTTTCCTCCTTCAGAGGATCTTCTGACCCAGGGATTGAACCCGTGTCTTCTGTGTCTCCTGCATTGCAGGCAGATTCTCATACCGCTGTGCCATCAGGGAAGCCATAGACATTAGGCTAATGCAAATCAAAACTCACAATGATAGACCATGTCACACCCACCAGAATGGCTATAATCAAAAAGACTAACAATAACAAGTGTTAGTGAGATATCACCAGATGATACACATGGATGTACCTACACATGGACATCACCAGATGGTCAACACCAAAATCAGATTGATTATAGTCTTTGCAACCAAAGATGGAGAAGCTCGTATAGAGTCAGCAAAAACAAGACCGGGAGCTGACTGTGGCTCAGATCATGAACTCCTTATTGCCAAATTCAGACTTAAATTGAAGAAAGTAGGGAAAACCACTAGACCATTCAGGTATGACCTAAATCAAATCCCTTATGACTATACAGTGGAAGTGAGAAATGGATTTAAGAGATTAGATCTGATAGACAGAGTGCCTGATGAACTATGGATGGAGGTTCGTGACATTGTACAGGAGACAAGGATCAAGACCATTCCCATGGAAAAGAAATGCAAAAAGGGAAAATGGTTGTCCGAGGAGGCCTTACAAATAGCTGTGAAAAGAAGAGAAGTGAAAAGCAAAGGAGAAAGGGAAAGATATTCCCATTTGAATGCAGAGTTCCAAAGAATAGCAAGGAGAGATAAGAAAGCCTTCCTCAGTGATCAATGCAAAGAAACACAGGAAAACAACAGAATGGGAAAGACTAGAGATCTCTTCAAGAGAATTAGAGATACCAAGGGAGCATTTCATGCAAAGATGGGTTTGAAAAAGGACAGAAATGATATGGACCTAACAGAAGCAGAAGATATTAAGAAGAGGTGGCAAAAATACACAGAAAAACTGTACAAAAAAGATCTTCATGACCCAGATAATCACGATGGTGTGATCACTCACCTAGAGCCAGACATCCTGGAATGTGAAGTCAAATGGGCCTTAGAAAGCATCACTATGAACAAAGTTAGTGGAGGTGATGGAATTCCAGTTGAGCTATCTCAAATCCTGAAAGATGATGCTGTGAAAGTGCTGCACTCAATATGCCAGCAAATTTGGAAAACTCAGCAGTGGCCACAGGACTGGAAAAGGTCAGTTTTCATTCCAATCCCAAAGAAAGGCAATACCAAAGAATGCTCAAACTACCACACAATTGCACTCATCTCACATGCTAGTAAAGTAATGCTCAAAATTCTCCAAGCCAGGCTTTGGCAATACATGGACTGTGAACTTCCAGATGTTCAAGCTGGTTTTAGAAAAGGCAGGGGAACCAGAGATCAAATGGCCAACATCCGTTGGATCATCGAAAAAGCAAGAGAGTTCCAGAAAAACATCTATTTCTGCTTTATTGACTATGCCAGAGTCTTTGACTGTGTGGATCACAATAAACTGTGGAAAATTCTGAAAGAGATGGGCATACCAGACCACCTGACCTGCCTCTTGAGAAACCTATGTGCAGGTCAGGAAGCAACAGTTAGAACTGCACATGGAACAACAGACTGGTTCCAAATAGGAAAAGGAATACATGTCAAGGCTGTATATTGTCACCCTGCTTATTTAACTTATATACAGAGTACATCATGAGAAACGCTGGGCTGGAAGCACAAGCTGGAATCAAGATTGCCGGGAGAAATACCAATAACCTCAGATATGCAGATGACACCACCCTTATGGCAGAAAGTGAAGAGGAACTAAAAAGCCTCTTGATGAAAGTGAAAGAGGAGAGTGAAAAAGTTGGCTTAAAAGCTCAACATTCAGAAAACTAAGATCATGGCATCCGGTCCCATCACTTCATGGGAAATAGATGGGGAGACAGCGGAAACAGTGTCAGACTTTATTTCTTTGGACTCCAAAATCACTGCAGATGGTGAATGCAGCCATGAAATTAAAAGACGCTTACTCCTTGGAAGGAAAGTTATGACCAACCTAGACAGCATATTAAAAAACAGAGACATTACTTTGCCAACAAAGGTCTGTCTAGTCAAGGCTATGGTTTTTCCAGTGGTCATGTATGGATGTGAGAGTTGGACTGTGAAGAAAGCTGAGCACCAAAAAATTGATTCTTTTGAACTGTGGTGTTGGAGAAGACTCTTGAGAGTCCCTTGGACTGCAAGGAGATCCCACCAGTTCATCCTAAAGGAGATAAGTCCTGGGTGTTCATTAGAAGGACTGACACTGAAGCTGAAACTCCAATACTTTGGCCACCTCATTGAAGAGTTGACTCGTTGGGAAAGACCCTGATACTGGGAGGAATTGGGGGCAGAAGGAGAAGGGGACGACAGAGGATGAGATGGCTGGATGGCATCACCGACTCGATGGACATGAGTTTGAGTTAACTCCGGGAGTTGTTGATGGACAGGGAGGCCTGGCGTGCTGCAATTCAAGGGGTCGCAAAGAGTCGGACACGACTGAGCAACTGAACTGAACTGAACTGACTGAGTGAGGATATGCAGGAAATAGAACCCTCATATAATATTGGCAGGAAATATTTTTCCTGCCATTTTGGAAAACACTCTGGCAGTCTGTCAAAAAGTTAAATCTATTATTGCCCCGTGACTCAGCAATTTCATTCCTGTACACTTAAGGGAATGAGAAATACACATTCATACAAAAACCTGTACATCAAGTTCATAACAGCATTAATCACAATAGCTAAAAAACAGAAACAATCTAATGATCCATTAATGGATGAAAGGATAAACAAAATGCTATATTCGTAGGATGGAATATAATTCAGCCATAAAAAGGAATAAAGTACTAATACATGCTACAACATAGATGAACCTTGAAAACATTACATTAAGTGAAAAAGTCCATGTACCACATCCTCTATGATTCCATTTATATGAAATGTCCAGAATGGGAAAATCCATAGAAATGGTGGGGAGGGACTGGAGAAGGGGAGAATGGGAGGTGACTGCTAATGGGTATGAGGTATCTTTTGGGGTTGTAGAAGATGTTCTGGAATTAGATGGTGATAGCTGTGATAGACGCACAGCTCTGTAAATACGCCAAAAACCACTCAATGAGGCACTCTAATCAAGCAAATTTTATGGTATGTGAATTGTATCTCAAATTAAAAAATAAACACAGTAGACATCTATGTACTTACAATGAAGAATAAAGAGTTGTCAACATTTTGCTTTATTTGCTTCAGAACTCTATTTAAAATGCTTTCAGATGCCACTGAAGCCCTACACCCTACTGATTATCTCTCCTTCTCTATAGGAAAGTAATGACACAATCTAAACACATCATTCACATTCAGGTGTTTATACCTCTACTGGCTGTGTAAATATGCAAAAGCAAAAAAACCATACAGCACCAGTACTTTTATAACTTGGTTTTTCACAGTCAGCATTGTTACTGAGATTTATGCATCTTGATATGCAGAGATATAATTCATTTAACGAAGAATAATTTTTGACAGTATGAAGAAAACAAATGTTTGGATCCACTTATTGAGGCCAATTGGGTAGTTTCCAGTGTCTTGTTACTGCAAACACTGTAGGACCACGTCCTCAGGTACTCGTGGGACTTTCTAAAACAAATGCTGAAAATGGCATTGGTGGGTCCTACTAGGTGCACATTGTTAGCTTCACTAATGTAACCAAATCAGTCTCCAAAGTGGTTATACCAACCTGTACTCTTAACAGCAAGGTGGAAGAGTTCCCGTGTACCCACAACATCACTGATACTTATTAACTGGCATCACGCTTATAAATCTGATGAGTAGAAGTGGTCTCTCACTGTTTTCATTCACATTTCATGGATTAATAGAAAAATCACACAGTTTTCATAGATTTATAACTTTTATGACTTCCTCATTTGGGATTTTTTTATAGCCTTTATCCACTGTAAGCTTATTCTTTCTAGATCTTTGATGTCAATCCTTTTCAAGTTATATGACTTTCAAATGTATCTGCCTGTCTGTAGTCTGTCTTTTAATTCTATAAATATCTTCTGCCACACAGATGACTTTTCTACTTCATATAGACAAATAAACCAGTCTTTTTCCCTACAGTTGGTGCTTGGTTTAAGAAATTCATCTTCAACCAGATGTCAAAGACAATCTTCTGTCTTCTGTAAATTTCAGTTTTGCTTTTCACACTCAGGATTTGATTCCATCTAGAATTCAGTCTCATATATGAAGCATTTTGTATGGATCTAATTCTATTCTTTACCATAGGAGTGGAAGATTATCCCAGCAGTATTGACTAAAAGATCCCTCCTCTGCCCATGGACTTGTAATATAACCTTGTAAAGTATGAATTCCTTTGGGCGTAGGCTGTGGGGGAGTAAGGGTTGTGGGGGAGTAAGGCTGTGGTTGGGTGCGGGCATATTTGAGTGTGTGAGTATGTGGGTATGTGTAGGTAGGTGGGTCGATGTGGGGGCATGTGAGTGTGCATGGGGGCTATACGGCTGTGTGTGATGTGAGGGTGTGTGAATATGTTCCCTACTCTGTTGCACTGGCATATTTGTCTGTCCCTGGTCTAATAATGCAGATATCAAATATTACACTTTTATAATAAGCTTTAACATTTGATGGGTAAGTCCCTCTTATTTTTCTTCAAAAATAATTAGTATTTTGATCCCTGACTCTTCTACCTAGATTTTAGAATCAGCACTTCCAAACCCATGAGAAGACCTGTCAGGATTTGATTTTGCAGTTAACTGACAAATGTCATTTTACAATACTGGTTATTCACACTATTAACAAGACCCTGATGCTGGGAAAGGTTGAAGGCAGGAGGAGAAGGGGACAACAGAGGATGAGATAGTTGGATGGCATCACTGACTCAAAGGGCATGAGTCTGAGCAAGCTCCGGGAGTTAGTGAAGGACAGGGAAGCCTGGCGTGCTGTAGTCCATGGGATCGCAAAGAGTCAGACACAACTGAGCGACTGAACAACACCAACAAGATACAGTTAATATTGTTTATTTATGACTACTATTTTCATTTTTTGATCAATCCTATCAAATATTTGAAAGTTTGATTTTTTTGACAAAGGCCCAGCTTTTCATTACACATACTTTTCTTTGTCTTACAAATTTCTGTTCTTACTGCTATAATTTCCTTCCTTCTACTTTCTTTTGCTCTCCTACCTTAAGGCGAACACTTACTTGATCGATTCTGAGTCTTTATTCTTTCAAGCACTTAACTCTCAAGACATACACTTCCCTCTAAGTACTGCTGGTCCCGCATGCCTTAGTTTACATTGCTGGAGTCAGCCAATCTAAATACTCCCATTGTCACTTCCACTTTAACTTGAAAGGTTTTTAATGTTTCTTAATGGCTACCCACTCCAGTATTCTAGCCTGGAGAATCCATGGACGCGGGAGCCTGGCAAGACCTGGGACTAGAAACCCTGCAGTCCATGGGTCACAAAGAGTCAGACACAACTAAGCAACTAACACAAATGCCAAATACAGAAACTATTTCTTTACACTTTTATAACTGAACTCTGACTTAGTTTCATTTGGTCAAAGAACATACCCGTGAAAGAATGTGAGATTTACATTGTGACCAAATACAAAGTCAGATTTTGAAACTGTTTCACATGCATTTAGAACTTATGTATTCCCTAATGGTTGCATTTTTTTTATATGACCAAGAGATAGAGTTGTTCAAATCTTGAACACTTTACTCATGTGTTTATTGGATCTTTCAATTCCTGAGAAAGCAACATTAACGCAGTCCATATGATGGCAGCTTTATCAACTTCACCTTATAAATCAGCCAATTTTCCTATACAATCTGTTTTAGTTATTACAAATATATAAATTCAGAATCAATCTGTCTTTATCATAACTATTTTCTTTCATCATCATAAATTACATCTTATATTAAAATGCCTTCTATCTTTACATGTGTTCATCTGACACTAACAGATGACTCTAGTTTTAAGTGCCTAGTACATTTTCTTTATATAAATTATCAAACTCTCTCCTGGATGATTTTATTAAAAGCATTTGAATGGATTTGGTATTGTGTCATTCAAATCCAGTCTTAAGAGCCACATTCCTCATCAGCTCGCTGGGCACCCTGAAACACAGGATTTGCCAGAGGACTGGAGGCAGGTTTGAGATAAGAAGTGATGTCAGGAAGGCTCCAAGGCCTCGGCTCCATCAGGTCAGACATGAGGGCTGCAATGGAAGCTCAAGAGTTCAGCTCTGGACCTGTGAAGTCTGAGATGCTCATGAGCCTTGCGAGTGGAGACGTCAAAGAGGCAGACAAACAGTCCAAGGTGATGGGGCAACCCCGGTGGGAGCTGTCAAACAGAAAGTGGGTAAGACCCCGAAGGAATGAGGGAAGTTGGGGCACCAGTAGCCACACTGGAGAGACACAGGAGTGAGGGCAAAATGTTCTCCACTTGCTGTGGAGGCCACCAGCCCTCCAGGGGAAAGACAAAGCAAGAACAGGAAATATGAAACGTCCATATCCTCCCAACCACAAACTGAGACACGCTACAAACACAGTGAGAGTTTAACACATGACTCTGGGCAAGCCTCACTGGCAACTGTCCTGGCAACAGCCCCCGTCCCCAAGCCAACCAGGAGCACTCAACAGACAAAGGCAGAAAAGAGAAACCTGGGCGGAGCTGGGACAGCGGGCTTGGGAGGAGTGACCCTTGGGAAGAGTGACCAAAGCAGATAAGGAATCAGCTGGTGAGGAAAGGCATCCATATGTGACCACAGGGCACGTAGGAGAGCCGGAGCTGAACCAGTTTGAGGGCTTCTGCTGCCCCTGGCCAGGTCCGTGTGGATCAGAAGTCACACGGCCCTCCATCTTTAGAGTCATCCTCACTACCACTGTCGTCTCTGAGCCCACCAGCTAGATGATGCGTACCCTCAGCCCGCAGGTCCCTCATGAGAGGGCAGGATGGCAGCAGCGGAGAGTGGTCCTGCTACGCTGGGCTCCAGGGAGGCAGCTCAGGGGCCGGGCAGGGGGCACAGCCTGGAGGAGCCCACTGTGCAGGGGAAAGACCATGCGGCGCCCCCATGAGAGGAGCGGATGTGGGGGCACAGCAGCCGTGATACAAGGCAGGCACGTCTCACTGCCCTGCTGAGGTAACAAGCAGTGAGCCATGGTGTTCAGGACAGGCTGCTTCCTTCTGGGCAGGCCAGGAGAGCTGCGTGGATGGACGAGAGCACTCTGCCAGGCCCGGGGGCAACACTGACACACAGAGTTCAGAGGGCAGTCCCAACAGATGGAAAGCAAGAACAGGGTCAGGGCTCTGCCCAGTTCGGCTGGAACACTGACAAAGTGAAGGGGTGAAGTGGGGGTTCCGCTGGAAGCACAGCTGCAGCCAAAGTCAGAGGCCCCAGAGTGTGTGGATCAGGAGCTCACGAGCCTGGGTTTTTCCTGAAAGATTCAGGATGCCAAGGACAGCTTCTGATCAGAAATCAGGAGTTTCAATTTCCAGACATCTGGAATTATGTTACCATTGGAGTGATTTCCTAAAGTCCAGTGATACATTTGTCCCCAGACTCCATCCAGACGCCTGGAATTATATTACCATCAGAGTAACTATAATACATTTGTCCCCAAACCCCACACAGTGCCAGAAGATGACCTGTGTATTTCACTGCAAAGGCACCAATATTTCAATGTAAATGATACAGAAGCAACTCTCCCTAAAATGGATCTTCATAATCAGTATATGAATGTAGATTCTGAAAGTAGCTCAAGCTAGAAAGATGCTGACCACAAACCAACATTCACACTGTCAATAGAAGACATGGAAACAGCTTGCTTGGAAAAGAAAGAGTTCACAGTTGTCCTGCTTATCCACAGTGCTTATGTTCCAAGACCCCCAGGGGATGCCTGAAATCATGAGAGGAGTGAGCCCTTTGTATACTAGGCTTTTTCCTAAACACACAAACCTATGATCAAATTTAAGTAATAGTTAAGGCACAATAAGAGATTAATAATATCTAATAGCTTCTCCAGTAATTTTTATATTTTTTCAGCCCAAACCTAGTCCTGACTCTGTACCCAACCCTATGTGCAGTAAGTGGCTAGGGCCACTCATTTCGGCGTCTCCCTTGCCGAAGACTTTTTACAAACCATGCTTTCTGTCCCAACACATTGCCAACAATTCGAACACACCTTCTATTTTTGTCTTTCCCCCAACTTGGTGCTTTTTCCATGTTAACCTAAGCACTTATCACATACCATGGCCGTAACTTTTGCAGTTGGAGGTGTGACAGTGAAACTAGCACACATTTCTTTTTCCTTCTCCACAATTGCACGCAGAGAAGATTCCTTCTTACCGTAGACCCTAGCAACCTTAGCATACAAATTTTTCTTTCCTTATTAAGATCTGAATTTTCACCTTTTCACTTAAAGGAAACACTTGACAGCTTCTCATTGGCATATCTGAATTGCCAGCATCGCTACGCTACAGTCTGGGGCCAGTATTAAGTCAAATAAGGGTAACTTGACCACAAGCTCTGCAATACTGCGACAGCCACCTGATCACAGAGAGGACTGCTAAGTGACTGAAGGGCGGGACACACTGGCAAAGGGGTGATCCACGGCCCGGGCAGGAGAGAGCAGGACAGTGCAAGACTCCATCATGCTCCTCAGATTCATGAAAAGATGAACTGTTTATTTTTGGACCTTAGGTAAACGAAACCGTGAAAAGCAAAACTGCAGACAGTGGAGGCTACTGTATTTGCAAGCGGCAGAAGAGAGTCAGTCTTCAGGACTGACTCAGCAAATGAAAAACAGAGCAAAACCACAAATTTGGGGAATTTAGGAAATTGCAAATTAAAAGAATGAGATACAACTATATACCTTTTAGGGTTATTAAAGTCTAAAAAATCCTGACATTACCAAACACTGGCAAGGAAGCAGAAAAGCAGGAGGTCACTCTCATTCATTCATAGAGGGACTAAAACACAGTCTTACAATGTGATCTAGCAACTGTGCTCCCTGGTACTTGCCCAAATGAACTGAAAACTTCATGTCCAAAAAAACCTGCACACAAAGGTTTATAGAAGCTTTATTCATAACCAGCAAAAGCTAGAAGCAACAGAAACATCTTTCAATAGGTAAACAGACAAATAAGTCACAGTATGTTAGTATAATGGAGTATTATTCAACAATAAAAAAGAAATGACCCGTCAAACCACATATATAAACAAAATAAATGAAGCTTTAAATACATACTGCTAAGTGAAAGAGATTTGTCTGAATAAGCTACATACTGTATGATTCTAACTATATAACATTCTGGAAAAGACACAGTTGCAGAGACGATAAACAGATCAGTGATTATCTAGGGCTCGGGGAAGGGGCTGAACAAGGGAAGCACGGGAGATTTTTTAGAGCAGTGAAACTATCATGTGTTATGTTGCAATGGTGACTACAAAACAGTAAGCATTTGTCAAAAGCTACAGAACTTTACAGCACAAAAAATAAACCTTAATGTATGCAATTTTAAAAGCATTTAGGATGTCAGGAGACTCCTGAGATGGAACGTGGAATGTGACAAAAGACTTCAACTGCACTTCAAATGTCTGCATCAGCCTCTCTGGAGAGGGTGGGGAATAAGGAGTTGGGGTGAGGAACTCTGGAAATGAGTGGAGTCCATAAGAGTAAAGGCAAAGGAACTGTGCTTAACGCTGTGCTCTAGTTGATAAGGTTGTTTCCCAGGAGATGTAAGCTGATGAGCGATGCTGGTCTTGCTGAGCATGTGTGCTGGAATTAAGTCATTAAATAAAAGTGGACCCGGTGGTAGGAGCCAGGTGTTCCATTGTTTGAGGGGAGGTTATACACAGGAGGGGGAGAGGCTGGGTGAACTGGCGCTGCAAATGTCAGCATGAACTCATGTTCAGCTTTATACCAATACAGATGGTTACACACAGAAATATTGACAGCTATGTCTGGATACACAGGTTAGTATGTACATACATCTCCCCTGCGCTGTCAGCCAAGAGTGCCTAGAAGTAACCACACCTCAGTAACAACATCCACACCAGCCTTCAGACACTGGTTTCTTATACCATTTTCTGATCAAAGGAAACAGGCTCCTGGTTTTTAGGACAGAGGCAGGCTACACAGAAAATGGGCCTGGAGTATCTTACAGCACAAGAAAGGAAAGATATGCTTAAAAAACAAAACAGAGCAAACACACACACACAATGACGGGGGCACATCAAAGGGACACAGGAGCCAATGAATGAATTCCCATCCATCAAAACCAGAGCAATCTGAGCAACTGAATAAAGAAAGCAGTGCAGGGCTCTACACCAAAGGATAAACAAATACCCACGGATTCAAACTGACACAAGTCAGTGTCAGTGAATAAGTGAGAATAAGAGGAGAAGAGGGAATCTACTCTGCGGGAAAATCCATGAGTTCTCAGTTGCTCCATCCTGGGGAGGGGAGGGAGCAGCCCCTCCTCAGGTACAGGGTGGGCATAGCAACCTCCTTCCAGAGAACGGTGGAGGGGGGAGAGCTATGCAGTGGAGAGACCAAACAGACACACAGGAGCCAGGTGACCACAGTCAGTGTCCACCATGCAGGTCACGTGAGGACACCCACCCTGGAAGGACATGATGAGAAGGGCCCTTTGCCTCTGTGGACTTTCTCCCAAAAACCTACACCCTCAATCTGATCATGAGACAACATCAAATGTCAGTAGAGGAACAGTCTACAAAACATTTGACCAGTCCTACCCAAGACTCCATCAAGAACAAGGAAAGCCTAAGGAAGTATCATAGCCGAGACGAGCCTAAAGAAACATGACAAATGTATTCTGGGACGGAAAAAGGACGCTAGGGAAAAACTAAGAAAACTGAAAGGATAGACTTTCGTGAATAATAATGTACCAACATCGGTCCATTAATTATGACAAATGGACCTGACTAATATAAACCATTAAACTGGCTATGAGAATTCTCTGTACTATCTTTATAATAAATCTGTAACTCTAAAATTGTTTTAAAGAAAAGTTTGGGTTTTTTTTTTTAATATAAAAACAGTAATTAAAGGAAGAAAAAGACCAAGGTCACCAAGTTTTCAGTAGTCTGGTCATAGTATTTCAGTAGTCATGTTCAACAGCAACTTCCTCAAGTTCAGAGAGCGTGTCATGGACCTGAAGACACGGACACTGCAAAGCCAGAAGGTCCACGTTTTTAGGAATTGCTTCAGATTTCACCATCTGCACGCCTTGTAACCAGCAGTGTATCTGAGATGCGAAGTGTCTCTCCTCCCACTAAGGTAGGTGATCTGCTTAGTTGTAATGGAAGCAGACCAAAGTGCCTGCTTTGTAAGATTATTTCAAAATCTTACACTAAATATCAGCCTGGTACGCTGATTATTCTAGAAGGCAGGCCATCAATAAGGCTGAATGGTTTGTCCAACAGCTCCACAGCCAGCAAGCGAGAGAACCAGTCTTTGAACTCCCTGCTGCCAGGAACTACAGCCAGGCCAGACTCTGTTCGAGGGCCCAGGAACATGGCAAGGTGGCTGCCACCCAGAGCCTGGCCTGGCCATGGACAGAGCTCCTGTCAGGTCGACATTTTCAAGAAAAGTGTGGATGCTCCTGGGGGAACAAAGGACTCTTCCTACATGGAGAAAGATCAGGAGTCATCTTAAATCTGTGCCCTTGAAACAGAGCCAGAGCCTAAAAGCTTTTACGGAACCACATGCATCACAGTCATCAATATGCCATTAGATCCTGGACATTAATTCTCTAAAAGTATTTCTGAACCTCTGAAAGGATTAACCCTTTACGGAAGTAAATCCACCCCTCCCGTACGCTCCAGCTGCTGGCTCTGCTGCCTCAGTAACACTTCAGTGAGACATTGATCTCCTTCTGTCTCACTAAGGTTACCTGGATACAGCTGTTTCGCAGAGCTTTCACTCTACTTCCCGTATGTCAGGAGGACTCCCTTCAGCTGCCAAAAGTTCTGTGGTTCCTCAATGTCATGCAGCAAAGACCGTGGTTCCCTCCTGGCTGCTGGACCCACGTGCAGTGGTGCGAGGGCTCAGGGAGTCACAGACCACAGGGGCACACGGGAGTCCTGAAGTCTCCCAAGAGAACCATTCGGGGTGTTCAGACGTCACCTAACCCTCTGCCCCAGTGCGGGGCTCCTGGTGCCCAGTCTCCCACTGCCACCTCCCTTCCCAAGGTGGCCAGATGCCCCCCAACCCGAGATCGCCCACAAGGTAAGCTGGCCATCGCTGTGAGTCTAACCACTGACGCTCCTCTCACACTGAACCTCTCTCAGGCTATTTCCGAACCCAAGGCTTTCCAGTCCTCCACCTTCCTATCCCTCAGGAGGAGGGGCCGGGTTGGGCCGGGTCCTCTGGGGCAGCTTTTTCTGAGTCATGCCAACCAGCCCCAGTCCCCTGGTGGTCACCCATGGTGCAGCAGGACCAGGCTCTGTGCTGAGAGGCCTGGGCTGCATCCTGACACATTTCTTAGTAGAACAACCTTCTAAACCTTCTTGACTCTTCTAAACCACAGTGTCCTCCTCCCCCGGGCAGCCAGTTCCTGGGCAACACAGGGGAGCACACAGCACCCACACAGCACCACTCAGCTGCCTGGCCCCTGACCTGCATACCCCGCCCCACCCGCTCCAGGAGCCTGATGGCGGACAGACAGCACACAGTGAAGCCAGAGGCAATCTCCTTCATTGAGGGGCGTCGCTCTGATACCACAACCTGTACTTTCCCTCAGACACCAAGCTGGTGACAGATACCTGGAGACAGAGCACGTGCGCTGACCAGAGTCTCTCCAAGAGGGGCCAGGGGAGCTCATTGGGAATGAAGAGTCCCAGGCCTGCCTCGAATCTACCGGATCATAATCGGCATTTGAAGACTCCCCCAGTGATTCACGTGCAGGGTAAAGTCTGAGAAGCACTGGCCTCGATCCCTAGGGACAAACAGGATTTCAAGTCCAAAGTCAGGGAGTCAGGGAGTATTTCAGAATACAACGCATTCTTTCTTTCCCACACCTGCTATTAATAACATGTGTGTACATTCAGTCTACAAGGAGAGTAAATGGAGATGCCTCAAGGCCCTGGAAATAAAAGTAGTAAAAAGGGGAAAAAAAGGTGTGCTGACAATGATGAGTCTCATAACCATGAGAATTTGTCGTCTTTTTTAACCAACCTCCCTCTAAGCACTTTCTCCTCTATTTGATCCAAGTTTGCAAAGCTAAGTATTGATTTTTCAAAATAAACAAGTACCCTATTCCTAGAATTAAGTCACCCTGGGAACTGGAACAGTCTCAAACTGGAGAATAAAAGGCACAGGAATCCACTGGCTTTTCTGAGCTCATCCCTACATGTTCATGTGGGCCAGCACTGCCTCTGCCAACAGGCCAGAGCTTCTTACTCTAAGCTGCTAAAAGGCCCTCCTGTGCCTTTGGGATTTGTGCTAACTGAACAGCATTTGCTGATTAAGCTAAAACCTCTCCTTATTCAAGAGTATTTTCTGCATATGGGGAGAGGGATGGGGTGGGGTGAGAGGAAGATGGGGGCGGGGTAGAAGCCAGCACCAGCGGGACTAATAAACTCAGCACACACCATCATGTTAGGCCCTGACTACCAAACAACAGCCACAGGAAAGCGCCAAGACTCCCTCCCAGGACTAAGTGCCAAGGGCAACGTCCCTGCTCGGCCCTGGGACCAGCACAGCTGAGCACCCACTCGGCACTGGCTGATGGTGGGGAAGGATGTTAGAACACAGAACACACGAGAGTGTTCACACTCAGGAACCTTGCCACGCAGACGGCTGCAAAGCGCTGAAGAGAAGAGCCAGCAGAGACATTCCTGCTGGGCCAGAGCCCCTGTCCACAGCCGCCTGAAGACCCTTTGGCAGATTCTGCAACCAACTCAGCAAACCAGAACAAGTGGCACCGCTTCCCAGACCGGCCTCTGGAGACGACGAGAGCAGCAGCCAGGCTCCTGGAGCAGGACCGAAGGAAAACAGCCTTCGCGAATCTCCAGAATCAATTGTCCTAATGCATTCAGCAGACAGGAGTGCTCGGCCGCACACCCGCACTATATCACATCCCTCTGTAGGTCATTTGGCTCACAAAATTGATTTAGGAGAGATTATTCAATTCCATTTTACATTTTCATGTTTTGGAACTCTGCCAGCAGCAACTTCTGTTCTTCCAGAGGTCAGGAAGCTATGGACAAGGCAATCTCCTGCTGCTGTAAATGGAACTCCATATTCCCTTTATGAATTTCCTGTCAATCTTCAAATTACTTCAAATACGATTGCCCTTCATTCAGACAGTGTTTTACGTCTCCATGTCTACCTTCCTCCCATATCCGATTACCTCCCGGCAGCAGCCAGCTCCCCCTGGAGCCCCTCTGGGCGCCCATGTGGGTGGGAGCCCATGAGGACAGGCAGGGGGCCCCTTCAGCCGCAGGTTCGCAGCAAGCCCACTGAACTGCCAAGAGAAGCCGGAAAGTCTTGTACTTACAAAATCCCTGCTCCTGGCCCCGTTCCCCCACCCCCTCCACCATATATGCCTTATTCTTTTTGGAAGGAAAATATGGGCACAACCCTGGCTATCTCCTCCTCTCACCTCACCAGCTTTGCCTGCCCTTCCTCTAGCCCCAGCCACTCCACACCACAGGGTCCTGCTGCCAGTACCCCTTGAGTGCCCCCGAACTCTGACACTGGCTACCCACCTACTCCTGCTCCCTGGGCTCTCCCTGCACCTGACCTGCTGCTTTCAGCAGGTCTCCTTGACCTTTCGACACTAGAGGGCCCAGCCTCAGTCCAAGGCTCTGGACCCTCTTTGTTTCCCTTTCAGAAGCCCCATCCATCCACTTGAATGTGCACCAGTCCCACACCTCTATCTCCAAGGCCTAGTCCTTTCTCCCAAACCCCTGTTCATCTGCAGCAAGAAGCCTGTTCCCACCTCCAGTATGACTCAACCACACAGGGACCTGGACCACCCACCACTCCCCACCACGGGTCCTGAGGGCTTCCCCACAATGACCATCAAATGCCTGCTTCCCAGACTAGCAGGCCGAAATTCACTCCTTTCCACATCTCCTGTCTGACTGTGTGCTACCGTGAGTGCTACCATCCAACAGGACCCAGAATCAAAACGTCACTTCCACACAATCCTGGTGCGAACCTCCATCGCCCTTCCCCTGGGTTAAAGGGATGGGCTCCCCATCCTGTCCTCACCCCCCAAAGGGCAGGCAGAGTCAGCCCATTACAGCCTACATCCATTCATGCCACTGCTCTGCTCAAAACCCAGCAATGGCGCCCCCTTTCCCGAAGTCTGTCGTCGTTCAGTCCCTAAATCATGTCTGACTCTTTTGTGACCCCATAGACAGGCTCCTCTGTCCATGGGATTTCCCAGGCAAGAATGCAGAGGGTTGCCATTTCCTCCTCTAGGGAATCTTCCCCCTACCTTGCCTGAACCTGCACCTCCTGCCTGGCAGGTGGATTCTTTACCAGCAGCCGCCAGGGAAGCCCGATTTGCCAAAGAGTAAAAGCCAAATCCTCCAATTGCGCCAAGGCCCCTAACAAGCTCTGCTCGCCATGATCCGCCCATTATGGCCTCGGCCCCGCCCACCATGGCGTCGGCCCAGCCCACAGGCTCTCAGTCACCACCACCAGCACACCTACCTCTCCTGTCCTCTGGCCTCTGGAAGTGCTCTTCCCTCCAGCCACCTGTCTAACTCCCTCACCTGCCCCCAGCCTGTCTTCGGGTGTCACCTGCTCCACCAGGGCAGCCCTGCATGCCAACCTGCCCCACCCCATCCCGGCACTGCCCTCCAGAACAACAGTCAGTGGTTCCCTTGTTACAACCTCTCTACCGGACTTCTATCTCTCCTGACAATGAGGCTTGGGTGGGTAGGGGTGGGGGGGCTCCATCCAGTCCATTCACAGGGAGTGCCCAAGCGCCTATAGGGCCTGGCACTCGGTAAACACTCCATAAATGTGTTGGTTAGGGGCTTACCTGGTGGCTCAGTGGTAAAGAATCTGCTTGCTAATGCAGATTACAAGAGTTGGATCCCTGATCTGGGAAGATCCCACATGCCACAGAGCAGCCATATAGGAGTATACCACATACCACAACTATTGAGCCTGTGCTCTAGAGCCTGGGAACCACAACTACCTGCACACCCTAGAGCCCATGATCCACAAGAGAAGCCACCGCATACTGCTGTGGTTTTCTACATTATTTTCTATACTGGGTTCCCTACACCGTTCCACTTACCTCTGCGTTTATCCTTCCAACAATAACACATAATTTTGAATATTATGGCTATAAAATAAGTCTTGAAATGGGGCAGAATGGTTCCTCTCACTTTACTGTTTCTTTTCAAAATTGGTTTAGCTATCTTGGTTCCTTTGTTTTCCATATTTACTTTGGAATCAACATGTCGATATCTACAAAAATTTTGGCTGTAATTTTAGTAGAAACTGCATTAAGCCTGTATGATAATTTGAGAAGAATTGATATCATAACTGTGTTGGAGTTTCCAATCCATGAACATGGTATGTCTCTCCATTTATTTAGATACACTTTGATTTCTTTCACCAGGATTTTGCATTTTTCAGCATGAAGTCCTATAACTGTCTTGTTAGATTTATACCTACATTTTTTTTCAGGAAGTATAATGAATTTTTAATTTTAGTGTCCGCATGTTCATTAACCATATAAAATCGATTTTTGTGTGATTATTTTGTATTGTGCAACCTTGCTGAACTCGCTTAATAGTTCTAGATTTCGGGGAGTTGTTTTGCTTTTGTAGATTCTTTGGGATTTTCTACATAGATAAACATGTCATCTGCAGATGCGAACAACTTTATTTCATGTTTTCTGATCTGTAAGCCTTTTATTTTATTTTCTTGTCTTACTGTATAAGCTATAACTTCCAGGACCATGTGGAACACAAATATACATCTTTGCTTATTCCTAATCTTTGGGAAAAATCATTCAGTCAGTCATTATTAAGTATAATATTAGCTGTATGTTTGTGTAGATACTGTTTATCTAGTTAAATAAGTTTTACTATATTCTTCATTTTCTGAGAGCTTTTAATTAGATGTTGGATTTTGCAGCATGCTTCATTACATCAAGTGATACAATCATTTGATTTTTCTTATTTATTCTGCTAATATGGTATATCATATTAATTGATTTTCAAATATTGAACCAGGCTTGCATCCCTGGTACAAACTCCACTTGGTCATAGTGTACAATTCTATGTGTGTATTGCTGAATTCTGTATGCTAATATTTTGCCAAGGGTTTTTGCATCTATATTCACGAATGATGTTAGTCTGTATTTTTTAATGTCTTTTTTTCTGCCTTTAATACCAGAATAATTCTAGCTTTATAAAATGAATTGGCAACTGTTCACTCCTTTTATATCTTTTGGAAAACACAGTAACCAAAATTTAAAAACTCAATGGATGGGCCCAGTAGCAAAAAAGGAGGAGTCAGAAAAAAGAATCAGTGAAATGGAAGACAAAATTTTAAAAATTACCCACTCTGAAGAACAAAGAGAATACACTGAAAGTAAATAAATAGAAGCTAAGAGACCTGTGGCACCATGACAAAAGAACTAACAATCATGCCATCATAGTCACAAAAGAAGTAGAGAAAAATAGCAGAGCTAAAAAAAGTACTTGAAGAAATAATGGCTAAAGATTTCTGTGCTGTTTGTCTGGAGAACAGCAGTTATTATCTAACAGCTTTCTGTCTTGCTAAGCTGTCTCTTTCTTGGTCCTTTGGCTACAGAGAGCAGGCTTCTTTCTGTTGCAGTAGTATTTATGGGTTGCCAGCATCTCAGATTGAAGTCTGTGATGTATATGGCAAAAAGAACACTCAAGAAATTCACTGTCATGTCATTCCTTGGGTCCTGGGGTCCCTGGCTGGCCTACCTTCTTCTCAGCATCATCCACAGTCCATGTTTGTTTAATATATAACGTCTAGGTTCTTTAGTTGTACTTAGAAGAAGGAATAGGAAAAAGTACATCAACTCCTTCTTCCCAGAGGAAGAGATTAACCAACTATTTTTAGAAAGATCATTCAGACTATTATGGGAATAATCACCTGTAACTGGGAAAAAACTGAAGCCAGAAGACCTCTTTAAAAAGTTAAAGAGATTATCTAGGTGAGAGAAAAGTGTGGCTTGGGGCCACAGTTATAGTAGTAATGAAGATGGTAAGAAGCAGTTAGATCCTGAATGTATTGTGAAGAAAATACAGACAAAAATTGCAGGTATATCAAACATGGGAGTGATAGAAGTAAAGATGAGTCCCAGGGTTTTAGCCTGACCAGTGAAAGAATGAGGTTGGCAACAACCAATCTAAAGAAAGCTGAGGAAAAAGCAGGCTAAGGGGAAAGAATGATGATTGAGTTGTTTTTCAAACATGACATAAGAGATACCCATCATAAAGCCAAACGGCAGTGTTATATAGGCTTATGCCCATGAGCCTGGAGTTTAGGGGCTAGGGTTCAGGCTACAAAGATGTAGTTAAGATTCATCAGGGCACAGTTGTATTTAGAGCCATGAAATCAGGTGAGATCACTGAGGGAAGGAGGTTAAAAGAAAAGAGTACCAAGGATGTAGCCCTGGATTCTCCACTGAAGACTGAGATACGCTTTACCGTCTGAGCCACCAGGGAAGTGAGATACGAAAAGGAACCAGCCAAAAGACTGAGAAGAAGCAATCAGAGATTTAAGAGAAAAGTTAGGAGAAAGGAGTGTCCCAGAAGTCAAACAAATAAAATGTTCTAAGGAAGAGGGAACAATGACCTGGATTCAGATGCTACCGATGGGTCAATGAAGACTGATAATTGACAACTGGATTGAGCAAAGTCAAAGAGGTCTTTAGTGAATTCTGACAAAGATGTTTTTGTGGAGAAACAGGAGAAATCCAGATGCAGTGGGTTCAAGAAAGAACAGGAAGAAATCAGAGGCAATAAATAAAGTCTGAGACAAATGAGTCACTAGCTTCATCCATGATTGCAGATACTGATGCCTTTTCTTCCTTAAATTGATCTTTACCGAGTATCTACTTTGGGTTAGATACAGCAAAGTAAGGAAATATAAGGAGAACAGGACTTGAAGGGAGAGTTGCTGTTTAGTCACTAAGTCATGTCCAACTCTAGGCGACCCCATGGACTGTAGCCTACCACACTCCTCTGTCCATGAGATTTCTCAGGCGAGAATACTAGAGTGTGTTGCCCTTTCCTTCTTCAGGGGATCCTCCTGACCCAGGGATCGAACCTGTATCTCTTGCATCTCCTACGTCGGATTCTTTACCATTGCACAACCAGGGAAGCTCTTGCAGGGAGAGACATAAACATAATAAGCATGTCAGATCCTTTAGGGAGAGACATAAACATAATAAGCATGTCAGATCCTAAAAGGAGGTTTGTTGTTCAGTTGCTCAGTCATATCTGACTCTTTGCAACCCCATGGATTGCAGCAAGCCAAGCTTCTCTGCCCTTCACTATCTCCTGGAGTATGGCCAAACTTATGTCCATTGAGTTGATGATGCCATCCAATCATCTCATCCTCTGTCGTCCCATTCCTCTTCTGCCTTCAATCTTTCCATCAGGGTCTTTTCCAATGAGTCAGTTCTTTGCATTAGGTGGCCAATTAGCGCTAGCTAAACTTAAAAATGATTAAAATAGTAAATTTTATGCTATGTGTATTTTACCACAAAATAATAATAATAACGACACAAAGAGAGGAGACTTTTGCTCTGCACATGATGAAGTAACCATGGGAGGACTTATCCTCTTGCGTGAATCAGAAAACTGAAAAAACATATATTTGAAACAACTGATTTTGGGTATTAAACAAAGCTACACAAAACTGTAATAAATATAAGCCCTAGAATTGCCTTTTTTAGTGAAAGCACTTGCATGACAAGGAGGAGAACCCAAGAAGAAAACCACAGCCTGCTAAGTTGGTGAAACATATGAGAGCTCAGTTAAAGATTGAGCTCAGTTAACACATGAGGCAGTTAGAGATTTTGAAGAGGAGATATGAGGGGAGGCTATGAAGAGAACAGAGCCACATTAAAAGAGCTCCAATAATCTGCAAAAGGGGGAAGTCCCCTTCATCTGTTGCCAAATTTTAAGCAACACATGAAATTCAATGAGGCAAAGCAAAAACTGAACAATTTCTATTGTTCAATAGATAGTTAGGAGACATTTAGAATTTTGACCAGCAAGAGCAAAGAGTTCCAGTTGAATGGCTAAGGCAATAAGTAGAGACAGCAGAGAATTGCACCTAAATAATGAGGTTAAATTAGCCTAGAGTAAAAGATACCCCAGGGGCTTCCCAAATAGTGCAGAAGTAAAGAATCTGCCTGCCAATGCAGGAGACAAAGGAGATGCCAGTTCAATCCCTGGGTCAAGAAGATCCCCAGGAGAAGGAAATGGCAACCCACTCCAGTATTGCCTGAGAAATCCAACAGGGGTCGCAAAAGAGTCAGACATGACTTAGCAACTAAACAACAAAAGATACTCCACATCCATCTAAAAAGCTTGAAGTAAGACCTTAAAAAATATCAAACTGATTCACAAATACCTCATTTGCCTCAAACTATAAAGTTCAATAGTCTAAAAAACCGACAAAATCCAGACACTTAATATTCACAATGTCTAACATCCAACTCAAAGTTGCTGAACCTACAATGAAGCAAGAAAATGTAACCAAAAAACAAAGGATTGCTGGGTCATATGGCAGTTCTATTTCCAGCTTTTTAAGAAATCTCCACACTGTTTTCCATAGTGGCTGTACTAATTTGCATTCCCACCAACAGTGTAAGAGGGTTCCCTTTTCTCCACACCCTCTCCAGCATTTATTGCTTGTAGACTTTTGGATAGCAGCCATCCTGACTGGCGTATAATGGTACCTCATTGTGGTTTTGATTTGCATTTCTCTGATAATGAGTGATGTTGAGCATCTTTTCATGTGTTTGTTAGCCATCTGTATGTCTTCCTTGGAGAAATGTCTGTTGAGTTCTTTGGCCCATTTTTTGATTGGGTCATTTATTTTTCTGGAGTTGAGCTGGAGGAGTTGCTTGTATATTTTTGAGATTAATCCTTTGTCTGTTGCTTCATTTGCTATTATTTTCTCCCAATCTGAGGGCTGTCTCAGGTTGGGTACATGAGACAAGTGCTCGGGCCTGGTGCACTGGGAAGACCCAGAGGGATTGGGTGGAGAGGGAGGTGGGAGGGGGGACTGGGATGGGGAATACATGTAAATCCATGGCTAATTCATATCAATGTATAACAAAAACTACTGTAATGATGTAAAGTAATTAGCCTCCAACTAATAAAAATTTAAAAAAAAAAAAAAAAAAAACAAAGGAAAAAGCAGTCAGTATGAATAAATCCTGAAATGAAGGGATGTCTGAACAAGAATTTTAAGGCAACTATCATAAATATGTATAAGTATTTAAAAGACAACATGAACATGGTAGGAGATAAATGGAAGATATAAAAAAGAACCAGATGGAACTTTTAGAAGTAAAAATATATATATATATATATATATATACACACACACACACACACACACACACACACACACACATATATGGAATATATAAATATATGAAAATATATGTGATGAATATATGAAATATATACAATGAAAAATTCAATAAATGAGACTGCTAATTAGGCTAACCCCCAAAGGCCGTATACTACATAATTCCACTAACATAACATTATCAAAATGGTAAAACTACAGAGATAGAGGACAAATTAGCAGTTTCCAAGGGTCAGGGGCAGTGGATGGCATGGAGGATGGATAAGAATACAAAGAGGTAACATAGGGAGGTCTTTTTTTGGTAATGCAACAATTCTGCATCTTAACTATGGTGTTGATTACACAAATCTATAACTGGAATAAACTGCATAGAACTCTGCACACACACAGCAAGAAAGATATGCAGCTTAAAAATACAATGAAAGCTGAATAATGTCTGTGTTCTGGTTAACAGTATGTCAATGTCAATATATCAATGTCAATTCCTTGCATTTGATATTATATTATACATGTGCAAAATGTCACCACTGAAAGAAAGTGGGTGAATGGTACAGAGAATTCTTCATATTATTTTTACAATTTCCTGTGAGTCTACAATTATTTCAAAATGAAACGTTTAAAAAAATATGTGAAATACCGCTCAACAGAGTTTTGAGGGAAATTTATAGGCCTAAATGCTACTATAAGAGGAGAAAAAAAAATCCAAAATCACTTATCTTAGCTTCCACCTTAGGAAGTCAGAAAAAGAACAGTAAAGTATATTCAAATAAGCGGGAAGAAAAGAATAAAATCAAGAATAAAAATCAATAAAAGGAAAGTCAGATCAAAAAAAGAGAAATCAATGAAAGCAAAATCTATATATTTGAAAAATAAATAAAATTGATGAGCCATTAGCTAGATTTATTTTAAACAGAGAGAAAATACAAGACACAAATCTCAGTGCAAAAGGTAACATCATTTCAGATCTTATCATAATTAAAAGAATAATGAAGCAACATAAAGAGAAAGTTGACATCACTGAATTTAATAACTAGAAAAATCAGTATCTCACAAATCACAAAGCACTAATGCTGACTCAGGACACAAAAATCTGAAAAGTGCTAAAATCAATTCAATTAAAAATCTTTTCACAAAGGAAATTTGAGGATTGAATGAATTCTATTGAAAATTTAAGGAAAAAAAATATAACCCAACACGAACTCTTTTAAAAAACAGAGGAAGGAACACTACCTAATACATTTAATGAGGCTAGCTTTATCCTGTCACAAAACCAGGCAGAGTCTACAAGAAAAGAAAATGACTGGGCAATTTCCCTGATGATCACAGACATAAAATTTATTTAAAAAGTATCAGCAAATCAAAATCAGGAAAAAAAACTAGATATACTTTTCTTTAAAAAAAGATAATCCATCAGGACCAAGTTGAATTCAACCTCTGAATATAAAGTTGGTTTCACATTCAAAATTTAAATGATGCAACTCATGTAATAACAGAACAAAGGAAAAATAATTTGTAATTATTTCAATAAATGCAAAAAAAGACTTGAAAAATTCAACAAACATTTATGATAAAAAATTTTCAATTTAGAAAACAAGAAAAAAATTGCCTCAAGCTGATAAAAAAACTATGGAAAAACCTGTTCACATTATATTTAATGGTGAATGCCTAAATGCGTTCCTCTTAAGATGAAAAAGAAAACAAAAACATCCTTTCTTACCACTTCTATTTAATATTATACTAGAGGACAATATAGTGGGAAAGATAAATAAAAGACATACATATATAGAAAGAAGCAAGTAAAACTATCTTTACTTGCAGATGACAACGTTATGGAGTAAAAGGTTACTAAAATTAATAAGTGACTTTGGCTAAGTAGTGGATATAAATTCAGAATACAAAAACAAACTGTATTTCTATAGACTAGCTAATGATTAGAAATGAATATCTTATAAAACTACCAGTTTATTCAGTTCAGTTCACTTCAGTTTCTCAGTCCTGTCTGACTCTTTGTGACTCCATGGACTGCAGCACGCCAGGCTTCCCTGTCTATCACCAACTCCCGGAGCTTGCTCAAACTCATATCCATCAAGTTGGTTCATCCAACCATCTCATCCTCTGTCACCCCTTCTCCTCCCGCCTTTAATCTTTCCCAACATCAGGGTCTTTTCTAACGAGTCGGCTCTTCACATCAGGTGGCCAAAGTATTGGAGCTTCAGCTTCAGCATCAGTCCTTCCAATGAATATTCCGGACTGATTTCCTTTAGGATGGACTGGTTGGATCTCCTTGCAGGCCAATAGATTCTCAAGAGTCTTCTCCAACACCACAGTTCAAAAGCATCAATTCTTCGGTGCTCAGTTTTCTTTATGGTCCAACTCTCACATCCATACGTGACTACTGGAAAAAACCATAGCTTGGACTAGATGGACCTTTGTTGGCAAAGTAATGTCTCTGCTTTTTAATATTCTATCTAGGTTGGTCATAGCTTTTTGTCCAAGGAGCAAGCATCTTTCAATTTCATGGCTACAGTCATCATCTGCAGTGATTTTGGAGCCCCCAAAACTTAAAGTCTGTCACTGTTTCCATTGTTTCCCCATCTATTTTCCATGAAGTGATGGGACCAGATGCCATGATCTTAGTTTTCTGAATGTTGAGTTTTAAGCTAGCTTTTTCACTCTCCTCTTTGACTTTCATCAACAGGCTCTTTAGTTCCTCTTCACTTTCTGCCATAGGATGGTGTCATCTGCGTATCTGAGGTTACTGATATTTACCCCAGCAATCTTGATTCCAGCTTGTGCTTCGTCCAGCCCGGCATTTTGCATGATGTACTCTGCATGTAAGTTAAATAATCAGGGTGACAATATACAGCCTTGACATCCTCCTATAGCTCAGTTGGTAAAGAATCTGCCTGCAATGCAGGAGACCCCGGTTCAATTCCTGGGTCAGGAAGATCCGCTGGAGAAGGGATAGGCTACCCACTCCAGTATTCTCGGGCTGCCTTTGTGGCTCAGCTGGTAAAGAATCCACCTGCAATGTGGAAGACCTTGGTTCAATCCCTGGGTTGGGAAGATCCCCTGGAGAAGGGAAAGGCTACCCACTCCAGTACTCTGGCCTGGAGAATTCCAGGGACTATACAGTCCATGGGGTCACAAAGAGTCAGACACTTCTGAGCGACATTCACTTTTACAATTTGGAACCAGTCCATTGTTCAATGTCTGGTTCTAACTGTTGCTTCTTGACCTACATACAGATTTCTCAGGAGGCAGGTAAGATGGTTTGGTATTCCCATCTCTTGAAGAATTTTCCACAGTTTGTTGTGATCTACACAGTCAAAGGCTTTGGCATAATCAATAAAGCAGAAGTAGATGTTTTTCTGAAATTCTCTTGCTTTTTCTATGATCCAACAGATGTTGGCAATTTGATATCTGGTTCCTCTGCCTTTTCTAAATTCAGCTTGAACATCTAGGAAGCTCACCATTCTCATACTGTTGAAGCCTGGCTTGGAGACTTTTGAGGATTACTTTGCTAGCATGAGAGATGAGTGCAAATGTGCGGTAGTTGGAACATTCTTTGGCATGCCCTTCTTTGGGATTGGAAAACTGACCTTTTCCAGTCCTGTGGCCACTGCTAAGTTTTCCAAATTTGCTCACATATTGAGTATAGCACTTTCACAGCATCATCTTTTAGAATTTGAAATAGTTCAACTGGAATTCCATCACCTCTATTAGCTTTGTTCATAGTGATGCTTTCTAAGACCCACTTGACTTCACATTCCAGGATGTCTGGCTCTAGGTGAGTGATCACACCATTGTAGTTACCTGGGTCATGAAAATCTTTTTTGTATAGTTCTTCTGTGTATTTTTGCCACCTCTTCTTAATATCTTCTGCTTCTGTTAGGACCATACCATTGCTGTCCTTTATTGTGCCCATCTTTGCATGAAATGTTCCCTTGGTATCACTAATTTTCTTAATGAGATCTCTAGTCTTTCCCATTGTATTGTTTTTCTCTTTTATAACAATACCCAAAAGCACAAAATGTTTGAGGGGATAAATTTAACAAAATACTTGCAAGCATTGCAAAAGGAAAACTTTAGGACTCTGCTGAGAGAAATTAAAGATTTAATAAGTGGAGAGATTACAATATTGATTGGAAGATTCAGTATTATTAAGATGTGATTCTGTGTGAACCAACCTACAGATTCAAAGTGATCTCAGTCAAAATCCTAGTTAAGAAGCTGATTAAGAAGGTGACTCTAAAATTAAAAAAAAAAAAAGCAAGGCCTAGAATTGTCACAACTATTTCGAAAAATAAGAGCAAAGTTAGAGGATCTAGTTTATCTGATTTCAGATATCCAGTCATCAGTACAGTGTCATATTATTATAAAGATAGACATAAAAATGAAATAGAATAGACTCTCAAAATAGGCCCAGCATTTATGAATTTATGATCAATTGATTTTTTATAAAGGTGCAAAGACATTTCAATGGGGAAAGTATTTCCAACAAACTGTGTCAGAAGAATTGGGTATTTATATATATATATATATATATATATATATATATATATATATATATATACACACACACACACACACACACACACACACACACACAGAGACTTCCCTGATGGCATAGCAGTAAAGAATCCATCTGCCAATGCAGGTGATACGGATTCGATCCCTGGGTGGGAAAGATCCTTTGGAGAAGGAAATGTCAACCCACTCCAGTATTCTCATCTGGAAAATCCCATGGACAGAGGAGCTTGGTAGGCTACAGTCGATGGGGTCACAAAGAGTTGGACATGACTGAGCAAATAAACAATAACAATAATATATGAATGAACCTCAGTCTTTAACTAACAAAATAAAGTTAACCCATATTTCAAAACTAAATTTGTGAAACTTTTGGGAGAAAGTTAAGAAAAAAAAAATCTTTCTTCTTGGACTTTGGACTAGAATTTCTTAGAAACATCAATAAAAAGCAATCCATTGAAGAAAAATGGTAATTTATATTTCATCAAGATTCTAAAATTCTGCTCTTTGAAAGACACAACTTACAAAATGAAAAGGCAAATAGATGGGAAAATTTCATACATATATCTGAAAAAGAACTAGTATTCAGACTATACAAAGAACTTTTTGTAACTCGATAATAAAGAAACAACTACCCGACTTAAAAAATAGCAAAACATTGCGATAGATACGTCATGAAAGACATACAAACAGCTAAGCAGCATACGAAAAACAAGCTTGTCATCAGTCCTCAGGAAAATAACTAGGACCACAGTGAGATACTAGTACCAATCATTAGTCTTTAGGAAAATAATAATAGAGTCATGATGAGATAACCAGTACACATTTAGTAAAATGGCTAAAACAGAATGACTGGCAATAACAAGTATTGCCAGAAGTGGCAGTAAACTGGAACGGTCATGTGTGGCTCCAAGGAATGTAGAATTACCTAGCACCTTTGGAAAATAGGTAGATTCTTGTGAAAGCATTTCCATAGCACTTATCATTCCACCCGGTCACTCCACTCCCAGATACTTACACAAAAGAAATGATAACAAATTCTCACATAAAGACAACCACACAAATACACATAACAACTCTGCCTATAACAGCCAAAAGCTGTAAACAATCCAAATGTCTGTCTGTATGCAAAAAAAAATAAAGATGTCATACAATGGAATAGTACTCAACCATAACAGAAATAAAACAGATTCACACAGCATAGATTAATCTCAAATGCAAAGATATTGAAAGAAAGAAAACAGACAAAAAAGAAGCCAGTACATACTGTGTGATTCCATTCACAGAAAATTCTGGAAAAAGTGAATCACATAAGCAGTAAGATCTGAATGGAAAGGGGCACCAGAATCTTTGGGGATGATGTTCTTCACTGTGGTGGCAGTTACAAGGAATATACATATGTCAAAATTTATTCATCTGTACACTTAAATAGATGCATTTGATTGTATGTAAATTATTCAGAGGGGATGGAGAATTCTGCCTTCTGTCACACAGTTGTGGTCAGAGGAGGCCAACACTATCAATGGAACAAGACTTTTTTTTTTTAGTGGTAAGTTTCAACAACTGTATTTCTAAAAGCATCAAAGCAATGAAGACTATAATGAATTAAAATTCTTCACAGGGAAGAGTCCTTCTAGATATGCTAAAAATAAGCTGCTAATTCTGAACACTGGCTAAGAATCAGGCTTGGTCCAAGCAAGGGATTCTACAGGAGGAAAGAAAAATCGGCCTTGCTTTTCTGCAGCCTCAAGGCTTGCAACAGACTGGAAACTAAAGGAGTGTCCAACACAAGATCTGTTCTCCCCACAGGACAACAGCTAAGTCTGAGACTACGCAAAATGCCAGGGAGCTGGGCCAGCAAGACTGACATTTCTCCCCTTGTCATCACATGTTTAGAGGGCCAAGTCACATTACTGCAGTATATATACAATCCACCTCCCACCAAGTCATCTGTCAGACTTTGTACCCATCAATGTGTGGCAGGAGCTCAAAATCTTCCAACTGGAATGTTCAGGGCTGAGGAGACAGGGGCCTGTAAGCATTTTGATCAAGAACCCAGGAAAGCCATTCTCAAAATCGGGGACAAACTAGAGGTTTTTAAACAATGGTCTTAGAGTCCATCTCAAGGAGCTAAAAGAAAGAGAGAGCAAAGTAAACCCAACGTAAGTTGAAAGAAATAAGGAGCAGAAGTCAACAGTGTTTTTAAAATGTAGGGAGAAAAGTATCTAAGTTAAAAAGTTGGTTCTTTGGGTAGATCAACAAAATGTATAAACGTATAGAAATTCACAGTAAAACAATCAAGATAAAAATAATAATAAAGAGTATAAATCATCAATAGCACAAGTAACAGAGGAACTATCTCTACAGATCCTTTATACAATAAAAGAATAATAAGAGACCATCCTGAACCACTTCAGGCAACAAATTCAACTTAAAAGAACTGGTAAAATTCCTTGAAAGACAGCAACTACCAAAGCTCATTCAAAAAGAAACAGATAACCTGTACAGGGCACACTGATGACATAAACCGAATTCCCAGTTAAAAACTCTAAGATTAGAGGGCCACACTAGTAAAGTCTGCCAAACATTTATGAAGGAAATAGTATTAATTATACACAGACTCTTCCAGTAAACAGGAGAGAACACTCCAAATTCATTTTAAAGGCCAATATTATCTTGATACCAAAACCAGACATTATAAGAAAGAATGTACAGAACACTATCCCTCATGTAACTGGACACTACAACCTTTAAAACATTCTCAAATCAAATCCAGAAATATTTTAAAAGGAAAAAACATCACAACAAAATGAGGTTTATCCCAAGAATGCCAAAGCTTGTTTAACATTTATCATGTAACGTAATTCACCATATTGACAGAATAAAGGAGAAAAACCAGATGGTCATCTCAAATAAATAAATTTTGCATTTAAAATAAATGCAAAAACACCTTTGACAAAATTCAGGACCCACTGATGATAAAAATTCTAAACAAACCAGGGACCGGAAATCTCTCAGCCTCCTAAGAAGGGAAAGTCGCTCAGTCGTGTCTGACTCTTTGCGACCCCATGGACTATACAGTCCAGGGACTTCTCCAGGCCAGAATACTGGAGTGGGTAGCCTTTCCTTCTCCAGGGGATCTTTCCAACCCAGGGATCGAACCCAGGTCTCCTGCATTGCAGGCAGATTCTTTACCAGCTGAGTCACAAGGGAAGCCCACCTACTAAAAGCCTACAGCTAACTTCAGATCTAAAGGTAAAATACTAAATACTTTCCTCCTAAGACCAGCAACAAACTAAGGCTGTCCACTCTCACCATTGCTATTCAGTACTGTGCTGATACCCACAACACAAATGAACCTCAGAATTATCATGCCGAGTGAAAGAAGCCAGGCAGAAAAGAGTACATGTGTATGATTACATTAATGTGTATCATATGTGTAATACATAAAGTGTATTAATGTGTATTAATGTGTATGATTACATTAATAAAGAATACAAACTACTCTAAAATGACAAAAAGTATCTCTGTGCTTTTCCGCAACCCAGAGGAAGCGCGGGGAATGGACAGTACATGGACAGAAGGAATCTTCCAGAGTGATGGAAAGTTCCTGTCTCACAGTTGAGCACAGCTGTCAAAAGTCGCCCAGCTATATACCTTAAATGGATGTAGTGTATTTTATGTGTATCATTTCTCAATAAATTTTATAAGAAAAAACTGAAAATGTTAATAGATAAACTGAATAAGAATTTCTATTTCTCAAAAGACATCACTAAGAGGGTGAAAGACAGGCTACCCAAACGGTAAGATGTCTGCGCTGTATATTTTAAACAAAGAATTTGTCTCCAGGATGTACAAAAACTACTACAACTTAAAAAAAGAGAGAGAAAACAAATCAAAAATGGACAGGAGACTTGAGCAAGCACTTTGCAAAAGAGGACCTTCCAATGAACAACAGCGACAAGGAAGTGCCAGTGTCCTCAGCTGCGATACTATGATTTAGAACAAGAAAGATATATTTGGTCTTCATCCCTGTTCCTGGCAAAGAGCTCCTACAGCCCTGGGAATTTCCTGAAGTGAAAGAAGGACAGGGCATCTTTTGCCATGTTAATGAAATGACTTTGAGAAAGTCCCCAGATAATCCAGGGATGGGAGCTGATGGCCTGGGGAACCACCCACATGGTTAGGGAGCCGGACCCTTCTGGGGAGGGGAGAGGGGCTGGACACTGAGTTCAGTCAGTCACCAATGGCTAATGATTCACTGAACGAAGCCTCCACAGAAATCCAAAAGGCTGCGCTTTTGGCTTTGGAGAGCATCAGGGTGGGTAAGCAGGTGGCACTGAGGGGACTGTGATGGACCAGAGAGCAGGGGCGCTTCAAGGCCCTCTGCACCCTACAAATCTTCTATCTGACAGCTCCTTTGTAGCCTTGACAACAACTGACAATGTGAGTAGATGTTTCTCTGAGTTCTGTGAGTCACTCTAGTAAGTTAATCAGGCCCAAGGAGGGGGCCATGGGCACCCCTGGTTTGTAGCCAGTCAGTCAGAAGCACAGGTGATAACCTGGACTTGTGATTGGTGTCTGAAAGGGGACAGGGAGAGCCTGCTGATACTCAGCCCTGAGCCTGTGGAATCAGATGCCGTCTCCAAGTAGATGCTGTCATAATTGTGCTGAACTGTAGGACACACAACTGCTGTTGCAGAACTGTTTGTTAGTGTGGGGAAAAGTCACATGTTATCAGCAATCAGGACAATACAGATTAAAAGTACAACAAGGTACCACCAAACAACTCCAGAAAGGCCAACATTAAAGAGACAGAAACCTGCAAGTGTTGTTGAGGGTGCTGCTGCTGCTGCTAAGCCACTTCAGTCGTGTCCGACTCTGTGCGACCCCATAGACGGCAGCCCACCAGGCTCCCCCGTCCCTCGGATTCTCCAGGCAAGAAGACTCGAGTGGGTTGCCATTTCCTCCTCCAATGCATGAAAGTGAAAAGTGAAAGTGAAGTCACTCAGTCGTGTCCGACTCTTCATGACTCCATGGACTGCAGCCTACCAAGCTCCTCCATCCATGGGATTTTCCAGGCAAGAGTACTGGAGTGTTGAGGGTGCAGAGCAACTTAATTCTCAGGCATCGTCGGATAGCTTGCAAACCAGCTCAACCACTTTGAAAAACTGGCAATTATCTACTAAAAATAAACAGACACCAACCCTACGACATGACAATTCCACTTCGGGTACATATGCAAGAGAAATGTATGTCTATGTTTGCCCACAGAAACCTATAAGAATAGTCGGAGAAGCTTTATTCTTAACAGCCCCAAACTGGAAATACTCAAATGTCCATCAGAGGAAGAGGAGAATGTGTGGTTGCACAGACACTGGAAGACCAAAGAGCCACAAACAATTGTCTACACATCTTTCTGAATTCCTGCTGTGGCACAGACTTTTTGAGAATACCCTCTCTATTGATCTCATTGTTGTCACTTTTTCCCCTTATCATACTAAAGGCTTTTCAAAAATCATAGAGATTGTTTCCCCACTGACAGTATCTCATAAGAAAGACCAAGAAAGAGCTGGTCACCGTGGCTTTATCAGACAAGCAATATAAGTTCACCTCCACGCCCTGCAAAGGGCACCTTACTGTCCGCCCGGTGGCAGCAGAAGTGGCAGGGGTGGACAACACCCACACTCTCGGTCACCTTGACCCTGTGCACCAGCTGCCCACCCTGCCTAGGTGCCCTCCCTGGGGGCTCCCTGTCGTCTCACAAGCTCCGCCCCAGCAGATGTGGAGACACTTTTTTCTGTCCTAATAGTTAGAACCCAAAAGTGTAGGAGTGAAGCAGGACAGAGGTCGCCCACTGCCCACCCACCACACCTGCCCACATCCTGCCGTCTCCAGGACGCAGCTGAGACGCCCGTCCTCCCCCAGGCCTTCTTCCATCCCCCTGAAGTGCCTGCCTCCCCAAAGCCCCACATCCTTCTCCTGCTCTTCACCAATGCCATGTGGCTGACACCCCTACGGTCCTGAGGACACATGAGTTTGTGCGCCATGCCCCAGCCGAAACAGATCATAGGCTCCTTGGATTAAAGGAAGATGCGCCCCTTTGTTTTCAGTAAACAATCTGTTGGGCTGAATTCCTAGCAGCACATCTCAGAGCCCCAGCCTGGAAGGCCTTCTGAAGGAGAAGGGGCTTAGGGCTCACGTGATGAAAGCACATGCCAGCATATGACATGGGGAAAGAAAGAGCAACCTTTGTGAGGACTCTGGTTTGCTGCAGTGACAGTATTAATTCCAGTGGAGCGCTTGGCTAGGAATGTGGGAGTGATTAGCTCATTGCTGAAATGCTGGCGAGCGTGCTGGTTCCTGGCCCGGCCCCAGCAGAGTGTGATGTGAACATTACACGCCATCAAGCTGACTCAGAGAACAAATGACTAAGTTTCCGATAATCAAGGAGATTCTGGCTTGGCCGTTCTTCATCCTGATGCAACCTGAGTGTAATGCATCGTGAGGGATGATCCGGCCAGGCCTAGAGGAAACGTCCCTGGTGCGGCGTGTGTGTCCGCAGCCAGTCTGGCCTCACAGTAGGGGCACAGTGAGGAGCACTTGACTGTCTCTCTGATGCTCAAGCAGCCATTCAGAATCCTCTCTGAACAATCGTCTTCAAACCCAGGCTGTAAAACAGGTGATTCTGTTTCTAGGAGCTGTGCTATTTAAAGACCAGCTAGCTCATTAACATCAAGTGCCACAGCCCTGCGCTCCATGGAGCAACTCAGATATGGCCCACAAATGGAGGAAAATCTCCAGGCACCAAGGAAATGAAAAATGTCAGAGTGAACTAAGACGGGCACAGATCGCCTCATCTACGTCTCTGAGGAATTCAACACTACGTCTCTGGGCAGGGGTGGCCAGGGCTCTTCCAAACGACCTGAAGACCAGCAATTTCAGGTCATTTCCCACATTGTCATTACTCCTTATTCCTTCATTCTGGAGACCATGCCTGTGTGCGTGTGTGTGTGTGTGTGTGTGCACGCACATGTGCATGCATGTGCACATGCACGTGCGCTGGGAGAAGGGCAGGTGGACAAGGGGGTTGAGACTCCCGCAAGTGACTTTAAACCAGTGAGAGGTGATGACGGCATTCAGAAAGTGAGCCAAAGTTTAAGGTGCCCTCCCTCCACTCAACTCTGGGAGAGATCGACCATACACCCATCCTCAGTGACACTCAGTTTCCAGAACAAGACACAGGCATTAAGAGAGCTCAAGGGCACGTAGGGCTTATCATATCGGGGACAGAAGGCCAGGTTTCGGACTTCATTTCTCCAGCAAGGATCTGGGGACAGGAGCCACTTGTGACAGCGATGGTACTCCCAGGAGGCACTTCTGCTCTGAGATGGGAGAGCAGAACCAGGTAAGATTTCTCAGGAACCCGGGAATAGTATTAAATATATGGTCAATGATGCCCCAAGGCCCTGCAAAATCCTGTCTTTTTAGAAAGATTCAATCATGTTTAACATGTTCTAGATAATAAATTAGAAACTTAATCTTAGGGTTTAAAATTTTTTTCTGATGGTCTGGGAACTGGAAGGGAAATGCAATTAATCAGAATTCCCTACTCCCCAATTTTCATTAGAAGAAGCGTTACTGTTCTTTCCACTAAGAGCAGCCCAGAGTCATTACCCAGGGAGAGGTGCTGAGGCAGAGCCAGGGCGCGCACAGAACACCTCCACACCCCAGGCACTGCCCCCAGCAGCGATGACCACCTGTGACTGGGTGGCACGCTTCTCCACCTTTGTTCCACTACTGGCACCCAGGAACCACAAGGGAGCCAGCCAACAGCTTTCTTCCCGACACCAGGCAGTGAGATGTGCGCTCTGTCCAGGGGACCTAAGCCACCAGACCCAGGGTCATTCCCTCTTCCTCAGTCACCCAGACCCTCGGCAGGGCAGCGGCTGCAGCCAAGCACGACTTTCCTACCTCTGTCCTGGATCTTCTCAAACAGCCTTCAGCTGAGAACTTGTCGTACCCACCCTCTCTCCCTCATAAATTACTGGAGAAATAAGTCCTTTAGCACCAGAAAAAAAAACCATCTATAATACCTTTGGTCTCCCTCCTAGTATGCAGCACAGAGGTGTATACCCCACTAGAAATGCTGGTGCTAATAAATGCTGTGTGTAACTGAATCCCCTGGGGAGACAGATTTCCCATCACAGAGCAGAAGTGCCTGTAGGGCTTTTGTCTTTTTTCTGTTAGAGGAGAAAGCCTTTATTTCCTTATTTCACAAATAAAGCTGGCTCAGTTGGTTGCTTTTGTAGGGGTTTTCCCTTGAAAATCAAATTCTGATGTCAATTTCTGAAATTATTTATAATATGAAAGTTGAATCTCTTAGTTTCTTTCCAGTGTCAATCTTCCAGTTGAACTCACTTTCTTATTAGTATTCACCTAAAAACAAACAAACAGAGAACTCTGCTTTCTCTCTGACATGGTGCTTGGTAACAGCTATCACCTCCGCGGCACAGCTGCGTTTCCATGCAGGCACCACAGTTCCCGACAACACCACACCGGCGGCTCTCAAGTTTTTGGGACTCAGGACCCCTTGTAGCCTGCCAGGCTTCTCTGTCCATGGGATTCTCCAACCAAGAATACTGGAGTCGGTAGCCATGCCCTCTCCAGGAGATATTCCCGACCCAGGGATCAAACCTGGGTATTCTGCATTGTAGGCAGATTCTTTACCATCTGAGCTACCAGGAAGACCCTATTTTTAAATGGATTCTATTGATTATTGATATTTCCTGGAAATTAGCACAGAGATTTGAAAATTATTTATTCGGTAATTCATTTACAATGAATAATAAGCCCATTACATAATAACAAAAACAACAGTTTTTAATAAAAATAACTATATTTTCCAAACCAAAATAAATTAGTGAGAAGCATTTCTGGAACTCTTTAATGTCAGGATTAATAGAAGACAGTTGGATTGCCACACCTGCTTCTGTATTCAATCTGTTGTGAAATGCTGTTTTGATTAAAATATGTGAAAAAAGCCCATCCTCACCCAGACATGTGCCTGAAAACAGGAGTATTTACATAGGCTTATCAGATCATCACAGATATTCTTCAATATGACATCGAAACTTGGCAAGTGGTCATTTCTTAAAGGCTACTTTGCAACATGGAATTTGAACCCCATCATTAAACTTTTATTCACAGTAAAACTCATTCTTTATCAATCTTGCACCCTAAACATATATTTCACCCATGCATGGCTGGTGTGGCATCATGCATTAGGCAAATACTGGCTCACTGAGTTACAGGATCTTCATTAACATATTTCAGTATAAAATGTCAAACAATCACATTTGTTAACATCACCACTGAGTTCATCAGAAACATCTTTAAGTATTGGGAAGCTGTCGAGCTCACTAAGTCAGACACAAGTTTTCAAAATTCTAATTTTTGCCTGAAAACTCAAATTTTGTCAGTTGCGACAAATACCGGCAGTTATTTCCTTTGAAGTCACAGTCTCACTTAGTTAGATTTTCAGACATTGTCTGCCAAAAACACAAATCTGCATAACCATGGTTTGTCTGTCAGTTATTCTTTAAAGCAAAAACAGTATTCCACGAGCAGTTCAGCAATCCACCCAAAAAAAGCACCAGTGCTTTTCCTCGAAACAGTTGTTGTGATTCCATTTGCAGACATACGTTATGCAAACCCCCAGTCTGTCTCTCCAAACATGTAAAAGACGTGAGCTCAAGAGTCAAGACTTCGTTAGATTAATAAATCTTACTGCTTCACTAAGGACACTGCTCTGTGTATAAGCGGCTCTCTGGAGGCAGCGGCAGTGCTGAAGGGCTCGGTCGGTGAGAACCCAGGGCCTGGCCTCAAGGCTGCTCAGGCACCAGCAGTGTGCCTGCCCTCACTTTTCTGCCATCAGCTCAGATGTCAACACTGTGAGAAAGGAACTCCAAGAGCCCTGAACGTCCATAGACACAGGTTCCGTTGCTGTCCTGTAGGTGCTGGGGGCCCAACAAGGGGCTTGGGGTCTCAGGTTGGCTGGCCTTCATGGGCAAAGCGACAGGCCTATGGCGACGGTCCTGAGCCTGAGCCTTGTGGGAGGTGGGGGTAACTGAGATCCCCACGACCACTCACCAGAGAGCCCTTGCCTCAGTGTGAAATTTAATCCTCTGCTCAGTACAGGCTCGAGACCCGCTTCCAGCTCAGCATTCCCCTCGGTGCTCTGCCTAATGGATGCTGCGGATGACAGTGCAGGGCCTCGCTCTCGGTGGAGCCCAGCCAAGCCGGGCCTGTCTGGAGGGTGCACCCACCTGACTCAGATCTGACGACAGGCAGACAGTCTCGGCCAAGAACCCTGGCCTCACCAAACAGACCCCACAACCCCAGCTCCAGCTGTTTCCTCCTGGGTCTGAAGGACAGGGCTGACAGCCAGGCTCCTCTTACAAGTCTGAGAGAACATGGCCTTGGCCCCGCCAGATGGGAGAGACCCTAGAGGCCTGGCCACAGAGCGTTTCACAGTGGGGATACTCCACCAGTTCTCAGGCTGTCCCATCCACCCAGGAGAAGCTGTGCCCAGAAGCTGCAGTGCTGCCCAGAGCAAAAAAAAGAGAAATGACTGGCACCGTGTGGGGTGTATCTAAGAGCAAGAAGCCCCTCAGAGCCAAGCGTGCCAGGGAGAGAGTGCTGTGTCCCCAGGGGCCAGAGTTCAGCTTCAGGAACTCCAAGAAGTAGGGAAGTGAGGTGGCGGGAGCCAAGGTCACAGCCCCTGTGGGGACCTGTGGTCCACATGCCACCCCAGTGCCCTGAGATAAAATAACTACTACACCTCTGTCAAGCTTTCCTGGCGGCTCAGACCGTAAACAATCTCCCTGCAACACAGAAGACCAGGGTTCGATCCCTGGGTCGGGAAGATCCCCTGGGGAAAGGAATGGCAACACACTCCAGTATTCTTGACTGGAGAATTCCATGGACAGAAGAGCCTGGCTACAGTCCATAGGTTTGCAAAAATTTGGACACAACTGAGCAACAAACACACATCTCTGTCAACGTCAATCTCCATGCTTATCATATGGTAATACATGAATTTGAAAAGACCATTAAATGAAAAGTCTCAGTTTCCTAAGTGGACCTACAGAAGTAGAGCTACCTCATGATTAGCAATTTCTCAGTAAGCAACATAACCTATTTCACTATTTGTCTGCTTAATTAATGAGGTAATCTATCAAGTCTAGGAAATTCAGCAACAGCTTAATCATAAGGGGTTATGGAAGGCGTCAGTAAGAAACACGGCTCTGTTACAAAATCTCATCTGTTTAAAATTCCATGAACACTCAAACTACCAGTCCAGGACACAAAGTCTCGTGGGCGATTATTAACTGTGTCGTACCACAGATAGTTGAAAGCTGCACTCTGAATGAAGCATCACTACTTTGGACTATTTCTTATTTGCTTAAGGACAATTGTGAATAGAGCTCAGAAATCCCTGGAAAAGCACCCAATTCAATAAAAGTCACAGAAGGACAGGCCCGCTGCCCTCCTCACTTTGAGGTGCTGTAAATTTCCAAGGCTGGATTGGGTACATTATGGTAGGCGCGCTTGGCCTCAGAGGATGAACTTAGTTTGCCAATAAATTATTTACCCCCAGAAGTACTTCAGGATGAAATAATAATGCCTTTTCCACCCAGAGAGTTTCACTATTGAACATGCGTGCACGTCAGTCATCTCATTTCGCTTCCACAAGAGAAGCTCCCAAGAGAACACAGGCCAGGTACTCACATGCCCCTTTCTGCAAAACAGAGACAGACTCAGAGCAGGGGTGAGGGGTGGGGGTGAGGGGCAGTAGGCTTCAGCCACCAGAGAGAAGGGGGAGGGTACCCTGTGCGTCTCCGACACCACTGCAGCTTGGTTTCAAAGTGGTTTTCTTCACTGATTTTATTTATCTTATTTATATCCCAATTTAGTCCCAAAACTGAAGCGTCTAATTTTTTCTTCTTATAAGGAATCAGAAATGTCTTGATTTCCCAATGTGAATACAGCTAAACACAAGAAAAAGATGAAATACCAACAGTGTGCCCTTATAATGTCTGCCTAGAAAATCGCCACGAACATATGGCTTCACACCCAAGTAGTGCAGAAGCAGAGAACAGAAAATGGCTCAAATAATCCCCAAAGAAAGAGTTTAAATCTGAGATTTTCCTCTTTTAAAGTCTCTCTCATTAAATACATATTTCAACAGAGATGAATTAGGATGCAACTGGCTTCTTTGAAAAGGGGTGATGCTGTAATAAAAATGGGGGTCAGGCAGCTGGAGATGAGGAAGCCCTATTTTACATGCTGCAGAGCGGTAACCATATGAAGGGAGACCACACTCACACATAGCCACCACTCAGGGACAGAGGGAAAAGGACTGCCAGCAGGTTGGGTGACCATCACTCGCTCTGCCAAAACAGGCATCACAGAAGAGAAGAGCTTAGGAAAACTGGCTGACTTGTGAGAGAGACAGGAAAGCACCCCAAGACAAGTTGGGAAACCTGGGCCTCACCTTGTGGGAAAAGCCAACCCCCCTGCACCCCAAGAGTAAGACATAAGACAGAAACTGTTTCGAGACACATGTCCTCCTTGGTCAATCAGAGGGCTCCACGGTACACACAGATCAGACAGGAGGGTTCCTCTCCCACCCACAGTCACGAGCAGAAAAACATAGGCACAAGAAAGCAAAGATAATAACCAGGCCAGAGGGGCACAGCTAAGAAAGAATTCAGAGTGTAGGGACTGGCACATGGAAGGCAGTCAGATCAGAAGCTATGAGAACTGGGGGGAATTCTACTGCCAAAGAAGCATGAGCCAAAGAAAGTCAGTGACTGTTGTAAAACCATCCCCAGCCTCCAAATTCCACAAGCGGAAGTAAGCTCTGAACCCTGGGCAGATCCCACCCCTCAAGGAAGAGATCTTCCCCAAGGCTCCAGGTACTGCACCTGTAGAGGACAAGGACAAGGAAAAGCCTCCCGAGGTCAGGGCAAGCAGTCTGGGAGGTAAGAGAGGTAAGAGAATCAGATGAGGCCACAGCAGAAGCAGGACGGATCAAGACAAGAGCACGCCATCATCGTATCAGAGCATACCCCAAACAGGAACCTCGGCCATGCCCCAAAACACCACCCATGGCCTCTCGCAGCCAACACTGGGGAGGGAGGGCAGCTTCCTGAGCCTCACCCTAGGTCACCCTGCCTTAGATTTGCTAAGACACTCATGGATAAAATGTCCCTGCTTACTGACAGCACCCTCCTCTCCTGGACTCTCCCCAAAGCACCCAAAGCCCAAATCCTATAACAGATTCTTGCTGCCACCCTCACTTTGATACCTCACAGTTCCCCATGGTGCATGGTCCCAACTGTCCCATCGCAGGTGCCAGGTGAGTTCCTGGTGGCCTATGCCTCATAGTCCTTGACAGACACCTTCATGATACCTGCTGTCAGGGGGTCACTCATGCATTGGACCAAAGACTGATATTTATCTTCCAGTTCCCCCCTTTCAAACGGAAGGTTTTTTCCCATAGTAATTGTCAATGGTTTGGCTCCATTATGGTACAGTGTGAGCAGCAGATAACCTGTATATTAGCTCAGTCACTGAACCTCAAGAGCCATATCTGGCTTTGAGTATCTCCCTGGAGAAGATGAGTATAATACAGCTGGAAAAGAAGAAGATGCACAGATGCTTCAGGGCCAAGCAGAAGGACTGAAGCAGAGGTGAGTGTCCACCAAACAGACATGCAGCTACTAACCATGGACAACGCTTTGCCTACCTTGATACCTGCACTGAGGCAGGCCACGTGACTAGCTCTCCCCAGTGAAACATCTACAGTTACCATCCATGTCATGTCTAGGCCAACATGGGTGAGAAGCATATTGTGTGTCCTCCGCATCGTGCTCCCCACCTGCCAGTCGGACAAAAAGAAAGTTCAGGCCCTAGACGGTGCTATCAACCTAGCAGAAGAAGAACCAGAGCATCCAGAGCCAGGCCCCAGTCACCATGTGGAGGAAAGCTGATCCCTGGTAAAGAACACCCACCGTGGACGGTTACACGAAGGAGAAGTGATGTTCTGTGTAAGGTCCTGATATTTGGAAGGGATTATTTTTTGGGGGGAAGGGGTTAACATTTCTTTTTATTGGAGGATAATTTCTTTACAGTGTTGTGGTGGTCTCTGCCATGCATCAATACAAATCAGTCATAATTATATTTATATTCCCTCCCTCTTGAGCCTCCCTCCTCACTGGGAGTTTTATTATGGATGCTGAAGTTACCTGAAATAATCCAGAAATCAGGGGCTACAGGTACAGACTAAAAGCATGACCCAGACTCTGAGAAACCAGCCTTCAACTTGTGCTGAAAGTACAAAGGGATAAACCCTAAGGTGGAAAAGTCCTGAAAAGCAAGCCAGCCCTCTCATGTACTGGTGCCTTGTTTTGCTCACCTGGTTGGCATCAGGCCTGCACTGGGATTAGGGTGACTTCTTTAAGAGTAAGGAGCCTTACACACTCCCCTGGTGGTTCTGTGGTTAAGACTCCATACTTCCAATGCAGTGGGGAGTGGTTGGGGAACTAGAACACACATGCCGTGTGGTGCAGCTAAAAAAATAAATAAGTTACTAAAAAAAAGTATGAAGAACCTTAGCAATAACAAAAGAAAGCCTGTCCAAAAATAATACAATCATCCTAGGTCTCAAATTATTCCTCAAAATAATTCTGCAAATACAATGTCTAGCACATGCAAAGAAATTAGACACCATGAGCAAGAACAACATAAATCACAGGAAACAAAAACAGACCCACAAAGACATGAGAAGTCAGAATTATCCAACACAGATTCTAAAAACCTACTCTTGCAATAATGCAAAAACAAACAGCCCCGTGAAAAAATGGGCAAAAGACTTGAATAGACATTTCTCTAAAGAAGATATATCAAGGGTCAATAAGCACACAAGAAGACGTACAACACTACTCATCATAGGAGAAATGCGGATCAAAGCCATGGTGAGATGTCACTGCATGTCCACTAGGATAATAAAAGAAACAGAAAATAACAAGATGGTGAGGATGTGGAGACACCAGAACCCTATACACTGTTGATGAGAATGTAAACTGCTACCACTGCAGTGGAAAATGCTATAACAGTTCCTCAAAAAATTCAACACATAATTATCACATAATCCAACAACTCCATTTCTGGAAATATGGAAATATGCCCAAAAGAAGTGAAGAAAAGAAAAAAAAAAGTGTGAAGTCACTCAGTTGTGTCCAACACTTTGAGACCCCATGGACTGTAGCCTACCAGGCTCCTCCATCCATGGGATTTTCCAGGCAAGAATACTGGAGTGGGTTGCCATTTCCTTCTCCAAAAGAAGTGAAAGCACGGACTTAAACAGATACTCTACAACCACGGCTAATGGCATTATTCGCTAGAGTCAAAAGGCAGAAGCAAACCAGGTGTCTGTTTTAAAATGAATCGATCAACAAATGGTAGTTTACCCATAAATGGAATATTATTCAGCCTTAAAAAGGAAGGAAAATCTGACACATGCTACAAAATGTTTGAACCTTGAAGACGTTCACTGGCTAAGTGAAATAAGCCAGTCACAAAAGGACAAAACTCTTTGATTCCACTTTTGAGGTGCCTATAGAGACAGAAGGCAGGACGGCAGTTCCCAGGGGACTGGAAGAGGAGGTTACTGTTCAACAGGGACAGAGGGCGTCCCCGGTGGCTTGTCTGCCGGCAATGCGGGAGACCCGAGCTCGATCCCTGGGTGGGGAAGATCCCCTGGCGGAGGAAACGGCAAGCCACTCCAGTATTCTTGCCTGGAAAATTCCATGGATGGAGGAGCCTGGTAGGCTACAATCCATGGGGTCGCAAAGAGTTGGACATGACTAAGCGACTTTACTTTCTTTCTTTTCAATTTTGCAAGATGAAAAATGTTCTAGAGAAGGATAGTGGTGATAGCTGCATAACAATGTGAATGTACTTAAATCACAGAACTATACATTTCAAATGTAAATTTTATATATGTTTTTACTACAACAAAGAAACACTACATTCTGTAGAAAAGAGTGCCAGTTCCTCAAAAATGAAATGTAAAATTACCATTTGATCCAGTAATTCCACTTCTGGATATATATCCCAAATAACTGAAAATAGGTCTTGAAGATAAATCTGTACATCTATAGTCACAGCAGTATTATTCACAAAGGCTAAAATGTGGCAGCAACCCAAGAGTTCATTGACATTTTAAACAGATGAGCAAATATGGTATATACGTACAATGGAATATTATTCACCCTTGAAAAGAGAAGGAATTTCTGGCACATGCTACATGGATGAACCCTGAAAACATTATGCTAAGTAAAACAATTCAGTCACAAAAAGATAAATACTATATGATTCTACTTACATGAGGTACCTTAAAGTATCTCATAAATCAGAGAGACAGAAAGTAGAACCAATCAAAGGTGGTTGCAAGGGCTGAGAGAGAAGGGGAATGGGAATTCTTATTTATTAGGTACAGACTTTCAGTTTTACAAGATCAAAAAATTTATGAAGATGGATGGAGGTGATGGTCTCACAACATGATGAATGTATATAATAGCACTAAACTGTGTATTTTACTACACTTGAAAAATTGGAAAAAAACAAAAAAACAAGGAAAAGACACTACGCTTGCTATGGTCAAAAACACAAATGAGAGATTAGGAGCTATAAAAAGTAACTCAGTTTCGATCTTCTTTTTTAATCTAGAACTAAAAATTTTTTAAATTGTGAATGGGATTTAAAGTAGATTAGGTGCTACTGAAAGGAGAACTGGTAACTGGAAACTATATCAGAAGTAAATATTCAAATGAAAGCATGAGCAGACCAGAATCTGAGAAATCTAAACGACAGGGCCTGAGCACACATGGTGAAAAACATGACTGGAGTCCCAGAAAGCCAAGAGAGAGAAGAGAAGACAGAAGCCAAATCTGAAGATAACAGCAGTGAATGTTCCAGACTTATGAAGACATCATGCCATAACAGATACAAGAAGGCAACATGGTTGGGGGTGGGGGGCAGGGTGGCATGCATGGAACTTAGTCAAACTACATAAACCTAAGGCCAATGAGAAAATCCTCTAAAAGCAATGGGAAATGTGCAGACTACATCTAGAGAAATAGCAGCTACATTGACTATTGACTTCTGAACAACAAAAATAAAACCCAGACTCAGTGGAAAGAAATTTCTAATGTGCTGAAAGAAAATAATGCTAACATAAAATTCAACATACAAGAAAAGATTCTTTAAAGAATAAAGGTGAAAGAGTGATGTTCATGAAAATAGGAAAGGAAAGACCTCCCCCCAAAATTAACTCGTCAGTAAATGCAATGAAAGTACAAAAAAAAACACAAAAAACTGTCAGATTCAACTTTTTCAGAAATCTGGGAGTTTAACCTGAGGTTTTGGAGAAGGAAATGGCAACCCACTCCAGTATTCTTGCCTAGAGAATCCTGTGGACAGAGGAGCCTGACGGGCTGCCATCTATGGGGCTGCACAGAGTCAGACACAACTGAAGCGACTTAGCAGCAGCAACCTGAGGTTTGCCACAAGTTGGGGAGCATGTGTTAAAGAAAAATGGTTGATTCTCAAGAATACCAAACTTGGTGTTTTAGCTTGCCCTAATCTCACCATTTCCCCTAACCTCCACTTCAACTCTATAGTAGTCTTGAGACCCAACAGCCCACAGTCATAGTGAAAATCAGCAGCCTGTCAGCCACAGAAGCGGACAGAACAGGGCTGGAACTCCTTCAAAGCCATATTCCCAGAGAACTGCCATTATTGGACATAGCTAATGGGCTCCAGGTGCAAGGCTCTCTTTGACCTAAGTCAGAGCTTTCCCAGTGAGAAAAGCATATTCCTCAGAGATATATGTCAAAACAATTACAGGCAATTGTTTAAACCTGAGACAGTGTACAACTGCTGGGGCAACAATTAACCCAAAGGCTTAAGAAGAAAAGCTGGGGAGTAGGCCCGCTATATGGGATTTGAAAAGCTCCGGTATATTCCTGAAGATGCAGAGGTGACATTGTATACAGAGGGTAGTGCTCAGATCCAGCCTGTGTTAATGAACGCCTAGGGAAGACCCAAGATAGCCGCAAGTGCTCACATTTAGCTGACTTTGAGGCTCTGCACAAGCAGAAGGTACAGGCTAACACAGAGCTTTAAACTGTCTGATTACATGTTGAAGCATGTCCCTGATACACACATACACACAGAGCCCTTCAGGAAAGAACAGGACACTTGCTGGTTCCCGGCATCTAAGGAAGTCTCTGCCCAAACGTGAGCTGACCACTAAGCTAGCCAAATCAAGACTTCATGTGAATACATGACAAACAACATGGACTTTACAGAGTTAGTTCAGGAAAGTCACGAAACAAACAAACAAAAACTGCCATAGAAAGTAGCACCACCAAATATCCCAGACTTGAATTTTCAGAGCAGCTTGTGTCACCTGGCATACATATATACACTGTGAAAGTGAAAGTCGCTCAGTCATGTCCAACTCTTTGCAACCCTAAGGACTGCAGCCCGCCAGGCTCCTCTGTTCATGGAATTCTCCAGGCAAGAATACCGGAGTGAGTAGCCATTCCCTTCTCCAGAGGGTCTTCCCAACCCAGGGATTAAACCCATGTCTCCCACATTGCAGGCAGACTCTTTACCATCTGGAGCCACCAGGAGAGCCCACTTAAACATTCAGTTTTCAACAAATCATTATAAGACACACACACACACACACAAGAAAAAAACCAAGAGAATATGCCTATACACAGGGAAAAGAGCAATCAACAGAAACTATCCCTGAGCAAGCCCTGATGTTGGACACATAAGACAAAGACTATATACCATCTATTTTAAAATGTTAAAGAAATAAAGGAAACCAGGTATAAGGAACTTAAGGAAAGTATGACAATGATGTCTGATCATTAGGACAGACTACTAATAAAGACACAAAAATTGCAAACAGGAATTATATAAAAATTCTGGAGCCAAAAAGTATAGTAACTGAAAATTATATACTCATTAGAAGGATTCAATAGCATATTTGAGCAGGCAAGAAATAATTGGCAAACCTGAAGACAGGTCAACTGAAATTTTCAAATCTAAGGAATGGAGGAATAAAAATGAAGAGAGGAACTGAAGACGATCTCTCTCCCCTACTGCAAAGCCCCAGTGTAGTAGTCCCTGTGAACAAAGTCTTCATCACACAAAAAAGAATCATCTCAGGGACACTATCAACCACACCAACATGTGCATAATAAAATCCTCAGAACGAGAGAAGAGAAAGGGGTACAATGAATATTTGAAGAGATGATGGTGAAAAGCATGCCGTATTTGATTTAAATATAACAAATCCAAGAAGTTCAATAAACTCTAAGGACAAACTCCAAGATAGCTACACCTGTACAAATCATAATCAAACTATCAAAATACAAAGACAATCTGCAAAGCAGGAAGAGAAGCAACTTACCACGCAAAAGCTATCCTCAATAAAAAAACAGCCCATTTCTCATCAGAAACCTTTCAGGCTAGAAAGTTGTGAGATGACAAATTCAAAATTATAAAAGAAAAAGACTGCCAAACAAGAATTCTATTTCCAGTAAAATTATCCTTCAAAAGGAAATAAAAAATTAAGATATTCTCAGATAACAAAATTGAAAGATTTTCACTAGAAAACTTGCCCTATAAAAAATACTAAAAGGAGTTCTTCAGGCTAAAATGAAATGATATTCACTAGATAGTACTTCAAATTCTGGTGAATAAATAAAGAATACAGGAAAAGGTAACTACAGAAGTAAAAAAGATAAGTATAATCTTTGTTTATAACTTTTTCTCCTATCTGAAATGAAAGATAACTGCAAAAGTCAATAATTATATCTCTGCTGATCTGCACAGAAAGTAAAAAGATGTACTTTGTAAGACAATAACAGTATGAAGTGGAAGGGGGGATATGGAAATATACTAAAGCAAAGTTTTTATATACTACTGAAATTAAATTGATATTAATCCAAGCTAAATTGTTATAAACTATTACAGTAAGAAGAAGCTCTAGGCAACCCCTAAGAATATGACTAGCAAAAAATAGTAAAAGAAATGACAAGGAAAATAAAAGAGCACACTAGAAAATATCTATTTAACACAAAAGAAGACAATAACAGAAGATAGAATAAAAAAAAAGACAGACATCAAGAAAACAATTAACAAAATGGCAGGAATAAATATCACCTTCACTGCAGATGGTGACTGCAGCCATGAAATTAAAAAATGCTGCTCCTTGGAAGAAAAGTTATGACCAACCTAGACAGTTTATTAAAAAGCAGAGATGTTACTTTGCAACAAAAGTCTGCCTAGTCAAAGCTATGGTTTTTCCAGTAGTCATGTATGGATGTGAGAGGTGGACTACAAAGAAAGCTGAGCACTGAAGAATTGATGCTTTTGAACTGTGGTGTTGGAGAAGACTCTTGAGAGTCCCTTGGACTGCAAGGAGATCCAACCAGTCCATCCTAAAGGACATCAGTCCTGAATATTCATTGGAAAGACTGATGCTGAAGCTGAAACTCCAGTACTTTGGCCACCAGATTCATTGGAAAAGACCCTGATGCTGGGAAAGATCGAAGGTGGGAGGAGAAGGGGATGACAGAGGATGAGATGGTTGGATGGCATCACCGACTTAACGGACATCAGTTTGAGTAAACCCTGGGAGTTGGTGATGGACAGGGAGGCCTGGCATGCTGCAGTCCATGGGGTCTCGAAGAGGCGGATATGACTGAGCTACTGAAATGAACTGAACTGAACTGAACTATCAAAACTGCACTAAATGTAAATGCATTACACATCACAATTTAAAGATAGAAATTGTGTTAATGGAATTTTTATGTATTATATGCAATATAAAAGAGGCATTCTTAAATTCAAAGGGACAAACAGACTAAAAGTGAAAAGTTGAAAAAATATTTACCTTGTAAATAGTAGCCAAACAAGAACTGGAATGCCTTTACCAATATCAGACAAAATGGTCTTCAACACAAAAATTGTTATTAGAGACAAAGAAAGGGTATTTTATATTGATAAAAGAGTAAATTCATTGATAAGATATAACAATTATATACATATGTACCTAACAACTGATCCTGAGAATACATGAAACAAAATTAAAAGACATGAATGAGCAATTAGACAATTCAATAGTAACAGTTAGAAACATCAATATTTCATTTTCAGTACAGGATGGGACAAAGACAAGCTCTGTAAGGAAACAGATTTCAACAACACTATAAAACAATTACATCTAATAGATATCTATAGAACAATCCATTCAAAAAATATATTATTTTATTTTATTGTTTAGTTATGAACAGAAATGTACTGCATACACTTCTGGAGGCTGAAAAGTCCAAGATCAAGATGCCAGCACAGTTGCCTTCTGGTGAGGGCCTTCCTAGTTCATAGCCAGTGCCTTCGTGCCCATCCTCATAGGATGGAAGAGTCTCTGGATCTCTCTGGAGCCTCTCTTAAAGGGCACTAAGCCCATTTGTGAAGGTTCCAAGGGCATGACCTAAGCATCTCCCAAAACCTCACCTCCTAATACTATCATTTGAGGGATTTGAATTTTTATCATTCACCTTAATTTTCTATATTATTTTTAATTGAAATGATTTAAAATATATTCATTTCAGACATACAACATAGTGATTCAAAACTTTTATAGATTATACTCCATTAAAGTTATTATAAAATATTGGCTCTCTTCCCTGTGTTATACAATATATCCTTGTAGTTTACTTAGTTTAGGCATAGTAGTTTATACCTCTTAATCCCCTTTTGCTTACTTTGCTTTTGTCTCCTTTGCTTTAGGAGACAGATCCAAAAAATAAATATTGTTGCATTTTATGTCAAAGGGTGTTCTGCCTATTTTTCCTCTAGAAGCTTCATGGTTTTAGGTCTTACATTTAGGTCTTTTATTCACTTTGAGTTTATTTTTGTATATGGTATGAGAAAAATGTTGATTTCATTTTTTTACATGCAGCTGTCTAGTTCTCCCAACATCACTTATTGAAGAGACTATCCTTTCTTCATAGCATCTTCTTGCCTCCTTTTTCATGTATTCAGTTCAGTTAAGTTCAGTTCAGTAGCTCAGTCGTGTCCGACTCTTTGCGACCCCATGAATCGCAGCACACCAGGCCTCCCTGTCCATCACCAACTCCCGCAGTTTACTCAAACTCATGCCCATCGAATCGGTGATGCCATCCAGCCATCTCATCCTCTGTCACCCCCTTCTCCTCCTGCCCCCAATCCCTCCCAGAATCAGGGTCTTCTCCAATGAGTCAACTCTTCGCATGAGGTGGCCAAAGTACAGTATTAATTGACCCTAAGTGCATGGGTTTATTTCTAGGCTTTGTAATCTATTCCATTGATTTATGTGTCTGTTCCAGTATCAGTTCCATACTGTTTTGATTACTGTAGCTCTGTAGTATAACCTGAAGTCAGGAAGAGTGATATATCCAGCTCTGTTCTTTTTTCCTCAAGCTTCTTTTGATAATTCCAAGTCTTCTCTGTTTCCATACAAATTTTAAATTTAGTTGTTCTCACTCTGTGAAAAATTCCATGGGTATTTTGATAAGGATTACACTGAATTTGTAGATTGTCTTGTGCAGTACAGTCATTTTACCAATATTAATTCTTCCAATCCATGAACACAGTATATCTCTCCATCTGTCTATCATCTTCAATTTCTTTCATCAGTGTGTTATAATTTTCTGAGTATAGGTTTTTACCTCCTCAATTAGATTTATTTTTAGGTGTTTTATTCTTTTTGATGAGACTGCAAATGGGGTTATTTCCTTAATTTCTCTGATAGTTCATTGTAATGCATAGAAATGCCACATACTCTTCTGTTGTTGTTCAGTCACTAGGTTGTGTCGAATTCTTTTCACCCCATGAACTGCAGCATGCCAGGTTTCTCTGTCCGTCACTATCTCCCTGAGTTTGCTCAAACTCATATCCAATGAGTCAGTGATGCCATCCAACCATCTCATCCTCTGTCACCCCCTTCTCCCTTTTGCCCTCAATTTTTCCCAGCATCAGGGTCTTTTTCAGTGAGTCAGCTTTTCATATCAGGTGGCCAAAATACTAGAGCTTCAGCTTCAGCATCTGTCCTTTCAATGAATATTCACAGTTGATTACCTTTAGAACTGACTAATTTGATCTCCTTGCTATTCAAGGGACTCTCAAGAGTCTTCTCCAGCACCACAGTTCAAAAGCATTCATTCTCCATATACTGCACAAATCTTTTTTTGTGTGTTTCGGTTGTGTTTTACCTTTCTTAAATAATAACATATAACAGGCTGAAAATGTTGCTTTTTTTCTTCCAACTTCAATATTAAAATGGCTACACAAAAATTCACCAATTTTAATGTTTTCTAAATGTATGCTGATAAGTCAGCTGTCACAATACAATCTAACAAAATTCTTTTGAATGAAGGTAAAGACAACTAAGAACTAGTAGAGCCATCTTACAAAAGAAAACGCACAAAACTTTGGCCACCTCAACATTATTTTTATTCTTAAATTTGTTAATAGAGTGTATCACACTGATTAAACTGCAGATGTTAAACTATCATTGTTTCCCTGGCATAAATCCCTCTCAATCACAGCATATCATCCTTTTAATATATTGTTGGGTTCATTTTGCTAATGTTATGATGAGGATTTTTGCATCTATGTTCATCAGTGATATTGGACTATGATTTTCTTTTTTTGCATGATATCTCTCTCTGGTTTTAGAATCAGGGTAATGCTGGCTTCATCCAGTGAGTCTGGAAGCATTCCTTCCTCTGATTTTGTTTTTAATAGTTTGAGAATGATAGGTGTTAACTCTTCCCTAAATGTTTGATAGAATTCACCTGCAAAGCCATGTGGCCCTGGAATTTTGTTTGCTGGGAATTTTTAAATTACTGATTCAATTTCATTAGTGGTAATTAGTTTCTACATATTTTCTGTTTCTTTCTGGTTCATTCTTGGGAAATTATACATTTCTAGAGATTTTTCCATTTCTTCTACATTATGTATTTTATTAGCATATAGTTTTTCAAAGTAATCCCTTATAATTCTTTGTTATTTCTGTGATATCAGTTGTAACCTCTTTTTTGCTTCTGGTTTTATTTCAACCTTCTCTTTTTATTCTTGATGAGTCCAGTTAAAAGTTTACCAATTTTCTTTATCTTGTCAAAGAACCAGCTCTTAATTTCACTGATTTTTTCTATTGTTTTTTAAGCCTCTATTATATTTATTTCTGCTCTGATTTTTAATGATTGCTTTCCTTCTACTTTGTATTTTGTTAGTTTTTTCTAGTTCCTGTAGGTGTAAGTTAGTTTGCTTATTTGAGAATTTCATGTTTCCTGAGGTAGACCTCTACTGCTATATACTTCCCTGATGCATCCCATAGATCTTGGATCATTATGTTTTCATTTTCACTTGTCTCCATGTATTTCCCAACTTCTTCCTTGACTTTATAAGTGATTCATTATTTAGTAGCATATTGTTTAACCTCCACATGTTTATGTTTTTTTGCAGCTTTTCGCCTTGTAGTTGATTTCTACTCTCATAGTTTTCTGATGGAAAAACATGCTTGATATGATTTCAGCTTTCTTAAGCTTAATGAAACTTGTATTATGGCCTAGAATGTAATCTATCCTGGAGAATGTTCCATGCGCACTTGAAAAAATATGCATTCTGCTAGGTGGATTGTTCTATGCATATATATTTATTAATTCCATTTAATCTAATGTCATTTAAGGCCAGTGTTTCTTCAGTAATTTTCTGTCTGGACAATCTATCCATTAACGCAAGTGGGGTGTTGAAGTTCCCTACTATTATTGTGTTACTGCCAATTTCTCTCTTTATGTCTCTCAATATATGCTTTATGTGTTTAGGTGCTCCTCTTTTGGGTGCATATATATTTATAATTGTTATACCTTCTCCTTGGATTGATCCCTTGGTTATTACATAATATCCTTCTTCGTCTCTTGTTACAGACTTTGTTTTAAAGTCCAATTTTTGTCTGATATAAATATTGCTACCCCTTGGCGGGAGGGGGGATTGGGATGGGGAATACATGTAAATCCATGGCTGATTCATGTCAATGTATGGCAAAAACCATTACAATATTGTAAAGTAATTAGCCTCCAACTAATACAAATAAATGGAAAAAATAAATAAATAAATATTGCTACCCCAGCTTCCTTCTCATTTCCATTTCCATGGAATAGCTTTTACTATCCCCTCATTTTCAGTCTGTGTCCGTCTTTAGATCTGAAATGAATCTCTCATAAGCAGCCTATGGGTGGGTCTTGTTTCTATATCCATTCAACCACCCTAACTCTTCTGATTAGAACATTTAGATTACTTACACACAAAGTAATTATTAATAGGTATGTACTTATTGCCATTTTGTTAGTTGTTCTGAGGTTGTTTTTCTAGTTCCTTTTCCTTTCTTCTTTTGCTCCCTGTCCTTGTGACTTGGTGAGTATCTTCAGCGTTACCTTTGGATTCCTTTCTCTTTATGGATTATAAATTTATTAAAGATAAAAATATGTAATAGATAATTATAGATTATTATTTATTATAGATTGTTGTTTGTGGTAACTAGGAAGTTTATATTTGCTTATACATATATGACTATTTTAAGTGATTTATCTCTTAAGTTTAAACATATTTTAACAACCGTGTATTTTTATTCCTCTCCCTCTAAGATTGCTGGATTTGATATCATATTTTACATCTTTTTGTTTTGTGTATCCCCTAAGTATTAATATTTATTTCACATATAGACTATTTTACTACTTTTGTCTTTTAATCTTCCTACCAGTTTTGTACATGGTTGATTTACTACCTTTAGCGTACTTTTGCTGTTGCCAATGAGATTTTTCCTTTTGTAATTTTCATGTTTCTAGTTGTGGACTTTTCTTTTTCACTTAAAGAAGTCCTTGTAACATTTCTTATTAAGCTGGTTTGAACTTGTTAAGATGGTGATGAGCTCTGAGATTTTGCTTGTCTGTAACTTTTTTTTTTAATCTCTCCATGAAAATGAATGAAAGCCTTGTTAGGTAAAGTACTCTTAGTTGTAGGCCACTCCCTTCTGGCCTTAATTTTCTGCTGAAAAGTCAGCTGACAGACATACGGACATTCCCTTGTACTTAACTTATCATTGTTCCCTTGTTTCTTTTAATATTCTCTCTTTATCTTTAATTTCTGCCAATTACATTGTATCTTGGTGTTATCCTTGCTTGGCTGATCCTGCTTGGGACTCCCTTTGTTTCCTGGACCTGGATGCCTGATGTCTGGTTTTTTTTTTCCCCAAGTCAAGGAACTTTTAAGCTATTTTGTCTCTAAGTACATTCTCTGCCTCTTTCTCTCTTCTCCTGGGACTCCTAAAACGTGAATGTTACTATGTTTGATGCTGTCCCAGAAGTCTCTTAAACTGCCCTCACTTCTTTTTATTCTTTTTTCCATTCAGCTTCAGTGATTTTCAATACTGTCTTCCAGGTTGTTCATCTATTCCTTAATGTCATTTAATCAACTGTTGATTCCTTCTAGTGTATTTTTAATTTCTGTATTGTAGTCCTCATCTCTGTTTGGTTGTTCTTTATGTTTTCTAACTCTTTGCTAGAAACTTCTAACTTCTCACTCTGTTCATCCATTCTTCTCCCAAGTTCTTTGATTATCTTTATGATCATTATTTGAACTCTTTATTGGGTAGACTGCCTATCTCCACTTCACTTAGTTCTCCTTCTAGGGCTTTATCTTGCTCCTTCATTTGTAATATGTTCCTGTGTCTCCTCATTCTGCCTAATTCACTGTTTTTACATTTCCCAGCCTTGGAGATTTTGCCTTTTTAAGGAGACGTCTTATGTGTCACAGAAGAAGACTCACTTTTGGTCACCAAAGCTATATGAACTGTTTGCCCCCTACATGCATTATATGGGTCCTTTTGTTGTGGTGGATTGACTATTATGAGTGGTCTAGTAGGCATGGTGACCCCCACAGTGGTTGGTTTCCAGGCCCTGCCTAATACAGAGGCTGCCAGTCACTGGTTGGTGGGCCAGGTCACAAGGTAGCTGGCTGCAGATATCTGGGGGTTTCCAGGGCTAGTGCTGGCTCACTGGTGGACAGGGCCAGGTTCTGGTGTGTGTCTTACGAGGCAGGTGTTCCTAGATTTAGTGCCCATCTGCTGATGGGTAAGGTAAGAATCCAGAAGTTCCCGGGGTTGGTGCCTGACCACTGGTGAGTGAACCTAGGTCCTGGGGCTAGTACTGGCCTATTGACAGATAGTTCTGGGTCCTAGGATTTAGCTGCATGACCCAGGGGTCCCAGGGCAGTTGTGGACCACTAGCTGGTGGAGTCAGTTCCTGTGCTGCTGGTTGCAGAGTACACAGTATCCTGAAGTTTGTGTAAGCCCTCTAGTGCCTAGGGCCAGATCCTAGGGCAGGTGGCTGAGGGCCTAAAGTGTCTCAGAGGTGGGTTCTGACATGGGCAGTGGCCGGGTGGGTCCCAAGGCTGGTGCCAGCCTATTTGTGGGAGGGCTGAACCCTGCCATGGCAGTTGCAGGGCTGTGATACTCCTGATGCCCACTGATGGGTAGGGCTGGGGCCCAGGGTTTTCTGGAGGTGGTGCCTGCTGACTGATGGGCAGAGCTGGGTCCCAGGTTCTCTGGTTACAGGGCCAGAGTCTAGTGCCTATGCACTAGTGTGCCAGGCTGGGTCCTGGGTCCTCTGGTGGACATATCCAGGCGTAGACATATCTAAGGGTGACTGTGGGCTCAAGGGGTCTTCAGGCAGTCTGCTGCAATTGGGATGAGGCTATGTCTTCATCCAGCTATTTGCTTGACATGAGGTATCTCCTGGTATCTAGAGGCTGGTAGGTATAGACAGAGCTGGGCCCCAAGGCTAATAAGCTAGAGAAAGGATTCCAAAATGGCACTTGCCAGCACCAGTGTCCACGTGATAGAAGCTCCCAAAAATGGCTATCCCCCTGTCTATGTCTCCAGGATGAGCTCCAGTTGCCTCCTGCCTCTCTGGGAGGCTCTCCAAGATCAGTTGGTGGGCTTGACTCAGGCTTCTCTCAAATTTCTGTTTCTGTCCTGGGTCTCAGATCATAAGAGATTTTGTGTGCACATTTTAAGAGCAGAGTCTCTATTTCCTACAGCCCTCTGGCTCTCCCAAAAGTTACCTCCCTGATCTTCAAAAAGCCAAACGTTCTACAGGCTTATCTTCCTAATATAGGACCCCCAGGATGGAGAGCCCCACATGGCATTTGGACCTCTCATGCCTTGGAGAAAACCTCTGAAATTATTATTATTCTCCCATTTATGGGTCGCCAATCCAGGGGTGTGGGTCTTGATAATAATGCAACACCATCCCTCCTATCCATCTAATTTCTTCTCTATATCTTTAGTAGTAGAAGAAGATCTTTTCCAGTAGATTCCAGTCTTTCACATAAATAGTTGCTCTGTAAGTAGTTGTAATTTTGGTGTGCCCATGAGGATGTGAGCCCAGGGTCTTCCTACTCCACCATCTTGGCTAAGTTTTCAAAACACATTATTTTAAAGTACACATGGTACCATTACACGCCAGTCAGGATGGCTGCTATCCAAAAGTCTACAAGCAATAAATGCTGGAGAGGGTGTGGAGAAAAGGGAACCCTCTTACACTGTTGGTGGGAATGCAAACTAGTACAGCCACTATGGAAAACAGTGTGGAGATTTCTTAAAAAACTGGAAATAGAACTGCCATATGACCCAGCAATCCCACTTCTGGGCATACACACCGAGGAAACCAGATCTGAAAGAGACACATGCACCCGAATGTTCATCGCAGCACTGTTTATCATAACCAGGACATGGAAGCAACCTAGATGCCCATCAGCAGACGAATGGATGAGGAAACTGTGGTACATATACACCATGGAATATTACTCAGCCATTAAAAAGAATGCATTTGAATCAGTTCTAATGAGATGGATGAAACTGGAGCCCATTATACAGAGTGAATTAAGCCAGAAAGATAAAGACCATTACAGTATACTAACACATATATATGGAATTTAGAAAGATGGTAACAATAACCCTATATGCAAAACAGAAAAAGAGACTCAGATGTATAGAACAGACTTTTGGACTCTGTGGGAGAAGGTGAGGGTGGGATGTTTCAGGAGAACAGCATCGAAACATGTATATTATCTAGGGTGAAACAGATCACCAGCCCAGGTTGGATGCATGAGACAAGTGCTCGGACCTGGTGCACTGGGAAGAGCCAAAGGGATCGGGTCGAGAGGGAGGTGGGAGGGGGGATCGGGATGGGGAATACATGTAAATCCATGGCTAACTCATGTCAATGTATGACAAAAACCACTACAATATTGTAAAGTAATTAGCCTCCAACTAATAAAAATAAATGAAAAAAAAAAATAAATAAATAAAGTACACATGGAACATTCTCCAGGAGAGACTAAATGTTACACTCAAAAAACAAATGTCGAAAGTCATTTAAAGGAAACAAATGTCATTTAAAGGAAAGAAATCAAAGTCTGTTTTCTGACAGCAAGGGAAAGAAATTCAGACATCAAGAGCACAAATATAAACATTTACAACTTTGTAGTAATTAAACAACACATTCCTAAAGAAACATGGAATCAAAGGAGAAAGCACAGAGAAAATTAGAAAATACTTTGAGATGACTGAAAACGAAATCACAACATACCAAAACATTGATAGGCAGCTAAAGCAGTGATAAGATAAATCTGTAGCTGTGAATACCTATATTATAAAAGAATAAATATCTCAAATCAATAACCTAACCATCCATCCACCTTAAGAAATTAGAAAAGAACAAACTAAATACAAAGTAAGCAGAAGAAAGGAAAAAACAAGCATTAGCACAAAAATAAATGAATCAAGAAATAGAAAACAATAGAGAACAAAAAAACAATGAAACCAGAAGTCGATTCTATGAGAAGATCAAAAAAAACTTTATCCATATCCATATCCACAAGAAAAAGAGAAGGAACAATTAAATTACTAAAATCAAAAATGAAATTAAGAACTTTACAGAAATAAAAAGGATCATCAAGAAATATAATGAACAATTGTTTGCCTAGATAACCTAGGTGTAATGCCTGAATTCCTAGAAAGACAAAAATTACCAAAATTGATTCAACAAGAAATAAAAAATCTGAATAGACCTAAGACAGGTAAAGACTTTGATTTAGTAACTGAAAAACTTCCCACAAGGAAAAGTCCAGGACCAACTGCTGAAGAATTGATGCTTTTGAACTAAGGTGCTGGAGAAGACTCTTGAAGAGTCCCTTGGACAGCAAGGAAATCAAGCCAGTCAATCCTAAAGGAAATCAATCCTGAATATCATTGGAAGGACTGATGCTGAAGCTCCAATACTTTGGCCACCTGATGCAAAGAGTTGAGTCACTGGAAAAGACCCTGATGCTGGGAAAGATTGAGGGCAGGAGAAGGGGATAACAGAGGATGAGATGATTAGATGGCATCACTGACTCAATGGACATGAGTTTGAGCAAACTCCAGGAGGAAGATAGTGAAGGACAGGGAAGCCTGGCATGCTGCAGTCCATGGGATCGAAATGAGTTGGACATGAGTTAGCAACTGAACAATAACAAACTGAGTTCACTAGTGAATTCTGCCAAACATTTAAAGAATTAACATCAATCCTTCACAGACTCTTTCAAAAAATACAAAAGGACACTTCCCAATTCATTATATGAGACCAATATAATCCCGATATCAAAACCAAAGATATCACCAAGTAAAAGAAAACTATGGACCAATATCCCTAATGAATACATATACAGAAATCCTCAATAAAACACTAACAATCTAAATTTAGCAATATATAACAGGATTATGCACCATGACTAACTGGAGTTTATCTAAGGAATGCAGGGTTCGTTCAATGTATGAACATCAGTCAATGTAATGTGAGACATTAAGAGGGACAAAAACCACATGATCATCTCAATAGATTAGAAGAAGCATCTGACAATAATAATCTTTTATGATTTAAAAAAAAAACAAAATAAAACTAGATGGAAACTTCTTCAACCTAATAAAGGGCACTTACAAAAATCTGAAGCTAACAATATAATTAATGGTGAAAGGCTGAAAGCTCTCCCCCTAAGATCAGGAAGAAGACAAGGGTGTCCACTTCTGCCAAGACAATTCAACATTATACTAGGAGTTATAACTAGGGAAATCACACAAGAAATAAAATTATAGGGACTTTCCTGGTGGTCCAGTAGCTAAGCTCCCAGTGCAGGGGGCCCGGTTCGAACCCTGGTCAGGGAACAAGATCCCACATGCCACAACCAAGTGTTGATATGCCACAACCAAAGATCACACATGCTGCAACAAAGATGGAAATTCCCAGATACCTATGACTAAGACCTAGCGCAGCCAAATAAACAAAATACAGGGCATCCAGATTAGAAAGGAAGGCATAAAATTAACTATATACACATAGAAAACTTTCAGAATCCATTAAAAAAAAACTATTACAGCTAATAAATTCCATGCTCGTGGATTACAAGACTTACTACAGTCAAAATAGCAGTTCTCCCAGATTGATATACATATTCAATGCAATCCCTACCAAAATTCCAGCTGTCTTTTACACAAAAATTGACAAGCTAACCCTAAAAATCATATGGGAATGCAAGGGATCAGGAATAGCCAAAACAATCTTAAATAAGAACAACAAAGTTGGAGGACTCACACTTCCCAACTTCAAAACTTACCACAAAGTTCCAGTAATCGTGACTGTGTGGTTTTGGCATAAAGATAGATATACAGATGGATGGACTCAGACTAAGAGTCCAGAAATAAACCCGTGTTCTATGGTCAACTGATTTTCAACAAAGCTGTTAAAAGACCATTCACTGAGGAAATAGTCTTTTCAACAAATGGTGCTGAGACAACTGGATAGACAGATACAGACACTCCTCCCTCACACCATATATAAAAATTAACTCAAAATGTATCAAAAGCCTGAATTTTAAAGCTAAAATTCAGAATAAAACACAGGTGTGAATCTTTGTAACCTCGGATTAGGCAATGCTGTCTTAAATATAACACCTAAAGCACAAGCAACAAAAGAAAAAATAGATAAATTAGACTTCATGAAAATGTGCATCAAAGGACACTATCATGAAAGTGAAAAGGCAACTCACAGTTGGAAATATTTACAAATCATATATCTGATAAGGAGTTGGTAAACAATATAGAAAGAATTTTTGTGCTAGTGCTAAGTCACTTCAGTTATTTCCAACTCTGTGCAACCCTATGGACTATAGCCCACCAGGCTCCTCTGTCCATGGGATACTCCAGGCAAGAATATTGGAGTGGGTTGCCATGCCCTCCCCCAGGGATCAAACCCACATCTCTTATGTCTCCTGCATTGGCAGGCAGGTTCTTTACAGCCCAGCAACAAAAAGACAATCCAACTTTAAAATGGCCAAAGGATTTAAACAGGAATTTCTCCAAAGATATACAAATGGCTATGAGCACACAAAAAAGTGGCTCAAAGGCATCAGTTATTAGGGAAATGCTAATCCACAGTTAGACACTACTTCACACCCACTAGGATGGCAATAATCAAAAAATTGAAAATAACAAGTGTTGGTGAAAATGTGGAGAAACTGGAACACTTATGCATGGCTGGTAGGATAAAATGGTACAGCATCTTTGAAAAACAGTCTGGCAGTTACTCAAAAAGTAGAGCTATTATTTGACCCAGCAATTTCACTCCTAAGTATATAGTCAAAAGAAATGAAAACATGTTTTCATACAAAAATTTGTACATAAAAAAAAATTTGCATGACTGTTGACAGTATATTATTCATAATAGACAAAAAATGGAAAAAAGTCAAATGTCTGCCTACTGATGAGTGGATAAGCAAAATGCAATCTATTCATACATACCAGTCAGCCATAAAAAGGAATGAAGTACTGATACATGCTACAGTGGATCATGGAAGGACCTTGACATTATTTTAGTGAATGAAAGCAGCTAGACATCAGAGGTCACATATTTATGACTCCACCCATATGAAAAGTACATATTAAGCAAAACCTTACAGACAGAAAGTAGATTAATGGTTGCCAAGTTCTGGGGGAAGGGAGGAATGGGGAGTGACTGTTAAGAGGTATGAGGTTTTGGGGGTTTTTTTAAGGTGATAAAAATGCTCTGAAATTAGGTATTGATGAAAGTTGTACAACTTTGTAAATATACCAAAAACCACTGAATCTAAACTTTAAAAAGGTGAATTTTACACACGTAAAATATACCCTCCAAAATTTTAAGTAAAGGAATTTTTTAAATAATAAAAGTGAAATCTAAGTACTTTTAGAAAAATCAGAAGTGTCTACTATCTACTGATAAGCAAAAAGTGGAATTTCTAAAGAAAGCTCTTCAGGCAGAAGGGAAATGACCCCAAAATAAACACCAGAAATGTAAAAGCAAAGAAAAGCAAAGAATAATAAGTGAAAAGCAAAGAATCGATAAGTAAAAGAGAAAGTCGTTCAGTTGTGTCCAGCTCTTTTTGATTCCATGGAATTCTCCAGGCCAGACAACTGGAGTGGGTAGCCTTTCCCTTCTCCAGGGGACCTTCCCAACCCAGGGATTGAACCCACGTCTCCCACACTGCAGGCAGATTCTTTACCAATTGAGCCACAAGGGAAGCCCAAGAATACTGGAATGGGTAGCCTATCCCTTCTCCAGCAGATCTTCCCAACCCAGGAATCGAACCAGGGTCTCCTGAATTACAGGCAGATTCTTTACAACTGAGCTATCAGGATGAGTAAATCTAAATGAACATGGACAATATGTTAAATATTAACACTGTTAATGTCACTTCGTTGAGTTTAAAAAGAGCATATAGAATTAAAATACACAGTTACAAGCACACATAAATCTTGAGGGGAGAATGGAGTTTAAGTATTCTAAGAAACTGTGATCTCTGAATGGCCCAAGAGGAAGGTATAACTTTATCTGGGTGAGTTATCTGGATGAGTTAATAAAACATTATCTAATTCACATGGTAACGACAAAAAGAAAATAGAAAATAACCTCCAATACACTAGAGAGAGTGGAAAAGTAGAATGATTTTTCAAAATCATAATACTAGTTTCAAATAACACAAGAGAGAAAAATAAACACAAAAACATGGGACAAGAGTGACATATAATAGGCCTGTAGATTTAAACTCAAATAGATCATAATTACATTCAATGTAAATGAGTTGAATGCTCCCATTAGAGGACAAAGATAATCAGATTGGATGAAAAAAATCTAACTGTATAACCTTTGCAAGAGACATATCTAAGGTATAAAAACATAGTAAGGCTGAAAGTAAAATGACAAAAAGCAAAGATTTCATACAAATATGAGCCTAAAGAAATCTGATATAGCCATAATAGTGTCAGACACACTACAACAAAAAGGCAAAGATACATTACTAGAGATAAAGAGAACCACTCATAATAATTAAAGTCTGAATTCATCAGAAAGACATAACAATTTTAAATTTGCATTCTCCTAATAATATGGTTTCAAAGTATATAAATAAAAGTTGACAGAACTGCAAGGAGAAATAAGACAAATCCATAATCACAATGAAATTGTGTAATTATCTTAGTAACAGATATAACAACCAGACAAAAAGGCAGTCAGAAAACAGAAGACATGAGTAATATGCTTATCGAGTTAGCTGAATAGAATATATAGAACACTGAACCTAACTCTTTTCAAGCACACAGGAACATTTGAGAAAACATATAGACCATATTCTACACATCAGGAAATTTCAAAAGATTAAAATAAAGAGCATGGTGGGAGGGGGGATCGGGATGGGGAATACATGTAAATCCATGGCTGATTCATGTCAGTGTATGACAAAAACCACTACAATATTGTAAAGTAATTAGCCTCCAACTAGTAAAAATAAATGAAAAAAATAAAAATAAAATAAATAAAATAAAGAGCATGATCTCTGGGCAATGCAATTGTGATGGAAAAGAATAAAATAAGAAAATATGCAGATGTTTGGAAATTTTAAAATATTCTTCTAAATGACTTACAAATCAAAGAAAAATATCATAATGGAAATTATATTGTACTAGCTCAGGCTGCTATAACAAAATACCATAGATTCGGGGCTTAAACATAGACATTTACTTCTCAGTTCTGGAGGCTGGGAAGTCTGAGATCAAGGTGCTGACATGGTTATGTTCTGGTGAAGGCCCATTACCTCACTTCCAGCTGGCTGCTTTCTTGTTGTGACCTCACATGGCAAGGAAAGAGAGAAAGAGGGCAAGCTCTCTGATCTCTTCCTACAAGGCACTAATCCCATCATAAGGACCTCACACTCATGACCTCATTTAAACCTAATCACCTCCTGAAGGCCCCATCTCCCAGTACCATGAATCTGGGGTTAGAGCTTCAGCAGGGGAATTTGAGCGAGGAACAATTTAGTGCATAGCATTTACTAAACAATGATGAAAATACCCCAAATCAAACTCTGTATGATGCAGCTGAAACATTATTTATAAGGAAACGTGTCACCTTAAATGCACATACTAGTAAAAGAAGAAAGCTGCAAATGATAAAGTAACCATTCATCTCAAATTAGACGGTGAACAGCTATAGGAAAAGAAAAATACGGGTCAAATTCATTCATAGACATGGACTCAAAAATTCCCCCTAAAACATTAGTAATCAGCATCTAATCAATAGATGATAATAATAATAGGCTAGTATGAACAAGTTTTGTTCATATAGTAGTCATCTGTGGGTGGTGGAATTAAAGAATTTTATTCTGCTTTTGATGCTAATCACTATTTCATAAAATTTCTAAATAAGCACTCATTATTTTATGAATCAGGAAGTATTTTTGAATTAATAATTAATACTTTTCTGATCTTTCATCTTTTTGAAGTCAACTAGTTAATGAATGATGAGAAGAAAAGAACAAGAGCTCATTCAGAAGAGCCACTTCATCTTAGTAACCATTTCAACTACAAAACCTTGTTTTCAGTGTCTCTATTTGGTTGAAAACAAAGAAAGGGTGGATAGGAGTAGAAAAGGATTTGCAAAGATAGGGATGTGATAATAGCAATTCAAAGGCTTTTTGCCCAGACATTAAGGGAGCGATCTCATACACAAATGTGTCTATAAATAGAACACTGCACTTTAATGAATAATTTAAAAGCACTTTGCAAACAGGGTTAGGAAAACAGGAACCTAAATGCTCAAAAATCAATAGTTCTGTCCTATTGCCACATGGTGAGTTATGGAAACAGATGCTTGAGTTGTACACTTTTTAAAGAACACTGGAAGCTGTATGGTTAATATCGAAAAGTTTAAAAACCTCTACAAGTTTTGACAAGAAAATTCTGCCTTTACACATCTCTTTCAGAAATAATCAAGGATACACACAATGAGTTTTGTATAGGATACTTACCAAAGCATTATTCATTAAGGTAAATATTATAAACGGCATCAATGCCCAGCTATATGAAAGTGGTTCAATAAATTGGGACACCCATTGGAATATTATGCAGTCATTCAAAATAATAATTTAGAAAAATATGATATGATGCAAAAAATGTTCACTATCTACAAAGAAGAAGGTTGTCCATAAAACATATTATGGAATGAATCCCAACTTGAGGAAATGCATATCATATATTATATAAAAGTAGAAAAAATTGGCTATCCTTGCGTGGTAAGATTACGGATGATGTTGATTTTGTGCTTTATACTTTCTGCCTATTTCAATTCTTTTATAAATAGAAAAAGATTTTAATAATTAAAAAATTGATTATCCCCAATAGATTCAAACAACCCTCATCAGCCTAAACCCACTTCTAGTGAGGTCACTGGGAGGTCAGTACAAATTTGGTGCATTAGGCTTCTACAGTTGTATGACAAACAGTAACAAGGCCATAAGTCTGAACAGGCTTGACTGGGTCCTCTGCTTAGGGTCTCATAAAGCTGCAATCATGATGTTGAAATTATATTCTCATTTGCAGGCTTAACTGGGGAAGAATCTGCTTCCAAGCTCACTCAGGTTGTTGGTGGAAGTTGCTTCTTTGCTGTAAAACTGAGGGTCCCTACTTCCTACTGGCTGTCTCTGGAGGTGGCCCTCAGCTCCTAAAGGCCACCTTGCAGTTCCTGCCACATGGGCTTCTCCAACACAGGTGCTTACTCAAGCGAGCAGAGAGACTCTCTAAATCAGTTTCCGGGCTTCCCTGGTGGCTCAGTGGTAAAGAACCCACCTGCCAATGCAAGAGACGCAGATTCAATCCCTGGGTTGCGTAGATCCCCTGAAGTTAATGGCAACCCACTCCAGTATTCTTGCCTGGGAAATCCCATGAACAGAAGAGCCTGATGGGCTACAGTCCACGGGGTCGCAAAGAGTTGGACATGACTTAGTGATTAAGCAACAACAACAGCAAATTAGTTTCCAGCAAGATAGAATTGTATAATGTAACATAATAACGGAATTTGTGTCCCAACACTTTTGCCTTATTCCATTAGTTAGAAGCACGTCACAGGTCCCACCTCAATGGGGATGCGGGTATTAAACAAGGTATGAATACTAGAAGGTGAGGACATGGTAAGCTCAACTTCATTCACACAGTCTGTCCACTCTACCTAGCTTCCCACTGCAGAGCTCAGACAAAGAAGAGAAGCTTGCACTTGGATAAGACTCTTCTGATCAACCAACCACTCATAGACACAACTGAACCCTGCCCTTTGCACCTCTGGTGTAGGACAGTTCTGTAAAAAGTGATGGGAATGTTCACGACGAGTCAGAGTTCACGCAGAGGATTTCAGCAGATCCTGTGCCAGCCATGAAGGATGATTAAGATTTCGATCAGGGGAAAGGAATGAGAATGGGAGATATTTCTTCTGCAATGAGGAGAGGTAGAGAGGCAGGAACTCCCAAGATGGGTTCTGGAGAAAGTGAGCAGGATGGTTTGTTCACAACAAATCTAACTAGCCCCTTGATAGACAACATACTTGGAAAAACTCCGAACAAGACCTAGAAAGGAACACAGTTTTAATTTTGGCTAATTTGGCAGCACAGACATCAATTAGCTTCCAGAGTGTGGTTAAATATTACTAATATTTACCAGTCTCCAGTTGTCCTAAACTTCCAGAACATGGAAGACTACGCCTTCCTGCTCCATTTGAAACTAGGCATATCCAGAATGACTCCCTCCAGCCAAAAAAATGTGAATAGAATGGACCAGCTTCTAAAGTGATTAACTGCAAGTGTCTCCATGTTCTAAAAGGGTCCACATCTAGAACATTTAGGAAGCAGTTCTGCCAAACTTCCAAGGAACAAACATCTCTCCCCTTCAGAAATTATTGCAGAGATGATGAAGCATCATCTTGATACCAAATCTGATTAAGAGCAATACAAGAAAAGATTATTAGTCAATACTTCTTATGAAATATATACCAAAATCAAAAGTGAAAGATTACATACTTGGATCCAATAGTAATTTTTAAATGTAGTATATCATGACAAAGTAGAGTTGATCCCAAAAAAACAATGATGATTTAAAATTAAAAATATTGATGATGATTTAAAATATTAAAATATTTTACCTCAGAGTTCAAGGAAGAAAAGATGTAAAATTATAAAATAGGTAAAGAAAGCATCTGATAAAATTAAAAATCTATAAAGATTTTTAAAAATATTTAGTAGGTAAGACCATCCTTACCCTAATAAAAGGAATCTGCCAGTACACGACAAACTTCATATTTAACAGTTTGAAAACATTGCCTTTAAAGTGAAAAACAGTATTAGGATAGCCTTACCACAATGTCTATGCAACTTTGTTTAGTGGTCCAAACAAAGGGAATAAGACAAAAAATAAAATAAAAGATTTAAGGACTAGGAAGGAAGAAATGAAATTATAACTATTTACACGGAGAAATTCGAAACAGAGCCACACATTTGTGAGGTCTGGTATGTTTCAGAGATAGTACTGCAGATCACTGGGGAAAGAACAGTACTCAATAAACAGTACTGGCAGAAGGGAAAAAAAATCTAAAATCATATCTCTACCTCCTGCCTCATACAAAAATAAGTTCAAAGTAGAATATAAGGAGGAAATATTTTTTTTTAAATCTTTAAGAGGAGGATATCTTATGACCATGAGGTAACAAACAATTTCTTAAGTAAGACTTAATAACCACAAACAGTAAGAAAAAGATTGATAAATTTGACATTAAAATCAAACATCTGTTCATCAAAATAGCATTTTTAAAAGGATAAAAAATAGGACACAAATAGAATCCAAATATATAAAGAACTTCAAAAAAGCTATAAAAAGGATAACCCAGGCACAAAAACAGATGAGCAATATAAGAATACAATTTATAGACTTGAAAACTCAGGGAGCCAATAAATCGGTAAAAAACCCCTCAGACTCACTAGTAATCAAGGAAACAGAAATTAAAACAGTGAGATGTTTCATATCTACTCAACTGACAACAATTAAACATCTGAATTATAAAGGATCAGCAAGGAAATGAAGAAACAAACCTTTGGGACATTGTTTACAACAGCTCTTGAGGCTGGAACTGGGCCTACCCTGTGATCCCACAATCCCCACAATATCATGCGTAGATAGATGTATACCTGATCCACTCTCCCCTGTGTTCCCAGCACAGGGAACAGCAGACCAGTGGGACATGGCAACTAGCAGGGGTGGAGGCTGAGCAGGCTGCTTAGAGGAAAACTTCAACTGGGACGCAAGCCAGGTAACGCAATGTCAGAAACCAGTCTTGCCAGGAAATGAAACTGGGGATCAGAACCCTGCTAACTTAGGGCAACCTCCTAAATAGCAACTGGATCTGTTTATCTTCTACAGCCAAACTGACCAGGTTACTTCCTCTTTAAATTTCCCCAGCTGAAACTTTCTAGAGTAGAGTCCCAACTCAGTTTCCTGCAGCCACTTTAAAAAATTCTCCATTGAATATAATGGTTTAACACAACACAAATTAATTATCTTATAGTGCAGGAGGTCAGAAGTCAATCTACAGCCATACCACCCTAAACACACCCAATCTCAGCTGATCTCGGAAGTTAAGCAGGGTTGGGCCTGGTTAGTGCTTGGATGGGAGGATGTCAGACACAGGTCTCAATGGGCTAGAATCAAGGTGTCAGCCCAGTTGTGTTCCTATCTGGAAAATGGAGAACCAATTTTCTCACCTTTTCCAGAGCCTGGAGGCTGCCTGTATTCCTTGGTTCATGATCCTTTTCATCTCTAAAACCAGCAGTGAAGGGTAGAGTCTTCCTCACTTCACAGCACTCTGACACTGAACTTTCTGTATCTCTCTCCCATATTTAATGACCCTTATGACAACTTAAGGCCCACTTGGACAATTCAGGATAATTTCTTTGTTTTAAAGTCAACTGATTAACAACCTTCATTCTAACTGCTACCTTAAATCCTCTTTGACACATAACATATTCATGGGTTTTGGAGCTCAGGATGCAAACAGCTTTGGGAGGCCATTATTATGCATACTACACCTCTCCTCAATGTCCCCTCCCCCAACAATACCTCTAGCAGAGTCCCAACCTTTTCACAACATCCCCTATACCTCCAGCCTCAGCACCACCATACTCCCTGTCCTCCAATGACACCAACTTTCTGGTCTTTTGTAATCAGTGTATACCTATCTATGCCCAAATAATTACAACCCAAACTCCAGGGCTCACCCCAGAAGTCAGCTCCTCTCTGAAGCCTTCTTTGATTCCCAGTCTAAATGAATCACACACCAACTCAGCTTTCTGTGTACCCCAATTGCAGCACTGAGTGTGTCCCCTGTAATCATCTGTCTTCACATCCTGAAGTGCTTAGTCCTTCAAAGATAACTCTCTCTCATTTCCCTGTGGGTTCCCAGATTATAGCACAGGGCCTGGCAAACAGCAGCACTCAGAGAGGATTTCTGAAATTTGGAGGAGACAGAAAGAAGCTGCACTGGGTCTGCCTCAAAAACCAGATGTAAAAGAATAACTGGGGTTACATGTACAGCTGACAGGGCCAAAGAACTAGTTCAGATGTTCATAACAAAAAAACACCTCAACAATCCACCACTTTGTTTGATGCACAATTTACTATCATGTGGAAGAATCTCTGTACAAGCGACACCCATTATTTTTTACTGCTAACCTGTTCTAAACAGACAAAATTAGCCTCAAGAAAAATAAAGGATTTATCTAAAATTATATACAAAGATGTACTCAAAACTCTAGACAAGAGAGTAGATACTGCTCCAATACAAAAGGAATGCTTGGCAATTGCCCAACAGCCCCACCACATTCTCAGAGGGCTCCAGCCCCTCTCCAGGAAGACTGGGAAGCACCATGCCAATGAGGCTGAAGGATGTTACAATCAACTCTGTTGCTGTTTAGTCACTAAGTCATGTCTGACTGTTTTGTTAGCCAGTGGATTGTAGCCACCAGGCTCCTCTGTCCATGGGATTTTCTAGGCAAGAATACTGGAGTGGGTTGCCATTTCCTTCTCCAGGGGATCTTCCAGACCAAGGGACTGAACCTGCATCTCCTGCATTGCAGAAGGATTCTTTACCACTGAACCACCAGGGAAACCCCAACTCTGTTTAGGGAAAAGCAAAGTGCCTCTATGCACAAATATATATGTATATTTTAATAAAGAATACATTTTTAAAGAGAATGTTAGTTAAGCAAACAGGGTCTCACTTAATTTCAATGGCTTGTTAGTTGATGTCCATACTGTAGGAGGAAAATTCTCACCTGGGGTGAAGGGGACTAAGCAAAGCAAAGGTGGAATCAGCACAATTATCAACATTTTAGAAAAACAGGTATTAATATGCCTTGAGTTCTTAAAAGGCATACTTTCATTCAGGTCCAATAAGATTCCTTTGTTCAATTCTTCTTTAATAGTGTGAATCCTGAAATTCATTTTAAAAGTCCAAAAGCACATTCACACTGGAAAGGAAATTTGAGACCAAAAAAAAAGAAAAAAAAAAAAAAGAAAAAACCCCAGAAATAAATGGGCATGTATTCAGCACCATGGACAGTGGGGCTGGGGCGCTTTTAAGAGTCTCTGGAGCCAGAGCTGACAACTAACACCAGAGCACTTCCGAGATCTACAGTATTCATTCTAATGTTTAATTTGGGAGTGGTTCCAATACACGAGCAGGTATTTTTCTTTGTTATGGCCTAAAGGACAGACTTTTTTTTTTACCAAAGGGATGCACAACTTTCATCTACCAAAATCTGCTTTGTGACCACTTTCACAATAAAGCCCTGAGATTTCTGTGAACATAGGGAATAACTTTGCCATTGACTCATGACTACAGGTCCAGGAAGTGAAACTGCTGGAACAGAAACAGTGTCCAACCTTGAATGACTAGATTGTTTCAAGGACCTTGTGAGACTTCTGCAAATATAAACACTGCATGCTCTTTTAAACATAGAACAAAATAAATCCATATTGTGAAATTTTCTCACAAATACCTTTAAAATGTAATCACAAAACTGTATTTTCTCCAACTCTGAGTATTAATAAAGATATCTGGAAAGGTGATGTTGTAAAGTCCAACATTGCCACTAACTAACACCACCTGTGGCAATATCAGTCACAAAGCCCTGATTTCTACAAAGGATATCTAATCTTTTCAGCTACAAAACAAAATAAAAACTCCTTTTACCAAACTTTTTTTCAAAACTTTATAATATTGAGTATTAACTAAGAAAATGTATGCTATGCTTAGCTTAGTCACTCAGTCGTATCCGACTCTTTGTGACCCCACGGACTGTAGCCCACCAGGCTCCTCTGTCCATGGGTATTCTCCAGGCAAGAATACTGGAGTGGGTTGCCATGCATAAAGTTATATAAATCCTAACGCACTTGTAATGAATTTGCACTGTGTAAATAACAGCATCTACAAACAACAGAACATTAGTGCTCAAAAGTGACCAATGTCAGTCAGTGACTGCACTTGTATTTGAAGACCCCTTGATATCTGGTGGATCTCCAGGTCTGAACACACCACGCACAACTACTCCAGTTCCTCTGATGTAAGGATCAATGAGATTGTTTTGGATTCTGCCAGCAACCCCTCCAGAGTGTCACTGTTTTGCAAACAGTCTCTGGGCCAAAATGCACATCTCTGAGACATTTTATGATGATATGAGTTGTTCCTGTGCGTGAGAGGGCTGGAAGTCAGTTTTCTTCAATGGGAAAGTACCTTTGCACACTTCCTCTGGTTCCCAATTCTAAAGACAAGTTCAAAGAACAGAAATGGGGCAACAGCTCACCCTTGACAGCAAATCAAATTCTGGAAAGATGAAGGCAACCTGTGCCAGAGGAATGGTGTGAACTGCATGGTCTGTTTATTACCCAGACTAGTCTGTAAACGTCTCTCATCAAGGCCCTGCTGCCCTAGGATTCCTTTTGGTCACTTACACATCAGAAATTCTCATCACCCCAGAGTGCCCTTAGCCCACATGCAGAGCCAAAGAGACCCGGAAGTCCGTGTTGCCTGAAAAGAAGGTGGGGAAAGATAATCAACCCCAAGCACAAGGTTTAAGACCCGGCTTTTGTTAACTTTCAAATTTGTTATGCAAGTACTTCGGAGTACTAAGTAAAAAAGTAGAAGCGGAGAAATACACATACACACTCAGTAAACAATAGTTCCAGAGTGAAACATATATGGGAACATTAAACACTTTTGGACCCACCCCCAAATAAAAGAACAGACAGCAACCAGAAGAGGGGGGCCGCACCGCCGCAGGTGCCCTGCTCCAGGCTCTGACGCGGGTCACGGAGGGAGGCAGACGCGAGTCGAGGAGGCAGATGCTGGGCGTGTGAGCGAAGGGGACACAAAGGGCACCCGCGGATCCCCTCTCTCGGCCCCGGCGCCGCCCCGAGCTCCCCGCGCCTCTTCCCTCCCCTGGGCCCGCCGCCCCGAGCCCAGCGCCAACCATGCGCTTTCCCTCACATCTTTCCTGGGTCAGACGCGACGAAACTTACACCGTTTTGAAATGTGAGCCTCCTGAAGTCCGGAGCAGACCTGCGGCAGACACCCGCTGACAGGCCAGCCTGAACCCCGCGATCCTCATTTACAACTTCTGATCGCGGAGGGCGGCCCAGGCGGGGTCCGCGCTTCGCCGAAGCCGCTCTGTCACTTCACTCAGAAACCCTCCCCGCGCCCAGTTTCCGTCCGGATCTGCAATCCCGTGAGCTCGCAGCGCGGCCCAGGCGCCAACTTGAGGAGGGGGCGCCGCCGGGTCCTCGGGACCGCCCCGCCCCGCCTCCGGCCCGGCCCCGCCCCGCCCGGCCGCGACCCCGGGGCAGCCCAACTTGGTCCCGGCCCCACCGGGGTCCGCCGCGCTCTCCGTGGAGCTCTGTCTGGCAGACCTGCGTCCCCCGCCCGGCCCGGACCCCGAACCCGGTTACGGGCTCCCGACCCCTGGTTCGACCTCGATCTCGGCTCGACCTCGACCCCAGTTAGGGGTCCGGGTCCCCGATTGGACTCACGATCCCCCGCGCCGATCCCAGCCAGGACTCCGATCCCCGACCTCCGATTCTTATTCCCGATCCCTGGTCCCGATCCCGGCTCGACCCTGGCCGGGACCCCTACCCTCGACCCCCGACCCCGGCCCCGGACTCCAGCTGATTCCCCACCCCGGATCCCCGGCCCTGCCCGCTATCACTCACCTGTCCCGCGGCAGAGGGCGTGCCCGCGGGCCTGCCCACGGGAGGGCGGCCGGGGCGGGGCTAGGGGTGAGGACTGAAGATCCCGGTGGTGCCTGAGCCTGAGGCGACCAAGCCTGAAGCGACTGAGGCGACTGAGGCGGCAGTAGCTGCTCCTGGCGCTTCTGGAGAGGCACTGCGCGAGGCGTGGGCCCGCCCCCTCTGAGCCGCTGACCAATCCCGTACCGCGCGCCGCCGCTGGCCCCGCCCCGTCGAGGAGCAGGTCCTCGCGAAAGCGGGCCCCGCGGGCCAATCGAACAGTGGAACGGCGACGAGTACAGCCAATCGGAGCTCAGGAAGCTCCGCAGAAAGAAACCAATTAGCTTGGCCAGGGCAGGGCGGGGCCATGGGAGGATCACCGTGGGGGCGGGGCCAGATCCGGGCGGAGCCCAATGCGGGGAGGGAGACGTCAATGGCAAGGGGCGGGGCCTAGATCTGGCAGGACCACCCACCGGGGTGGTGACGAGGGAGAGGCGAGGAGGCGGGTCCACAGATTGGGTGGGGTGGGAAGGGCCCCAGAACAGGGCGAGGAGGAGGGGAGTTGTGCCAGGTAGGTTGAGACCATCAATGGGGAGGAGGCGGACTACTGAGTGGGGGAGTGGCCTGGGGCGGGTCCCGGGACCGTGAAAGTAGGAGCAGGGGGAGGAGTGTACAGGTGGTGGGGGTGGGGAGGGAAGGGCGGGTCCCTGCAGGGGCAGGGGCGGACCTGGACGGTCTGAGATGCCTGCCCCCTGCACCCGCCAGGTGCTCGCCTGTCCTCGCTCCGCCCCGGGAGCAGGATCCTGCGGTGGTCGCGAAAGCAGGACTGCGCCCCGGCATCCCCCCGGACCCCTACCTGTCCCGTCCCCCGCCTGGTGCCCCTTGTCCCGCTCTGCAGAATCCCTCAGTCTGGCTGCACCCGTCCGCCTGCCCGCGTAGCAGACCCACGACGCGGTGCACTAGCACATGTATGTTCCCCGGGGCCTGGTCAGCATACCTGTCCGCAGGTGACGGGAGGGGACTGTGGATGTCTCAGGTGTTTTTACCCCGTTACACTTTTTTCTATCCCTCCTGAACTGCGTTCTGCTCTACTTTGTTCCTATTGTGGTCATTTTCGAGGCACTGAACCCCAGTGTCCCATCCCTGCCTTATGGCTATTCTTAGCAGAGGATTATTTCTTGCAGCCCACCTACGAAAGACTGGAGCCAGGTCACAGGTACTGCCACCGGTGATGCCGCCTGTGATCGGGCAGCAGAGCCAGCAGGGTTCTGGGAGGTTGCCCTCCCCCAGAACCCCTGTCCAGAGCTAGACCCCCCTCCCCGGATCCATGAAGGGATGGCCCTCAGCCCAGCCCAGCCTCCTTAGGCCTTGTAGAAGTGGAGGGGTCAACCAGAAGGCCAGATACCTCCAGGACGGTAGGACTTCTGACCCCAGGCCCCAGTAGCTCAGGCCACCAGGGCCAGGCTTGGGGATTAGCCTAGGAACACAGCCTCCTCCTCTGCACAGTCCTGTTTCTGGCCCCAGCAGCACCGTTTGCTCCTGAATGGGGGCAGGAGGCATTTCCCAGGCCTCTCCTCTGTGACCTCCTTGGTGGATTGCTGGAGGCCGACACTCTCAAAGTCACCATTGTGACCACTTCTTTCTGAGGAAGCATTAGAAGTGATCCTAGTGCCCAGAACCTCACCACAGTACACAAAGGGCCCCACTGACACCCAGAGGAGACAAAGCTGGGCAACACTCAGAAAGTTTGCACTGTCCACCCCAGACACAGGGCGGCAGTCAGAGAAAGCACAGGCTGGGGGGTGGGGCAGGAAGAGCTGTGTGCTCATTTGTCTTCACATGTCACTCGTGTGATACACAGACAAGCTTTAAGAAAGAAAGAGCCTAGGCTGGAGGGCTGTGGGTGGGCCCACGGAAGGGCAGCAGCGCTGGGAGAGGCTAGATGTGGGGTGTGAGTCTTCCCTAAGAAGAGGGTCTCTGTCTCATCCCTGCAGGGGGCACCTGTCACGCTTCTCCCAGCAGGTTAACTGTATGCCCTGGAAGGGCCACCGTGGGGGAGGGAGGAAGGTACAGCAGGAGAAGAAGGTGGTGGAGGCCCTGGCTGGGTGGTCCCGAGGAGACATGAGGCTGGAAGTGAACAGATGGGGCAAGGGCAGGCCTCAGCTCCAGAAGAGGGAGCCCAGAGACCAGGGCTGTAAGAATGTGCTATGTCCTGAATGGGGTTCAACCTCACCTTGACTTTGCAGGCAGGGGTAGGTGCAGAGGCACCCTAGGACCTTACTCCAGAGGCCAGAACAGGGCGGGGGTGCAGGCAGAGCACCCTCAGCCCACCCCCTCCCCCCAGATTACAGGCTGCCAGCCGCCCACTTCCCTGTCCTCCCCAGGAGCCCTCGGCCTCTCAGCTGCCTTCATCGCCTCCTGAGACACAGTTAGTCATTAGGAAAGTAATGATAGTGTTTTCAGGACAGCATGTTGGACCCTAACAACTCTCAATTATTTCCAGTTCCTGCCAGCCCCAGGAGGAAGAAAGCCGCTCTTCTCGTGCCTCCGCCCTTGACACAGAAGACAATCCCTGTTGCTGGCATATTATCATAGGTTAGCAGACCTCTGAAAGCCAGGCTGCGCAGGGGAGCAGTCCCCACCCCCATGCCACAGCAGCTGGGGGCCTGGAGTGGGTCTAGGCTCCTCCCCTCTAAGCAGGTTGCCCTGCCTCGAATTCTGCCCTGTGTTCCAGGCACTTCCCCTCCACAGGCCCTGAGGACGTGCGTATGTGCACCCTTTAGATCACTGTCACCACCATCCTTCCCGTGAGAAGCACCCCTCAGGGGCCCATGTTTATAAATAACTCCCTGGTGTCTTGTTGGGGGCACAGGGAGCTGGGAGAGAAGGGACCGCATAATTATCATCTGCTTGGAATGATGTCAGATGAAGCCCAGCACTCAGCCTTCCTGACTCTCACTCACAACCCTGCGGCTGGAGAGTGGGGGAGGGTGGGAGGGGGTGAACACATTATCTTGGCTGGAGCCTGGGGCGTGGGCTCCAGATCAGTCAGCTGAAAGGGTGGGAACACAGCTAAGAGCAGAAAGCAGTCCTGGAGTAATCTGTGCCAACATCCTTCCAGATGTGAGGCCCCCCGCCCCGGTGCCCTCATGCAAAGCCCCTGGCACCCCTGCCATGGGGAGAGGTCTAGAGCACTTGACCTGAGTCTGCTGTGGGTCTGGGGCATCACTGGCCGTCCACAGTGAGAACTCATGTGGTACTCACAACCACCCCAGCGCTCTGCCTGAACCACAGTGACACAGTTTTCCCAGTGAGGACTCAGGTGTGGCTGCTAAACTCCCCTTCACAGAGCCAGAGGCAGAAGGGCCTTCCGAGGCCCACAGCCCAGTTTCTGCTGCCCTGGCTGGCTCACAGGTGACTCTGACTGCCAATGGATGGAGTGAAAATCAGAAAGCTAGTAAACCAGTCTGCGCCCAAGCTGTCCTGGTTAGGGGAGTACACTGGCTGCACACTCGGTGCTTCCCACGTGACGCAGAGTCCAAGGCACGCACCCGCCCTACCTCACCTTACTGCCATAGCATCTGGCTGTGATTGGATGAGGGGTGATCAAGGGGGCCCTGTTCCCTGGCCCATAAAACATGGGCGGAGGCTGCACCTGCCCAGAGCAGAGCCAAGCCAACCAGGGTCCAGGGGGCCCCAGCTGGGGTGAAGTGACAGTGGGCACGTGCACCACAGGGAGGAGAGAGAAGCGTGGAGGGGCATCTGAGAGAGACACGTGAGAAGGGAGAGAAGGGCTCGTCAGCAGGTGTTGAGGCCGCCAGGACTCTGCCTCGCCGTCTTCACACCTGGCCAGCTGACCTGCACCCTACACCTCCCTGTGCCGGAACCACAGGCTGCCCCGTGTCTGCGTGCCTGAGAGACCCTGTCCCCTCAGATCTGTATGACACCCGGCAGAGAGGCCTGTGGATCTGAGGGACCAGAGGCCACAACTGTCCTCGGGGTAGACGTGGAAGGTACCCACTGCTGAGAAGCTGGAACAGATCACAGGTGGAAGCAGGGGCTCTGAACCCCAAAGGACGCACAGCCTGGGGGTGAACAGGGCTCTTCTTTGCACCTGTGAGAAAACTCCAGCCCATCGGCTCAGGTGTCAGCCTGGAATGAGCACGTCTGTGCCCCACAGTCTGTTGTGATAGAGGCAGGGGCTCGCCCTGCACTCCGTCACCCCCAGTGCACTGGGCTCAGACGCCTCCGCGCTCTTGGCCCCACACATGAGAGCCCGCGAGTCACGGCTGCCCTTGACTACATCTCCCAGCTCGAAGAGTCAGGCTCCGGAGCCAACAAGCCACTTCCAGCAGGGAGAGACAAAGACAGAGACAGAGAAACAGAGAGACAGACAAACCGAGGCAGAGAAACAAGAGAGAGACAGACAGACAGACAGACACACAAAGAGACATACAGAGAGAGAGAGAACAGAGACAGAGAGACACCGAGAGACAGAGACAGAGAGACATGGAGACGGAGAGACACACAGAGAGAGAAAGAGAGTCAGAGAGAGAGACAGAGACGGAGAAACAGAGAGACAGAAAGCGTGACAGAGACAGACAGAGGCAGAGGCAGACCAACACAAACCCAGAGAGACAGAGAGAGAGGATGGGAGAGAGGGACTGGCCCTGCCCCCAAGCCCCAGACCCTCTGCCACCTCCCCTCCCCCACGGCAAGCTGAGCAGCTCCGCTTTTGTCTTTCTCCTGAGCAAGATTTCTGATATTTTGCGTAAACAAGAAAGTCTGTGTTGCCTTCTTTTTGCTCAGAAAAGAAACACGCGTCTGCACACACCTCCCCGAGCAGCAGTGACGTCATGGCTCATCCGGACTTTATTTCAGGAAGACTTTCAGCTCCGGGAAAGTGTCAGCCAAAGCCCCAGCCCTTCTCCCCGAGGGTGCCTGGGCTCCGATGCAACAACCCTGCCTTTGTCTCTGTCTCCGCCGCCCTCCCTCCACGCAGGGTTTCAGGATGTAGTCGCTGGTCCCCGGGGATGGGTGGGGTGGGCGCTCGAACTCCGCACTACGGACACCTAAGGCTCTAAAAAAACTCTTCATCAGCTGCTTTTTTGCTGAAGGTCACGTGAGACTTTTCAGTTGATATAAATAATCATCTCTCCGTTGTGTCCGACTCTTTGCGACCCCGTGGACTGTAGCCCACCAGACTCCTTGGTCCATGGGATTCTCCAGGCAAGAACACTGGAGTGGGTAGCCATGCCCTTCTCCAGGGGATCTTCCCAACCCAGGGATCGAACCCAGGTCTCCTGCATTGCAGGCAAATTCTTTACCGTCTGAGCCACCAGAGAATCCCCGAATAACATCAGTGGAAGCAAATTTGAATACATAGAACTGCTTATTGAATATTCTGTCATAGAAAGAGGATGAGGGCATAGGCTCGACCCCGCCCCCCAAGCCTCTCTTTATTTGGAACCCCAATTTTCTTAGCCTCCAATTTTCTTAGGCTCTTCATTTCTCTGCTGCACTGCCCTCCACTTTATTGGACTCTCCTCCTTCTGTCAAAGACCTCTGGTGAGAATGGTAAGGTGAAAGATCAGAAATGTAAATGTTGAAAAATTACCATTAAAAATTAAATTTGGGGGAGAAGCCCTCACTGTGAAGGGATCACAAACTGATCTGGCTCCCAGAGGGGTCTGTGAAGCCCCTCTCCCAATTACCAGCCAAGTCGGCGGGGAGGTGAGGGGGCGTCTACAAATCCACGAACAAATGAAAGGTGACCAAGAAACATCACAAGTTCTCAAGGGTGACCTGCCCACCCTGCCCTGAAGATGAAGAGCCAGGGCCCACACCAGGCCATGCACACAGAACCAGAACGGCAAATGGGTTCCCCTAGCAGGTGGAGTGCAATGGCAGGCCCCTTCCCCCTCCAACTAGACATCCAGACAAGCCTGAGGTCAGTCCCTCCCCACCCCCATGTGCCACGCCCAGTGGTCAGACTGGGGGACGGGCTGCTCTGTCCCCATCCCTCTTGCTCTTGCTGAGAAGGACGCTGATCCCGGTCAGCCGGGCACGTCTCATTCCCCACCTCTGTAGCAGGCCCAGCTCAGGTCCTGAGGGTGGAGGCAGAGGGGCCTCTGCTTTCACGTTCCCAGTCCCAGACACACGCTGCTCTAGCACACGTGCAAACACTGATGCGTGACTCTGATGACACCGTGCGCCCACCAGGCAGCATCAGTCAGCCTAGTGAGGATGGGGGGATGGCTGGCTATGGCTCAGCTGAGGTGCCAGCTCTGGCCTGCACCCTGCAGGATTCAGTCACCATCCTCAGGACACAGGGTCTGTGCTGAAACGGGGGTCAGTGAGTGGCGCCAAGCCCCTGGTACCTCAAACCCAGGAAAGTAATCGGCTGGCTGCTTCCCACCAGCAGGCAGCGCCACCTGGGCTCCGTCCACTGGGGAAAGGGAAGGCACCTCCTTGATTTGTCAGGAATGAGCCTGATGAAGCTGAGTGCTGAAGAATTGATGCTTTCAAGCTGTGGTGCTGGAGAAGACACTTGAGAGTCCCTTGGACTGCAAGGAGATCAAACCGGTCAATCGTAAAGGAAATCAACCCTGAATATTCATTGAAAGGACTGATGCTAAAGCTGAAGCTCCAATAAATACTTTGGCCACCTGATGTGAAGAGCTGACTCATTGAAAAAGACCCTGATACTGGGAAAGATTAAGGGCAGTAGGAGAAGGGGGTGACAGAGGATGAGATGGTTGGATGGCATCACTGACTCAACGAATATGAGTTTGAGCAAACTCCAGGAGGGAGGTAGTGAAGGACAGGGAAGCCTGGTGTGCTGCAGTCGATGGGGTCGCAAAGAGTCAGACACGACTGAGTACTGAACTCAACAACAAATCGTGAATGCGTGACTTTGCTCCACTCACCTCTCCCAGTGCAGTAGGGTTATGGAGGGAGCCCACACTGGCTTCTCTGTGGCCCTGCAGCCTCCAGCCCTTCCCACCCCCCCTCCTCCCACCTACAGCATGTCCCACCCTCGAGGTGGACAACCAGCCCGCTGAGCCAAGTTTTGTCCACCACATTTGAAAACAGCCCTGCTTGGCCTACTGCAGGCCAGGGGACACATTGATGACTGAGTCTGCCCCAAGGACACTCTGTAGGAAGTCTGGCAGCAAGTCCCAGGGTGTGGGACCCCGGGGTGTGGTCCATAAGGCAGGGGCAGGGGATCCGCATGGACGCATCCCCAGGCCCCTGGACACCCGTACTACAGGGAGAGGCGGACCGGGCCAGAAGGGTCTAAGGGGCCGTGTTCCAGGGAACCTGTGCCCAGTGATGTGGCTTCACAGATGCTGCTGCTTCACTTTTATAAGTGCTTGAGCAAATATACATGCGTTCACACCAATGCATAGTGCACACACACCTGTGTGCACATGTACACCTATATGCACACACATGCGCACCTACACCTGCACACACAGGCATACCTGTGCACACACATGCACAGGCAGCCTGCAGACAGCACTGACACCGCAAGCCCAGGTGGGGCTGGACGGTGCTGCTGGCCTGGCAGTTCCCACAGCCTCGCAGGCCCTCTTGGTATGCAGAACCAACTGCAGGATCTGTGTCCTCATCAGGACTGGGAGCTGGGAGCTGTTGGGCATTTTCAACAAGAGTAGAAGAGCTCTTGTAATCTTTAGGTGAAAGGAAGGTTTTTAAGAGTTTAAAATAACTTCCCTTTAAAAAAAAAAAAACAGGTGCTGTGCTCCAAAAACCAATGTTTGAACTGTTTTTTAGTTCATGTGAATTTGTAGCTAAAACCTGTTAAATTTGTCACTTTTAATGTTCTCATATTTGCTCAGTTTTAAAATGCAGAAACATTTTTTTCTAATTTGTTAAAAATTTTTCTAAGTAAAAACTTTAAGTGAGTTTTGAATTCATTTGTTAAAAATACACTGATGCAACTCTTAGTTTGCAAGAACTGCAACTAGTCCCACTGTGCTGTGCGCAGTTGCTTCAGTGGTGTCTGACTCTGTGACCCCATAGACTGTAGCCCGCCAGGCTCCTCTGTCCATGGGATTCTCCAGGCAAGAATACTGGAGTGGGTTGCCATGCTCTCCTCCAGGGAATCTTCCCAACCTAGGGACTCTTATGTCTCCTGCACTGGCAGGCAAGTTCTTTACCACTGAGCCACCTGGGAAGCAATCAGTCCCAGGAAAGATGGAAATTCACCAGCTGAATCTCACTGAAGTGTTTGCATAACTTATGGATGGACAGAAACAAACTGTTGCAATTTTGTATGTATAGCCTATGACGCTCTGGTTCATTTGAATTTACATATTTCGGGAGCTGTTCTTTTCAGCTTTGGCAGCCGAGCATCCAGAGAAGCCCGCTTCTGCGAAGAGCCTGGATGAGGTGTTAGAAGGGATGAGCATCTTTGTTCACACACTAGCCTCCTGAAATAGCATCATAATTATTCATCTTAAATTAGTAATAATGTTAAATCGAGTGCAAAATGTTTTTAATAATAAATGAACACTTTGAAAGATTGTTAATCTCATTTTATCTCACCCTTTCTCATTTTAGTATATATGTTTTCTTGTGTATTTAATATTTTAGCACAGTTGGTCATGTACATATTTTTAACTGGATCACATCCATTGGGGAGAATTTGTTCAGATGCTTTTTACTGATTGGTAGATGATCAAAAAATGCTTTAAGACCACTCACCAGATTAGAGTTGTATAAAAAATTTTTAAATAGTTAAAAAAAAATGCACAAATTGCCAAGAGGAAAACTGGAAACGGCAGAAGAAATGCCAGGAGTTATACGTGGACGATGTTTGCTATTTCTCATTCAGAGCACAGGAAGCCATCCCTCCCTGTCATGTGGGGAGAGTGGCAGCCATCTCTTGGAGACCCGTGGGGATGGAGTTACTGGATGTCACTGGTGCCTGACGTGGTCACTGCTACTGAAGGCTCCCGTTCTTCTGAGGTTGAATGGCAGGAACTTTCGAGTGTGTTGAGGTGGCCGACCAGCGTGCGCCCGCTTGGAGCGGTGAGGAGAGCCCACAGCCCACAGTTGTTCTTCCCCCAGGTCCTTCCCTGGACATGCAGCTTGCCCATGAAGAAGGGACACATGTGTCCACTCCTCTGGCCCGGACGGGGTGGACCTGGTGGTGTGTGCCGTCTGAGGCCAGGCGGGAGCAGGCAGTACAGCTCTTCGCTGGCGCTCTCGGGCCACCTGCCCTGGAGCCCTGCGGCACCAAGGGCAAGGCTGGCCTGAAGCTGCCGACTGGAGAGGCCACGCAGAGAGACATGGGGACACAGTGGGAGCCCGGGGCCAGACCCAGCCGTGAGCCAGCCTTCAGAGGTCACCTAGTCGTCGTCCAAGTGCCAGTGATGGGGAGCCGCCTGCAGGAGACCCGTCCATCCTAAGTCTAGCAGACAGGGACACGTGATGGCTGTTGCTTTAAGACCCTATATGTTAGGGTGACTGTTTCCCATGTGGCAGACTGGCATCGTGTGTGAAGTTGGTGACCTTGTTCTCTCAAGAAAAGAGCTATGGGGTGTGCCCCCCAACCCTGCCCCCATCTACCAAGGACCTCGCTGATGGGGGGGCAGCTTATCACTGCATTTTACCAAAAAACAAGAGAAAAAGCCACACACCACCAACCATGCCTGTGCCTTTAAAGTTCTGTAAAAGTAGAATTTTAATCAACCCAAAGCTGGGACAGGCCCTCCTAAGCCCTGGGATTAACAGCTCAGCAGTGCAGCAGTCTGGGGTTGGGGGGTAGGGGAGATTGTCTCCCAGAGGATCCAGTCCCCAGAGCTGGGAAGGAGGCATCTCAGCAGAAGCTGGGCCCCACAGAGTGGTGTCCTGTCACTCCCTGCATTTCTCACGATGACAAACGACACTTACTTTGGGACAAAACTCCGCATTAAAATGTTCAAGGGGGAAATCTGCAGATCATCTTGACGGGGATGAAGTGACTGATCCTTTCTGGGAGTTGATGTCACGGCAACGGGTGGGGGGGCCTCCGGATTAAACCCTGGGTTCTGGAAACAGCACACTGTGCTCCCCGCCTGTCACTTGCAACTGAGGTATTTGGCTTAAGCTTATTTTCCTCCTAAGCTGCCCGGCACAGACTCTGCCCAGAGCGGCTTTGCCAAGCAAAGATGTTTATTTCCTGAGTTGCAGAAATCCATACCCCTCTGAGCGACCTGCTTACGTGAGAAGTTAAGTAATGAAACACCAGCCCAGCAGACGGGGCCGCCGAGGGTCTGATGCACCCTGAACCCCACCACCAGCCAACACCTGCATCTGCTGGCGGTCCTCTTACCTCTCAGGGTGATCTCAGCTCTCTGCTGGGAGTGCAGAACACCTGGCCAGGGCAGGTCTCACTGTCCGTCCACATAGTGGGGAGGGCCAGGCCTGAGGAATCTCCCCCTCCCCCTCTGCCTTCCTCCCAGACAGCGGGCACAGTCTGGGGGGCCACAAGCCCCCTGTGTCACCTTCTTCCCAGACAGCGGGCATAGGCCGGGAGGGCAGCAAGCCCCCTGTTTCACCACCTCTGGCCCGGCATCCTCTCAGCCCAGTTCCCTCTCTTCAGGGGGCTGTGGACACCACGTCCGGTTGGGGTACAGGCTCATGTGGGAAACGAATAGCATCACGCATTATATGAAAGCGCTTCAAGACAGGGGAGCCGCCAGACCATGGAGGGAGTTGTCGGGGGGGCAGCCTCCCTTGTCTGAAGGCTTGCTGGTGCTGAGTGTGTGTCAGCAGGACTGTGAGCCCATCCTGGGACCCAGACGCGCCGCTGCCCTGCTGTCCAGTAGGTTCTGAGCATCAGCTGTGGAGAAGAGGGAGCCGAGGCAGAAGGAAGAAGGAGGGAGGGCAGAGGCCTGGGGTGTTTGTGGGGTGGGGGGGCTCCTCCACCCTCTGTTTGCAAACTCAAACTTGGCCACTTCTGCCAGGCCTCTCCTCCAGCCTGAACCCCCTGGAGCTGTAAGTATGACCCCATGTGGGAAAAGGGCCCTGTGTCTGGGGTTCAGTCAAAGATGTCGAGATGAGAGATGGTTCTGGATTATCAGGTGAGCCCTCCCTGCCCTTGTGCCCTGGTAGAGAGCCGTCCAGGGAGCTCTGACTACAGACAGGAGGGCAGCGATGACCACAGAGGGAGTGTGGGCTGAGTGACGTAGCCGCGAATGGAGGGAGGCTGGGAGCCTCCAGGATCTGGGTGAGCGCAGAGCCTCTGAGGTCAGCGTGGCCTAGCCCCACCCTGATTGCTGCCCGGTGATCCTGATTTCAGCCTCTGGCCTCCAGAGTGTGAGAGAGTAACTTTGTGTTGCTGTAGGTCATCATGTCTGTGGGGTGTTGTCCCGGAGGGCCCAGGGCTGGGGTGGGGGTAGGGGGGTGGTGGCTAGTGCACTGACCACAGGAGCAAGAGGCCAAGATGAGAGGTGAGTGGTGGGCACTGTGTGGGGCCAGCCCCATGAGGATGAGAGTCCAGCCCTCAGTCCACCCTGCCTGGGGACACCCAGCCTGTCAGAAGAGAAGGCCAGGCTGGGCCTTGCAGATGAAAACCCACCCTGGCCCTGTTTGCTCCGGAGGCTCTGTGTTCTCATGAAATCACTGGTTCTGCTTAACAACCAGTTGGGCTTCCCTGGTGGCTCAGATGGTAAAGAATCTGCCTTTAACTCAGGAGACCTGGGTTTGATCCCTGGGTCGGGAAGATCCCCGTGGTACTGGAGCTACCCACTCCAGTATGCCTGCCTGGGGAATTTCATGGACCAAAGAAGCCTGGCTATATAGTCCATGCAGTCTCAAAGAGTCGGACATGACTAAGCAACTAACACTACACTTTGGCACGCAGTGTGATCCCCACCCGGGGATGTTCACCTGAGTGAAGTGACAGCAGGAGGGGACCGATAGTGTCTATGATGCTTTGTCGCTTGACAAATTCTTGACAGGTTTGCACCACCAGAGGCATGCTTTTATTTTTTAACTTCCCCCATAGCGTGCCATATGCAGGGCAAATTCATGAGTGCAGGATGGGGTGACCCTCTGTTTACCAGCGGAGCCAGAACACCACAGAGGAAGCAGGACGTGGTCAGCACACAGCCCCTCCTTGACCCGCAATGGCCCCCAGGGACACTGCGGCCCACATGGAGAGTAGGCGGCCCACACAAGGAGCTGGCTGCACTCAGTCTGATTCCCTCTCCAGAGGTGAAGGCACAGATGGTTGCTGGCATACATGCCCCTCTGTCCCCCCGCCCCCGCTACCTTAAGAGGCTGGGTCCACGCCTCCTGCCTCCAGGGATAAATTCCTCGTCACCTTCCCGGCTCTGCTCACCAAAGGGACTGGGCTGTTTGTTGAAGCAGCAGCATCCTGCCTCGGAGGCCATTTCTGTATCAGTCAGCTCTGCTGCATAACCAGTCACCTCAGAACTCAACAGATTAAATCAGCACGAGCTACTTAGCCCTGTGCATCAGCGGGTCAGCCCTCTGGGGTCGGCCAGTGCAGCTGACCCCTGTTGGACTCTGCTGAGTCTTAGGGCACTTTGCCCATTTCCCACCCTCGTCCGATACTGCACCCTGTGGTTTCAATACAGCATAGTCTTCAATTCCGTGAAGGTGAAGTGAAAGTGGAAGAGTCGCTCAGTCATGTCCGACTTTTTGCAACCCCATGGACTATACAGTCTATGGAATTCTCCATGACAGAATACTGAAGTGGGTAGGGTAGCCTTTGCCTTCTCCAGGGGATCTTCCCAACTCAGGGATCGAACCCAGGTCTCCCACATTGCAGGCGGATTCTTTACCAGCTGAGCTATCAGGGAAGCTTCTTAATCCCATAAGAATCCCATTATTGTTGCTGTACGCATCCAGGTCATTGGATTCACTCACATCTATCTTCTTCATCATCTTCCACATCCTGTATCCTGTAGTACCCACCTGGGATCACAGTCCTTCTGTGTGCCAAGTACAAAGGATGCATTTATCAGTTATCTGGGTGGCTATGGAAATTCTTTACTGCACTTTCTTTTTCTCTCTGTCCTTGGTTTTTACTTGCTTACTCTGATGCTCGTAGGTGAGATTTTCCTTCAGTTTTCCTGCTTGGTGATTTTGATGCTTCTTGAATCTAGAGTTAGATATCTTTCATCAGTTTTAGGAAACTATCAGCCATTATCCCTTTAAATATTTCTTCAGCTTTTACTCTAAGACTTACGCCTTTCCCCTCTGTTACAAGCGTCCAGTCTTCCTCTTTCCCTGCATCACTCTGCTGCTTTCCAAAGCATATGTCCATAATGAGAAGGAAACTTACTAAGAGCTACACTGTGTGATCCATGAATCCACTGACCAGAGCCCCAGGGAACCAGAGAGGAGGTCCACTGGGACAGGGCGGGTGTCCTATGGCCTCTGCCCCATGACCTTCCTTCATCTCTGGGGGTGTGGTGAGTGCCCTATGGGACCTCTGACAGTGGTCTGGCTTCTGCAATCATGTGTAGGGAAGGCTGATTTCTATCTTGCGGATGAAGATTAAAGGTGCTACTTGTGCTCTGTGGAAATCTGGGGGGCAGGCGCGAGTCCTTAAAGGGCCTGGTCCTCTGCTCCCCGCAACCCGCAGGGAAGGTCCTGGCCTGGCACTGGAGGTATGTGCCCAGGAATGAGGAACAAGGCCCCGCCCCCAGACCAGCGGGGGCAGGCATGGGGCTGTGACCAGAGCCAAGACTGCTCCGTGGAAAACTGCACGGTGCTCCCAGCCACCGAAGTTTTGTGCTCTTCTGAACGCTCTGACTTACATCTTATCTTTGCCCTTGCAGGTCTTAGGAGACAGCCTCTGTCAGACAGCGTTTGAGTCACTTCTGGGCTGATTTAAAATTTGATGCTCTTGGTGTGATGTGTTCCCAGCTAATAGCTGCCTGAGAAGAGTCAGGATGTCTTCCTTGTCTAAGCCACCATCAGGTTTGCTGCCTGGCCACTCGAACTGGCAGCCTCGGTCACCCCACCTGTGTTCACACAGCCGCACCATCCATCTCTGAGGGCACCCTCCGTCTTGGGCACATCACCAGGGCACTGTTCTTGTCCCTGAGCCGGGTGGCAGGGCTCTTGTTGCATCATCAGAGGCTTCAGCCACAGCATCCACTTCTCCCCAAGATCGAGACAAAAGTCTCTGACCCCCAGGGAACACAGCTGCCCCTCCCATCACTTCGGAGTGAAAAGACCTTGCGATGCTTGCTGTGGGGGGTGGGGGAGAAATGGTGTGACCATCTCCAGGAGCTTGAAAAGGAAGAGCAGGTCCTGCTGGAGGAGACAGAGGGAGTGGACAGAGCAGAAACCATCTGCAATGATGAGACACTAACGCAACTTGGTTCTTTTCCATGATTAATACCACTGAAAAAAAAAAGAAAAAAGTCACAAATTTCTTCTGCTTTCAGGTGTGAAAAGGTGGCCACCTCTGCAGGGCCTACAGGTATCAGAAGGTTAAGACAAGAATGTCAAAGCAACTTCCCACCAGAAGAAATGGGTGATTCCTTGAAAAACACAACCTACGGAAATTGTCACGTGCACATAGAAAACCCAGGAAGGTCCTGCAACTATCACAGAAACTGTGCCTGTAAATAAACACCTTCCTGCCAAGGAAACTCCAGGCCCTGAGGATGATGAGCTCCTTTTAAAGGAAGGACTTACTCCTGCAGGAAATAAACAAGGGAACACGCACAGCTCAACCGCGGGGCCAGCACAGGCCTGGCACCAAAACCCATAGGGCAGCTCTCCCCGGCAACGTCACACGAAATCCTAAACTTACTTCTAGCATGTTCGTACTCAGTGACTAGGAGCAACCAAAGTGACTGACAGATGAGAGGAGAAAAACCTGATTATCAGCTCAATAGCTGCAGGAAAAAAAAATGGATCGAGTTCAACCTGTTCATGACAGAAAAAAAAAAAAAAAGAAAATTAGAAAACTGGAAAGAGAAATTTCTCCCCTGCTGTTAAACAGTATCTTCAGAAACTCTACAGACGACCCATTTGATGGTGAAAGACCCCCGCAGTCACTGGATGGGAACGCAAAACAGTGCTGCCATAACAGGATTCAGGATGAAGAGTAGGAACCATGGCCCCTGTTTTACAACAAACACACCAAATAACCAGGGATGGTCCCCAGGCTGAACTGACAGAGGAGGTGGGGCACTGAAAGTAGGAGGTTTCTGGGGGATATGGAGGAGGACGAACTCTGACCTTGGCACAGGTGAGGATTTCTCAGGCAGGATAAAAGCACAACCATAAAATTTTAAAATGATAAACTGCACTTCATCAAATTAAAAACTTCTGCTCATCAAAAGACACCATTAAAAAAATGAAAATAGTTGAGTGAAAATATTTGCAATACAAAGACAGGACCAAAGAACTTCTACCCAATATATATGAAGAACTGCTAGTGATAGTAGTGATCAGTGCAAGGAAATAGAGGAAAGACTAGAAATGGGAAAGACTAGAAATCGCTTCAAGAAAACTAGAGATACCAAGGAAACATTTCATGCAAAGATGGGTACAATAAACGATAGAAGTGTTATGGACCTAACAGAAGCAGAAGATATTAAGAAGAGGCGGCAAGAATACACAGAAGAACTATACAAAGAAGATCTTCATGACCCAGATAACCATGATGGTGTGAAGATTTGATCATTCACCTAGAGCCAGACATCCTGGAATGTGAAGTCAAGTGGGCCTTAGGAAGCATCACTATGAACAAAGCTAATGGAGGTGATGGAATTCTAGTTGAGCTATTTCAAATCCTCAAAGATGATGCTGTGAAAGTGCTGCACTCAATATGCCATAAAATTTGGAAAACTCAGCAATGGCCACAGGACACAAAAAGGTCAATTTTCATTCCAATCCCAAAGAAAAGCAATGCCAAAGAGTGTTCAAATTACCACACAATTGCACTCATCTCACACTCTAGCAAAGTAATGCTCAAAATTCTCCAAGGCAGGCTTCAACAGTACGTGAACCGTGAACTTCCAGATGTTAAAGCTGGATTTAGCAAAGGCAGAGGAACCAGAGATCAAATTGCCAACATCCGCTGGATCATAGAAAAAGTAAGAGAGCTCCAGAAAAACATCGATTTCTGCTTTATTGCCTATGCCAAAGCCTTTGACTATGTGGATCACAACAAACTGGAAAATTCTTCAAGAGATGGGAATACCTCCTGAGAAATCTGCATACAGGTCAAGAAGCAACAGTTAGAAGTGGACATGGAACAACAGACTGGTTCCAAATCGGGAAAGGAATACGTCAGGACTGTGTATTGTCACCTGCTTGTTTAACTTACATGCAGAGTCAGTTCAGTCACTCAGTCGTGTCCGATGCTTTTCGATCCCATGGACTTCAGCACACCAGGCCTCCCTGTCCATCACCAACTCCCAGAGCTTATTCAAACTCACGTCCGTAGAGTTGGTGATGCCATCCAACCACCTCATCCTCTGTCATCCCCTTCTCCTCTCGCCTTCAATCTTTCCCAGAATCAGGGTCTTCTCCAGTGAGTCAGTTGTTCACATCAGGTGGCCAAAGTATTGGAGTTTTAGCTTCAGCATCAGTCCTTCCAATGAATATTCAGGACTGATCTCCTTTAGGATAGACTGGTTGGATCTCCTTGCTGTCCAAGGGACTCTCAAGAGTCTTCTCCAACATCACAGTTCAAAAGCGTCCATTTTTCAGTGTTCAGCTTTCTTTATAGTCCAACTCTCATATCCATACATGACTACTGTAAAAACCATAGCCTTGACTAGACGGACCTTTGTTGGCAAAGTAATGTCTCTGCTTCTTAATATGCTGTCATCAGAGAAGGCAATGGCACCCCACTCCAGTACTCTTGCCTGGAAAATCCCATGGATGGAGGAGCTTGGTAGGCTGCAGTCCATGGGGTCAATAACAGTCGGACATGACTGAGCAACTTCACTTTCACTTTTCACTTTCACACATTGGAGGAGGAAATGGCAACCCACTCCAGTGTTCTTACCTGGAGAATCCCAGGAACGGGGGAGCCTGATGGGCTACTGTCTATGGGATCACACAGAGTCAGACATGACTAAAGTGACTTAGCAGAAGCAGCAGGTTGGTCATAACTTTTCTTCCAAAGAGCAAGCGTCTTTTAATTTCATGACTGCAGTCACCATCTGCAGTGATTTGGGAGCCCAAGAAAATAAAGTCTGTCACTGTTTCCTTTGTTTCCCCATCTATTTTCCATGAAGTGATGGGACCAGATGCCATGATCTTAGTTTTCTGAATGTTGAGTTTTAAGCCAACTTTTTCACTCTCCTCTTTCACTTTCATCAAGAGTCTCTTTAGTTCTTCACTTTCTGCCATAAGGATGGTGTCATCTGCATACCTGAGGTTACTGATATTTCTCCCAGCAATCCTGATTCCAGCTTGTGCTTCATCTGGTCCAGCATTTCTCATGATGTATTCTGCATATCAGTTAAATAAGCAGGGTGACAACATACAGCCTGGACATACTCTTTCCCTATTTGGAACCATGTTGTTCCATGTCCAGTTCTAACTTGTTTCTTGACCTGCATACAGATTTCTTAGAAGGCAGGTCTGGTGGTCTGGTATTTCTATCTCTTCAAGAATTTCCCACAGTTTGTTGTGATCTACACAGTGAGTACATTATGTGAAGTGCCAGGCTGGATGAAGCACAAGCTGGAATCAGGATTGCTGAGAGAAATACCAATAACTTCAGATATGCAGATGACACCATCCTTATGTCAGAAAGAGAAGAACTAAAGAGCCTCTTGAAAGTGAAAGAGGAGAGTGAAAAAGCTGGTTTAAACTCAACATTCAGAAGACTAAGATCATGGTATCTGGTCCCATCACTTCGTGGAAAATAGATGGGTAAACAGTGGAAACAGTGATAGACTTTATTTTCTTGGGCTCCCAAATCACTGCAGATGGTGACTGCAGCCATGAAATTAAGATGCTTTCTCTTTGGAAGAAAAGTTATGACCAACCTAGACAGCATATTAAGAAGCAGAGACATTACTTTGCCAACAAAGGTCCATCTAATCCAACCATTGTTTTTTCCAGCAGTCATGTATGGATGTGAGAGTTGGACTATAAAGAAAGCTGATGGAGAAGGACACGGCAACCCACTCCAGTATTCTTGCCTGGAAAATCCCATGGAAGGAGGAGCCTGGTAGACTACAGTCCATGGGGTCGCAAAGAGTTGGACACGACTGAGCGACTTCACTTCTTTATCCTCATAAGCTGAAACTCTGCAAGTGAGATCTTACTTCGAAGCCAAATGTATTAAACGTGTACGAAGCATATTTTCTTATCGATTTATTTTCTCTAAGTTCTCGAATACTTAACATTTGCAATAAAACCCATAAATCTTTAAAAAAAAAAAAAAGAAAGAAAGCTGAGCACCGAAGAATGGATGCTTTTGAACTGTGATGTTGGAGAAGACTCTTGAGAGTCCCTTGGACAGCATGGAGATCCAACCAGTCCACCCTAAAGGAAATCAGTCCTGAATATTCATTGGAAAGACTGATGCTGAAGCTGAAACTTCAATACTTTGGCCACCTGAAGTGAACAACTGACTCACTGGAAAAGACCCTGATACTGGGAAAGATTGAGGGCAGGAGGAGAAGAGGACAACAGAGGATGATGTGGTTGGATGGCATCACCAATTCTACGGACGTGAGTTTGAATAAGCTCCGGGAGTTGGTGATGGACAGGGAAGCCTGGCGTGCTTCAGTACATGGGGTTGCAGAGTTAGACACGACTGAGTGACTAAAATGAACTGAACTGAACTAGTAATAAGAAAAAGACAAACAATCCAACAAAAAATTGACAAAAACTTGAGCAGACACTGTGCAAAGAGGATGTCCAAATGGCCAATGCATGTGTGCTCAGTCGTGCCCAATTGTGCTGCCCCATGGGACTGGAGCTGATAAGAAGATGTCTAGGTGGCCAATGTGTGTGCGCTCAGTTGTGCCTGACTCTGTGACCCCATGGATTGGAGCCAATAAGTGTATGAAAAAGTGCATAACATCATGATTCAGCAGGGGCTGGGCTTCAAATTAAAACTGTGATGAGACACCAGGCACACGCATGCGGACGACTGAAGTAGAGAAGGTGCTGACACCAAGGAAGGTTCAGAACAGTGGGACCCCTGCCCATTTGGTTGGCAGTAAGTGGCACAGCCATCCTAGACACATTTTGAGGGTTTCTAATGACATTAAATCCACCCTTCAGCTCAGCAATCCTCCTTCTGGGCATTTACCCCAAAGAGAGCCACAAAAAGCCTCCACAAGAATGCACAGCAGCCTGTTCATCATACCCCTAAGCTGGAGACAAGGGCCAGCATTCAGCAAAAGGAACAGGGATGAAACTCATTGTTTGTCCACAGGCGGGATGAAGGGAGGGAACATGGTGGGACACGACAGCACGCACAATTCTCCAGGACCAGGTCGAGGGGAACAAGCCAGGCCCAAGGAGGGTGGGCTGTGCGATTCCACTTAACTGGCATTCATGGAAGGCCCCGCTATCCGCCCCTTGGAAAACCACAGGTTAGCGTGGGGAGGATCCCTCCCATCCTTCGGGGCTGCGGTGGGGTCACCTCTCTCTGTGATGGATCCCATCTGCAGAGGGACACAAGGGAAGGGCTCTTCCTGGGACCACCCCCCCTGCTGCCTCTGTGTGCCCCCCACCCACAGTTACCCGAGGCCCCTTCTTCCTCCCCATGCTCCCATTGCTGCATTTAAGGCGGTCATGGGGGAGGACTTGGGGTGCCTCCCAGGACACAGATATTGGGAAGGGGTCTTCTGGAAGCAGCAAGGGATGCCCACCACCCAGAGCCCCCGACTGGAAGCTGGTGAGGCCTGGGTGGCCCCACACCGGGGAGGGGACTCTGGACTTTTCAGTGGCAAGAGGACGGATGTGCTGGGTCAGCCGGGAGGCCTATGAGAGGTGGCGCCTCAGAACAAGCGTGACTGCTGCACAGACACAGGCAGGTGTCCTGGCTTAGGCCGTCTGGACCCCTTCCTGCATTAAGAGTCTCGCATTCTGGAGGCTGGAGCCAAAGCCAGCCTGGTGGCAGCAGGGCTGTGTCCGGGGCCCCTTGTCTTCCTATGCTGCGAAGTGTCCTCCAGGGGGCACCATCCACCAGTACCGGGTCCTTGGAGGCACTCATTGTGTCCTAGAGCTGGGCAGTGACATGCGTGTTCCATATCAAGACTCTGCTTGTGACTGCGTGTCCACAAGCGACATGGACACTCACACTTGCCTTGCAGTCTGAGGGCTCCTGACATGTTGCCAGTGAAAGTAAAAGTCAGTCATGTCTGACTCTTTGCGACCCCACAGACTATACAGTTCACGGAGTTCTCCAGGTCAGAATGCTGGAGTGGGTAGCCTTTCCCTTCTCCAGGGGATCTTCCCAATCCAGGGATTGAACCCAGGTCTTCAGCATTGCAGGCAGATTCTTTACCAGCTGAGCCACAAGGGAAGCCCCAGAATACTGGAGTGGGTAGCCTATCCCTTCTCCAGCAGATCTTCCCGACCCAGGAATTGAACCGGGGTCTCCTGCATTGCAGGCGGATTCTTTACCAACTGAGCTATCAGGGAACCCCTAAGAGGTTGCCAAGAATCACCCCAGGTTGAGACACAAAATACTGCACTGTTTTATCTCCCAAACTTGGCTCGTTTCATCCTAACTGGGTTTCTTTCTTTAGATAAAACCACAAGCTGTGGCACAGCTCCACGTCGAGCCAGGCATGGCACCGGGCTTGGAAGGTGGGCGGTGGGGGATGGCAGGGGGTGGGGGGAACATTAGTGCTTCTCCTGGATTCTGAGGTCCCAGGTTGTCACACTTCTAGCTCCAGAGATCTGGGCGCACTTCATGCATGTTGGCAGCAGGTGGCGGCCTGGGGCAGCTGTGACGACACGAGGATGGGGAGCTGGGAGGGAGTGGGCAACGGTGTCCCCAGCCTGGACGTTGCCACAGGCACCGCCAACAAAAACCACATCTGGGGGTTGTCCACTGTGCTCAGTAGCTCAGTCGTGACTGGCTCTTTGCGACCCCATGGACAGTAGCCTGTCAGGCTCCCTTGTCCATGGGATTTCCCAGGCAAGAAGACTGGAGTGGGTTGCCATTTCCAACTCCAGCGGTTCTTCCCAACCCAGGGGTCGAACCCAGGTCTCCTGCATTGCAGTTGGATTCTTTACCATTTGAACCACCAGGGAAGCCAAAATAGATGTCCAGGAAAAGCCAATATAGCAGTTTATCTCCCCAAAACTCGCCCCATTTCATTCAGCTCCCCAGGGGGTGAAGTGCTTCCAGTTGGATGTTTTATTCACTTTTGCCGTAAATATTTCATGGGCCCCTCCGCCCCAGAGACTCCAGAGGAAATGCGCGGCGTGTCCTCGTCAGCCGCCTGGACCTCCTTTCAGAGCAGGACACGGCCGCTTCCACTCAAATCAGAATGATCTGTCCTGTCGAGCAGAAGCTGGCTGTCAGGATTCTGTGTTTTTAAGTAGTGGCTGAGAATGAAATTAAGTGAGACCTCTCGCAACAGGAAGAGGACGCGGAGGCTCCGCGTGCAGGATCCGCGTCCAAGGCGTGTCCGAGGTGGGCGGCGCATGCTTCTCAGGTCTGCAGCACAGACCCCAGCCAGTGCCTGTCTGGCCCAGCCAGCCATGGGCAGGATGGGGCCCCACAGCTGCATATGGGCCCAAAAGTGTGGGGGCACCCAGCCCCTGTGGACCTGGGGGGCATCTGCCCAGGTGGGCTGAAGTGCCCAAGCCCTGTGCTAAAGGGGAAAGCTGTGGACCCCTCCGTGTGCCTCAGGAGGGAACAGCAGGATGTGGGGCCAATGCCCCACCATACCATCCACCTCTGCCCAGGAGTCCCCGCAGCTCCCTCCAGGAGCTGATCAGACCCTGATGCTGCTCCCACAGCTTGGCCGGGAGGGGCCAGAGCAGACACACGAGTCAGCCCACACACAGGGTTGCCCTGCATACGCACAGACATGTGCATGCACACTGGTTCATGTGTACACACAGACACGGATGAAAGGGAGTGCTTCAGTCAGAAGGAAGAGGACCCCAGAGGGAAACTTGGGGATCAAGGAAGGAATGAAGAGTGAGAGATAAGGTGATTAAATAAATAGAAGCTAATATTATAAACAGTAACAATAAGTTCCAGAGTATAAACTGCAAGTAGTGTTAAAACAAAGATGAACAATATGCAGAGGGCAGGAAGGCAAGCCAGATCCCGGCATGGTCGACTATGCGGTGACAGGGCAAGGAACGCTGGACTTTAACAACCAGGGAGTAATTTTTAACTGGCCAGCCAACACAGGATAAGTATGGAATAAGAAAGAACCAATGAAGAAATGGGAACTGATGGGGAAAAAAAAAAGAAATATGTAACATGGTGGATCTGAACCTAAATAATTAAGCCAAGTGTGAAAGAGCCATATATTTCAGCTACAAGCTAAGGCTAGTCAGACTGGATTTGGTGGGAAACACGCCCTAAATATAAGGGTGGGAGAAGAGAGGTGTGGAAGGAGAGACCAGGCACGGGGACCCCAGAGAAAGCTGGGGGTGTGTGCCACTACTCTCGTGTATGCGTGTAAGGACATGCAGGCGAGGGCCCTGCTGGAGACGCGGGTACCCAAGCAGAGGATGGGCAGCCACGGCGGGAGCAGCTCCAAGCCCGGCTGGGGGTTGGGGGGGATCGGGAAGCAGTCTCAACAGGCAGGAAGAAGAGCTGCAGTGCCCCAGGCAGAAGTGATTCAGCTGCACCAGAACTTTGAAAACGTGTACCTTCGTGGCAAATGGTACAAGCACCAGCGTGGCTTGACTCAAACGGTGTTTCCTCAACACACGAAAAACTGCCCCATGGTGCGGCAGCAGCCAGACCACACAATGCGCCTGGCATAGCCCTGCACACCAGTGGCCCCATGGGCCACCTGCTGTGGGTTTCCTGCTGTGAAGTCACCCCTGCACTCAGGACCACCATGTCCAATAGCGGCTGTTGGCTTTTAATCCACTGTCAGATTCACATTGCTACTTTTAAAATTGTAGGCTTTTGCCCCCTTCTTCGCAAGTAAGATTGCTAATGAATTTTTTTTTTTTCTACTGAGCATAACCCACGTATGGTAACCACCCCCGCCCCCAACTCCACCCAAATCCCTACTGGGCTTTGTTTACCATCACGTGTGTCAAGGCTGGTGTGAACACAGAGGGCAAGGTACATGGCTTCCTTTTTCTTACTGTTTCAAGCAGCGTGGTGATGAGCATCCCTGTGCATACATATGTGTGTATGTTTGTGTGCGCATGTGTGTGCATGTGTGTCTGTTTGTGTGTGCATGCACGTGTGTGTGTGCACATGTGCAAGTACTTCTTCAGAACAAATACTGAAAGCAGCAAGCACAGCTGTGGGATGAAAGGGCCCACCTGGGGGCTTCCCGCACAGACCTGTGGAGGTCAGGAGCAGAGGGGAGGACCTGAGCCTCTGAAAGCTGAGCAGCGAGGAGAACACCCCCAGAAGGAAGCAGGACCGAAAGTACAGGGGCCAGGTGACTAGGGGGAGTGGGGAGGACTCGCCAGCAGGTGGGGGCTGACCAAGAAGCACACAGTCTCTCGCCATCACTCAGCTGACAACCACATGGGACCAGAAAGCTGAACGCAGGAGTGGGTCTGCAGTGTCCTGATCACTGGAAGACACCAAGGAGAGGAACGGATAGCGGATACCCAGGGAGGCAGAGAGGACGCCTCCTCTAAGTGGCGATCTGGTCACTGGTGTAAATACAGCTGATCGGGGCCTCCTCCCAGTGCAGCAGCTGACCCCTCCCCTCTCCTGGACACACTTTCTTCCAGATCCTCCTGCCTGCGGTGAGCCCAGGGCTCGGCCTCGGCCCCTCCTCACCTCTGGCTCCTGGGCCGTCAGCCCTGCAGCTCCAGCCACGCTCTGTCCCCCACCCGGCGGACACTGTGACTCCCCGAGCCCCGAGTCCACGCCCCCAAGGCCCATCTGTCCAGCAGAGCCGTTTCTCTCACATCCGGAACCTCATCCAGCAGCCTGCCCACTTTCCGTCTTCCAGGCTTCTCCACACCCCTCCCTTCCTTCAATCCTTCCCAAAAGGAGGATCCATATGCATGTATATAAAGGAGTCCTCGCTATACTCCCAGGCCAAGCCCCCATCAGTGTTTCTGGATTATTCCCAGAGCCTCTTAAATGCCCCCCAGCCCCCACCCTCACCCTACAGTCTGCCCTTAATGCACTGACGGAAGGACCCTTCTGAGAACTTGACTCAGTTGATCCCCCTATTCCCAACTCCCCGAGTTTTCCCAGTTCTCAGAGTCCACTCCAGCATCCTCCCCAAGGCCACAGGCCCCACATGAGGCTTGGGTGCCCCCACCAGCCACGCTGGCCCTGCCAGGCCTGAAACCATCACTCACACCTCCTCCTGCCAAGCAAGACCTTTCCCAGCTCCACTGTGGCTGTCCTGCAGCCTCCCCCTGCAACAGAGCTCCCAGCAGGCCCCCGGTCTTCTCTAGCTGGTATGCAGCACCCCCACACAGGGCAGAGCTCTGGCAGCTTCTTCACCTTTGCCCCAGCACGTGGAGCCTCCACCCTGAGAGCAAGTGCACAGGCAGGTTGTGGGATGGACTGGACCCAGCCTGCCTGCTGGAGAACCCCCTGGACTTTCCCCTCCCTTCCCTGCCTCTGTCCATGACCCTGACTCTGACCTTGGCCCTGCCCCCCCACCCCACTCTGCCCTGTCCATGACCCTGACCCTGACCCTGCCCAGTCCATGACCCTGAACTTGACCCTGACCCTGACTTCACCCCTGCCAAGCTGCAGCTCAGGGAGCAGATTCCCACCACCCTTGTCCTCAGCTGCCCCCTCACCTGGAGGAGATGCACTCACCTTTCTGGTGGCTTCTGTAGATTACATGGTCCCAATGTAGTGGCAGCTGTGGGCAGCCAGGTGGGTTCCTTGCTGCTCCTGGCAGGGAGTGGGGAGCCATCGGGGGTGGGGTCTGTGGCCAGGGCAGCTGAGGGGGGGACAGCATCACAGAGACAGGCCTGTGCCAGGGATGACCACCCCAGGTCTCCCCATGGAACCCTCGGTGAAGGCCCCAGGCTTTGAGCTACAGGACAGGGCAGGGCCTGGGGCTGGAGGGGTTGGCTCTCCAACCCCGGCAGGTGGCCCAGCGATGAGGGAGCAGGAGACCCCACATTGTGGACAGGGCAGCTCTGGGCCCATCCCTCACACCTGGACCCCCACCCGGAGCCCCGCTGTGGGTGCTTTTCTGCCTCCACTGGCCCAGCCTGAGCCTTCCTCTGAGAGGCAGTGGGATGAGGCCCAGCCTTCCCACATACCCCACGTGGCTTCCACAGTCGGATAGAGCAGAGAGCCTTCTGTGGCTCTGTTTGGCCACCCAGGCAGCACTGGGGTATGAATATTTGATCAGGCCGTGCAGAAGTGCCAGGCTGTATTTGCAAACAGGGGTGACAGGCAGAAGGAGAGCGGTAAGGCCTCATCTCTGCAGAAATCACGGTCGGCTCTGCTGGAAGGGCCAGGGGCGGGAGACCTGGGGGCTGCAGCCTCTGGAGGTCAGAGAAGGCCCCGTCAGAAAGGGGCAGGCAGCAGGGAGGCCAGTGTCTCTGCCCCCAGGGGGTGCTCTGCAGAGCCCACCTCTCGTAGGTGGACACAGTGACCCTGTGCAGGAAGTGCTGGCAGTGCGGCCAGACTCTGTCAGCTCCGAACCACGGTGCATGGAGACCCGAGGCCCTGAAGTGGTTGTGGTTGGGTGTCCTGCTCCTCAATGGCCTGCCAGGCCCATCCCATGGAGCAGGGCTGCAAAGGCATGACCTTCAGAAAGGCCCAGGGTTGGCCAGGGATGGCTGTTCAGCCTCAGGAGCCCTGCTGTCCCCACCTGTGAAATGGGCAGATAGCACTGTGGACAGTTGCAAACAGGGGTGGCAGGCAGAAGTTGCATAGAGTTGCAGCGGCTGCTCCTTCTCCAGGGCCCTTCTCTCTCCATCTCCAGCATAGGAAAGTGGGGAGGGTGCAAGGCCATTTCCCAGGAGAGAAGGGTCCGCTTATCCAGCTGAAGACACCCTTTCTATTCAGAGCACCCAGATGCCTTGGAAACGTACTCACAATATCTCTAGAGCATGACTAGGCTGCCAGGAGCAAGGGAAACCGTGTGGATCCAGAAGCAACTTGGTGAGTGTGTACTCAGGTCAGAGGGCCCTTGTGACCTGGAGCCTAGATTGCAGAAAGCCCTAGTGGGGGAGGGGGGCCTGAAGAATGGGCAAGGATGGGAGTCCAGACGGAGGCCCCCACACAGTACAGGTGTCCCAGAGAACCACACACTCAAAGGAAAGCTTTACCCCCAGAAGGATCTGAATGGAGCAGGGAAAAACAGTGAGAAGAAGGGAAGGAAAGACCGAGGTTGCTCTGAGAACCCTCACAAGGATTCACATGGGTGCAGGACCAGTGATCACACTACTTCTGGGCAAACAGAGAACCCCAGAAAGGGTGTAGTTTAGCGTGGTCCCAGGTTGGGGGTGACTTGCTTGAAAGAATAAAAGAAAGTATTAGAAGTAGACGCACAAGAGATGATCAACACTGAGGAGGCAAATATAGGGAAAATTCTAGAAATAAAAAAAAGATAAATGGCATTGAAAACTCAGTGGATAGATTAAGTAGCAAATTAGCTGCAGTTGTGTGTAAAATTAGTGAACTGGAGGCTGAACCAGCAGAAGTCACCCAGAATGCAGCATGGAAAAAGGAAGGGAGGAAACAATCCCTGGTTAGTGGTCAGCATTGTACACGGAGCCCATGGCTGCACGTGGCCTGTCTGGGCTCCAGAAGAAGGAAGCAGGGTAAACAGGGCTAAGGGATAGTCAAGAGATGATGAGCGAAGAAGATGCCATTCATAGAGTCTAACATTTTAAGGGGTCTAAGCAGGGTAAAGATGGAGAGAGGTAAGGATGCCCGGAGGCACACTGTATCCAGCGTAAAGATACCTGGATACACTGTGCTGAAACTGGAAAGTTTCAAAGACAGTATGAGAAAAGACTCAATGGACATGAACTTGGGCAAATTCTGGGAGACAGTGAGGGACAGGGAGGCCTGGCGTGCGGCAGTCCATAGGGTCGCAAAGAGTCGAAGGTGACAGTGACTGAACAACATCAGAATGAGAGACGAGCGGACTAAAGAGGGGGAAGGGGAGGTACCTGCAGGGAGTCCCCCCGAGTCTAGGATTGAGGTGGTCTGTGCACACATGTTTAGAAACTGGCTACACCCAAGAACGAGCTGCTGGAAGGAGTAGGCAGAACAAGTTTGGTAGCTTACGCAGGGCCAAAGTAGTTCCTGTTTTCTCCAGCCAGCAAAGCCATCCTAACCCTGGAAGGGTGGGGATGGGTAGGTGAGAGGGGCCCCAGACAAAAGGACCCACACTAAGGAAACCTTAAAGCAAGCCTCAAAATGACCCCAACAAAGCCCCCAAATAGGTGAAGTAATATCAAAAGTCCAGCACATATGATGTAACACTCACAATGTCTGCTGTTCAATTTAAAATTACTACCCATAGGGACTTCCCTGGTGGTCCAGTGGTTGAGATTCTGCACTTCCGGTGAAGGGGGCACAGGTTCCATCCCAGGTCGGGTAACTAGGATCCCACATACTATACAGTATGGAAAAAAAAAAACAAAAAACTACCACCCATGGAAAGAAGTGGGAAAAAGCAATCCATAACTAGGATCAAAGCCTGTCAATCAAAGCAGACCTAGAAAAGACATACATAGAATTAGTACATAAAAACATTCAAATGGTTTTGACAGCTAGAGCCTGTACGTTCAAGAAGGTAGAAGGAAGTATGAGCATGAAAAGGAGACAAAGAAAATGACCAAATCAAAGTTCTAAAGGTGAACATACACTGATCTCACAGGGATACGGTAAAAGACCGTCTGATAATTCTGAGTCTCTTCATTAACATGAAACACTAGGCAGCATCTCTTTCCTTGTGAACAGCACAGGAAATAGCGGCGTTGCCCTGAAGTGTGAAAGACGGTCAGAGTCTCCCTCACTGCCTACGTGGCGTCTATTGATCCCCTTGAAGACATGATCCCAACTTTGTTTATGTTTCACTTTAGGGTCAGGTTGGGAGTAAGAAGGTGAGTAACCTCACTCGTGATGCACTTACTCTAGTGGGTGCAGAGAATTCTGAGTAAACCTCAGAAACTAGTAAGATAAGAACAAGGTGTATAAGGCAGGGACTCTACTCGAGGTCCTGCAAGGGAAAGAGACACTGAGTGAGAGAAGTTTCCAGGCGAGAAGTCAAGGTCAGCTCACGAGGAAGGAGAGGCCGGGCTGGGTTTGCATGAGGGGCGTTTGACAGATGAGGCCGTCTCCTCCTGGGTCCCACGTGGCCGTCCCTCTGTGCCTGTCTGTGTCCTTGTCTCCTCTTCTCATAAGGACACTAGTCCCATGGGATCACCCACACGGCCCTGTGAAGACCATGTCTCTAATCACCTCCCATTCTGAGTGCTGGGGGTCAGGGCTGCACCATGTGGGTTTAGGGGACACAGTTCATCCCATGTTCATCCCAAGTCTAACCCCCCAGGGCTGAGGAGAGAATTGGGGTCCTTCAGAGGAGCCCACTTCATTTCCACCCTGCCACCCCACTGGCCTCGCTCCTCCACAGATGCATTGGCGGTGGGCACATCTGAAGTTTCCAGAGTGTGGACCACACCAGCCACACTACCCCCAGGACCCTTACCGGTTCACCAGCTGCGCCAGTTTTCTCCTCGACTGGAGACCAGCAGCCTGCCCAAGGGCCTGGGACCCAGTACAGACAATTTGGTCATTGCCTTGGGGGTTCAGACACCCACCGTTGGCATCTTTGCATCCAGCTTGGGGGTAGGGCAGTGTGTGCCCTGGCTCCAGGCATACATAGGTGTGGGGTGGTGAGCCCCCTGCCCTCCTGTGCCCACTTCTGCCCCTCCACGTGGGCCTTGCACCCACAAGCAGCCCCAGCCTCCCCCCTCACCTTAATGCCCAACTCCAAGTGTCTCCAAGCTCCTCTGAGGCTTTAGGGCTCTCAGCCTGCCTGGGCCCATATCAGTGTTTTAATTACATTCAAATTTAAAAGAAAGACAAAAAATTTTGAGCTTAAAGAAAATGTTTTCATGTATAATATTAATGCATTTGCCTTCCTATCAATAGTTGTAACATAGAACTTTTACTGTTTTTATGGGGGGGGTCCTAGGAAGCCAGGAGCCCCTTGGGCCTCAGGGCATCCTGGCAGCACATGTGGACCCGAGGTTTCCAGGGTGTCTGTAGGCAAGGCTGCCGCTCGCCTCAACTCCCAGGTTCCCAGTGCTTGGCAGAGCCGAAAACCATGTGTCGAATCGAATCTCTCCAGTTCTTGTTGAGCCAAATTCAGGGCAAGCTTCCTGATGCTGAGAGACTCCCGGTGGGAGGAGGCCACAGCTGCCACTTCTTGCCTGCAAATAGGTGCAAATGACTCCCGGGTGCAGAGAGGTGGGCACAGCTGGCAGAGTCTGGGGCCAGGAGCCTGGGGTAGAGCCAGTAGGCGGGGTGCCAGCTGCCGAGGCACGGGGGGCTGGGGGCTAGGATGGCTTGTGAGCAGGGGGCACCTGCAGCCACCCGACCCTCCAGGAGCCTTCCTAGAACAGAGCCGCCATCTGGGGAGATAGATAAACCAGGCTAGAGAAAGGGCATTGCAGTCCTGCTCAGCAGACTTGCAGCTGGGTGTTCTCTGACCGGGCCCTTCCCTGACCGGGTGCCAAGCCTGCCTGAGCCTCTGACCCTGAAGACTCTCCACCACCCCCAGGCTGCACCCCACCCCCAGCGTAAAGGGCCTCATCTACCCCCACTTTCTTCCCCTCAGAAGGCGCTGGGTGCTTGGGAAGAAAGCGGCCCTGGCAGAGAGACGTGGGGGCTCTCCGGGAGGCCAGGTCTGAGGTCGGGGTCCGGCCCCTCCTACGTGGTGCTGGGGGCACCGCAGCCCTCCTGGGCCCCCATGGACCGGATGGGGACATTCTCGTGGACCTCTTCACTGGATGGGCGCCGAGCTCCCGCACACACAGGTATCTGGGGTCAGCTGGCCACCTGGGACAGAGGCTGGTGCTGACCTTCAGTGGAGACCCCAGTATGTCAGGGACATACTCCTGTGAGTGGCCTCCTGACACACACAGCACTTCTGACCCCACACTGAGCATCTCCCTGGCCCCTGCTGGGTGTCCTACAAGCTAACTCAGGGTCGCCGCGTCGCCCTGGGAGTGACAGCAAGCCCCACAGGTGATGCCAACTGCAAGTCCAGCTTGTCACCTGTGCTCTGACCAACTGTAAGTCAGGGTTCCCACCACCCCTCCTCGGGTTCCACTGATCTGCAGGAGCAGCTCCCAGAGCCCTCGGAAACAGTCACGTTCACCAGTTTATTACGTAATTAAGGAGATGATAAAGGACACAGACGAGCAGCCAGGTCAAGAAACACACAGGCGAGATCCGGGAGCGTCCCGCAGGAAGGGGCTTCTGTCCCCTGAAGAGTGGGGTGCATCACCTCCCAGCCTGGATGTGTCTGCCAACCTGGACCCCCTGCACCTTAGGCTGGGATGGTGTAGAGGCTTCCTCACGTGTGCCTGACCACCGGTCACTCCATCTCCAGCCCCCTCCCTACTCCAGGGAAGTTCCAAGGCTCTAATCCTGGCTTGGTCTTCCCAGCAACCAGACCCACCCAGGAGCCACCCAGGGTCACCTCATCATCATGTGGGAATTTATGAAGGTTTCAAGATCCCCATGTCAGGAGCTGGGGTTGGGGGGAGGGGCGGGTGGCGCAGAGAGTAGCATGCATGTTTTCTGTCACTGCATACCTGGCTGGCCACAAGCAGCCTGTTGCCAAGTGGGATTCCCAAGACATCACCTCTGGAGCAAGGCCCTGGTCTGACCCCTCTGGGAGCGCTAACTGGCCCCAGCAGGGGGCCCAGAGGGGCCCTGAGGTCCCCACCTCATGTCCTGTAAGCCCTGCTGCCCTGACTCCAATAACATGAACCTGCAGTTCATGACCCACAAAAGCCAGGAAGTTCTAAGGTCACTTAGAGAATCCAGCCAGGCCATGGCATGGAGGGGAGGGAGGGGTTAAAGCTGAGCTCTGCTCTGTCAGCACAAAGAGAGGTGATGCTTTGGCGGGGGGCAGGGTGGAAAGTGAGCTGGGATCCCCAGGGGGGATGACTTCCTGTTGTCAGTGAGAGGAGGACAAACTAAGGACAAAAGGATGCCATTGCTTGTGAAGGCTGGAGAACCAGCCGCTCACACCCCAAGGAGAGAAGGAGGAGAGTAATCAGCTAATGGACACAGGACGGGAGACGCTGCTCTATCCTGGGACCAGAGTCTCGGAGCCTCTGTGCTCGACTGTAAATCGGCTGGGGAGACCTCCAGGCGACCTCTGAGAAATGGAGCAGTGCCCCCAAAACCCCACTCACAGGGCCCAGTCACAGAGCAGTGGACAGATGGACATGGCGAGGAGGAGGGCGCAGGGAGAACTAGCTCTGAGCCACCGCTGCCAGGCTGGAAAGTCACAGGCAGAATGTGCTTCCTTCCCTCCCTCTGTGGGTGGGAGGGGCACTGGGGACCTCCACCTTTCCCCAGACACTCCCAGCACAAGGGCCAGAGGCCAGCAGGGAGGCCAAGGGCCCCCAGGTGCATTCCTGAGAATCCAGGGGTTCAGCCTTGGTGGGGCAGCCCCCTGTCTTCCACACTTGGCAGGGGTGGGGAAAGGATTCACTGACCACCCCCTGCCGACTTGAAACACCCAGGGCAAATGTGAAGGCCAGGATAAAGCTCCTGCAGAGCCAGCAGTCCCTGGAGGTGGGGGCGTGAGACCCCATCCACCTAAGAGTTCCGTTGGGTGGGAGAAAGGGCCAGACCCCATCCACCTAAGAGTTCCGTTGGGTGGGAGAAGGGGCCACGAGGAGGTCAGAGGTGGGGCCGTCCACACCCTGACCCCCCTGGGTGCCTGCCAGGGCAGGGCTCGACTGGGGCCCGTCTGCCCAGGGGCCCATTGAGTTATCCATGTGCAGCAGCCCCTGAAGAGAGACGTCCGCGCCTAGGACACGCCCAGATGAGAAGTACGGAGCCCTTCTAGGAGCAGTCACTGTGTACAATGGGACCTGAACCCCCGATCTCAGAGCCCAGCCCCAAAGCAAATGTCCACCCCGGGCCCCGGCTTCTAGGCAGGATGCCCTGGGAGGGGCGTGAGCCTCCTGCAGGCACAGCCTGGCCTCAGAGAGACCACCCTGGCTCTGGACCCCAGCACACGTGACCTCCCCAGGCCTCAGCGGCCTTCTCAAGGAGTGTCCAGATGGTAGGGGTAATCAGCACCCCTTTGAGACGGGGTGGGGGTGTGTGTGGGAGGGGGTGGGGGAGGCAGCTGGCTGGGCTCCCAGAGGGACCGGACATCCTCGGGCGCTGAAGGCAGATGCTGCAGGATGGAGGTGAGGGCCGGGAAGACAAGGCAAGTGCAGACCCGGAGGTCAGGAGCTGGGCAGTATAGACACCCACATTCGGCTGTGTGGGGACAGTGAGGGCCGGAGAGGCTGACCCCACAGCCTGGGAACACAGGTGGGTTCCTGTCTGCGCCGACGTGGCTGCGAACTGCACCCAGTCACAGCCCCGCTGTCACCGAGCCCCCAGCCTTCCGCGAGGGCTGGGCCCAGGCTCTGTGCGGGAGGATGAGTGAGTTGCAGCAGGTGGACAGTCATGGCTAGGGGGATTCCCACACCCCTCCCTCCACAGGACCCCGAATCCCTGACAGACACTGTGTCTCCAGCACCCACTTTCAACAGTACATCATCCAAGATCCTGTGGCCACATGGACACAATGCAGGGAGGTCCTGGCAGCTCCAAGACCTGGAGAAAGTGGGAAGAAGCCCGCTGAGCAAAAGCATGAAAAAAAAACCTGCTGAGCTGTGCTGGGGCCACTCAGCACCTCCCTCACAGGGTTGCAGCCAGAGCTGTGCCTGGTTCTGGGAAGGACCCCCATCCTATGGGTGAAGGGCTAGGGGTCCAGGCTGCTTAGGGCCTGGAAGATCCACCCCCTTGGGACAGAGCAAGTTTGTGGCAGGGTGGTGTCCTGTGACCAGCTGAGGCTGGTAGCTTGAAACATCCAGCTTACTCCTTTATTTCGTTGTCAAACCCAAGTCCATGTGCCAGATGCACCATGAGGCCAGACAAGCTGAAAACTTGGAGTCTGGGGCAGAGGAAAGTTTACCGTAGGTCTGAGCAAGGAGACTGGCGACTTGTGCTCAAAAGACCCTACTCTCCGGTGGCTTTCAGGGAAGGGTTTTTAAAGGCAACATGTGGGGCCAGGGCTGCAGGGTGTGGTTTTCTTCTGACTGATTGGTGATGAGATAATGGGATGGTAGTCTAGGAATCTCCATCATCAGCTGTCTGGTCCTGAGCTATCTAGGGGCTACATGTTCATGGCCATCATGCAGTTAACTTCTTTTGTTTGGTGAAGATTTCAGTATCTGTAGAACAATTCAGGAATGTGCATCAGTTATCAAGATACTTCAGGGAGGAACTAAAGATTCTGTGATTACCATATGGCTGATCTATTTTTAAAATTGTCACCAGTTCTGACCCAGCTGCTATTTTTTGTTACTCTATGCTCACATCCTTTCAAGCATTAATTCTTGAGCCAGACTTCGGTGACTCAGGGGAGGCCAGGGAGACTACAGCTTTTTTACAAACGAGGCAGATGGAGGACACGGGGGTGGAGTCTGTTCCAGGGGGTCCTGTTCTGTTAGAACTTCACTGATCTGGAGGAAACCATGAGCTCCCCCTTCACAGGGCCTGTGGCACCATGACTGCTGCACGCTGGGGACAAGCAGACACTAGAGGCAGAGGAGAAGCCCTCCTGTGGTGGAGGTGAAACCGTCCTGAAGTCTCACCAGCCCGGCAGGCAGAGCTGACTCCAACCCAAACATGCTCTGCCTCGGAAACGGAAACGTGAGACAATGGTCAGGGATCCACAGCAGCGGAGGGGGATCCTGTCCTTGCAGAAAGCAGGGAGGTGGAGCTAAAGAGGGAGAGTGCACATGGGTGCCCTGGAAGTTCAAGTGTGAAAGCTTCGGTCGGGGAGGGGAGTTCTCAGAGGACTCACCATGGGAGACAGATCACTGAACTGGGTGCTGCCTACCCAGATGCAGGGGAAAGTAAAAGCCGTGGAAGTTTTAGAGACACAATCCCACATGAGTAAGGAGTGAAGATACTTTTGTGGAATAGATACAATTTAGACAGAAGTAAAAATAAGCTGTGTGGCCAATCCTGGACTATTGCATTACGTTCTTTGTATGAATGAGCCAGCACGTATCAAAGGCCTGGGAGTCACTGTGCTCTGATTCTAGAGTATGTCCTTCTAGAACAAGCAATACCTCTGTGTTTCAAGAAACAGAATGCCCAACTCTGATGGACCTCAGCATGAACTTGCTAATAAATACTGACTCCTCTGACAGGACAGTCCAGAGCAGATGTGACCGGGTTTCCAGACCCATTGCTGCAAATATCTGTTTGGGGAGCTCTGTACATGTCAGCCTTACCCTTGGGGTGGCTGGCTGTCCTCATAATGTCAAAGTAGCTGCTAGTTCCAGTCTTCACACCCACATCCACACCCACAGGGCCTGGGGTGGGGTGGGTGTGCCTCTTCTACCTGGTCATCACAGCGCTTCATGCTAAGACCTGTGCCAGGACCAGGGGACCCAGAGCTGTTCTCAATCCACATCCTTTACTCCAGTGAAAGTGAAAAAGTTGCTCAGTCTTGTCCGACTCTTTGCTATCCCATGGACTGTCCATGGAATTCTCTAGCCAGAATACTGGAGTGGGTAGCCTTTCCCTTCTCCAGGGGATCTTCCCAACCCAGGGATCAAACCCAGGTTACCTGCATTGCTGGCAGATTCTTTACCAGCTGAGCCACAAGGTTAAATTTCCCGCCTCTGCTGAAAACAGCTCGTGGTGTCCCAGCGTGTTCCCAAAGCCTGAACTTTGACCTTTGACACAGTTGCATAGTTCACTCTAGGAGAGAACATGCTTGTTATCCCCAAAAGCAAAGCTGCAGGAACCCACGAAAGACTTTCAGCCTTGCTGGTTTTTCACCAACAGAGGTATCAACACTATAGGAAACAAAAGTTATTTCTCTTTTTTTAGTTTATAAAAGCACAAATCAGGGCCCAAAGCACCCTAGACTGGGAGACAGGACGGGAACCCTTGCTGCAGAGAAGAGGAGAAGGCTGGGCACAGAGGATCAGCCGTGTCCTCAAGGTCAGGGCAGTAGGGACGGCATGGGGCCTCGCCCAAAACAAACTCATTCACAGGAACCTGGGAGCCCAGCACAGCCCTTCATGAGTCAGCGGCGCCTGCACCCACCCTGCTTCTCACACTGAAGGGAGGATGGAGAAGGCCCAGGCTTCACGGGGGGCGGTGGGGGGGGCGCCCTAGGGGGCACTGTGTATTCACTTCTGCAGGAGCAAGGCAGCATCCTGCTTCCATGAGCGCCTGGGTGGGGGACACTCCCCGCAGACTCTGTGGGGCTGAGGGTGGAAGAGGGTCTGGCCGGGCACTGAGATGGACCGCCTCCTGGGCACGCGGGCCAGCTCTTCCCTGGCAGCTGTGTGAACTTGGCAACCAAAGTGAAAGAGGCCCATTTGACAAATTAAAGATGTGACGAAGGAAAAACATCTCTGGAAATTTCCACACGGGCACTGGGGACCAAATCTGGTCACCCCATCCGGATGGCAAGCAGGCAGCCATGTTCCTGCCAAGAAGCTCTGCGGGGCGTGTTTCCGCACAGTGGGCTGGAAGAAGCCAGCACTTAGCTGTGTTATTTCTTAAACACAAGACATGTTGAAAGAAGGAAGCAGAAGACATTTGTCTTAAAAATTATGACCCACTCCCCCGGAGCTGTTTGCTGTGCAAGGAGTTCATATGGGATTTATTCAGGTCCAATGACACAACTGCCCTTGGTGTGCGCCAGTTTAAATTTTTGTTTGTGTTGGCAGATTTGAGCATTTCAAAGTCCATTTATCATTTTAAAGCCCAGAAGGAAGTTTAACACACTTTTGACATAAAAGCAAGAGGCTGTGTTTTCAACACCAACAATTCACTGATTTTACCAAAACCCCACAAGTCCAGCTTCTTGCTTGTGTTTTTGCCTGAAATTTTATTGGGAACAGAAATAAATCATTCACCTTTAAAGTGGAGGAGTTGATACATACATGCTTGTGAGCCTAGCACGAGAATCAGGATGGTGAAGTCACCCGGATCTTCTGCCTGTCTCTCGAAGCCTCCCGTCCGCTGCCTGTCACCATGATTACCCTGCACGTCCCAGAATTTCATGTAAGTGGAGCCGTCACCACGTTCACCTTGTGGTCTGGCTTCATCACGTGACTTAGCCCCCACTCTCTGAGGTCCCCGCTGTGGTAGGCGGTCCCTTCCCTTACGGCTGCCAGCCTCCCCGCTACGGCTGCCACAGTCCAGAGTTGTCTAGTGATGGACAGTGGGCTGAGCTTTGCTTTGGGTGATTAGAAAACTGCTCTGAAGGCAGGTGATTGTTTCTCTTGGGTAGACACCCAGGAGGGGACTCCCGGATCACATACAAGGTGACTCTTGAACGTTAACTAAGGAAGAGCCCCTCTGCCTCCTGGAGCAGCTGCACCTGCTGTGGTCCTGGCTCCTCGCCAGCATCTGGTTCAAGGCTCGCCTTTTTGACTCTGCTCTTCTAGTGGGGTGTAGTGCTACCTCGTGGGGTGTTTAATTTGCATTTCCCAAATGAATAATGACACCTTTTCATGCGTTATTTGCCATAGATAAAATCCTTATTTTTCCCTCAGTATCGTTTGTTCCTTTTTTTTTTTAAGTTCATCTATAACAGTTGTAGATTTATAAACTGTAAAGATAAGACAATGATTTCCTACACACCCACCCCGTTTTTCCCTATTAACATCTTGCATTCATGCATTGCATTTGTTACGAGTGAACCAATAATCAACACACTATTGCTAATGAAACCAGTAAGTCACAGTCTGTTCAGACTCCTCAGTTTCCCCTGGTGACCTTCTGCTGCCCCAGGGCTCCGGCCAGGCCCCCACGTGACATGCAGCCATCAAGTCCCCTCAGCGCCTCTGGGCTGAGACAGTCTCTCAGACCTTCTTGTCTTTAACGACCTTGACGGTCTGGAGGAGGAGCCAGGCGTTGTTCAGGACGCCTCTCAGTGAAGACCACAGGGCGGAGGGGCCCTTCTCAGCACGTCCCGTCCGGAGTGCGTGCCGTCACGTGACCTACATGGTGGACGCTGACCGTGGTCACCGGTGCAGGTTTGTCCATCAGGTCTCTCCACTGTGCTGCCCCCACCTCCCCCCATCCTCTGGAAGGAGGTCGCTGAGCCCACCCCTCGCCCGAGGAGGGGGCGCTCCCTTGCCCTGAGGACGGGGCCGCTGCAGAGCCACGTGGAGCCTCCCGGCTTCCTTCTCTGTCACTTGTTCATGTCAGGGTGGCCCCGTGGGTATTTATTTATTTTATGCATTGGGCCGTGAGCCAGTACTGTTGCTGAACCGGCTCCGGCGCTGGCCCTCGGGAGCTCCTCAGCTGGCTCCACTGTCCCCCTGACATGCCCGTCCGTGGCGGCTGTTGTGGTTTGTTTCCGAGCACTTCTTTCCTCGAACCATTTCCTGCTCCTGTCTGAGAGTCAGTGTTCCTCCAGCGAGCCTGGTCCCTCCTGCTGGAAATGGCATAAGAGACTACGATTTGGGCGCTGACGTGATCATTGCTACCGGGTTGTGGCTGCTTCTAAGTCCGATCAGCCGACAAAGAAGGAAGGACATGTGTGTACATCAGCCAGTGTGCATATCTCGTCTTATTGTGCTCGGCAGACATTGTGTTTTTGACAAATTGAAGGTTGTGGCAACCCTGTGTCAAGCAAGTCTCTTGGTTCCATTTTTCCAACATCACTTCATGTCTCATATTTGTGTCACATTTTGATCATTCTTCCATTCAGTTCGGTCCTGTTTGACTCTTTTTGACCCCATGGACTGCAGCACGCCAGGCTTCCCTGTCCACCACCAATTCCCGGAGCTTACTCAAACTCATGTCCATTGAGTCGGTGGTGCCATCCAGCCATCTCATCCTCTGTCATCCCCTTCTCCTCCCACCCTCAATCTTTCCCAGCATTAGGGTCTTTTCCAATGAGTTAGTTCTTCAAATCAGGTGGCCAAAGTATTGGAGTTTCAGCTTCAGCATCAGTCCTTCCAGTGAATATTCAAGACTGATTTTCTTTAGGAAGGACTGGTCTGATCTCCTTGCAGTCCAAGGGACTCTCAAGAGTCTTCTCCAACATCACAGTTCAAAAGCATCAATTCTTCGGTGTTCAGCTTTCTTTATAGTCCAACTCTCACATCCATACATGACTACTGGAAAAACCACAGCTTGGACTAGATGGACTTTTGTTGGCAAAGTAACGTCTCTGCTTTTTAATATATTGTCTAAGTTAGTCATAGCTTTTCTTCCAAGGAGCAAGTATCTTTTCATTTCATGGCTGCAGTCACCATCTGCAGTGATTTGGGAGCCCAAGAAGATAAAGTCTGTAACTGTTTCCATTGTTTCCCCATCTATTTGCCACAAAGTGATGGGACCAGATGCCATGAGCTTAGTTCTCTGAATGTTGAGTTTTAAGCCAGCTTTTTCACTGTCTCTTTCATCAAGAGGTTCTTTAGTTCTTCTTTGCTTTCTGCCATAAGGGTGGTGTCATCTGCATATCTGAAATTACTGATAATTCTTACAGTATTTCAAAACTTGTCATTATTGTTGTATTTACTGTGATCTGTGATCAGTGATCTTTGTTGTCACTACCACAGCTCTCTGAAGGCTCAGATGATGATTAGCATTTTAATCAAAAAGTATTTTTAATTAACTGATGTACATTGATTTTTATATACACAATGCTATTGTACACTTAATAGACTACAGTATAGTATAAACATAACTTTAATATGCACTGGGAAACCAAACATTTTGTGAGTCACTTTATTGCAACACTCACTTTATTGTCATTGTCTGGAACTGAACCTACAGTATTTCTGAATTGTGACTGTACACATCTAAAATTCTTCCATTTATAGTCATTGGTGTCCTCCTTAAACTAAACATGAGTCCACCCTGATGCCTCTAACTCTAGCCATCACCACGTGGATCATCCTCCCTCCTCACCTTCCTGAGGTGTAACCTCCCCTCCAACAGGGAGACACCTGGCTCCCACCCCATCCACTTGCCTGTTTAATTCCAGTATCAAAACTGAGCAGGACCCTGCAAGGCCTTCCTGGGAACAGACCCATCCACATCCCCCATTTCTTGTTTGTAGAAAAGCCTTAGCCACCTAAGCCTTCCCTGACTTCCAAAGAACAAACTTAAAGGGAAAAGTGAGAAAATGTAGACACAAAGGAAAGTATTAAAGCAAGACAAAGTAAAAATACTTTAGCCATAACACAAAGTCAAGAATGCTTAGTTACTCCTCAAGGGCAACGGATAATATCCTGATGAATATATTTAGGCTTTTTTGAAGAAACTAGACCCTGACCAGGTGGAGAAAGTTGACTGCAGGATGATCACCAGTACACAGACTCCAGACAAGTTGGAGTCAGAAAACTGATAGCTGAAGTTCCTGAAATACCACCCAGGTATCTCACCACCAACCAATCAGAAGAATGTCCATGATCATGCACCCTGCAACCTTCATGCCTAATGTTGCCTTTAAAATTCTTTCTAAGAACCATCAGGGATTCAGATCTTTTGAGTATGAGCTGCCCATTCTCCTTGCCTAGTGCCCTGCAAATAAATGCTGTACTTTCCTTCACCACAACCTGGTATCAGTCGGTTGGCTTTGCTGTGCATCAAGCAAGTAGGCCCAAGCCCTGTTCAGTAACAGCATACACATATTGTTGTTGTTCAGTCACTAAGTCATGTCCGACTCTTTGTGACCCCATGGGCTGCAGCACACCAGGCTTCCCTGTCCTTCACTGTCTCCTAGAGTTTGCCCAAACTCATGTGCATTGAGATGGTGTTTCCATCCAACCATCTCATCCTCTGTCACTCCCTTCTTCTCCTGCCCTCAATCTTTATTAACCCAAGTCCCCCAGGAAACAACTTTATCAACCTATGCACAATTTCTTTGGCCTTTAGGCTTATAGACTCCACTCATTTCCAAAACTAGTCATTCCTAAGGATGTCAGTGAGGATGCCCACTCCCCAATGAGGATGCTTTATACATTTGTGATACACTTAGATTATTTTGTCACATTGTGGGTTCCATCCTGAGATCCCCAAACTCCTAAATGCACACAGTAAGGTATATTCTTCATGCTATAAAGTTTTATGAATTTTGACAAATGCACAATGTCATATATCTACCATTAGAGTCTCATACAGAGTAATGTAACCACGCTAAAAAAAACATCCTGTTTGCTTCACATACCCAATCCCTCATCCCTCCTCACAAATTTCTGGTCATCACAGATCTTTTTACCATCACAACAGTTTCACCTTTTCCAGAATATCATAAATACAATTATAATTACATGGTACCCTTATGGCAGAAAGTGAAGAGGAACTAAAAAGCCTCTTGATGAAAGTGAAAGAGGAGAGTGAAAAAGTTGGCTTAAAGCTCAACATTCAGAAAACTAAGATCATGGCATCTGATCCCATCACTTCATGGGAAATAGATGGGGAAACAGTGAAAACAGTGTCAGACTTTATTTTGGGGGACTCCAAAATCACTGCAGATGGTGATTGCAGCCATGAAATTAAAAGACGCTTACTCCTTGGGAGGAAAGTTATGACCAACCTAGATAGCATATTAAAAAGCAGAGACATTACTTTGCCAGCAAAGGTCCATCTGGTCAAGGCTATGGTTTTTCCAGTAGTCATGTATGGATGTGAGAGTTGGACCGCGAAGAAAGCTGAGTGCCAAAGAATTGATGCTTTTGAACTGTGATGTTGGAGAAGACTCTTGAGAGTCCCTTGGACTGCAAGGAGATCCAACCAGTCCATCCTAAAGAAAATCAGTCTTGAATATTCACTGGAAGGACTGATGCTGAAGCTGATACTCCAATACTTTGGCCACCTCATGCGAAGAGTTGACTCATTGGAAAAAACCCTGATGCTAGGAGGGATTGGGGGCAGGAGGAGAAGGGGACGACAGAGGATGAGATGGCTGGATGGCATCACCGACTCGATGGACGTGAGTTTGGGTAGGCTCCAGGAGTTGGTGATGGACAGGGAGGCCTGCGTGTTGCGATTCATGGGGTTGCAAAGAGTCGGACACAACTGAGCAACTGAACTGAACTGAAATGAGGCAGTCTTTTCAGACTAACTTTATTTACTGAGCAATCTGCATTTAAGATTCATCAAGAATGTTTTTCTGCATCTATTGAGATGAAAGTATAGATTTTCTTTATTTCTATATGTTACATTGATTGATTTCCAAATGCAAAAACCACCTTGCCTTCCTGAGATAAGCTTATGGTTTTTCTTAATTTCTGTCTGTTATTGTGATGAATTAGATCAATTGATTTTCAAATATTAAACCAACCTTGCATTCCGAGGATAAACCTTGCCACATCATGATGTGTTTTCCTTTTTACATATTGTTGAGCTTGATCTACTAACATTTAGTTGAGAATGTGTGCATCTACAGTCAACCAAGGAGAGAGTGGAGTGAATATTTAAAGTGTTGAAAGAAAACCTCCACCAACTTAGAATTCTATGTCCGATGAAATTATCTTTTAAGAGTGAAAGAGAAATAAAGACTTTCTCAGACAAACAAAAACTGAAGCAATTCATTGCCAGCAGACATGCTCCACAGGAAATATTTTTTCTTAAGTTCTTTGGGGAGAAGGGAATGATATAGGTCAGAAACTTGAGTCTACATAAAGAAACGAGTGTTTAAGAACGAATAAAGATAAAATCCTTTTCATCCTTATTCTTAGTTGATCTAAAGCATAGCTGTTTAAAGCAGCAATAATAGCAATGTTTTGGGTGACGAAGTAGAACAAACAGCAGCAGTGGCATGAAGAAGGGAGTGAAATTTTGGAACGCTCTGCTATAGGGCACCTCCCCTCTGTGTGAAGTGGTACAGTTAAAACCGAAAACGGGCTTAAATTAACCTCAGATAAACCTCACTAAGGTCCTGTTTGAATGTACACTGCAAACTCTAGGAGTAGCACTTAAATATTTTTTAAATCAGAAAAACTGATACACTAAGAAAGGAGATAAATGGAATCGTATAAGATGTTTAAGCAAAGCAGAAAAAGTAGAAAAAGAAAACCTCACAATTTGGTAAGTTGTGTATTCATTTTCATCCTGGTTAAAATACTTTGAAATTTTCCTATAATTTTTCTTCTAATTTGTGCATCATTTACATATCTGTTTTTAGTTTCTCAATGTTTGGAGATTACCTAGTTTTGTCATTGAATCTTAATTGATTTTCACTGTGGTCAGAGAACATACTTTAAATGACCTGGATCCTTTAAATTTATTGAGAATCGTTTTATGGGCCAGAATATGGTCTATTTTTGTAAATCAACTATGTGGAGCAAAAAGATTATGTATTCTGCTGTGGTTGGCTAACATACTCTACAAATCTTAATTTGATAGTATCATATAAGTCTTTGATTCATTTACTAAGTTCTCTGTCCATCTGTTCTATTAATTATTGAGATAAGGTGTTGAAATCTCCAGCTACAATTGTTGATTTGTTCTTTTCCTTCTGGTTTTAGCACTTCTTGCTTCCCTATTTTGAAGCTTTTATTAGGTACATAAATGCTTAGGGTGTTAGTCCTCATAATGAATTGACCCCTTTCTTACTACAGAATAATCCTTCATATTTCTTACATTGTTTCTTGCCCTGATATCTACTTGTCCAATGTTATGAGTCACTCCAACTATCTGTTAAGTAGTATCATTATGTTATGTATTTTCCCATCCTTTTATTTTTAACCTGTTTGTATTGCATTTAAAGGGTTTTTCCTGTTGGCAGTATATTATTTGGTCTTGCTCTTTTATTAAATCTTACAATTTCTGTTCCAATTGTAATCTTTTGACCATTAGAATATCAACATGGTTATTAATATGGTTAAGTTTAAATCTATCATCTTACTATTTATCCTAAATTTGTCTCATCTGCTATTTTTTTGCCTTCTTTGAGATTAATAGAGTTTTAATTTCATTAAAAACTGTTTGCTTATTAGCCATAGTTCTTACTTTTTTCTTCTACCTGTGGCTCTAGGTTTACAATGCACCTCCTTAACTTAGCACAGTAATATGTTGTGTGTGCTGTGCTAAGTTGCTTCAGGCAAGTCCGACTCTTTGCAACTCTATGGACTATAGCCCTCCAGGCTCCTCTGTCCTTGGGATTCTCCAGGCAAAAATACTGGAGTGGGTTGCCATGCCTCCCTCCAGGGGATCTTATAAGAGTAGATTTCTGTTTCTCCCTCCCAGCCTTTATGCAATTGTTGTCATCCATTTTACTTCTAAGTTTGTGACAAATCCCACAATACACCATTATTTAAGAAGTCAATTATATTTCAGAGATTTAAAAACATGTCTTTATATGTATCCATATTTTTCCATTTTTGATGCTTTTCTTTCCTTTGTACTGATTCAGATTTTCCTTCTTCTCAAAGGACTTTCTTTACTATTTCTGGTGATGTACATCTACTGATGTGAAGACTTTCAGTCTTCCCATGTCTGAAAATGTCTATTTCACCTCCATTTTTGAAAGAAAATTTTTTGGGTGTATAATTCTAGTTTGAGTTTGTATCTTTCAGAACTTTAAAGAAGTTGCTCCATTGTGCTCTTATTTGTAGTGTTTCCATGATAAGAGCTATTATTGTTTTCTTTTTTCCACTATATGAAAGTGTCTTTCCTCCCTCTGACTGGTTTTAAGATTTTTCTCTTTGTCACTAGTTTTGAACAGTTTGATCGTGCTGTGCCTTGGTGTTATTTTCTTATTATTTCTTGTGCTTGGGGTTTATTGAGATTCTTGGATCTGTGCGTTCATATTGTTCAAATGTTTCTCCCCTCTACCTTGGGGAACATTGGTAGTACAGATATTAGAGGACTTTAATGTGTCACACTTTCTATTCGTTGTTTTAGAATATGTTTTTGTGTTTCATTTTGTACAGTTTCTAGCACTGTATCTTCAAGCTTACTAATCTTTTCTTCTGTGATGTCTAACCTACTGCTAATCCCCTCCAGTGTATTTTTCACCTTGAACGTTGTAGCTTTCATCTTTAGAAATTTGATCTGGATCTTTTATATCTGTGTCTGTCTTAATCACATCTACTTTTTTTTCTACCTTCTTGAATATAAAAATATAGTCCTAACAATTGTTTTAATGTCCTTGTCTACTAAATCTGTTTTCTTTGTCATTTCTGGATCTGTTTCTATGGACTAATTTTTATCCTCATTTTGAGTCATATTTTCCCACCTTTGTGCACATCCCATAATTTTCTATTGGATGTCAGACATCATGTTTTCCCCATGAGATATTTTTGTGTTACTATTAGCATGCTTGAGCTTGTTCTGGAAAGCAATTAAGTGACTTGGAAACAACTGTTTTCTCTCAAGACTTGCTTTCAACTTTCAAGGCAAGTTAGAGCGGCCTTTAGCCTACAGGCTATTTTCTCCTCTACTGCGGCAAACCTGTCTGGAAACTCTGCTCCGTGCCCCATGAACTAAGAGGTGCCCCCTCTGGCTGGAGGAAGCAGGAACCATTCCTGGGGCCGTGTGCTTCGAGGACTGGCTCCTCTTCTCCACTGCTGGCTCTCCCACACTTTAATTTGTTGTGTTCACCTGACTTCTGGAGGGATCCTCTTCAGATTTCTGGAATTTCCTCTGTGCAATTCTTTTCAAAGCAAGACTGTCCTGTGGTTCCTACCCACATTCTCCTCTTGAACGTGAAAGTGTTAGTCACTCAGTCATGTCTGACTCTTTGCAACCCCATAGACTGTAGCCCTCCATTCTCCTCTGTTCGTGGAATTCTCCATGCAGGGATATTGGAGTGGGTAGACATTCCCTTCTCCAGGGGAATCTTCCTGACCCAGGGATCGAACCTGGGTCTCTTGCATTGCAGGCAGATTCTTTACCATCTGAGCCACCAGGAGAACCCAGTTTTTTCCTCAATTGGGAAACCAGCAGGCTCTGCTTGGACTTCCCTTCGCTGTGCTGCAGCAGGAACTCTCCAGCCCCGAGCTCGGGCACTTGGGATCTCACATCAGGAAATACTCCTTATGCCTCGTGTTTTCCAATGTCTGAAAACTATTGCTTCCTAGGTGTGTCTGTTTTTTCCATTGTTTCAGGTAGGAGAGTAAGTCTAGGCTCTGCTAGTCCCTGTGAGCTGAAACTGGAAATTGTCAGAGCTAGATTCTTAAAAACCTTCCGAGAGGCCATCCTAAATCTTACATGGTTACGGGGCTTCCCTTTAACATGTGCGTGGTACACATGATAAGAGTGTGTGTGTGTGGTGTGTGAGTGATGAGGGCTGACTGGATGTCATTTTCCACAAAAATGACTTTTGGTTCAGGCTTGATCTCTCATTGGTGATTTGCTTTACAATCGGGGGGAAACCCTGCTGATTTAGTTCACGTTTCTGGAAGTTTCATCTTCCTCAGCTGCACAGGTGCTCCCACCCCTGGTCCTAGCACAGGGTCCATTGGCTGTAGCTCATGTCCACTGGGTAGTGTGGAGGCAGGGGAGAGCATCCATGTTTCAGACATGCCATGTGCAATCCTGGTTAAAAGGACCCTCTAAGACCAACATCCCAGTGTCATCAGGAAGGACAAATGTGACACTATCCTACCCCAGCAGAAATATGTTTCATACAAATAGATGGCAAGCTTTTACATTTTTATTTGATTCTTTGTTATTTTCGGCACATATATGAGATCATTATTTGTTACTTGTTTTTACCTCACCCATGATTATCAGAAGCCATCTGCCCATAGCTGTGCTATTCAGACCTCACGCTTCTGCTGGCTGACAAACATCATGGGGCTCATGTGGCCGTCCACACTTTGGGCTGATTAACCGCTGCAGGGCACTGCCATGAATGCCCAGCATGTCCTTGTTCAGCTGGTGACATGAGCCAGTCCCATGCCCGTGATCCCATCGTGCTGTGGTCTGTGTCCAGTGTGGCTCTGGGCAAGGAGGCTCAGGACGCAGTGGCCCTGGGGCTCCAGCTGATCATCAGTGCCAGGCCCCTCTGCAGGATGCTGACTACTGACCATCAGCGCCAGGTCCCTCTGCAGGATGCTGCCCACTTCACACTGCACCGCGCCCGAGGGCTCCTGGCCCACATCCCAGCCTGTGTCCCACGTTGTGCTAGTCAGCCAGGTGAAATGTACTGTTATTAACCTGCACCCTGATCCTCCGGGTCCCCCTTACCGGTCAGTTAACACACATCCCTGGCCATCCATCGGGGCTGCACCGTCTCCACAACTGTGTGGGTGTTCTCACACCGGCAGGCGCCAGTGCTCTCTGCCCAGAAGTGGGTGCCACGGTTAAAACAAACCTCTCCACACACCCCCAACCCCTACCCCCACTGGGGCCACTTTGACAGCAAACTCTTCTGTCCAGGAAAGGATCTGATAAATATCCTTGTGCACCAGCACAATGGTGACTGTTCAAGGTGATTAGTTCTTCACAGCCACTCAGAAGTGAACCTGGAGCTCCTGTGTGTGTGGGTTTAGAACTGTCTCCAAGATTTACCGAGAAAAGGGGGAAGTGTGCACAGTCCACCAGCAGCCATGCAGATGAGAGGGGACATGGACACATGCTGCTGCATGTCTGGGATGGGTTCCCCCCTGGATGGAGGCTGCCTGTTGGGGGCGGGGCTGGGATGGCAGGACCTGCATGGAGAGGGGATGGGGATGGGAATATCATTGCATCACTGTTTATACTTTTCGACATTTGAATTATGCAAATATACTACCTATTCAAAAAAAGAAAGACAAAAAAACCCTGAAAAAATAGGTTAAGTTTTTTAAAAAACCTTTGCAAGTTGGACTGTCAAAACAGCACTCTCATTGCTATAACATGACTATTTTTAATTCTTATTTGAGTAGTCATCATCTCTATAGCTTGCCCATCTTTCATAGCGCATGCTCCTCTTTTCCTTGTTGGTCCAACAAGCTCATCAAACATAGGAATATGCAAATATGTGCACACACACCCGTCACCTGAAGACACCAGCCCTGCCTGGCAGGTCCGAGCAGACGTGTTCGCAGTGAGCCTCAGGGCTGTGGTCCTCTGCGGAGCTCTCTGACCTAAAGGAGTTTTCAGTTGAACGAAGACCCTGATACTGGGAAAGACTGAAGGCAGGAGAACAAGGGGGCAGCAGAGGATGAGATGGTTAGATGGCATCACTGACTCAGCGGACAAGAGTTTGAGCAAACTCCAGGAGATGGTGAAGCCTGGTGGGGAAGCCTGGTGTGCTGCAGTCCATGGGGTCGCAGAGTCAGACACAACTGAGCAACGAAACCATTACCTGCAGTCTTTTCCTTTGTGATTCGTGCCTTCGGCAGCCCCAGATCTATGTGGTTATTGATGTTTATGTTAGAATTTGACTTACCTGGAACTGTTCCTCTGATGATGTGAGTCTACCTTCGTCTTATCCCCAGTGGCCATGTGTGCCAGCCCTGCCCCTTCCCCATGCACACTGTGTAAGCAGCCTCCACCCAGCCCATCCCAGCTCCTCAGGTCAGCGCCACTCTCTGCAAACAAAAGTAATTCCATCATACATGTGTATCATAGAGGCGAGCTTTAGAGACAAATGTGCTCCTTGTATTCTGATGGACTTCCTACTGTTTCTACAGATACGTCCTGGGGAACTGACTCAGCAACACGGAGCCACCCCTGAGGCTCCGGGTACATTTTCCCCTTATTTAGATATCCATCCGAAAATATTTTTTGTTTCCCTATGGATGTTCTGTATGCTTCTTGTGTATTTCTAGATATCTTATACTTTATTCTACATATGTGCATGTGCTATGTGTGCTAAGTCACTTCAGTCGTGTCTGACTCTGTGTGACCCCATGGACTATAGCCCATCAGGCTCCTCCGTCCATGGAATTCTTCTGACAAGAAAACTGGAGTGGGTTGCCATGCCCTCCTGCAGGGGATCTTCACGACCCAGGGATCGAACCCAAGTCTCTTACGTCTCCTGCACTGGCAGGCAGGTTCTTTACCACTAGTGCCACCTGGGAAGCCCCACATATGCCCATACATATACATATCATACACATAATTTTTTAGCCAGTTACTTTACTTAATTCTCTTATGATGCTAACATTTTTCCATGTTTCACTTGACTTAGTGGGTGGTCTAAATCCACAGCCAAAGGCAAGGGAGTAACTCCAGTGTGGGTCACGCGATCTTCGGACACTTCCTTGTGTTCCCACCCAGCCACATACTGGGGCGCCTGTCAGGGCCTCTGCTTGCCCACCTTGGTAGCTATCTTCTCCTCCCCTGGAGGAGAAGCCACAGCCCAGGCATGGGGCAGAGGCAGGACTTGCAGACACTGACCTCTGGGTTCATGTGCTGCACCTTGAAAGCCAGGGTCCAGCTCCTTGACCCTGTGTGCCTGTGGTCACCTCCTGCATGGTGTCCATTCTCGTCTCTTCTGCTGCAAGAAGCTGGGTGAGGGTGGGTCCGGATCTTGGGCACAGGGAGGGCTGGTGTGGCTCAAGCCTCGAGGGAGCGTTCTGGGCAGCCGAAGATGGGGGTTGCTGTGGTCAGCGCTGCCCACAGAGCTGTCCACAGCCACAAAATCGGCCCATGCCTGCACTGTCCATTCACACATGACAAAAGGCCTGAAACAGAGGAACTGGGTTTCAAGTTCTGCTTAATTTACTTGTCAGGACACGGTTAGTGGCCACTGCGGTGGACAGAGCAGGTGTGGAGATGACAGGAAGCCTTAGACACCAGGCTGGTCCAGATAGGACCGCAGTTGATGCCACCAGGCTGCATCTGGGTTTGGGCGGAAGAACTTGTGAATGCAGGATTTCTCTGAGAGGCGGAGGGGGCGGGGCCTGTGGAGGGGCGGAGGGGCGGGGCCTGTGGAGGGGCGGGGCCGTGCGGAGGGGCGGGGCCGTGCACCTGGGCACTGCACGCCGCTCCTCTCTGACTCTGGCCACATCTAGGGCCCCAGGAAGCGTGCAGGCCAGCCTCTTGGATGTCACAGCTGGTCCTCGGGTCCCCCCTGTGACCTCAGGTCTCCGATGGCCATGTCACAGCCCCCGTGTGAAGTGTGGGGTTTGGAGATCACCTCGGGACACAGCGGGGCAAGGCCGCGTCACCTACCAGGGCTACAGTGGGGCCCTGGGGCATAAAGCCTGAGGCTGGAAGAGGGGACACGGGCCCCAGCTGCTGGTCCATGCTCTGCTCCTCTGCACTGTTTGAAGAAGTGAGAGTCATTTCTCCAAGTTGAAGATGCAACTGTTACCTTGATAAATGTGCACAAAAGGTTCCAGAGAGGCAAAGAGCACAGCTGGGGCTGGGGCTTCATCCTCTAGTCTGAGGGGAAGCTGGCTGGGGTACCTCACTAACGGGAGGTGGGCAGGGGACTGGGTGGCCGCCCCACCTGCTCCTGCCCCCTGCCTCACTTCCTTGCATCCAGCTGGCAGACCCTGGAGGCAGAGGCTGAGAAAGGATGGGACCCTCCCTGCCCCACCGCTGGCTCCTCTCAGTTCCTGTTGACCCAGGGCTGGGCGAATAGGACTCAGCCACGGCCAACTCTGCGCAGAAGGAGCCACGCAGGCCAGGCAGGTGTGCTAGGTGTCAACTGCTTAGAGAGGTCTTTGTACCCGAGAGCACCCTCTGGTGGGAAGGCCCTCCGCCAGTTTCCACCCCCACCCCCTACCCCCAGGAGGAATCTAGTGATGTCCCTGAAGATGGCCCTTGACCTGCAGCTGGGCTTGCAGGCCTCAGCTTGTCACTGACCCGTGGCTGTGTAGGTGGGTCCATCCAGGGCAGGAGACAGTGCCCCAGCTTCTCCCACAGGTGTCCCAGCTGGCAGGGTGGAGCCAGCCCCAGGCAGGACAGTCACACCCACTCTGACCGGGTAGAGGGGCAGAGAACTGGGGGCCAGACACTGCCCTTGGTGTGCACAGGCCTGAATAAACAGCCAGCGCTCTGTCCCTCCATGCCCAGGGTCCCTGGAGATGAGAGGCCCAGGTAGATCAGACTTCCCGAAGGGGACTCTGGGCCAGCCTGGGACCATTAGCAGTGGTCACATTATGCCCTAAATAAGCCCAGTCAGCCTCCCAGCCATGTGCTCTGTGGGCCTCTGGCTGCCTGTCCAGCACCCCACTGCCCCCCAGGGCTCTGGGAACCCCACTGCAGAGAGACTGCTGGAGTGTCCTTCCCACCTCTCCCTGCGGACCCAGCCCAGGATTTCTCGGCACTGGAGCTGGAGGCCAGGGGCTGTCACCCGGCTGAGATGGCCCTCCCTTCCCACTGGAGTTTGCAGAGCCCAGCTTGTGAGCCATCCACCTCCCCAGCAGTAAGGAGGCCAGGATGCACTCACGGAGCAAGGGTATGTTGGCTGTTTACCAACCCACGGGCAGCCTCACTTTGGAGGTGCAGCTCCAAAATTACCCCGAATAGGTGTCCCCTGGGTGTGCCCACCAAGGGTAGAGCTGCTGCTGAAACAGTGATGAGAACCCTGCTCCTCAGAGGCAGGAGGCAGCTCCCCGCCCCAACCCCATCCACCACCTCACTCTCCAGGGACGGAAGCCCAGCACAGTGGGGTGCGGTCACCGATATACCCACCTTCCCATGGGCACTGCTTTCTGTTCACACTGAGGGCTGATGTTGTCACCTAGACCACCATCTCCTCATCTGAGCTGGACAAGCTCACCCCTCTTGTCATCAGTGGATCATCAGATCCTCCCAGGACAGAAGGGCAGAGGGCAGCTAGGACAGAGGTCACGAGGGCCCTGGCACCTCTCAGGGTGAGTGGCGCCAGCCTGTCCCCACCTGCCCCAGGTGAGTCACCAGAGGGGGAGAGGCCCTCACATAGCTCCATCTGCATCCGTGGCCTCACTAGCCCTGTGGGCCCCACCAGGCAGTCAGCCAGGAGACCAGTCTCAGTCAGCTCGGGACACGAAACGTGCCTGCAGCTCTGCCCCAGCCCAGGGCGCCCCTCCGCCTGCTCCTGCGAGTGACCACGGGTGGTCTCGAGCCCCAACCCCCAGCTCTGCCCCAGCCCAGAGCGCCCCTCCACCTGCTCCTGCGAGTGACCACGGGTGGTCTCGAGCCCCAACCCCCAGCTCTGCCCCAGCCCAGAGCGCCCCTCCACCTGCTCCTGTGAGTGACCACGGGTGGTCTCGAGCCCCAACCCCCAGCTCTGCCCCAGCCCAGAGCGCCCCTCCACCTGCTCCTGTGAGTGACCACGGGTGGTCTCGAGCCCCAACCCCCAGCTCTGCCCCAGCCCAGAGCGCCCCTCCGCCTGCTCCTGCGAGTGACCACGGGTGGTCTCTGCACCCCAACCCCCGACTCCTCCACTGGTGCTACACCCCTCTCAGGGCTGAAACCAGAGCTGGTCCCTCTCTGCACATGGTCCTATACCACTGGCCCCCCAGACACCCCCCCCACCTGTCTTTATGCTGTTGCTTCCCCTCCCCTGTGAGTGAGCAGAGACCAAAAGGGCATCCCTGTTCCCAATTGAGCCAGGGGACTCGAACTGGTGACCGGACCAAGTGGGACAACAAGGCTGCTGACCAGTGCCTGCTGGGACTCACCCCACAAGAGGCCTGGGGACTGTGGAGGGGGATACATAGAGCCCTGGTGGGGTAGGAAGCCCAGGGGCCCTGAAGGGGTGAGGGACTCTGAGTGGACAGTGGCCCAGAGACCAAGCTGACCCCCAGGAGACTATGTGGAAGGGACTGACCTCACTCAACCAGCTAGAAACTCCAAGATGACCTCCATTTCCCGTCCAGGAAGGACTGGGGAACCTGGCCATGACAACCAGCTACAGACTTGGGCGATGTCACGAGACTTCTCGGCAGCAACTGGACCCGAATCATTTCTCTCCTACTGTCCGGGGTCAGGCCCTTCGCACCGCCGCCCACCTGCCAGCAGACGTGTGTTGGTGGGTCAGGTGCTTTAGTCAGCTCGGGGCTTGGAAGAGAATTCAATTAGTTTTAATTAGGACAAATTTAATCAATTTTAATTAGTTTTAACTAATTTAAAATTTTTAATTAGTTAAAAATCAGGGCTTTCGCATAAAATGTCAGACAGTAGACCCTTGGCACCTCTTTCCGCATCTCTCTGCCCACCTCCCTGCCAGCCTCTTACTCCGAGGCTCTGACCTGTGACCCAGGCAGCCTTGGGCACTGGGCTCCTGTCCATACAGAGCAGATGTGTCAGGGAGACCACCAGGTGCCTCTGCCGTAGTCCCTGCCCTCTGCCCCCAAATAACAGGAAACCGGCAGAGAGATGGCAACCCTGTCTGGGTGAGGCATCACCTGGGACAGGTGAGGTGAGGCGTCACCTGGAGACACTGGTCCCTGCCTGGCTCTGTCCCCTGCCCCCTACCCCTGCCTGGCTGCTCGGAGTCCGAAGAAAGAGGTGGTTTCAGGAGTCAGTAGGCGGCCTGGCCCCCAGGGGCGCCCCCATCCTCAGGCCACCTCACTGCCCGGCCCACCCACAGTCAGCTTTCAGGGCCCCAGGGCCAGGAGCCAGGACAGCGAGGGTCCCAGAGCCAGGAGGGCAGGGAGGGCCGTGGGGACACGTGCGAGAAGCTGAGAGCCACTGAGGGCAGGGGGGTCAAGGGAGGGCAGATGAGCGCCAGTGAGAGCAAGTGTGTGCAGGTGAGGGCAGGGGCCAATGAGGACAGTTATGAGCAGGCGGGGCAGGTGTGGGCAAGGGAGGGTAGGTGAGGGTTAGGTGAGAGGCAGAGAGGAGGGGTATTGGCAGGTGAGGGCAGATGAATGCCAGTGGGGACAGGTGTGAGCAAGTGAGGGCAGGTGAGGGCCTGTGAGAGCAGGTGAGGCGGAGGAGGGCAGGTATGAGCAGGTGAGGCAGATTAGGGCCAATGGGTACAGAGTATGGGCAGGTGAGGGCCAGTGGGGACAGGTAGGAGCAAATGAGGGGAGACGACAGCCTGTGAGAGCAGGTGAGGTGGAGGAGGGCAGGTGTGAGCAGGTGAGGGTCAGTTTGGACTCCCAGCCTGTGCTCTACCCCACCCATGTCTTCCTGAAAACCCTGCTTCCGAGGTTCTAAGTGCCACTCCTGCCCGTGGACATTTCTGTGGGCATCATCTCAGTCCACTGAGCACCGACTGCCTCTGCTGACCAACTATCCTGCCAGTGACCACTGGGCTGGGTCCCAGCCTCCAGGTCTGTGCCTGCCCCCGCCACCAGCATTGCTAGGTGCAGAGCCCACAGGGACCTGTGGCAACTGTGCCTCTGGGCAGCAGCCTAGCATGAGGGTGGACCCAGTCCACTCTCCTTCCTACAGGCAGCAAAGAGCCCCTCAACTTGAGGAGGATGCCCAGGTGGCCACTGCCCTTGAGTGGAGCACCCCTGAAATGTAGGTGTGTGGTCACATGCCCCTGCACCCTGCTCGGCAGCCACTGGTGTCCCTGCATCTGCTCAGGGTTGGGGGGTGCTGCTGTTGTGAAGGGAGCTGGTGTCTGCACCCCACCCAGGTGGGGGTGCTCTGCCCACTCTCCTCTTCCCACTGCCACGCGCCACCCAGTCCTGATCCCCCAGGGCCGCTGGTTCCAGGGCCGGCAGGGTGGGCCTGCCTGGCACTGCGCCCAGCCCGGCTCTTAGGCTCCGAAGCCCAGCTCTCGTGCCTGGTTGCCCACGAAGCCGGGCCGCGAGGGCAGCCGCCACCTGCCATCTGGTGGTCAAATCCTGACAGGGCGCATCTCAACAGCCTGGCCATCAGAAAAGGCAATGGAAGATAAGCCAGTTCCAGGGCTGTTTATGTAAAGGTTTAAAATGGGTCCAGTAACAGGGTCAAGGATTTGAAGACATGAACCCATGGATGAGACTGTAAATCCTGAATGCATGACAGGGTCCTTGGTGGGGGAACAAGAGGGATGAGGTTAGGGAAAGCTGGCTCCCTGGGTTTTCTAGTAAAAATGGAAGGTGAGGCAGGAGATAGATGGACTCTAGGCTGGGCATTTATGACTGGCCTCCTGTTACATTTCTGGGGACAATAAAAAGGTGGACTTCAGGCCAGACACTTACATGTAATCTCCTGCTTGCGTCGCTTGAGACAGGTAGGCTCCAGGTTTGGCATTTACAAGCAGGCTCCTGTTTGCTCTCCGAAATGGAAGTAACAACAGAAATGGGGTAAACAGCCAGGCTTTGTCTTTTGCAGACACCTTGATTCAACAGGAACAGAGAGGGGTTGTCTGAGTAAAGGATTGGGAGGTCGTATGTTCCCCATCCTCGGGGAACAAGGGAGACATTGCCCATGCGCAGAAAGGCTCCTTGGGGGTGAAAAGGAGGAGGCATCACCCCATAATAGGTGATGCTAATATGTGATCCCATAGACTTCTGGGCTGGACTCCATCACACACACACAAGTTGGGGAGGGCCCTAGAGTAGGTCAGGTATGGAGAAAGAAACCAGATAATTAGCTAAAGATTGAAAAAAGACCCAGAGAAACGTCCTATATAATTGACTTAACCACCTCTTTACTGCGTTCCTCCTCACTATGGGGAACGGCCCACACCCTTTCTCTCCCGGTGCGCATCTCTGCCTTGCTTCTGTCTGAACTAAACACGCTGTTTCTCTGGGAGCTGTCTCACTTGCTGTTGTGCTGTGTCTCTAATAATAAACTTCCCCAAGGGCGACTCTCAAGACCCTGTCACAGAGCTCACTCATGCGTCTTTCCGCAGGTACTCTGTTTTTTCCAACAAAGGTGTTACTTTTCTCTTTATCGTCGCCTCTGAGTCAGGATTCCTTCTTGTCCAGACAGGCAAGGACTGGAAATTTAGGCCTTATCTGCTGGGCTCTGTGGTCCAGCACCTAGGACTCCTGGGCAGGAAACTAAGGTCTCTCTTCCAGCTACTGCTCACTGCTGCGTGTGTCCAAAATCATAGCTAGCACATGTGTCTGACTCTTTGCGATGTATGGACTGTAGCCCATCAGGCTCCTCTATCCATGAAATTCTCCAAGCAGCAATACTAGAGTGGGTTGCCATGCCCTTCTCCAGGGGATCTTCCTGACCCAGAGATCCATCTCACATCTCCTGAGTCTCCTGCACCGCGGGCAGATTCTTTACCGCTGAATCACCAGCGAAGCCTGTTCAAAATCATTAGGATCTAGTAAATCTAGATGGTGGGTTAAAAGCAAAATAAGAGTAATAAAAGTTTAAAAATGTATAAAAGTAAAATAAAATAGGGAAAACCCCAAACCCCAACATAAATGTTTGCCTTCAATTTGTCAGTAGCAATAACGGCATAGCAGCCCAACAGTCAGAAGGTGGAAGAGACCCGAGTGTCCCCTGGAGGATGATGGACAAGCAGAATATGGTCCATGCACTCGATGGAGTATTGTTCAGCCTCAGGAGGCAGGACACGCTGACTCCAGCTGTAACACAAGCGAACCCCAGTGTGTTACTCAGCTAAATAAGCCAGTCACAGAAGGACAGACACTGAACGACCCCCTGACATGAGGTTCCTGGAGGAGTCACATCCATAGAGACAGAAAGGACGTGGTGGGGGAGGGCGAGTGTTTCATGGGGGCAGAGTGTCCATTTGGAAGATGGAAAGTTCTAGAGACAGTGGCGATGCTTGCTCAACAGTGTGATTAAACTTAATGACCCTAAGCTGTGCACTCAAAATCGGTTACATTGGTACATTTCATGTTATGTATGTTTTAACCACAGTAAAAAAGTAATAATAGGGACTTCCTTGGTGGTTCAGTGGCTAAGACTCCTTGCTCCCAGCGTGGGGGGCCCAGGTTGGACCCCTGGTCAGGGAACTAGATCCCACACACTGCAACTAAGATCCAGCCACAGTCAAATAAAGATTTTTTTTTTAAGTAATAATAATTGTCAGGCCTAGTGATGTTGGTGCCACGGGGACCCAGTGGGGGTGAGTGGAGACAGGAGATGTGAAAGCACAGCCCCAGCGGTGACTCCTCTGGGACTGCGTCCTGGGGTTCGGGGGGGTCCTCCAGTATGGTCACTACAGGGTAATGAAGGGCTTGTCACTTAACAGCGTCTCTGCTCCCGGGGTGGGGGGCCGGAGGCTCACAGTGTGCAGTGCCCACCCCCAGGACCCCCTGCCCTCTGACCAGGCTGCACCGGTCCTGATCATCGGGGGACCGATGATCATCGGGGCTGGTCACCGGCCTCACAGCTCAGGAGGGCCACTTCTTGGGTGGGCTCCTCCTCCGGGGCAATGTGAGGTAGTGAGATTCCAGTGCTGAGAATATGCGTGCTTTAGCAAGAGAGAATCTGTTGGCTCCGCATTGCTGGGAGAAAGAGTTCCTTGTGCCCCAGGTCTGTGCAAAAGCCACGAAGCAGGGGTACATGTTGTTCCACCATCACTTGGGCACGGGGCAGGGCGGGCAGGCAGGCAGGCCCTGGGTCCGGCAGAGCCCCCAGAGCGTGCTCAGCCCAGGCCTGGCCTGAGGACAATGGGGGTGGGTACCCACGAGGGGCTCAGCTGGAGGGACTGCTCCAGGCAAGGTGCCTCCTCCTGACCCGGTCCAGGCGCAACAGTGACGGGCTTGTCCCTCCACCCAGGGACCCCGTCTGTCCCCAGGCCAGACGCGTTACACAGCTGCATGCAGAGCCGCAGCGCCCCCTCGTGGCCGGCCACTGGCCTGAGGCTCCTTCCAGCACCGGTTCTGGTTCCTCGCTCTCACTGGACAGAGGAGCCGAGAACAGCACCACAGAACACCGAGGACCCCCTAACCTGAGGGCCCTGCTCACTTGTTCCGTGCGCCTCCCTCTTTTGGGTCCTGGGACCTCCAGAGAGGGCAGTCTCTGCCTCCTGAGCTGCAAGAGGGGCTGGGGGCCCCACCAGCTGACACACACAGAGGGGAGAGAACCAGAGTGTGCACCTGGAAGCAGGGGGAGGGCTGGGGGGGAGAGGCGGGGAAAGGAGAGGCAGGGAGGGGAGGGGTGGGGAGGGGAGGGGTCGGGGGGAGGAGGAATGGAGGGGTGATGGACGGCCGGGGATGTGGAGTAAGCACTACTGACCCACCTGACCCTACAGTCTCTATGAGCTGGGCCTGAGATCATTGAGTCCTCTCAATGTCTTTAGACGCTCACACTCTTGCACACTTGTTTACACACACCCTGCGCACACAGAGAGGTACAATCAGAGCAGTGACATGTGATCGGTGTTTACTGCCTCTTCCAGACACAGCAGTTGCTGTGCACGTGTCAGGATGTGGTTTCTGCATCCTGTGGTGTCTCGCTGCAGCACCCTTCCGACTTATGCAGCCCAGTCAGGTCCTCTGAGTGGCTCCAGGGTTTGCTTTTTAGACAACAGTCCTTCACAGCTTTGTGGAGGTGTGATTCACCCGATGGCAAGGTCTGTCATTGTTAGCATGGGCCAGCAGTGAGGGATGGTTTTCAGTTGTTTACCCGAAGCCTGTAAATGGGCCTCTCCCCTCATCTTGTCACCTCCTTCAGGCCCACAGGCTGAGCCTGCCCCCAGCTCTGCAGAGGCCATGCCTGGGTCTCTCCGGCCCCTAAGCAGCCTTCAGTTGGATGCTTTGAAACCAGCTGGGCTGGCGGCAGCAGCGGGGTGGGGTGCGGCGGTCAGGTCCGGGCGTAAGGATGGGTGGCAGCAAGCCCCAGAGGTCTGGAAAGGGGGCAGGGAAACATTGATGACAAGGGGCGTATCCCTGTCCCCACCCTGGGCTTTCAAGCTCACCAGGTACAGACCCCTGACCAGCCACCCCCCCACCCTGGCCTTCAGGAGAGATGCAGGGGTCAACTTTGGGAGGCTGAGCCAGGTCCGGCAGCCTTAACACCTCTCCATGAAGCTCTGAAGTCAGTGGTGGTTGAGCTGGTCATTTACCCTCCCAGTGAGCCAGAAACTGAGGGCCATCCTTGTCCTTTCTTTACAGGGTGTGCCCTCCACACTGGCCTCCCCCTGCCTCCACCCCCTTCCCCGACCCAGAGCAGAGCATAACTACAGCATTCTTATAGCGTCCCCCTGGGGGACCAGCCCCTGTGGACAAGTCCTGGCTCAGCAGGTCCAATGGGTCAACCCCAGCCTGCTCACATGGACCCCTCCTCCAAGTCTCCCAACAGTCACTATTATCAATTCATAGCTGAAAAACCCATCTAACAGAGATGAGAGGCATTTAGACCTCTTTGGAACCATAAAGAACCTGCTTAGAATAATAATACTAAAATCAAATAACAATAGGAAAGTGCTTAAAGACATTAAAATAACCAGTGGAAAAAGGGCCAGTGCAAGGTAAAATTTGCTGTTTGAAGACTGCCCTTCCTAACACAGAAGAAGCCTCCTCACCCTCCAGAAGCATCAGCATCCTTAGCCTTCTCTCCCACATGGAGAAACACCAGCTATGTGAAGCATCTGGGGTTAGTGGGGTTTTCCATTCAGCAGCCCTGAGATCACTGGCAGTGGACACTCGACACAAGTTGTTTTTTAAATGTCCACATAACACCCTTCTTAGTGGTGAAAGACTAGATGCTCTGAGTCTGGGAGTAAGGCAAGGATGTTGGCTCTCACATGAGAGTCAATGTGATAAGGTAAGAAAAAGAAATAGAGGCAGAACAATTGGAAAGGGAGATGTGAAAATCTCTACTAACAGACAGCATGATTGTGAGTGCAGGAAAGTCTAAGGAATCAATCCAAAAATACTAGCATCCATAAGCGAATTTAGCAAGGTAACAGGACACAAAGTTCATACAAAAACCTGTTTCTATACATTAGCAACAAAAAATAGGTAAATAAAAATTTGAAAACACAACTACAGTCACAATAAAATCATACGTGCTAAGTTGCTTCAGTCATGTCTGACTCTTTGCAACCCTACGGACTGTAGCCCACCAGGCTCCTCCGTCCATGGAATTCTCCAGGCAAGAATACTGGAGTGGGTTGCCATACCCTCCTCCAGGGGATCTTCCCAACCCAGGGACAGAACCTGCCTCTCTTGAGTCTCCTGCCTTGGCAGGTGGGTTCTTTATCGCTATCACCACCTGGGGAGCCACATTAAAATCATAAAATACCTTCAATTTCTCACAGCAATGTTTTGTAGTTTTCAGTATTAAGAACATGAAGGTTTTCAGTAGGTTAATTATTTTCTTCTCCTTAATAAAATACATAATTTAATGAAAATTTTCAGGTTCTTTAACTGAAAATGACAAAGCACTGCTTTGAGAAATTGAAGGATATCTAAAAATTGGGGCAGTGTACCACGTTCATGGATTGAGAGGCTCATTGCTTGGGTGAAAATTCTCTCAGAGTTGGTGTATAGATTCAATACAACCCAATCAAAATCTCAACAGGCTTTTTATTTTGTAGAAATTGAGAAGTTGATTCGAAACTCACATGGCAATGTAAGGAACATTCAATAGCCAGAACGATTTTGAGAAAGAAGAGGAAAGTGGGAGGGCTCATACACAGAGAAATCAGAGGGAATGAATAGAGTCCAGAAAAAGACCTACATGTATGTAGACAACCAACTTTCAACAAAGGTGTCAGAAGAATTCAGTTGGGGGAAGACCAGTCAAGGACAGCTGGATATCCACTGGGTACCTGCATTCACAAACACTCATCTGAAATGGGCGTGAGCCTGATGACTGAAGAGCCTCTTGCCATCTAGTACTATGAGTATCAAGTCACTGGCTACTGCAGTTTTGGCCTTTAACACACCCTGAAAGGAGTTCAGGGTAGAGACCAGGAATGAGGCACTCTGGGTGAAGAGCTCTGGGAAAACTGGAAGAACAGGACTTCAAAGAGTTAGATATTTTTAGGAGAAAATGTTATGAACACAATTGCTTGCATCTTCCCAGATCTAGAAAGCATGAAAACCATTAACAGAGGCATCTGCCCCTGCTGACCAGTGGGGACCTTCTACTTCATTGCACGTGTATCTTTGCCAAAATCACTTATGTACTGATTCTCCCCCGCTACCCCTGCAGAGCAGCTCCTCAGAACTGAGAGACTGTCTCCTGGGCCCCAGTCCTCCACAAGTCTCCAAATAAAACCGAACACACAGCTCTCACGTTTTTTTGTGTGGTTTTTTTTCGGTTGACAAACCTCAGTTTAGAAGCTTAATCTGTAAAACTTCTAGAGCTATGTTGTCCATTTGGGGAGCCACTAGCTATATGTCATATTTAACTTTAAAGTAAATAGATGGGGGGAAAATTGAAACAGTGACAGACTTTATTTTCTTGGACTCCAAAATCACTTCAGATGGTGACTGCAGCCATGAAATTAGAAGATGCTTGCTCCTTGGAAGAAAAGTTATGGCATACATAGACAGCATATTAAAAAAGCAGGGACATTTTGCTGACAAAGGCCCATCTAGTCAAAGCTATGGTTTTCCATTAGTCATGTATGGATGTGAGAGCTGGACCATAAAGAAGGCTGAGCACCAAAGAACTGATGCTTTTGAACTGCGGTGCTAAAGAAGACCCTTGAGAGTCCCTTGGATAGCAAGGAGATCAAACCAGTCAGTTCTCTTTTTTTTAAATTAATTTATTTATTTTAATTGGAGGCTAATTACATTACAATATTGTGGTAGTTTTTGCTATACATCGACATGAATTAGCCATGGGTGCGCATGTGTCCCCCGATTCCAAACCCCCCTCCCGCCTCCCTCCCCATCCCATCCCTCTGGGTTGTCCCGGTGCACCGGCTTTGAGTACCAGCTTTGATGTTTCATGCATCAAACTTGGATTGGTCATCTATTTCACATATGGTAATATACATGTTTCAATGCTATTCTCTCAAATCATCCCACCCGCGTCTTCTCCCACAGAGTCTATAAGTCTGTTCTTTGTGTATCTTTTACTGTCTCATATATAGGCTCATCATTACCATCTTTCTAAATTCCATATATATGCATTAATATACTGTATTGGTGTTTTTCTTTCTGACTTACTTCACTCTGTATAATAGGCTCCAGTTTCATCCACCTCATTAGAACTGACTCAAATGCCAAACCAGTCAATTTAAAGGAAAAAAATTCTAAATATTCATTGGAAGGACTGATGCTGAAGCTGAAGCTCCAATACTTTGGCCACCTGATGCAAAGAGCTGACTCATTAAAAAAGACCCTGATGCTGGGGAAGGTTGAGGGCAAGAGGAGAAGGGGGTGACAGAGGATGAGATGGTTGGATGGCATCACTGACTCAATGGACATGAGTTTGAGGAAGCTCCGGGAGTTGGTGAAGGACAGGGAGGCCTGGCGTGCTGCAGTTGATGGGATTGCAAAGAGTCAGACATGGCTGAGAGACTGAAAAACAACTACAATACCTGGAGGAGAATATTAATATTCCATGTGTCTAACACAGAACTGGTAACCAGAACACACAGGAACCTTTACAACTCACCAAAGAGAAGACAAATATCCTGTTTTTAAAATACACAGGTTTTGATTTCAGAAGCCCACAGCAGTAAATGGCAGCTTGCAGCAAGCAGCAGCGAGCGGTAGGTGGAAGTAAGGTCTCAGTTTTCCAGATGGGGAGTCCTAACCACTGGACCACAGGAGCCAGCAGTTAGGGTTGAATTCCTAGTCCTTGCCTAGTCAACAATGAGTTCAGGCAAGGAGGCAGAAGGTAAAGAGTAAAGTAAGACATTTATTGAAAAGAAAAGTACATACAGAAATGTGCATGGGCAAGCTCAGAGAGAAAGTCAATGCCTTTGGTAAGTTTAAATCCTTTTTAAGGAGGCAGTTTTCCAGGTCTGTCTTCCCTTCCTGAGACAAGAGATAGGTGGGCTCTAGTTGAGGAATTTGCAATTAGTCTCCAATACTTGGGCCACCTCATGTGAAGAGTTGACTCATTGGAAAAGACCCTAATGATGGGAAGGATTGGGGGCAGGAGGAGAAGGGGACGACAGAGGATGAGATGGTTGGATGGCATCACCGACTCAAAGGACATGGTTTTGAATAGACTCCGGGTGTTGGTGATGGGCAGGGAGGCCTGGCATGTTGCGATTCATGGGGTCACAAAGAGTTGGACACGACTGAGTGACTGAACTGAACTGAACTAACAAAGATACACACAAATAACTAATGAGCACATGGTAACATGCTCCAGGTGAGAAAGGCTGACGTTTAAGGAGCTGACAGCACTCAGTGTTGACAAGGCTGTGAAAAGGCAGTGGTACCGTCTTGGAACACAGTCAGGCAGCTTCTCGCAGTTAGATATGCACTTTCAGTAAGACCCCACAGTCCACTCTTATGAAGCATCTACTCACATATTCACCAAAAAACTGGTGCACAGATGTTTGCAGCATTTTATCTATAACCCTTAAAACTGTCAACCACCCAAATGGCCACTAAGGAGTGAAGAGTGAGCACGGGAGGTGTGTCGGTGTATGGAATCTACTCAGAGCCCCCAAGGAGGAGCCTCTGAGTGGGTCCCAGAAGCACTACTGAGCACACAGCCCAGCTCGATAAACCCTCAGCCCTCAAAACCGTCCCAAGGGGAGTCGCTCAGTGCCTGCCTGCCTCCGGGGGTGGGGGGTGGGGTGGTGACAGTGGCTGGGAGGGGGCTGGGGTCTCCCTGGGTGGAGGATGCACAGCGCTCTGTATGGGGCGGGTGGAGAGGTGGGGGCTGAGCTGTCAGAACGCATTGAACTGCATACTTCCCAGGACGATTAATCCATGTAACTTGCATCTCAATGAACTTGATTCTTTAAACCTTGCCCTGCTCAAGTGGGTTAAAGGCCATGGGACCCCCATCATCTCCATCATCTCCTGGGGGTCCAGCCCTAGCTGGTGGTGACAGGGAAACAGACAGCGGGAGAAGAGGGTGGCAAGCAACAGGGTCCAAGGGAGCAAGAGGAGAGGCAGGGGAAACGCCGTGGGTGATGGGCACTGGGGCTGTGAAGTGGACGGGGTGCCGGCAGCCTGGCCCTCAGTCACGGGTCAGTCCCCGTGCCCTGGAGCCTTGACCTTCATGGGAGGAAGGTCAGATGTGCGCTGGGTTGGGACACACTCTTAGCCTCACAGATTCCACATGACTTCATACCCATCTCCCACAGCGACCATTCCCTACCCCCCACGCCCCTACCTTCTCAGCCCCCTGGGCCGCCCTCCCAGGTCAAATCCCTCCTGTGCTTTGGGGTCGGTCTCTCCCCACAATGCAGACTGATGCACTTAGATCTTCCCTGGGTGACCACCAGTGGTCGGGGTGGAACACTGCCCAGCACCTGGCCTCACCTCCCCATCCTCCCCATCCCGGTCTCCTCATCGTTCTGACTGCATCCCCCCAATTCCCCTCCAGCCTGCCTGGCCAAGGTGATGCCTCCTGCGTCCGAGTCTCCCTCCTGGCGTGGGTCTCCCACCTCCCTAAGTGCCCCATGGTCGATGTGGCCCCAGGTCAGGGGACCCCGCCCCCAGCAGCAGCCAGTGGTCCTCGCTCATCCCTCCGGGTGCTGGACTAACACCACGTTAAGAGGGAGTTCCTCGGCTATCCTGTCTCACTTAGTCTCAGAGATGAACTGTACCTGTAATCTGTCAAGTTTCATAGAACAGACAGCTCCTCCTGAGACATGAGCAGGACTGCATTAAATGAAGAGGCAGTCAAGTCTCTGTAGATGGAGGTTCTGCCAAAGGTGAAATGAGGTCGAGGTGGGGGCGGCCAGTGCTCCGCGCCCATTTTCCCAAACATCACAGTCGTCCTCAGGGGAGGGGGCTGAGCACAGACCCCCCCAAACTGTAAGCCCTGTCCCCCAGCCCCATTCGTTTCGGGGGATATCTGTTTTTACTCTGTTTCTTGGTCAAACTGACCACAGCATTCCTTATGCCGTGTTATTTTAATCTTTTGAGGAACTACCTTTTGGATTTTTAAAAAAACAAGTATGTGTTTTCCAGTGAATGAATTTCTGTTTTTCTCCTTACTTCCTTCTTTCCCTACTCTGCTTGTCCATCTTGTCCCATTTCAGAGTTAACTGCTGTTTCTTTCATTTTAGTAGCAGCCCCAGGAAATGAACAAGCTCTCACAGGGAGTTCTCTGTGGGCCTTTTCTCAGGAACCCACCCACTCTGGTGACGGGTGTTTACCCCCAGAAGCCTGACTTCTTCTCTGACCCGTGACTCCTTGGGAAGAACAACTGAAAATTTTCAACTAGTCAGGTTTGACTGCACTGTTTTGTATAATTAGTATTGAGTTTTATGGAGTTAAGATCCAAGAACCAAGAACCTGGCCTAAGCAATTTTTCATGTCTTCAAACTGGTTTGAACTTTGATTTGCAGCTTGATGTGGTGTCTTCTTTTCAACTTTTCTACCAAATTTTTTGGGAAAAAAAAGATGTCTGTTCTTTCTAAACCTATGGCATTTTATATAAAAATAGTATCAAAAGCACTCATCGTGGAACTTAAGTCTCCTACACACTCATGCATGTTCTGTGGATCTCTCAAATATTGCCACAAGAGTCAGCATTCCCTCGTGGCTGGACGTGACCACATCACCCTGCACATTTCTGTATTCCAGTGCAAAACCATGTGCCTGTCAGAACCTCTCCACCAGCCCACGTCTGAGAGGCAGGAGTGGGTTGGGCAAGTCCTTGCATGACTCAAGCCTCCCCGTTATCTCCTGTCCTCCTGGGTCAAAGTCAAGGGGTGACCCCACCACCACTCCCCACCCCCACCCCAGGCCATGCACACCTTCAAACTGAGCGGTGCTCCAGACAGCTGACTCCTGCCTGCACTGACAGGGCTCAGCTTGTTTGCACCTGCCCTAGCAACCTCACCAGCCCAAGGCTCCGTGACCCTGGGGTGGAGTTGAGGGCACTCCAGCCTCTGTTTCACCCTGGGGGAAGACGAGGCCCCTTACCTGACATCCTGAACCCCCAACACGGACTCCTATGCTCTATCTGAAAGCAACGCTGCATGACTGTGTGCCCTGACCCTGGGAGGTGCCCTGTCCCCACGTCCCTCTCCCCGTGCAGTCACCTCAATCCTCCTAAAACCTTTATCTGAGTCTTCCAGGCACAGGCACCCAGTACACGCTCCCGGGGGGCAGAACCCTTGGGGCTGCTCCACCGCAGAGCAGTGCTTCAGAGCTGGCCCCTGGCCTGACCGTGTGCTGGGCGGCTCCCTGGGCGCCTTGGAGGTACCCTTCCCAGAAGGCGCACGTTGGGTGCCTGTGTGTGCGTTGGGTGTCTGTGTATGTTGGCACCTGGTCTCAGCCTTGCTTCCAGAGGTGACATGTCACCAAGGTGGAGGTTTGGCACTGTCCATCCCACTCACCTTCCAGGCCAGATGTCATAGGTTCCCCAAGGGGCCCTGACCCTGGGGCGGCCAAGATGTGTGGAGCAGGTCCATGGCCCTGTGCCCCATCTGTGTTGAGCACTGCCACCTGTCCTGCCCCCTGCCCATGTCTCTCTGTCTTTCTCCTTCCTCCTTCTTGCTTCCTCCCCTCCCCAGCATATCTCTCTATCTCTCCATCTCTCTCCCTCCTTCTTGCTGTGTTCCTGTCCCCTCAGTCTGGTCCCATTCAGCAGAGGTCACCTTGGCTCCTGTCCCCTCCCTGTCCCGCCTTGCTGGGCACTTGCAGTTGAGATGGTCAGCTCCTCTGGTCTGTGCACTTTGGAGAAGTGGATCAGTAAACAAGGATGTTGCAGTTATTTGCGACTGTATCCCTCCAACCTGAGTCAGTGAGCCCTGAGGGAACTCAGGAAGGAAAGAATACCTGCCAGCTATCAGCCATCAGACTGTAGCCACACCCCCATGGTGAGCCCTGGGGAAACTCAGGGTGTGAAAACATGGGGTGCTGGCCCCACACAGCTGAGGTGCACATCAGAGGGATGAGGTCAGTGAACCCAGACTCTTGCATTACCCATATATAGAAAAGCACTGAATTCCTTGACTTGAGATATCTCATTTTCTTTAATTATCAAACATCTTTTGATGTTCTGACTACACGTCCTTTGTTGCAAAACTTCTACATAAACTGGCTCTTCTCCCGCCCCCCCACCTTCTCAGAGCTGTTCTATTAGGGTTACTTGAGATGCTGCCTCCCAGGCTTAAGTCTTAAGAATTCCCGCAGAATAGAATAAAACATAACTCTCAACTTTTAGGTTGTGAATATTTTTTAAGTCTACACGTCCTTCCCCACTCTCTCCTCAGAGCAGCTCAAGGTCTCCCCCAAACCCCATCCCTGGGCCCTCCTTTTGGGAATGCACTGGCTCCATGGGTTAGGTTATGGTGTTCCCACAGAGCCCGAGGGGCCTGGGCAGGAGCTAGCAGCTGGGAGAAGTCCACCACCCACCCACAAACCCTGGGAGAAGTCCACCATCCACCCGCAAAGCCTGGGAGAAGTCCACCACCAGCCCGTGAAGCCTGGGAGAAGTCTTTTGGAATAGCCATTCCAAACCTTTTTAACACCAGGGGCCAGTCTTGTAGGAGACAACTTTTCTATGGGTCATGTGGGGGTGGGGGGGGATGGTTTCAGGATGATTCAAGAGCAATACAGTCATGTGCACTTTATTATTATATCAGCTCCACCTTACATTATCAGGCATTAGATCCTAGAGGTCCCCTGCTTTGGGAGACTGGGTGCCATGGATCCCTAAGGATAAGCCCCCTCTAAGTCCTCCTAAGAACAGGCTCCACCCTGAAAGCAGGACTCCATCTTGGGCCAGACTGTGGACTTTGAGCTCTATGCCCAGTATCTATGGAAATGACACACCAACTGGAAAACCAGACCCCCGGAAGGAGGAGCCCAAGAGCTTGTACCTAGACGCTCTGTTGCATATAAGAATACCCTAATTATCTGTGTAACTGAATAGAATCATAAATTCTGCTTATAGTGATATGACCACAGGCTTATTGATAATTGTCCACTGTTAACTACCTAGGCTTAAGGCATATGAATCACAGGTTAACTTTGATTATATCTTTCTTTTCCTTTGTTCAGATTAGTTTCAAGGAATTTGGGGAGGTGGGTTTGGGCACGTACACTTAAGAGTATACAAGGTTTTCACAAAAACTGGTTGCAGTCGTTGGCTAAAAAGAGACTCTGCCTTGGGCCCGTCGGTGTAATGAACTGTACTTCACTATCTGCGTTGTCCTTCTGAGTGAGTTTGTTTCCTGGAACACGTAGCTACAACACTCCTAGGAGGAGCTGTGTTCCAGAGGTGGACAGGCAGGCTGGCCTAGACGGCCACGAGCAGGCCCTTCACTGTCTCACCCTGGACATGGGGTATCGGGCTCTACCTGGTTCTGGGGAGGGAAGGGGACAGAGGGGGATGGGATATATTCGGGGGGTGGGTCACAGGAGGTGGTGAGCTGGGGACGCCTAGAGCTGACAGACTGGGACACCCCACTGTGGGGGAGACAGGGCTGGGTGGGCCAGATAGGGGCTGGGGGCTGCCGTTCACTACAACGCTGAACCCTCCTGAGCACCCCTTCTGGAGGGGAGGGCTCTTGCAGGGCTATAGGCCCTGGCCCTCTCTGGGAGCAGACATAACTGGAGCCTACGGGCTGGTGAAACTGTGGTTCAGTGCTGCGGGCCCATCCTGACCCTCCAGGTCAGGGTCCACTTGGGGACCCACTTTCACACCCTCTGAGCCCCCCACAGCAGCTGCCCTGACCCTGTGCAGAGCAGGCACATAAATGTCTGACACAGACTGTTAAAGCCAAGAGCACCCCTTACAGCCATGATGCCTGGAGCACAAGACCTATCCCCCAAAATGAGCTGGCCCCCAAACCATCTGTTTTTGCACATCTCTCTGCCTGATGCTGGGAAAGTCTGAGGGCAGGAGAAGGAGGCGACAGAGGATGAAATGGTTGCATGGCATCGCTGACTCAACAGACATGAGTCTGATCAAACTCCAGGAGATCATGAAGGACAGGGAAGGCTGGCGTGCTGCCATCCATAGGGTTGCAAAAGTCAGACAGGCCTGAGCAACTGAACAATGCACACCAAATGCTTGGCAGCCTCTTTCCAGCCTGCTGCACCCGCAGGGCCTTAGGGAGCCATGGTCTGGTGCCCCGGCCGCTCCTGGCAGCCGAATCACATCCTGGACTCTGGAAGCCCTTCTGTCTTCCCACCAAGTAGCTGCACCCCTCCCTCCACCCCCAGTGACAATGCTCACAGCCCAGCCAGACACGGCAGCCCTGGCCAGATCTTGGGTGGTGGGGGGCAGTGGTGAGCATGACCCCTCCATTCACCCAGAGCCCAGCTCCGGCCGGCTCCCTGGGCTTTGCGTGGCCAGGGACCAGAATGAGGCATGGGCTCCACACACACCCAAGTGCCAGAGAGGGGCCGCCAGGTGAGGGACGTGGGGGAGGAGCTCTGATCCCACCTAAGGGGGAAGCCGCTCTCCACACACCAGGTCCCTGGGTGCTGTCCGTCACGCTCTCTTGGGGCTGCACTGCTGTTCTGGGCCGGCCCAGTTCCCAAACTTGGCCGATTGTGATGGCTGACTAGCTCTGGGTGCCCGACGGCCATGCTCCTTGGTGCCAGCTTTTCGGGCAGAGGGAGGGAGCAGCCACTTTCTGAGGTTGTGAGGTGGCTCCCACAGGGGCAGCTTCTCAGTGCTCCCGCCTGAAGGTCACAACCTGGGAACCCCAGCCTCCCTGCTTGTGACTCACAAGCGTCCTCCCTGCCAGCGTCCCTCACTGTCAAAGACTGCACAGCACAAGACAAGCCACATCCAGAGGGCTGGTCTTGCTGTGATCAGCGTCAGGGAGGCACTGGGAGGCTGTGAAGCCAGACACCAGGACTGGATGTTCCATTCCTAGGATCCCTCCAGGGACCTTGGGCTTGGCCCAACTGGGCCTCTGGGTCACTCCTTTGTCTTTGTACCCCTCCCCCAATCTGCTCTGCCTTCCCGCCTTGGGGGGCGGGGGGGGGGGGGGCGGGGAGGCGGAGCAGAGCCTTACTTTCTGAGTCCCCGCATGATTGATAGAAGGAGCTGATGGAGTCCAGAGGCACCTACAAGACCAAATGTGAGGCAGGATGATCCACACAGGCATCTGCAACAGGGGGCGGGGGCTCTTTCCAACCCCACAGTGCTGTCCTGCCTAGCTCAGTGACCAGTGCCCCTAGCTGGAGTTTGTGGGTTGGCCAGGGCAGGCACGTCTCAGGATAAATGAACCTAAAAGATAAAGAATGTCTTGCTGGGGTGTCTTCGGGACCGGCGGTGTACAAGTCAGGGGGCGGCCCTCATTCAAGGGGCAGCTGCAGCCAGAGGCTGGAGGGGAGGTGGGGGAGGCGCCTCTTTCCAGGCCCGGTCCAGAGACCTCCGGCACAGCCGCGATGTGACGGGAGTCTGGCGCTGGGTGGGTAAGGCACGAAGGACGCGCGTGTGCGGCAAGGGCTGCGGCCGGGGGCTCGGCCGGGGGCGGGGTGGACGCACGGGGAGTAGCCAGCACTAGGCGACCAGGGGCGCGTGACCAGGGGGCGGTGACTGGGTGGGCTGAGTAGGGATTGTGTTCCGAGTCGCCACGGGCCGTGCACGCGGGAGTTCTGAGCCCGCTGGGTTCGGACCTCGGGTGCTACAGTGGGTGGGGCGCATATCGGAGACCTTGCAGCTTGTGTCCCAGCAACGCGTGGCGGGGCGGGGCCAGGTGCCCCCTCCCCCAGCCTACCGGAAGCGAGCGGCCGCGGGGCATTGTGGGCACTGTGGTCCCCAGACCCTAGCCCGGAGGCCGCGAGCGCGCAGGTATTGGGGCTGCGTGGTCTATGAAGGTCATGGGGTTGGTTGCTGGCCGGGCTGCAGGGAGCGCGCGGGGGTCACACGCTCCCAATGCCGGAGTGCGCGCAGGCCAGGCTCTGGGGCTCGGGGAGACCTCTAGGTGCGGGCGCTGCGGGTGCTGGGGTGGGGGGGAGCGGCTGGGGAACACGAGCCGGGGGCTCCTGGTCCCGGGATGGGGTTGGGCACGGGGGCGCTGGAGATGAGTGAGGGGGCAGTGAGCCCCACGTGCAGCCTCGTCCCCCGTGGCAACCCCGGCGCACTCTCCGAGCCTCTGTCACCTTACGCGCGGGCTCCGGGCAAGAAGGGGAGCCGGATTGCGCGTCTGGTCTCCAGCCAAGCCATTGTCGTTTCCTGCGCTGGGAGTCTGTAGGTGTGAACAACCTCCCCTTGGAGCAGCTCCTGGCGCTGTTGGAACCGGGCGCTGGAGAGTGTCCAGGGCCGTGGGACACTCTGCACCTCTCCGGGAGGCACGCTCTTACCCCACCTGTGCTGGAGAGCCTCGGGGTGACCGTCACACGTGTGTTCATGAGATTCCTGGCCCCTCGGATGTCAGGGCCGCAGGTCTCAGAAGGCCAGCGGGAATCTGCAAGCAGCTGTCTTCCAGGCCACCCACAGCGTGCAGATTCCATAGTCCTTGGAGCTCCCTGCTGGGTGCCCCTTCAGGAAGGGAGGCCGGAGGGCCCCCCTCCCCACCAGCCCAGACCGAATCAGCAGAAGTGCCTCCCCCTGCAGGTTTGGGAGCCAGGTGCCCAGGCCACAGGTGGGTGGGTGGGCAGCCCACCCAGCGGCCTCTGCTGGACTGCAAGAACTCACGCTGGCAGGATGCTTACTTTCAGAAGGAGCATCCGTGGGTTTAATGACCCCAAGTTACAGCTATCTGTGCTAGGCAAAGATGACCAGCATGTCCAGAGGGTTTTCAGCTTGTGGGTTTGGTGTCCACAGTAGGGATGGCCAGATGGTTTTCCTTTTTACTCTCTGGAACACAAACTGGCATGTGATCTGGGAGGGCACAAGGCTTTTCTCTGTTCAGGGAGCAGATGGCAGCCTGAGGCAGTGGTGGCTTTCCTGAAGGGCCAGACGAGAGCCATGGTGTTTGGTTTGTCTTGGTCTTGGGTCTCCAGCCTTCACAGGTGCTGGGAGTACAGAACTGGTGGGAGCAGGTGGGAGCATGGGTTGTCAGAAGGGGCCTTCCAGGGTGACGGTCAGGACCTTCTGAAGGTCCTCGTCTTCCCGGTGGCCTGCCCAGGTGCCGGGCAGTGCTTCCTTCAGCGGCCTGCCTGCCCCCTTGCCCTGAGCTCAGGCACCCCCTTGCCCTGGGTGCCGTTTCTGTGGCCATGAGTACATGATGGGTCCCTCCGACTCACCTTCCCGAGCCTGAGTGTTTGGAAGAGGACTTTAATCATAGCCATGGCAGTGCCCTCATGTAGGTCGAATAAATGAACAGGGTGGGTAATCCTTGAGGCCCCTAAGGCCGCCAGGAACACACGCCGTGCCTGGCCCCCCAGGGAGAGCCCAGCTCTGCATCCACTCTTTCTTCTGCACCCCTGCCCCGGCCCCACATAAGGGTCCTATGCTCTGGTGTGGCCGCCTGTGCTCCCTGGATGGGCCCAGGCCCTCCCTGTGACCCTGCAGTCCAGCCATGGGCGCATGCGCTGGCTGCCCTCTGCCTGCTTTGGAATCTTTGGGAAGTGTGTGGGGTGGTGCATGTGGGGGACACGTGTTCCAAAATGGGCCCGGCCTCCTGGCCCCTCCAGTGCAAATCAGTGCCATTGCTTATGGCCCCGGGCGGTGGTCTCACAGCGGCCAGGACGCCAGCCCCTCAAGCCTAGCACTCTGTCTTCAGTGAGGCCTGTGATAAGTGACAGGTCAGCCTGTCTCGAGACCTGCTCCCCACAGCTCTGACCTGGATGCCTCTGCAAGGCCTGTTAATGGGAAGTCACCAGAGGTGCTGGCACAGAACAGGCCAGGACTGTGACCCCCCACCCCACCCCCCAAAGTTGGAGGAGGGCCCCATATGGGTGGGACGGGCAGATTTTTAAGTGACACTCAGGAGAAGGCAATGGCAACCCTCTCCAGTGTTCTTGCCTGGAGAATCCCAGGGACGGCAGAGCCTGGTGGGCTGCCGTCTATGGGGTCCACAGACTCAGACACGACTGAAGCGACTTAGCAGTAGCAGGAGAAAACATAAAGCAGAAATGAAAGTGACCGTTTTTGAAGGGAACCCCACAGGGTCTGGTACCTTCTGAGCTTTCCGGGTCTTCACTGCCGTTTCTGCTCCCCTGGCGTGGGGCAGGGTGGAGGGGGGGCTGGCGGGGCTGGGCTCCAAGGTCACTGGGCCATCCACCGGGCAGTAGACATTTCTTAGGACAGGCGGCTGCCTTTGTCCGGGGTGGGCGTCTTGGCTCGTGTCCTTGGAGAGTGGGTCCCTGACACCGGGGCACAGAGAAACACAGAGGCAGCCTGGGTCCCTCCTTCTGGAGTGGTCAGTGGACCCCCCTGACCTCCCCAGCACCCCAGTCCAGATGAGAAGGCTGCTTTCTTTCTGCCACCCCAGCGGGAAGCAGGCCTGAGGTTGTGCCTATGGTGTCTTGAGCAGAAGGTTGTGCAGAGGCAGGTAGACGGGAGGGAGACCCACCAGCCAGTAGGCCGCAGCCCAGAGGGACGAACCGCAGGTGACCCTGGGCCCTCCTCATCCTGTGGTCCAGGAGCTGAGGAGCCCAGGCTTCTCTCGCTGGCTGGGGGAGGAAGGTGAGGGACTCCAGCAGCAGTGAGCTCAACCTCCCCAGATTGCAGGGATGGGGTGGGCTGGAGGGGAGCAGCTGGTGGGACACTCCCAGAGGTCCCATGTAAACCCCTGGGGTCTGCAGAGCTGCCCTCGACCCCCTCACCAGGTGCCTGGCCATCAAAGGATGTGGACTCTTGCAGATTGGTGCTGCTGGGGAGGGCAGTGGTCCACCACTGTGACTCTTGGGACCCTCAGGGCTGGGCACCGGGGTGTCTGAGCGCTGGGGGTTGTGGTGCTGGCCTCTGATACTGGGGGCGGAGCTGTCATCGGCTCCTGCTGTTTGGGAGTGCAGGGGAGGGGGGGGGGCGTGTCAGGGAGCAGAGTCCTGCCTGCCCCAGACCTACTGACAGGACTCTCAGAAGCACCGCCTCGGGTTTCAGAAGCTGTGGGAGTCCAGGAAGTAGAAATGAAGAAGCAGGTGTGCTCTGGAGTCTGAGAGTTCTGCGCTGGGATTCGGGATTTCGGGGGCACCAGGTAGGGAATCTCTGTCATCTCTGGAGACACCTTTCAGAACAGGGGGCCCCTGAGCCCCTGGGGACAGGGATCATGGGGGCTCCTGAGCTCTTGAGCCTGTGGGGACTGGGAGCATGGTGGCCTATGGGTGCCCGCTCCCGGGGCCCCTGGGGACAGACAGTGTGGGAACCCGCTCCTGGGGGCCCCGTGCTTTGTAATTTTTTGGCTGTTCACCCCATGCTGGGAGCTCAGCTGACAGGGTCTCCGTTTTCCTGGCACTCAGGCAGCAGTGGCCCAGGGGAGTGATCTTGAGGGGAGTCCTGGAGCTGGAGTGGGGGCCTTGTGTGCCCGCCTTAAACAGAGTCTTTCTGCTGGAGCCATTTGGGCTGTGTGCTCTCCAGGAAGCCGCATCTCCCAGGGGCTTCTGGCCTCCCTTCTTGGCTGGTGTTTCACTTAGCTCTTGAGAAGGCTGGGACCAGGTCCTAGGACCCAGTAACCCCTAGGCCGCTGCTGCCTCTCCTTGTAGCCTCATGAATAAGCCCACCAACCCCAGCTTCTCCAGGGGGTTACTGCTGTGACACCTCTGCCCCATTTTCCATGAGTCACGGAAATGAACGAGAGAGGAAGGAGGAAGCTGCTCATCAGACCGTAGCTCCCTTGCTGAGCGTGGCCCAGGCTGGCCCGGGGAGGTGGGGGGGGGGTTCTTGCCCTGCCCTCATCACGGACCCCTGTGCTGTGCCCGGGTGTATGCCTGGCCTCCCGGAGGGGCTGTGTGCCCAGCAGGGCCTCTTCCTACCCCATCCTCTTGGCTGTCTTGGGACCACTCTTCGGCTGTGCCTGGCACATGGACATGCCTGGTGCTGTGACATTGAGACTCCAGACGCAGGAGCAGTTGTCAGATCTTGTGGTGGGAGGTCCGGCAGAGGGGTTGTGTCTGTCTCGGGCCTCTGGGGCAGGGCACAGAGGTCTTGCCTGCCCACCGGCCCACAGCAGGTGGCACTGTGAGCACATGACTGGAGCCTGGGATTCCTGGGGACCTGGATCTTAAATTGCATTTACTTTCAGTTACTTACCATTTATGGGCCCCACATGGTTCCCGCCACCCTACAGAGCTGCAGCCCTGAAGCCCCCAGAGGTGGTGACACCCCAGCCTGGGTAGGCCTGGCATCGGGATTGTCACAGGCTCCAGGTTGGGGGTGCAGGACTGGGGCTGGGGGCCCTCCTCCATGTGATGTGAGTCCTGGTTGAATGACTGGTGTGGTGGGGAGCCCGTCACCACAGAGTTTTTGGGGGAGGCGGCTGCAGTTGTCTGTGGAGCCACCCTGACTCTAGCTCCCCCTTCAGGTGCAACGTCCCGTCCATTTCCTGGCAGCATGGCGCTCTCTGGCCCGGAGGTGGAGAAGCAGGCGTCGGAGGAGCCCCAGCCCGGCGGTGAGCAGCAGTCCTGGTGGTGGCTGGTGTCCTTCCTCTGCTTCTACGGCTTCATGGCCCAGATGCGGCCTGGGGAGAGCTTCATCACACCTTACCTCCTGGGCCCCGACAAGAACTTCACGCAGACACAGGCATGTTGGGCGCGCGTGCCAGTGGGACGGGCCGGAGCACGGGGGCTGCATGGCTGCAGGCTCTGGCAGCCACCAGGTTCCTGTGGGGTGGTGGCAGGTCTGGTGGAGGGGTCATGCCCGCCGTGGGCCTCCGGGGCAGAGCCCACTGCCTGCCCACCCGCTTGTGGAGCCCTTGCTTCCAAGCAGAGGCTGTTTGTGGAGAGGGATTACAGAAGGAATTTGCCTTTTGCTCAGCAACAAGGACAAAGGATCTCGTTGGAACCCTACTAATAAGCTTATACCCCACGGCAGTCTTGCGTAAAAGCAGCAGCAGGCAATGTCCCTGCCGGTTTCCGTCTCCATAAAATAAAGCAAATCAAGAGGACTCAGAGTCCGTCGGTTGATGGAGCACATGGCCAGGGTCTGTTCACCACCCCTCCTCGTCCTCCCTTAGGGCCACCTGCCACCCCAAAGCCTGACCCCAACCCCATCTGTCCCCTGCACGGTGACCTTGGCCTCCATACCCCCTGCTGCTGGTGCTGGACCCCACTTGATTTCTGCAGGGAGCTCCTGCCTCTCCTTGGTCCAGGGCTTGGTCCCTACCCCTCAGTGACCCCAGGATTAAGCCATATGGAATTGCCGTGCACATGAGCCTGCACCCTCAAAGTAGCCCTCTTGGAAACCAGACACACCCATGTGCCCTGGCGTCATGCACAGGCTCAAAGCCCTGTGTGTGTGAGGGCTCCAACCCCACGGCCAGAGGGGTGACTCCCCAGGTGAGTCTGGGGTGGGGGGCCTCGCCTCCTTCCAGCACTGGGTGTGGCACATCCCTCATTCACTGACTGGCCAGTTCCCCGTACACAACTCTGTTCCGCAAGGGCCCATCGTCCATTGCCAAGATGACTTAGGAGTGAGCCCATGGGACGTGCCATTAAAATAACTATAAGGAAAACCTCTGTAGTAAACTCCCACTTGCCTGCCCTCTCAGGTCACAAGTTAGCTCTTAAATAGTAGGTTCCAGAAATTAAGCCTCCCACCAGGCCTTGGATGTGACCCGAGATCGGCAGAGGCCTGTTCGGGGAGAGCCTGGCGGGTCTGTGACCACGGTCACTTCTCCCACATAGATACAGGCTGATACTGCCCAGCTCGCACCCAGGCCTCAAACCACCAAGATCCCCCTCCCCCGCCTTGCTCCAAGGGTCTCTGAGGTCTCCAGCTTGTCCCGTCCCCCAGAGGAAACGCTGCTGCAGTCGCTTCTACCCTCTGCAGTGCGAGGCTGGGCCCTGACTCCATTTCGTCAGCACCCACTAGGCGCTGTTGAGTTTGTGCCCATCTGATAGACGAAGGGCTTGCTGCTGGGCTTAGATTTCCTTGATTTCTGCTGTGGCGTCTCACGTTCCTGGCTGTCTCCAAGCCTGGCCTTGCCAGCTTCCCCCTCTGTGGGCGTCTGCCTTCCTGTGCCTGGTGGGCTTCTGGTACTGGGGGGCCCGGTGTCTCCTGTCCACCAGCTTCCTCCCCTTCTGGGCTGCAGTTTCACTGTGAACTCAGCCCCATTCTTCCCAGTTTATGCTGAGTGTTGCCTGCACACGCATCCCGCCCACCCCCACCTCCCAACCCCCTGCCCTTTGGTTTATGACGCACTTCCTGGTGGGTACGAGGTTTGCTTTGCCCCTTGTGCCCTGTGACTCCTCTGCACCTGAGCTGTCCCGGTTGGGTCCTTCAGCCCCCCACCCCACCTCCATGATGACCCCGGCCCAGGACATTTTACACAGTAGTCCTTGCTGGCCCATGGCTGGCCCTGCCTGTCACTGGTGTGACAGCCCCTGTCCTGCCCTCGCTCCCTGTGCCCCTCTGAGTGCAGCCAGGTGTAGGCTGTTGATGCCACTCATCTTGGAATTCTGGTCACCTATGGCCTGGCCCTGCCCTGCACCCCTTGTCCCATGTTCCTCAGAGCCCATGGCATCCTGTCCTTGTCCTGCCTGCCACGGGGCCCGGGCTAAGTCTCCTGTTGGCTGCCCTGAGGCCACCTGGATCCTGGTGTGGGCATGGCTTCCTCATCCTGCCTGCCAGTCTGGACCGAGGTGCTGAGAACGTGGCCCAGCAACACTGGCTGCACCAGGATGAGGCAGCTCTCATGCCAACTGCCACAGGGACTCCATGGGTGCCATGCTCCCCGTAGTTCCCAAATAATGACATGGGTCTGCCCCCCTGGCCTGCGTGCCTGCCCAGCTGGAGAAAGCGGATCAGCAAGTGAGGGGACAAGAAAGAACGGCTGGCCTCCTGTGGTTCTGACCCCATGGCCCCACAGCTGTGCAAGCCACCTGCCAAGAGAGCTCGACCACTAACTGAGTGGTTGTTTGATGTTCCTGAAATTTTCCATAAACAAGGCTCTGACCCTGTAGCTGGCTCCCATGACTCTGGGACCAGCACTGGTTTTTCAGCGCCCCTGAGAACAGACTTGCACCAAGACTGTCTTGGACTGTCCCGAGGCTCTCATGCTTAGTATTGGGTGGCTTCCAGCAGGCAAGGGAGCCCTGGAGGCAGTGGGAGTGTGGCCAGCTTGGGGTCCCGAGCACAGACTCGGAAGCAGTGCCCAGGCCTAGCCAGTTAGGCTGCAAGTTCTGGGTGGACAGACACGACGGCTGCAGAAAACCATGGGTGAGCCTCCAGGAAGTAGTGGGCTCAGCTGGGCCCCACGTGCTGACCTGGGCTCAGCTCTGGGTCCTTGGTGCATCTGTGAAGTGGACCTTGGTGTTAGTAGGTAGTCAGGCGCAGTCAGGGTTAGCACCCTGAGTCGGGTGGGAACCAAGGGAGGCCAAAGCCTCAGAGTCCGACAAGGCCAGAGGCTCTCCTGTTGCTGCCCCTGGCTGATCTGAGCCATGACTAGGCCCTGGGAGGGTCAGTTGGGGTCAGGTGGAACTCCTGGGAGGGTCATTTGGGGTCAGATGATGCCCCTGGGAGGGTCAGGTGGGGTCATTGGGATTCCTGTAGGAGACTACCTGGCAAACACTACGCTGGGCCTCGGGAGAGGCTCCGAGCATAGTCTGCCTCCCGTGTGCATCCCCCAGGAAGGCGGGGCAAGGCCAAAGACTTGGGTCTCTCAAAAGCTGGGACCTCTTCCTGGGGGGCAGGCCCAGAGTGGCCCTTCCTGGGCAGTGGGAGGACATCTGGCTCGCATCCCAAGGGGGTCTGTGGCTGTGGCCTTGCCCTACGTGCCCAGGAGAGAGTAGTATCCTGCTGGGCTGGCCCTGTCTGAGTGGAGAGCTGAACGGCCAAGGCCATGGACAGCTCCCTTGGTGAAGCTGGGAGTCCTGGCTCCCTTGAAGGCAGCTCCTAGTCCTGCCTGACAGGTGGGGGTGAGGGCCCAGCTTTGCTCTCCTGCGTGGCTGGTGCAAGGGTGGCTGCAGCATCCCCTGTGCCCTGGGACCGAGTGAGACTGGCCACTGAAGGCCTTCCTTGGCTGCTGGCAAGGAAGCTCTGTTTTCTATATCGTTAGATTTAAGGGGAAATCCTATCATGTTGTTACTTCATTAGAGACAAGCCTGGATCAACGTGGCTTAGCATGTAGTTGCTGATTATTTTCAGCATACTTACCGGCACTCTGCAGGTATCAGTACCAAGCTGTTTCCTGAGGAGCACGCCCTTGGGGATGGGATCAGAGTGGAACACGTTTGGGGGTCTGGTTGTGCTTCTGTTTTCTCAGACGCCCTGGACACCCCTAAGGACTGTGCGTGTTTGGAGGACAGTACCCACCACGTAGTCCTGGTGGGGCATTGTGGTAAAGTGGCACAGGAGACGGGGTGACTTGGGGGTGCATGGGGGCCATGTGGGGCTCGCAGGTGCTGGGCCCAGCCCAGCAGACGTGACGGGCGCCCGGAGCAGCAGGGACGGTGCTCTGGGGCTGGAGGTCACGCCTGTGCTGTCCCGCAGGTCACCAACGAGATCACACCGGTGCTGTCCTACTCGTACCTGGCCGTGCTGGTGCCTGTCTTCTTGCTGACCGACTACCTCTGCTACAAGCCGGTGCTGTTGCTGCAGGGCCTGAGCTACGTGTCTGTGTGGCTCCTGCTGCTGTTTGGCTCGACGGTGCTGCACATGCAGTTCATGGAGTTCTTCTTCGGCATCACCATGGCTGCCCGCATCGCCTACTCCTCCTACATCTTCTCGCTGGTGCCCCCTGCCCGCTACCAGCGCATGGCCAGCTACTCACGGGCCTCGGTGCTGCTGGGCGTCTTCACCAGCTCGGTGCTGGGCCAGCTGCTGGTCACCATGGGCAGGGTCCCCTTCTCCACGCTCAACTACATCTCGCTGGCCTTCCTCACCTTCAGCCTGGTGCTGGCGCTCTTCCTGAAGCGCCCCAAGCGCAGCCTCTTCTTCAACCGCGGAGCGCCCGTGCGTGCCGGGGCGGCGCCCTCCGAGCTGGACCAGATGAACCCGGGCCAGGCGCAGGCCGCGGGCGCGAAGCCGGGCTGGCCTCCGGCCGCCTGGCAGGACTCGACGTTCGTGCGCATGCTCAGAGAGCTGGGCCGCGTGGTGCAGCTGCCGCAGCTGCGCCTCTGGTCTGTCTGGTGGGTCTTCAGCTCCGCTGGCTACTACCTGATCGTCTCCTACGTGCCCATCCTGTGGAACGTGGTCAACCCCACCACGGACACCACCAAGGTCTACAACGGCGGGGCGGACGCCGCCTCCACGCTGCTAGGTACGCCCCGCCCCATGGGGCGGCCACCGTGACGACGGGGATGGCCGTGACGCGCCTTGTCTCCCCAGGTGCCCTCACCTCCTTCACTGCGGGCTTCGTGAAGATCCGCTGGGCGCTGTGGGCCGGGCTGGTCATCGCAGTGATGACGCTGCTGCAGGCGGGGCTGGTGTTCCTCATGTACAAGACAGACAACATTTGGTTGTGCTACGCGGCCTTTGTGCTCTTCCGCGGCTCCTACCAGTTCCTGGTGCCCATCGCCACGTGAGTCGGGCGGGGGCTGGCAGGTGGCCTGAGAAACTGGAGGGGGGTGGTGGCTGGAGGGCCATGGATTGTATGTAGCAGAAGGTCTCCTTCCAGAAGGTTCCCTGGGGAGCCGCAGGGTATGTACTGCTCATGTCGGAGAGTGAGCCCCAGGTGCCTTTAGCCAGGAGCCCCCATGCCCACAGCATGCCCTGTCTCAGCTGCCAGGACCCTAAGGCTGGGCGAGGAGTCTGGCCTGTGTGGGCGTCCCCTGTGCTCCCCCCTTGAGCCTCTGGTGTCCACACAGATAGGACCTCTGTAGTCCTTCCTCCCTGCCTCCTGGCCCTGAGGTCCTGTCATGGGTGACTCCAAGGCCATTCCCGTCCTCTCCCGCTTCTGGGCAGGGCGGCTCACAGCAGTAACTGGGTGACCCAGCTGACCTTCTGCCCGAGAGAGACCTTCCCTGATACCCTTACGTTCCTCACACCCCTGGTGACGCTCCTGCACCCACCCGGGGATGTTCCAAGAGCTGCCTGCCAACCCACTGTGCCTTCCAGAACCTTCCCCAGCCATGTCCTGCTGGGTCTGGCTCCTGACCCCTCAGTGCACCCTCTGAACTGGACCTCTCACCATGTGTTCACCCCAGACACACGTGTCCACACCACGTATGTGACACACAACACCTGCTCAACACCTGTACCCGGCAGGTGGCCTGTCACTGTCCCCAGCTGTTTGGCTCCAGCTCCCCTCTGCGCCCCGTCTCCCCTGGGGCACCTCCGTCCCGACTTGGACCATCCACTCCGGTCACACCCATGTGAGAACATGTGCCCCCGCCTTGTGTTGAGCTTGGATGGTGTCCTCAGACTCCTGCCCCTCTGCAGCCCGCCCCCCTGCCCACGGCATGGTGGCCTGGCTCCCCTGCACGTCAGACCCATGCCTGCGCTGGTCTGTGGGAGGGAGCCCGGATCAGACCCAGTCCTTTCATTTCCTGGGCCAGTGCTGCCCAGGCGCCCAGACCGCACCCTGGCCCTGCTGGCACGGTTTATGCTCCGCCGCCCTCCTGCCCCTGTGGCCGTGTGGCCGTGGCCCCAGGCCTGGCCTCCCACACAAGCGGGACGCTGCATCCTCCTGTCCTGACGCGCTCTCAGCCTGTAAGCGCCCCACCTCTCCTGCCACCGTCAGCATTGTGGAAACTGAGGTGTCTTCCCCTCAGTTCTCTCAGGACACCTGGTGTTTCGTGTGTTAATTGTAAAAGCCATGGGTGCTAGTAGCAGAAAAGGTCAAACGTGAGACACAAAGGTGAGGAGACAGCAGAACTCCCCAGGCTCTGTGGCTGACATGTGGTGTCAGGCTGCCGGGGTCATTGCTCCCCTCGCCTCATAAGCCTGCGGCTCTGTGTCCAGAGGGCATTGTTTTTGGTCTTCTGGTGACAAGGCCACCGTCTCCAGTATCTCCCTGAGACGCATAGCTCAGAAGCCTCACCCTCTCACCTACATTTTTCTTCTAAAGTTCTGATAATGGCCTCAGGTGGTTCCGGAAGTGGGCCAGCCAGGTCAGAGTTCATGTGCTTTAGAAAGGGTTTAAGAGATGCTGCAGACAGGGCCAGGCAGGCGTGGGTGGAGGGCGGCTCGTGGGCCAGTGTGTCCTGGCTCTGGTGTCCTGGCCAGTTCACAGCTGACGAAAACCCAAGGGCCAGCAGCCCTTCCCTGCTGTCCTGGCCGGTTCACACCCGTGGGTTCTTTTCCCGCTGGGATTTCCTATTCCCCGGTCGTCTGCAGCCCGTTTATTCTCCCACCTGTGGGTGTGGTGGCAGGGGCCTTTCATGGAGTGTGAAACCTTGTTACCGTTGGCTTTAATCCCACTCGTGGAGCTCTGGCAGCATCATCTCCACCAGTCGTATGGGTGGCGTTTTGTTCAGCCTGTACCCGTGGGACCTGGCTGGGCTCCTGTTTCCAGGAGTTAATCTATTGCTCGAGTTACTGTGTGCCTGCCCACCCTGGCACGTCATGTATTTCTTGTCGTCCCAACCCTCCCACACCCCCAGCAGCAGCTCCCTAGCCTTTGTCATTCTCTGTAAGGCTTCTTTTTTTCACTCATTTTTGTTCACTCATTCTTCAGAACTTGAGAACGTTTCCTGTCTAGTTTCTTTTAAGGCACTTTGGGACTTTTAATTGAAAAGTGTGTTCAAAGTGTTAATTTCTGTGCAGAGCCCTGGAAGCACTGAGCATATTAATTCCTCTTGCTTCTTTATTTGTTTTATGGGTCTTTTTCTAATTTACTGACTCATTTAACAGCAAAGGACTTTAAATCTGGAATTTTCCTCACGCCCGTCTGTGCCTGTGGTTGTGTTAACGCCCTGCTTTCAGGGAGACGGTTTTCTGAGAGCCCTGTGATGACGACAACTTACTTTGTCCCAGGGTTTCCAGGAGACTTTAACTCCCAGGGTTGCCTTCTGCGCCTGGCTCTGCGCTCCCTTTATGGGTCACCAAGGGAGGATGTACAGCTCAGAGCACAGGCCCAGGGCAGTGGGCAGCCCAGGTGCTGCGTAGGTCTCATGGCCTCCCTGCAAGCCCTGCAGCCTCGGTGGACCCGCGGCTGTTCCTGGCTGCCTGAGAGCACTGCCAGCTAGCTGGGTCCTCTGCACCTGTGGGCGTATCTCGCCCCAGTGGTCTGACCTTGGCCTGTTTCCCTGTTAAGTTTTCAGATCGCGGCTTCTCTTTCTCAAGAGCTCCGCGCCCTGGTCTTCGGCATCAACACATTCCTCGCCACCATTCTCAAGACCATCATCACCCTCATCGTCTCCGACAAGCGAGGCCTGGGCCTCCGGGTCCACTCTCAGGTTAGCTCCACTTTCGGGCTCACTTCCTGGAGGAGGGACGCCTCAGGGTGGGTTGGGGGAGAAGTCCTGGCCAGGTGTCCTGGTGCCGTCCCGGCCTGCAGTGCCACCCCTCCCGGGACCCAGACAGTAGACACGCTGCAGGCAGGGACATCTCTGGCCAGACTCTCTGGACTGAGTGGAAACAGGGAGGGAAGGGTCAGAGGGCAGGGAGGCCGAGGGCCACACTCTGGCTGCCTGCTGCCAACCTGGGCAGCTCCCTTGCAGGGCTCAGGTTGGGGCTGTGAATGCTGCCGACATTGGGCAGTGCCGTGGGCATGTCCAGTCAAGTCCAGTGAGATCTCTGGGGTCCCCGAGGCCAGCCTGGGCGCTGGTCACTTCTGCAGGAGCTCTCGGGATCCTGGGTACCCCCTACACTGGCTGAGGTCCCGGGAAGGCTGGAGACATGGTCCTGAGCATCCCCTGTGCCCTTCTACAGGCTTTCCTGCAATGGGTCCTGCTCATGGGACAGCTCTCTGTGGGGGCAGACGAGAGCAGAGCTCCAGGGTTGACTGACCTTGGTGCCTGTCAGCCCCCTTCCTGACCCCTCCCTCCATCCAGTCCTCTGTCTCCCGAGAAGAACATGAGACCTGGGACACACTCAGGCTGGACTCCCGGTGCCTCGGCCAGGGCAGGACCTCTGAGTGAGCTGGAACTAGCCAGAGGATGGGCCTGTGGGAGGGTTGTCACTGGGCTTCTCGCTGCAGCCTCCACCTGCTGGGAGCTGGGCCTCCCTGGGGTGTGACGGCTCCATGGAGAAATCTAGCCCTCTGTCCAAGGGTGCCGAGTCAGCCTTGCACTGGTGACTGCCTTGCCAGAGCTGACCAGGAAGAAGGTTCCGGGCATAAGATACCCTCTTGTTCAGAAACTGGATTTTTGGCTGGGGTTCGGGAAGGACATCAGAGCCTGTGGCCCTTTTTGTCCACCCAAGCAGGCAGGTCTCAGCCCTGCTTCCCCAGGAGGGACCCCCAGGCTGAACACTGGGGACTGTGGCTGAGTAGGGTGGCTGAGCTGGACTCAGGTCCACAGGGCGTCTGTGACTGCGCCTACAGCTGGGCGGGAGGGGCAGTCCAGAGGCACCAGACCTCCGTCCAGAGGTGGTGGATTGGGCCCTCTTTCACTGGGACTCTCTGGTGAGGCCTCCCCTCTGGAGCGGCAGCCTCCGCAGGGAGCACCATTGCCTCCCGGCTTGTTTGTGGGCCTTGCTGGCAGCCATCTACCTGGCCTGCAAGGGGCCTCCACACCCAGGGATATTCCCATTCCCTGGAGCCCCAGTCATCCTGGCTCTGGGCAGTGGGGCTTCTCAGGGGCTCCAGGCTGGGGACGGGGCTGGACTTTCCTCCCCTGTCTCAGCCCAGCCCTGCCACGTGGTACTTTATGGCCTTGCCAGGTCAAGCTGACATTATATTGATTTTTGTCTGGCTCCTTTAGTTTCCTGGTTAAAAGGGAGCTCTACAGGCTTGCTTGTCATTAGAAATTACGGATCCTGGTGGTGTCCAGCAGGAGAGTCATCCCTGCTCCTCTCGCTCACTGTTTCCACGTGCAGTGCGCTGGGGGCCCATCCCTCTATCTTGGGTGGTGAGAGTGGGGTTGGGGAACGGAGCTGGTGGGGAACCAGCCCAGAGCATGTGGGGAGCTGGCCTGGGGGGGCTGGCTTTTAAGTTAAACAGTATTTCTGGGTCACCACACACTACTCACACGCAGGGTAACAGGTAATGCAGAGACTCACATACCTAGCCTCCCCACTGGCCACGTCCTGCAGTTCTGGGGTGCAGGCACTAGGGGGGTGTGGACCCCGCAGTCGAGATGGGAGCATGCCTGCCCACCCCCTGCGGCCACGCTGGGCCCCAACCCCAGCAGCCCCGGTTTGCGCCCATTTCTGTGGTGTTGTCATCTCGAGAGTGCCCTTACGTGGAACCCTGCGAGTCAGGATTGACTTTTAACCACTCGTCCCAGCTCCTAGAGACACATAGCTACTCCCGTCGGGTCCTGTGCTGTGTGGGTTCCCTGGTGACTGGACCCAGGCTCTTACCTGCTTACCGCCAGGAGCTCCAGCTTGGTCCTGCTCTAAACATTGGTGTATAGCTTTCTGTGTGAACCTGGAGTTCCGTTTCTCTGGATAAATGCCCTGAAGTGCCGTCACTGAGTCCTGGGGTGGCTGCCAGACTGTTCTGCTCCGTTTTTTTCTTCTCACCGGCCATGCCTGAGGAAGCCAGTTTCTCCACATTCTCACCAAACTTTGATGGGGTCACAGTTTGTTTAGCCGTTCTGAATGGTGTAGAGAGCTGATCCCTGTGGTTTTAATTTGCATTTTTCTTCCGTGATGGCTATGATGGCCTTCCCTGATGGCTGAGACAGTAAAGAATCTGCCTGCAATGCAGGAGACCTGGGTTCGATCCCTGGGTCAGGAAGATCCTCTGGAGAAGGGAATGGCTACCTACTCCAGTATTCTTGCCTGGAAAATTCCTTGGACTGAGGAGCCTGGCAGCTACAGACCATGGGGTCGCCAAGACTCCAACAGAACTGAGCACGCACACACTCACTCCCTGATGGTGGTGACGCTTCTCTTCTCATGTGCAGCTGCATCTGTGCATCCTCCTGGGTGAAGGGTTTCTTCCATTTCCTGCCCATTTCCTCGTTGGGGCCGTTGGCTTTTTATTGACTCTGAGCATGTCTGCTTATTCTAGATACCAGCCCTTTGTTGGACATGTGCTTTGCAGGCGTCTCCCAGTCCATGGCAGACCATCTCGCCTTCTTAATAGGGCTGTTTGCAGAGTAGAACTTTTTAATTTTGTTGAGGTCTGATTCATTCCTTTGTCCTTTTGTGGATCTTAGTTTTGATATTACATATAATAATTCTGGGCTTCCCAGGTGGCACTAGTGGTAAAGAACCCACCTGCCAATGCAGGAGACACAAGAGATGCGGGTTTGAATCCTGGGTCGGGAAGATCCCCTGGAGAAGCAAATGGCAATCCACTCCAGTATTCTTGCCTGCAGAACCCCATGGACTGAGGAACCGGGTGGGCTACATATAGTCCATAGGGTCGCAGAGTCAGACAGGACGGAAGTGACTTAGCACATCACACATAATAACTGTCTGGTCCTGGGTCCCAAAGATTTTCCCCAGCTTCTTATTAAAGTTTTATAGTTTGACACCTAAGTCTGTGACCTGTTTGGAGTTAACGTTTGTGTAAGGTGTGACATTATGTTGTTCCTTTGTCTGTGGATGTCTAGTCGCTCCAGCACCATTTGTTGAAAGACTGAATTGCTTTTTCACCACTTGTCTGAGCCTGCTTCTGGGTTCTCTGTCTGTTCTGTCGGACTGTGTGTCCACCCTTCCTCCACCACCACACTGTCCTGCTTGTGTGGCTATGTGGTAAGTTTTAAAATTGGGTACACTGATTCCTCCAACTTTGAACTTTTTTTCAGAATTGTTTTAGCTGTTAGGGTTTCTTTGCCTTTCCCTCTACATTTTAGAGTAATCTTGTCTATATTTACAGAAACTTCTGTTGTGATTTTGCTAGGAATTGCATTAAGCCTATTTATCAGTATTGGGAGAATTGACATCTTTTACTCTGCTGAGTCTTCAGCCTGTGAGCATGGTATGTCTCTCCGTTTACTTGGAACTTCTTTGGTTTCTTTTTCAGCATTTTGTAGTATTTGACACGCATGCAAGTACTCAAGTGCTGTGCATGTTTTCTTAGATTTATTCCTGGGTATTTCAGGGTTTTATGAGCAATTGTTATGTGATCATTTTAGTTTCAGTGTCTGCACTAATCTGCAAGGACTGCCATAACAAAATATCACAGACTGGGCAGTTTGTGCAACAGCCATCTATTCTCTAACAATCTGGAGGCTGGAAGTGTGAGATATCAAGGTGTTTGCAGGTTTGGTTCCCCCCGAGGCCCTTCTCCTCAGTCTGTCTTCTGTGTGCACGCCTGGTATCTCTGTCTCTTGTGAGGACAGCAGTCATACTGGATCAGAGTTCTACCCTCATGACCTCATCTAACCTTAATGATTCCTGAAAGGTCTTATCTCCACATCACAGTCATACTGGGGGTTTGGGCTTCAACAATGAATTTTGAAGGGAGATAGTTCAATCTATAACAGTGTCCCGGTGTTCGTTGCTAGTACAAGAAAGGAAAGAAAGTGAAGTCGCTCAGTTGTGTCCAACTCTTTGTGGCCCCATGGAATGTTGCCTAACAGGCTTCTTCATCTTTCCATGGGTTTTTCCAGGCAAGAGTACTGGAGTGGGTTGCCATTTCCTTCTCCAGGGGATCTTATTGTAGGCAGCCGCTTTTACCATCTGAGCCACCAGGGAAGTCAGGCAGACCTCATTTTATTGTACTTCACTTTACCATGCTTCGGAGATACTGACTTTTTACAAGTTGAAGATCTGTGGCAACCCTGCATTGTCAGATGGCGGTTGGCATTTTTTAGCAATAAAATATTTTTATTAAGGTATGTACATTGTGTTTTTAGACATAATGCTATTACACACTTAATAGACTATAGTATAGTATAAACATAATTTTTATATGTACTGGGAAACCAAAAAATTTGTGTGAGTTGCTTTATTGCAATATTTATTGGGGTGGTCTGGAGCTGAGCAATATCTCTGAGGTCTGCCTGTGTAAGAAATACATTGAATTGTGTGTGTTAATCTTGTCTAATCTTGTTGAGGTCACTTATTTGTTCTGGGAGGTCTTTTCTTAAATGGTTTTTATTTACTTTCTTATTGCACTGGCTAGAACTTTTGTTTTAACTGTTTCCTTTGTTTTACTTGCTTTGGATTTATTTTGCTAATCTTTTTCTAGGTTCTTGAGATGGAAGCTTTGATTAATGATTTGAGACTTTTCCTTTTCTAATATTTGCATTTATTGCTATACATTCCCCTCAGCCTGCTTTAGCTACATCCTACAGATTTTGATATGTTGTATCTTCATTTTCTTTCATTTCTATGTATTTTTGTCTCTTTTCATACTTTCTCTTTGACCTATGATTATTTCAAAATGTTTTGTTTAGTTTCCAAGTGTTTTGGTTGTTTTCCTATCTTTGTTATTGATTTATATTTTTGATTCTATTCTGTTGTGATCAGAGAACACAATCTGCATTATGTCGAGGTTTGTTTTATGGCCCAGGATATGGTCTATCTTGTTATATGCTGCATGGACACTTGAAAAGAATGTGAATTCTGCTGTTTGGGGGTGGAGTATTCTATAAATACCGATTACATTCTATTGTTAATGGTGGTATTGGTTTTTTCTGTATCCTTATGGATTTTCTGTCTGGCCTATTGTTGAGAAAGGAATGTTGAAGTTTTCATTTATAACTGTGAATTTGCCTATTTTTTCTTTCAATTCTATCATGTTTTTACTTCACATTTTTTCAACTACTTGTTGCATACACATGCACAGTGTCTCTTGGTGGATTGAGTCTTTTAACATTATGTAATGTCCTTCTCTGCCTATGGTCATTTTATTTTCTCCGAAGTCTACTTTACATGACATTCATATAGCTGTTCTGCTTTCCTTTGGCTTTTTTCCTCCAGTTTTTATTTATTTATTGGCTGTGCCGGGTCTTCATTGCTGTGCAAGCTTTCTCTAGTTGCGGTGTGTGGATTTCTCATTGCAATGGCTTCTCTTGGTGCTGAGCACAGGCTCTAGGGCATGTGGGCTTCAGTAGTTACATCACGTGGGCTCAGTAGTTGCAATTCCTGGGCTCTAGAGCACGGGCTCATCCATGATGGCACATGGGCTTAGTTGCTCCGTGGCATATGGGATCATCCCAGATCAGGGATTGAACTATGTCTCCCGCATTGGCAGGTGGATTTTTTTACCACTGAGCCACCAGGGAAGCCTCTGTCCTTTTATTTTTAACCTGACTATATTGTTATACTTGAGTTTCTTGTAGATAGCGTATGGTTGTCATGTATTTTAACTCACTCTGCCAATCTCTTTGATTAGTTTATTTAGACCATTTATATTTAGTGTAATTGTGCTGTCTTAGAACTTAAATCTGTCATTTCCTTTTTGTTTTCCTTTTATTCTCTGCCTTTTGTTTCTGTTTTTTTTTTCCCCTTCCTTTTCATATGTCATTTACAGATTCTTCAGAACTTCATTTTGGGTTATCTGTTGTGTAATTTGAGTGTATCTCTTGTGATAACTTTTTTGATAGTTGCTTTGTGTAATAAATGGCCAGTTGTAGTAAGTATTGATATCTCACCTCCTTTAAGTCACTTTTCCCTCCACTGTTTATAGTACAAGTGCCTTATTTATTTCCCCTATATATCGTTAGAGCTGCCTAAGAAGGGGTTATAGGTTTTACTTCAGCTATTAAACATTTAGGAAACTGGAGAAAAGAAAAGTCTATTTACCCATAATTTTGATCACTGTTGTTTCTCATTCTTGATGTCACAGGTTTCTTATCATTTACTTTCTGTTTAGAGAACCTTCTTCAGGCATTCTTTTTGGGCAGATCTGCTGGTGACAAATTGTTCTCTTAGTTTTTCTTGACCTGAGAGTATCTTGATTTATTTTTCATTTCTGAAAGATGTTTTCAGTGGAATAGGTTTCTGGGTTAAAAAGTTTTTTTGTTCAGCATGTGAAAAATTTGTCATTTCCTCGTGATCTTCCTGGTTTCTGATGAAAAATCCACTGTTATTCTCATTATTTTTCCCCTACAGTGTCATTTTTTTTCTGGCTGCTTTCAAGATTTTTCCTTTGTCTTTAGCTTTCAGAAATTTGACTATGATCTGTGTTGGTCTGATTTGGGGTGGGTGTCTTGTTTGGGGTTCCCTCACACTCTTAAGGGGCTTCCAAGGTGGCTCAGTGGTAAAGAATCTGCCTGCCAATACAGGAGATAGGAGATGCAAGTGCAGTCCCTGTGTTGGGAAGATGCCCTGTAGGGGGAAATGGCAACTCACTCCAGTATTCTTGCCTGGAAAAGTCCATGGACAGAGGAGCCTTGTGGGCTGCAATCTGTGGAGTTGCAAAGAGTTGGACATGACTGAGCAATTGAACGTGATACGCATGCACCTTCTTAAATCTGCAGGTTTATGTCCCTTGCCAGATTTGAGACATTTTCACAGCCATTGTTTCCTCAAGTACCTTTTCAGTTCCATCCTTTTTCTTTCTTTTTGTTTTATTTCTATAACAAGTGTGTTGTCCCCTAGAGAATGAGGCTCTGCTCTTTTCCCTATCTGTTTTATTGTTTCGATTTGCCCATTTCTATTGTTCCATCTTCCAGTGCACCAATTCTTTTCTCTGTTCCTGCCATTCTGTTGTCAAGACCACTTGTTAAGTTTTTATATTGGTTACTGTATTTTTCTTCTTTTACTGTAACTTTACTGTAACTTTTCTTCTTTATCTCTTCCATTTCTTTTCTGCAAAGCTTTATCATCTCTGTCACCTTGATATCAGTGTTTGTTGATTGTATTTCATTCATTTAGAGAACTCTTTCTAAGTTTGCCCAGTGATTTTTTTACATGAAACCTGTACATTTTGGCCATTATGTTATGAGATTCTAGATCTTATTTTTTTAAAAAAATACTTATTTATTTGGCTGCTTTGGGTCTTAGTTGCAGTACTTGGACTTAGGTACTCTGAGGCATGTGAGATCTTAGTGCCTTGACCTGGGATTGAACCTGCGTCCCCTGCATTGCATGGTGGATTCTTAACCACTGGATCACCAGGGAAGTCTCTCTGAATCTTATTTAATCCTCTGCTTTAGCTGGCTTTTCCTGACACCACTCTCGCAGAGGACTAGGAACTTGTACCTCTTTACAGCCAGGTGGGGTGGGTGTCCAGACTCCCCCCTCAGCCTTCCTCACACTGAGGGGTGTGTGGGGGCAAGGATAGGAGTGCAAGCTCCCCAAGGTGGCCACGAGTGGTTGAGAGGGGCCTGGGTGCCTCATTACCGCTCCCCCTGTGGTCTCTAGTGATCTTGGTGGGGGCAGAGCATTCTTGACACTGCTGGGTGGGTTGAAAGTCCTGCCTCTTCAACGAGTGGGGGCCACCGCCTGGTAAGAGTGACAGTCCAGGCTTTCCATGTGGTCTCTGTGGGGGTGAACGTTCCAGCTCCCCAATGGGCCCTGACCAACGCCTCCTGACCAGACTGGGGGCATCATAGCCTGGGTCATGAGGGTGGGGTCTGGCTGGAGTAGAGTGGTTCCCATTCTTCAGTGTCCCATCCTGCTGGGCTGGTGGTCCCTCTCCTGATCCTTCGTTCGGAGCAGCTTTTATTAGTGTTGGTTTTTTTCCCATGTGTTTGGGGATTTCTGGTTTGCTGGCTTCTTTGGTTCCTTTAAGAATACAGGCAGCAGAAAGAAGAAAAAACCAGGGAACACATTGCCGTGTTGCCCCTCAGACTGCAAGGTCAAGGCTGGTCTGCCTTTCCAGCTTTCAGTCACCTTTGAGTGCTCTCTGTGCAGTGTCCGGGGCTTCGCTCACACTCGGAGAAAAAGAGGCAAGACATGCTGGCCCCAGGGTCCTGGACGCGAAGTCTCTGATGGTTCACTTCCTGGTTTTGCTTCTGAAAACAAGCTTTCCTAGGAGGGCTGAGCGTGCTGGTGCCTAAAGGGGTCTCAGGGAGCCCCCTTGGGGGAGTAGAGCTCCGGTGCCTTGGCCTGCAGATGAGGGAGACACCCTGAACCCCTGTGCCCAGTGATCTGAGATTCAGGTGGGAGGGTCCTCTGTGCTGGGCCCAGGTCCCTGTGCATTCTTGCTGGGCCGCTTCATGGGTCGCCGGGTTCGGGGCTGCCCAGGCCCCAGGGCCATGGGGGCTGCGCTGGGCGACTGGATGGTCTGTACCCCTCCACCAGGCTCCACCCACACAGGTGTGAAGACTTGGCCCCAGAGCCAAGCACACATTTGCTGTCACACCAAGTGATCACAGTGCCTCAGGCAGGATCCCAGAGGCTCAGAAGCTGTGCTCAGAGGCTGTGCTCTGCTTGGCTGGCCGGTGGAGGCCTGCGCGCCCCGCCCCCCTCCCCAGGCGTTCCCGTGACCTGACCTGTGCCTCTCTGTTCCCCTGTCTGTGAGCCCTGGGTGCCCCTCCGCCTCCCCCAGGTGCTCCCCTTACCTCACCCGTGCCTCTCTGTTCCCATGTCCCTGTTTCCTGGGTGCCCCTCCCCCTCCCCCCTCAGATGCTTCTGTGACCTCATCGGCACCTGTCTGTTGCCCTGTCTGTGAGCCCTGGGTGCCACTCCCCCTCCCCCAGGTGCTCCCCTGACCTCACCTGCGCCTCTCAGTTCCCATGTCCCTGTTTCCCTGGGTGCCCCTCACCTCCCCCAGGTGCTCCCCTGACCTCACCTGCGCCTCTCAGTTCCCATGTCCCTGTTTCCCTGGGTGCCCCTCACCTCCCCCAGGTGCTCCCCTGACCTCACCTGCGCCTCTCCATTCCAGTTCCTCACCTACTTCGTCTACTTCCTGCTGCTCTTCACCGCCTACTTCCTTGCCGCCGTGCTGGTGGGCCTGCGCCACTTCAAACAGAGCCGCCACCAGCCCCTGCCGCCGGCCCAGGAGCTGGTGAGTCCCGTGCGAGAGAAGGCCATGCAGGACAGAGCCCCGCTCCCAGCCCCGGCGGGTGGTGTGCCTGCCATGTGAGGCCAAGGCATGACCTCAGCTGACCTGCCGTCCCGCCCGGGGGGCAGTCAGATTCCTGACACTGCAGGCAGCAAGCCAGGCCTCGACCTCAAAGCTCCCTGTCTTCTCTGTGTCAGCAGCCAGGTCTCCGGCATCATGTCCACATCATCACCTTGTGGCAACTGTGACTGAGGCCCTGGTGGTCTGTCCTTGGGACCCAGGGTCCGAGGGCCACTGGCCTCCACGAGGGGTCCTTGACTTGCATTATGGCACGCAGAGCACGGCCCCCCTCGGCCCTGCTTCATGCCCTGGCTGTGACCCCCAGCCTGCAGGGCACCCTGGCCACTGGGGGCTGGTCCAGTGGTGGGGCCCAGGTACCCACCAGGCCTCCCTGCTTTCTCCTCCTTGGGGGGCAAGTCCCACTTGTTCCAGGGAACCAGCAAAGTGGTCCCAGATGCCAGTCTAGGGGACCCAGCCCCCACGGGATATGCTGGGCTGTGGGGGCCATGTTCCTGGTCCCACGGCTAAACTGTGATATTTGCAGTTGTCCGGGTGATTGTATTTTCAGTGATGCTCTATCCCTTTTTTAAAAAATGGACATAAGTGCAAATCCTTATCTGGCTTGTTTCTGGGGGAGAAACAGGGCACTGGGGGAGGGGTGGTTCTGTCCAGTGGAAGTACCTCAGTTCCAGACTTCACCCCAGATCCTCTCCCTCCTTTGCTCAGAGCTGGGTTGATGCTGTCCCCCTCCTGGGGGACAACTGGGAGGGGACTTGCCTGTGCCACCCTGGGCGCTGCCGGTGCCTGAGAGGCAGTCGTACATCCTCTGAGATGTGATGCCCAGACACATGATGTGGACATGCAACCCACATGAGGGGGCACCTGATTCCATGTGTCCACTAGGCCAGCGGAGGGGCCCAGCCCTGTCCCCAGCCACAGGCAAGGACCCGACCCTGACCTGAGCTGATCCTGGCTCCTCCTGTGGCCTCTGGCCTTCATCCAAGGTCCACAGAAAAGGCTGCTGCTCCAACTTCAGAGCAGGATGCCTGCTGGGGGCAGGGCTTCCAGCTGGCTGCCCCTGGGGTCTCCGAGGTTGGCTTAGGCGAGCGAGGCATCTCAGGGCACCCTGAGGGTTGAGGAAGAGGCTGGACCTGCGGTAAGTCACAGCCACCAGGTCAGTCAGGATGGGTGGTCCCCTGGTTGGGTTGTGGGAGACGCCACAGCTGCCCCCTAGACCCTGCCAGGAAGAGGCAGCAGCCAGCACCGGTTCCTCCATCCTCAGGGATCCAGCGGGGCTCGAGGGAAGAGGGCTCGCCTCTGCTACTGACCCAGGAGGCAGGGCTCTGCTCCGGGCCCCCATGACCTGCCCCCGGACCCCAGGAGCGCCCTCCTGGTGTGGCTGGCCCAGTGGCCCGGTCCTCCTGCTCCCCCTGCAGCCTCCCACAGTCGCTGGCCCCCTGCTCGGCCTCTGCCACCTCCTCTGCTGAGCTCCTGTTCAGTGCAGTGTGCATGCCCCTCAGGGATCAGACACCTGCAGCAGCTGCGGGAGGCTGGGTCAGGAGCCCGGGGCACAGACTACCTGCATGCTCTGAGGGGCTCGTGAGGCTGCTGGCTGCCCCCAGGGAGACCTGAGAGAAGATGGGTGTGTGGCACCTATGGCCTTCACCAACCGTTACATCCATGTATCTATATCTCATATCTGTGTACACCTATGTGTATTTGCTCACATCTGTGTGCCTCTTATGTCCATGTACACCTATGCACACCTGTACATATCTGCATGTATATATATATCCATGCACACCGGTGCACACCCCTGGCAGATCTCTATATGCATGCACATCTGAGGATTCAACTGTGGATTGAAAAAATATGTATATTTTTAGATGCAGAAAGTTTCAGAAAGCAAAATGGAATTTGCCATTTTCCAGCCTCTATTATCATGGTGTTTACATTGTATTTACAACTGTTTCTATAGCATTTTTCTGGGCTTCCATGGTGACTCAACTGGTAAAGAACCCATCTGCAATTCGAGAGACCTGGGTTTGACCCCTGGGTTGGGAGGATCCCCTGGAGAAGGGAATGGCAACCCACTCCAGTATTCTGGCCTAGAGAATTCCATGGACTGTATAGTCATGGCGTTGCAGTATTAGGTATTAGAAGTAATCTGAGATAATTTAGAATATGCAGAGGGATGTGCATGGGTTACATGGAAAAATCACACCATTTTACATAAGAATTCCTGAGCAGGTTTTGGTATCTGTAGGGTTGTTGGGATGACCATACATCTGCAAACCCTTGTGTATCCATGTGCATCCGTGTATGCCTGCACACCTGTATATACGTGTGCATACCTGTATGCACCTGTGTACTCCTGCTGTGTGCTTCTGGACACCTATGTATATGTGTGCACACCTGTATATACCTGTGCATACCTATGCATATCCGTGCATGTTTGCACACCTGCGTATACCCCTTTGGCAGGATCAGCCAGCTGGGCAGTCCAAACAAGGACTCGCCTCCTGACAGTGAAAACGCAAGTGTCAGTCACTTAGTCATGTCTGACTGTGTGACCCCCTCGACTGTAGCCCACAAGGCTCATCTGCCCATGGGATTCTCTAGGCAGGAATAGAGCTCCCGCAGACCAAGTGTCCATGTGAATGGCCGTTTTTATTTGGAGGCTGTTGGGAAGCCACAGACACAGCTCCCAGGACCAGCCCCTCAGTTTACTGTCACAGTGGTCAGACAGCAGGCCCTGGGGCAGCTGGGCTCTGGCCTGCAAATCCCAGCATGGCCATCCCATCAGCTCCCCCAGAGATGCCCGTGTGCACCCCCAAGTGTCCTCTCCTTTCCTCCCACAAGGAGGGAGGGCCACACCGTGGGTTTTCCCGGAGATGTGCTGGTGCAGATGGTACTAAGCAGGGGCCAAGCAAGCACACATGGCCTTCACCAGTCCGGGGCTGGCCCCACCCCTCCATGTATCCTTGCCCATCTCAGAGCTGGCTGGGCAGGTGCATGTGGCCATCCCCTTGCCTCCAAGTCTGGCAGAGGTGGGCCCGGGACCTTGGTGCCAAGCTCAACCAGAGGCAGTTCTGGCCAGGACTTGAGGGGGCCTGGATCTGGGCCTAGATGGGACTTGGACATGCTCCTAGGCAGAGCTGGGCTGGAGCCAGAACCGGTGATCCTCGCCCTGGGGAAGGGATGCTAGTGCTGAGCAGGAGGTCCAGGGACCGGGTGCTGGGTTCATGGACCCCTCAAAAAGTACATCTTGGGCTGAGGTCAGGCTCCGTGCCGTAGGGGTCGCTTACTGTAGACGATCCCCACCCCCCGTGGCAGGACTGGCCACACACAGCAGCAGCAGGAGGAGACAGGGGCCACAGCCCGGGGAGGTGGGGCTGAGAAGCCGGGATCAGCGGTGGGGCCTCAAGTTTGGAAGCTTCCGCAGGATGGCTGCTGGGAGGAAATGTGGTGAAGTCTCAGCGCCCCCTCGTGGCTTCTCTGTAGATGGCCCGGTGTTGGCAGGGCAAGGGTTTCTGGGAAACAGAAAAGTTGGGGCGGTTCAAACACCACCCCCTACCCCGCCCCAAGGTACCCAGGAGGTCCTGGGAATGCACCTCCCTCGGCAGAAGTTTCCAGAGTTGGCCTCTTGCCAAAACAAGGCCAGAAGGAAGTCTGAGCTCCAGGCAGTTTTAAACTTTTTAAAAAATACACTCTTTGGCTTCCTTTTATTTCTTGAGGATTACATGAAACGTGAACCATACAGGCAAGTGTCCCAGCCAGGTGCCCTCCCTGGGGTGCCGGCAGAGGCTCTCTGCCCAGGCTGGGGGCATTCGCTCCTGCCTGGCGCCTGGCTCCTCTCTGGCACTGTGTTCGTCAGTCCACCTGTCCATGGTGCCCGCAGAGGCCCTACTTGGAGGAGGAGGTCATGAAGCTGTTCTCGATGCAGAGGACGATGAAGGCGTTGTGGCACCCAGCGGCTTTCTGCTCCAGCAGCCGGCCCGCCAGCAGCGAGGAGGCCTGGCCCGTGGCCGCCCTGGTGTCCGTCCGCCACGTCTCGCAGTAGCTCTCTGTCAGCCGGCGCCCGCTGGGGTCTGAGCCGTGCCACACACTCTTCTGGGGCCTGCAAGATGCAGCAGCTGTCAGTCTCACTGGGCCCGCCTCTCCCAGGCTGTAGCCACCCCAAGCAGAAGAGGGTGTCTCCCGCTGGTGGAGGGTTGGTGGGGTGTGGGGGCCACAGGGCAGCAAAACCTCGGGCTGCCGGCAGTCAGGCCCACCCAGTCCTGGGGCTTGACCTCCCAGATCACACCCTGCGCTGCTGTTGCTTTGGGGGGCCCCGCCTGGGGAGCAGGGCCTAGGGCAACATGGACGGCTGGCCTTTTGGGGGAGGGTGGACCTGGCATCGAGTGGCCATGCCCGATTAAGGCTGCCAGCCTCCTCACTAGGAACCAGGTGTAGCCCCTTGGCTGGTGGAGCCCACAGGGGCCGGGGCACAGCCCTGGGTGGTGCTCCCCGATGAAGGCTGGGCCACAGGCTCATGTAACACCCTGAGCCCCCTAAATGTCTGCGAACAGGAGTCCTCACACCTGCTGGCAGAGCGCGATGGGCATGGGGCCAGCCTGAGGGCCACCCGGTGACTTCTGCAAGCATGTTGGACACATGTGTTCTCCGACCCAGAAATTCCACTTTGAGGAATCTACATAAGTAATTCGCTGTGATGTTTATGTGACAGACTGGCGGCCAGAGCCTGTGGCCTCCCAGATCCACCACCCTGGCAGGAGGCGGGGGGGCACTTGCTGGGAAAGCAGGCCAGATGGAGGTGTTTCAGGTAACACCACAGACAACCACCTTTACTACTCCTCCTGTGATCTTGGATTTTGTGGGTTTTAAGCTGCGAGCGTGTGTCAGGACTGAGTCAGCCTGCAGGCTCGGAGCCAGAGCGTCCCCCTTTGCTCAGGACTCTCGGATCCAGAGGACCCGAGCCGCTGGCCCACATGGAGACCCACCAGGCGGGATGCTGGAGGACATCTCTGCCGTCAAAGGAGAAGATGCGGGCGCCGGGCTTCAGCTGGCCCTCGGAGCCCGAGAACAAGGCCTCCCAGCTGGGAAACAGCACCTCGTCCTGCGGAGGAGAGGGAGTCAGCCCATGTCTGATAACCATCCGCCAGGGGCAAGGGCGGCTGGGTAGTCTCAGAAACACTCTCACCCATCCAAGGGTAGGTTGGCCGCAGGCCTCCTGCCCGCCCTCCCCCCCCCCCCCAGGGAGGCAGGCACCCACCCCCGGCCCTGGACCCCCGAGCTGGACCAAGTCCACCAGCTTTGGTCCTGAGGGATGTGGGCGCTCAGAGGATAAAACTCGGAGTATCTAGAAAGCACTGTTCTGTTCGGGGAAGGAGCCACAGAACACAGCCCGGTGAAGGGCCCTGGTGCGGGGGTGGGACCCACAGCAGAGCATAACGGCCTGGGGGGACCCGGCCACCTCCCCCAGCTGGTGAGCCACCAGCGCCCCTCGCAGACGTGGGCAGGAGTCCCCAGAGGTGAGCCCCAAGCAGGGCCGCGCACACACCCTGAGGTTGACGACGGGCAGAGTGGCGCGGTCTGCACGGCGCACGATGCTATACAGGTCCTGCAGCCGCGAGGACAGGAACGCGCGGAAGGTGCCGGCCAGCCCCGCGGCGCGCGCCTGCTGGAAGCACTGGAAGTCGGCGCCGCGGATGCCGCGCAGGCCGCCCGACTGCGGGCTGTTGAGCGCCACCAGGTGCAGCTGCGGGGGAGCCTCGGGTCAGCGCGGCCGGCCAGGGTCGGCGGTGGGTCTCCCAGCGGGTCCCCGCCCCGGCCTCCCCCGCAACACCCTACCCGCCCCGCCCCGCTGCCCTAGGCTCCGGAATCTCCAGCGGGCGGGGTGTCACTCACCACCGGCTGGAAGTCGTGGTGGGTGTGGGAGGGCGAGGCCGTGGGGGGCACCGGCCGGAGGTGTGCGTAGGCGCCGTGGTGCGGGGCGCCGGGGTAGGGCTGGGGGTGCGGCAGGCGCGGGGGGCTGGCCAGGATGTCGTCCGCCCGCCAGGACCGCGCTGTTGGGTGGGGGGCCTCCCGGCGGGGGTAGGGATTACCCTCATGCAGCTGCACCAGGGGGGGCTGCAAGACAGCCACCTCGTTGTCCTGCAGGGGGAGAAGCGGACAGTGCATGGGGCCTGGCCTGCTGCGCCCGCGTGGGCCCCGTGGTGAGGCCTGCGGGGCGGGGTAGGCGGGGCGTGAGGGAGCCGGTGTGGGTCTGCTGCCTGCCAGGGCGGTCCTGCTGCCCGGCCCTGCGCGCCCTTCATCTGCACCCGGCTGTGTTCTTGGGCGGCCGGGGCTGGACTGGAGGTGGTGAGCTGGGGGCAGCGGCCCAGACCTGGGGCGCCTAGCCGGTCTGGAGGGAGCCAGCCTGCTGATATCTCAGTCAGGTGGCCCTCTGCCCAAGCCCCCAGGCCTCACCCTCAGAAGCCAGCTTCTCCCCTGGCCCAGGGAGGGACCGCCCTGACCCCACAGCCTCCCTGCCCTCCCACCACAGCAGGGGAGGCACCAACAGCCCCTCAGAGTGGGACCTGGACGCCCAAATCCTAGCGCACCCCCCCTCTTCCCGACTCTGCCCTTCCCCACAGCACCCAAGCCTCTGACACCTGTCCACTGGTACCTGGTGGTAATCTCTAATGCAGTCGTACTGGTCTAAGCACCTCACGGGTCCACACCTATCTACGTTACCATGGTATTGCCCATTGCCGACTACTTTAGTGTCCGTCTCTCTGAACAGTGTCACCTGCAGCCAGAGGCTGTGCCCGCTTAGGCACAGCTGTCCCCTGGAACAGCGCCCAGCAACTGGGAGGGAGGGGCGCAGCTAGGTGCAGAGTGGGAGAAGGGACTCCCAAGCCCCTGCCGGGGCAGACAACCCCACACAGAACCCTACCTAGGATGGAGCCCACTCCTGAACCGTTTGAGAAACCATGACTTCTATTCAGAGGAGCTGCCGTCGGGTGACACAGCCCCTACCCAGGGAAACTGGACTATCCAACCCCCCCAACTCGCACCCCTGAAGGGTCTGTCCCTGTGCTGGCCCCCGTGGATGAGGGCAGACAGACCAGAACTCAAAAGAGCCTCTCTCCTGGGAGGGCAATGAGTGTGGTCTGAGCACCCAGCTCCAGCCCTCCAGCCCTGAGCTGATTGTGGGAAGAAGGGGTGCTCCTTACCGTTCCGTGGGGGAGGGGCACATGGGCCTCCAGCTGGAAGAAAACAGGGGGTCACTTCAGGACCTCTGACCCAGCCAGCACCACTCACCCAGGCCACCCCACCCGAGTGGAAGCCATGGGCAGGGCTGTGTCCTGGTGCCCCCCCCCCACCCTGCCCCCTCCCCCGCCCTGTGCCTGGCACACGGTAAGGACATCTGTCAGTTTAAAAAGGAACAGCAACTTGTCTATGAACCTAAAACTGCTACAAAACAGCTTCTAATAAAAGGTGGAGAGAGGCAAGCAAGGATGGGGGATTACTGGCCGTCATGCCCAGACCCAAGGGGACCCCACCTGGCTGGTCTGGCACCCTCACCCAGGCCTCAACACTGAGCCTCCACCTCCCATCACCCCAGAGCGAGGCGGTAAGCCCCCTCCCCCACACGCCATGTGCAAGGAGAGCGCGTCCAGGACTCACCAGAACCTTCCGGAAGCCATTCCGGACCCGGACGTACAGCTCCTCCCTGTCGGCCACGTAGATGAGCCAGCCCTCCGGCACTTGCAGCACCTGCTCCACCAGCATCTGGTACGTGGCCCAGACCCTCACCTGCTGGAAGCCCAGCCCAGTGGATCCCTGCGGAGGGGCCTCAGGGCTCACGGGGGGTGGGGGTGTGTGGGGTGGGGGCTGGGACGTCTGAAGACCTAGGTCGCCCCTCCTCCCCAGGCTGGCCCCAGGAGCGCTGTGGGGAGATGGCAGCCCCCAAGGCCCTGGGCCCCACGGTCTCTGCACGGCAGAGGGACCTTCTCAGTGGCTCCCATCCGCCCCTGCCCATCTCTGACCCCAGCCGCACCTGGGCCCCCACTTCTGCTTTGGAAACCATGTCTCTGGGCCCTCGGTGCCGGGTCCCCTGACAGCCTCTAAAGGGAAGGGCAGCCGGGCAGTGAGGGTCCCATAGGTCAGAAGCAGGGCAGTGCTTACCCCTGAAGAAGTGCCCATGGATCCAGGGGGCCCTGGGGGCCCAGGTGGGCCTGGTGGGCCAGGAACACTGATGGCTACAAGACAGAAGCCAGAGGTAGGAACACTGGCCCTGCTGGAGGGGGCTGGAGCCCAGGACCACTCCCCATCCTACTTACTCTGCCTGTAGGGGCCAGGAAAGGAAGGGGGCCCTGGGGGCCCTGGGGGCCCAGGGGGCCCAGGAGGCCCCTGGCGTCCCTCGTAGCCAGTGCCAGGGGGTCCCTGAGGTCCCGGAGGGCCGGGTTGACCACGGATGCTCTCTCCCTTGGGGCCCTGGGGGGGAGACAGAACACGGGGCCTTGTCACCTGTGTCCCCAGGCCGGGGACATGCAAGCCCTGAGGGACTGGGTTGCATCTGCCACGGGCCCATGGGTTGCATCTCCCCCGAACCGCTGTCCACTCCGTTCCCATCCAGTGCGCCCTCTGCTGGGAGGGGACCCCGGGATGCAGGCGAGGGCAGCCCCATAGAGGCACAGACCCCAGGACAGAGGGGCTCCCTGAGGGGATTCGGCAGAGGACAGCACCAGCAGGAGAGGAGGTGCCCCCAGGTCAGGGCCCGATTGGGAGGGTGGCCGCTGTGCTCCCGCCAGGCCTGACTTGTGGGTGCCCCCCGCATGGTTACCCCCACTGGGGCAAAGGACCAAGGTGGGTGCTTAGGGCCCAGCCCGCAGGGGGGACCTCCCTCAGCTCCAGCCTCCTGTGTGTGGGCACCTGTGACCCCACTCACCGGAATCCCCGGGTAGCCGGGCGGGCCGGGGGGGCCAGGCACACCGGAGCCGAAGAATCCTCCGCCCCCGGGCTCACCCCTTTCTCCTTTCTGCCCAGCAGCACCTCGGTCCCCCTTCTCCCCCTGTGGATGGAAATGCTTGTGGGCGACAGTCCAGCTCCTGGTGGCCGCCGGCGTGGGGAGGGGTGGGTGCAGAGACCCCAGGCCCAGGCGAGGCAGCCAGAGGCTTTGTAGCCCAGGCCTGGCCAGCCCGCAGGACGGGGCTCAGCCTCCCACCTCCCACTGCTTCCACCAAGTTCCCGAAGAATGGAGCCAGGGGTGGCGGGTCCTGCGTGCCCTCTGGGGCCCTGTGGCGGGGGGCGGTGTGAGGGTGAGGGATGTTACCCACCTTTATCTCGGCACCCAGCTGGAGGAGGTCGAACGGGAACTGCCCTACAGAGGGGTTTGGGGGGGGGGTGCTTGGTGAGAGGCGGGCTTCCTCCCTTATCCCCTGGCCCCCAAATGTACCTACATTTTCTCTTTCTAGAACTTCTGTATTTCTGTGCAGAGATCTCCTGCATGTTTTGTTACACTTATTCCCAATTACTCGATACTTTTTGGTGTTTTTGTTCAGTGTTATTGCTGACACAGCACTGTGGATGCAACGGACTGATGTTTACTGTGAAATTACCACCACGGGATGTTCAGTCAACAATCACCATCTCTCTCTCTCACACACACAGACACAGGCAAAAGCGTGGTCGTCCATGCTGTGGTTGTGCATGGTATGGTATCTTCCACGCCGACTCCTGGTCGCTCCCTTGAGGGCAGACATACCGCAGGGAGTGGCCGTGCATTGGGCGGGGGCCTGGGGACCCCAGTGCCGGTGGGGGGGCTGCTGTCACGGCTGTGCGGCTTCTCCACCCGCGGACTGACCTGGCCTCTCGTCTGCCGCCTCCTGCACTTACACGTCCCCACCTCTGATGAGTGATTGTGTGTTTTTCCTTTCAGATCTGTTGCTTTTTGCTTTCTGTATCTTGAAGCTATGTTGTTAGGGGCATAGAAATTTAGAATTGCTGTGCTTTCCTGGTGGATTTACCCCTTGATTATTATAAACTTAAAAAAAAAAATTTCGGGAGTGTTTCCTGCCCTAAGATAACTTGTCTGACTTCTCGCAAGCACGCACAGGCGTGCACACACACCCACAGCTCCCTTCTCACCAGACCACGACCCACTTTCCCCTCAGCTCTCATGTCCTTGCATTTGGGGGTGTCTCCTGTAAGCAGCATAGTTTTGTTTTTGTCCTATTGATGACGTCTGTCCTTAAACAGGAGAGGACCCACTCTCTGAATGTACGCGCCGATGGATCTGGGTTGACTCCATCTTCCCTGTTTTCTGTGCCTCCACTGTTCCAGGCGCCTCTCCTCTCGCGCCGACTCTGGGTCGAGTGTTTCCTATGCTTCTCTACCTTCCCACTCCATCATCAGGGGCATGTTCCTTCTGTTCTTGGTTGGTCCTGAGGTGTGCCCACCGGGGTGCTCGTGTCCTGTGCTGGCCTCACTGCCCACTTCCTCTGCCTATAGAAGGATGTCTTCACTGGATGCAGAATTCTAGTGAGCGTGTTAGTCCCTCAGTCGTGTCCAACTCTTTGCAACCCCATGGACTGTAGCCCACCACACTCTTCTGTCTGTGGAATTCTCCAGGCAAGAATACTGGAGTGGGTAGCCATTCCCTTCTCCAGGGGATCTTCCCGACCCAGGGATTGAACCCAGATTTTTGAATTCTAGATGAGCCACTAATTTCTTCCAATCTTGAAACCTTTGCACCCTCTGGCTCCTCCCGTCCTTGTGAGGGATCAGCGGTGAGTCATGTGGGCTCTCTGCGTGAATATGACCTTGAACCCTTCCCTGGTTTGGAAGCTCAGCCATGACGCCTTCGAATGCTCTTCTGCACCCCGCCTGCCCCTTGCCTGAACCGCATGTCCTCACCCACACGTCTGACCTCCCTCGGCCTGTCCAACTTCCCAGCACGTCGGCCGGGCTCCGTGCTGACCCCTCCCCTCGTCACCTGTGTCCCAGCTGCTGAAGTCACACAAAATCTTCACATCCAGAGGCTGTGGTTTTCAGCCCAACAATTAAACCCTACTCTCGTCCACGGCTCCACTCTGTGCTGGCATCGCCTCCCCTCCGCGTCCAGGCATCATCATTACTGTTAAGTCTAAGCCTGGAAACTCCTGTCCACGTTGCCCACTTCTTCCTCAAGAAACCCAGGCCCCCGAGGAACTCACCTTCCTCAAGAGTAAGGTTAGCTTCTGCTTCGGACAGCTTGAAGGGCAAACTTGAGCTTGCCCCTCCCCCAGAGCCCTGCCCTCGGTCACCTTTGGCTGGCAGTGCCCAGGGGCCCAGCTATCCCGGCTTTTGACCACCCTGCTCTCAGTGCCTACTTGATCTGATTTCACCCACCTGAAGAAGCAAGACTCAGCTGGGGATTCCTGCCCTCTCAGGAGACGTTGAGATGCTGGGGCTTCACCCCCTTGGAGGACCCGAGCCGACAAGGCTCCTGCAGTGCCCTGGGGATGCTGGGTCTCCCTGGGAGGCTCACATGGGGGCCCAGCCCCGCTCCTCAAAGACTGGGTGCGGGGACACCCTGCCTGGCCATCACCTCAGCCCTGAGATCCTTTCCCCCAGCCCTGCCCCAAAGCTGTGCAGGAAACCAGGCATCCCGTCAGGGCCCCTGAGCACGGGAGGGACCCCCTCCTCCAGGAGGCGGGCGGGCGCCCACACACATGCAGCCCCCCAGCTCAGAGCACCCTCACCTGGTGGTCCGGGCGGGCCCACGTCTCCTTTGTCACCCTTGGGTCCAGAAGGCCCCTGGTGCCCTGGAGAGACAGCGCCCCCAGCGCCTGTTACCGAACGTGTACAGAGGCCGCAAGGACACCCCCTGCCCACATGCGGCCTGACCCTGGGGGGCGCCATGTGCACTGCAGGCCCGGGCCGGGGGGAGGGGGGGGCAGCGCATCAACCTGGGGACCCTCGGAGTGAGAGCTCGTGAGCAGCCAGTGCCTGGTGGTCACGGCCCAGGGGCCGCAGCCTCTGCTCCCAGAGGCCACATCGCCCTTGCCGGGAGGGACTGGGGCGAGGAGCTGGAGCTGGACTGTGGACAGCCAGCGAGCCACTCAGTATCTGCTCAGTGTCCACTCCTGCTCACAGCTGGACCTCCTGGAAGGCTGTGCAAGGTGGACCCTGGAGCCCAACAAACGGGCCGTGGTCAACTAAGGCTGGCGGTTCCAGATCACTCAGCTCCCCTCTGAGGGCCGCCCCACGAGAGCTGCTCTGAGTTGTGGCCGGAGGGGCCGACCTGCCCTCCCTGAGGCCCCAGGACCCCTCACCTGGCAATCCCGGGGGTCCAGGGCGGCCAGAGTCCACAAATGCCTGTGAAGAATGGGCCGAAGCTGGCCATCGAGGAAGGCGCCCTGGAAATTGAGGGCACCGCCCACCCGAGGGCTCTGCCCAGATTCCTGGAAGCCCCTCCGAGGTCACACAGGCCCCGTCCCCCACACCCCTCTCCCCAGGATGGAGAAGCAGAGAGGTGGGGAGAGGGTACAGGACTTGGGGTTGGAGCCCTGGTCATGACATGACTGCCCCACGTCACTGAGCCTTGTGAAATGGGGGTGTCCACCCTCCAGGACCACAGGGCTCATGCTCAGGAGCCCAGATCCAGGAGGACTCCCTTCCCCCACCTTCACCTCCCCCCAGGGGCAGGGGGCTTGTCTTCTAACTGACTGCCCACCAGGTGCAGCCTACAAGGCGGGTGGACCTGGGTCCCACTGCCCTGGCCCCTCCCAGAAGGACCCCCACCACGAACGCAGAGGTCATGGCTTGGCCTGCCCCTGCCTGGGGCTCAGACCCTCTCTAGGGCTCAGACCCTCCCTGGGGGTCAACCTCCCTGGGGTCAGGGAGGGGTAGGGAGGTCAGTGTAGAGAACAGTGTGGGGAGGAGTGTGTAGAGAAGCATGGGTCTCGGTGACTCACGTTGCTGTCATAGACAGGAGTCCCGGGAGGGCCTGGGGGCCCCGGAGGCCCAGGTGGGCCAGGTGGACCCTGCGTGGGGGGAAAGAGAAAGATCTGGTCAGTCACGCTGCCAGCCAGGCCACCGATGCTGGACAGGATGCCAGACACGGGCGGGAACGTTCCTGAAAATCACAGTAAAGTCAGAAAACATCTAATCAGGAGTGCACCCAGTGTACTGTGGTCATGGCTGTCCCCTTCCCATCCCCAGATGACAGTCCTCCTCAAACCGTCCCGCGGGAGGCATGCGGGCGGCCATCTGGGCTGGGCACGACCTCAGACACAGCTCGCCTGGTTACTGCCAGCTTGAAGGTCGGCTGCGTGTCTCCAAGGTCACAGGGGGCCCACGAGGCCAGCGCCCATGTGTTGCATGAACGTGACTCTCCGTTCATTCACCCACTCATGGAAAGATGAAAGACAGTCCATTCGTGTAGCATCAGAAGCGCCTGTTCCGAAAGGGCTCATTTGACAAAGGACCAGTCTGAGTGATGAAGGTACTGGGGCACACAATCCTGTGACCTCATGTGCACCCTCTCTCAGCCCCCAGGCACCTTTGCCCCTGCCCTGTGGCTGAGGAGGGAGGGCTGAAGCAGAACAGAGGTGTGAGCTCAGGTCCATGAAGCAGCCAGTCCCACTGGACTCGCTGACCAGGGCAAGCGCACAGCGGCTGGAGCTCTGCCTTGGGGGCTCAGAACCACAGAAAGGATTGGACAGCCCCTGACCTCCTCCTGGACAGAAGTGACCATCTCCCTCCATCACAGAGCTCTGCAGGTTGCTGCCCAGCTTTCTGAGTCTTCATGAACTGTCTACCAAGGTTTGGTTGATGAGGAGGCAGTGGCAGGATGAAGACATGGTGAGGACAGAGACACAGAAGAGCAGAGGCCTCAGCCGCCGCCCCCAGGACCCCACGCTGCCTGGCCAGGCTGTGAGCGGGGTGTTGAGGAGGGGGTCCAGGGAAAAAGGCACTGAGTGGCCACGGGTTCACTAGGAGCCCAGATGGACCCGAAAGGAGTCTTGCATCTCGATGGTGCATCTCAGATGGAGATGACACAGGGCCTAACTGGCCACCTTACCGATCTGTGACTCTGGGCCCAAAAGGTGGCAGAAACTGTAGCCCCATAGGCAGGAGGTGCCCACCCCAGAGCCCACGCAGCCTGCAAGCCCTTCCAAGAAAACCATGTTGTTCCGTGGCTAGCCTTGGCTCATGTATGTGTGTGCTCAACATGCACACGTGACTGTGTGCACGAGGCTCTGCATATCCGTGGTCACACATCGAGGCCACTCAGAAGCCTCCCAGGGTTGAGCTCTGAGACCCAAGCTCTGAGACCAGGCCTCGTGGCCTGGTTGCCCCGCCCTGCCTCGCACGTGCCGTCGGACACTCACCCTCATGCCGAATCCCACGCTGGCATCCCCCGGCTCCCCCTTCTCCCCTTTCAGTCCATTCATCCCGGGACGCCCCTGCGGCAGAGCACAGTGGGTGCGGGGCTGCAGGGCTGGCCAGCACTGCTGCCCTGGGCCCTGGGGTGCTGGCCCAGCAGCTCCTGTCCCCACCCAGGCCCTCCTCGGGGTGTCTGTCCCTCTGGGGCCCGAGCTGCCTGTGAGCAGGGCTGGAGAGAGCCATGCTCGAGGGGTGGGTGGTCTCCAGGGGAAGGGCAGCAATGGGGCTGTAGTCCACTCCCCTCTCGGCCTACTCTCTGCATGGGCCTGGGCTGATGCCCACACCTGGCATCAGACCCAGGGACCTACCGGCCGTCCAGGGAATCCGATCTCTCCCTTGTGCCCGGGCCGCCCGTATGGACCCTGTGGGGGAGTGGGAGACCAGGTTTCACGTGGGCAGGAACCAGACCCCCGTCTGGGGTCTCCTTCCTCACACCCGCCCCCCATTCAGAGGTGCAGCCGGATGTCAGCTCGGCTTCGCCCACCCAGCAGGCAGGCAGGCAGGCAGGCAGCAGTGCCCTCCGCAGCCTCCTGTGTCCTTTCACACCCAGCGCAGGTGTGTGCACTTTGGGGAAGCCTGGTCTACTCACCGGGGGTCCTCGGAAGCCAGGCTCACCCTGAACAGAAAATCAGAGGCATCGTTAAGTGGCTTCAGGTCACCCCCCAGCAGGCAGCCCCGAGGGGTCCCTGTGTCCGTCTGAATGCCTGCAGTGGAGCCCAGGAAGGGAAGGCAAGAACTAGAGGGAGGGGATCTGTGGGCTGGGCAGGTGCACGGGGCACACGCCGAGGTCCTGAAGCTTGGGGGGCCCGCCCTGCAGTCCAGGCTGGGGTTTGCCGGCCCCCCTGTAGGCCTGTCCCCAATAGCCTGCTGGGTCTGCGTCCAGCTCTCCCCAGGGCTGGGGATCACCCGCTGGGAGCAGGGGACCCAGGGCACAGGCTCCCCAAGAGACCCACTCCTGGAGCCCAGCCATTCTTGGCTCCCTCCTGAGGAAGGAAGGCTGGACCCCAGCCCTAGTGGCGATACCTCCAGAGACTGAAGGCCAGTCAGGCACGGCAGGGGGTGCAGCTCCCAGGGGTGAGGCCGAGGCCAAGAAACAAGGCCCCTGAGAGCCCCCAGCCCCTCTGCAAGGTGGGTTCAGCAGACAGGCAGAAGACCAAGGGCCAGCCAGGCCAAGGCTGAACTGAGGTTTAGGCTTTGGAGGCCCTCCCAGCAGGTTGGTGGGAGAGGAGCAAACGGGTAGGCGAGGGACCCAGGCTGCAGAACTTTCTGGAAGCTGACCTGGAGAGGGTCCCACGCACAGGCAGGACCTGCCCCCTTAGGAGGACACTCCTTTGTGCCATTTTCATGGCCCCAGCCCACTGCCCCAGTGTGGACAAAGCCACGTGCTCACCCAGACACCCCTCACCTTGGCTCCTTTCTGGGCAGGGGTCAGTGTTCTACCGTCAGGGCCGAAGAACGTACCCGGCTCTCCCTTCTCACCCTGGAATGGAGCAGCAGGTCAGAAGGCCAGCTCAGGGAAGGATGGGCCTCACATCCCCCTGGAGACTCCCCTCGGCACCAACTCAACACCCAAGGACAGGGAGCCACGAGTGGGGCCTCCACTGGTCCAGGGAAACAACCAGAGGGAATCCACCAGGCACAGCCCCCCGTCCCCGGGCCCCCTCCCCCCAAGCAGGCACCCAGTGACCCCAGACAGCCCCCTGGGGCTCCTCACCTTGGGTCCCGGGATGCCCTGCTGGCCTTTGGCGCCCAGGTCCCCCTTTGGCCCGGCTGGTCCCTGTGGGGAGATACAGAGGGCTGCCCGGAACTCCCCTGATCCGGACCAGTGGCCCACAGCCCAGCCCCAGATGCCTGCCTGAGACCCCTGGCCAGATGGGGGATCCTGCTCCAGTTCCTCGGCCTCATGGACTCTCCCCACCCCCAGCGTTGGGAGGGCCCATGCCCCGCCCGCCCCCCCAAGATACTCACGGGGAAGCCCGCAAAGCCCGCGCGGCCCTGGGGAGAGAGGACAGTCAAGACCACCCCCCGGAGAGGCTGCCCGCGCCCAGCCCATCCCGGGGTGCATGTACCTCGGGGCCTGGCACGCTCGCCAGCACTCTCTATCCACGGGTCAGCAGAGCCATGGAGAAAGAAAAAAGAGTACCACGTTTACTATGACATTAGCCACAGAGACCCACAGAGAATCAGCATAAAGGAAATCCTCCCGAGGTCCCTGAGATGAGAAGGGATGCCCCTTCCACCTCCAGGAGCCTGCCTCCCGCACCAAAGAAGCTGCCCAGGACCCTGGGATCAGGGGACAGTGCCCCACCCTGAGGGGACATGTCACAGCAGGAGCAGGTGACATGCAGACAAACAACACGAGCGGGGGGCAGCTCTGGAAGGCCCGACCTCCACCCGAGAAGCCCAGCGGAGTGGAACCAGCAGGATGGGGCCCCGTGTCTCTGGGGGTTGTCCCTCGGGAGAGGACCGGCAGTCCTGATGACCGCAACCAGCCCTGGGGGGCCAGGCAGAGCGTGTGCCCACCCATGCAAGTCCTTACATCCTGTTCCGACACGTAGACAACAGGCCCTGGGGGTCCGGGGGGTCCCGGGAGTCCTGGCTGCCCCACTCCATCCTTCCCTGGGTCTCCCTGGAAGAGAAAGCCAGTGATCCACACTTGTGTTTCCTGTGGGGGATGAACTGCAGCTCGGCTGGCACTTGGGAGGGCGCCCGCTGCCCACGGGGTGTGAGGCGGTGCCTGGGGGCTGAGCATAGCGGTCTTGAGAGCGCCCCCCAACCCCAGGCAGGGCAGGCTCTAAGCTTGGATCCCCACCCCAAGTCTCCAAGGCTGCATGGGTGGGCATGGGGCAGAGGACAGCAGCCCTGGTCCTGCCATGCACCGGCCATCCCGTCCATCAATTCCCACACCCCCACACACTCACTTTCTCTCCCTGAGTCCCCTTTTCTCCTTTTGGTCCCTGTGGAGACAGGAAGGAAATAGTTTACCATAAACAGAACATGTGCCCTGCTTCCTGGAGACCCCGGGCCTCTGGGACTGGCCTTGAGTGAAGTCGTGGCGTTCTTCTTGACCGACCACGTGGGACCTGGGGTGGGGTGTTAGCTATGCAGGAAACCCCTGTGGCAGCCTGGACTCCCAACTCACGTCCCACAGAGCTGGGGTCTCTGGTCCCCGTGGGGACACTGAGATACACGCTGGGGTGCCAGCTCTCATCCCTGTGTGGCGACCTTGGGGGTGTCGGCCCTGATGCCCTGGGAGGTCACTTACCTGTGGTCCAGCTGCACCCTCTCTGCCTGGGAGCCCGGGGAGCCCAGGTGATCCGTCTGCTCCAACTTCTCCCTGCAGGGACACAAGGACAGCATACATGTTAGCCAGGGCCCGGCGGACACTGTTTCTGGGAGGCACGGTGTCTGGGAGCTGGCCAGGCCGTGGTTTCTAGGGGTGATTCAACCTGATCAGCCTCCTTGGGGGCACCATGGGGGCAGGGGTAAGAGGCCTCTATGGCAGAACTGGGATGGGAGGGAAAACCTGGGGAACCTGACGGGGGTGGGGATGGGGGTGGGTAGGAGAACGATCTTGCGCCTGGTGTGGACCAGCCAAGCCCTGACCTCAGCCTGGGGGCCCCTCCCTGTTCCCAGACCAAGGCTGCTCACTGTGGATTTCCTGATCCCGAAGAAACATTCTTACCTTGCTCCCTGGTGGCCCCACGGCTCCAGGATCCCCCTGAAGTGGACAAAGGGTTTTGTGGGGTTGCGAGCACTGCCCACCCGCTGGGCGGCATCCACCCCTCTTCCAGGGAACCACTCAGGTGGTCCCAGACCGCAGCCCCAGCTCAGATCTGAGGGCTGGGACCCCGTGCCCCCCACACGCAGAATCCCAGCCTGGATGGTGCGGCAAGCCAGGCCACTATGCCCCTCTGAAGAGCAGCCGCACTCAGGGGACTGTCACAGCTTTAGAAAGGTAAGAATTGCATCCTCCTTAAAAAGCAATTCTTAAAAAAAAAAAAAGCAATTCTTTGAACTGTCCCAAAGGCTTGCAAATCAAAGCAGAATGCTCCAAGGGACTGGGTGGCGGGTAGGAGCTGACAATCAGTGGACCCTGCACAGCCGGGAAGGCTTGTATGCTGGGGGTGGGGGGCCACTGTCTTCCAGGGACAGAGAGAGGGGGCAGAGCCAAGTGAGGATGACCAAGAGAAGCAGCCAGGTTCTGTCCAGCACCACCCACTGCCCTGGGTACCAACAGAGCCCCACTCCCTCTCCCCTCCATCAGCACAGACCTCGGACATGTGGAGCCAAGGGTCTGGATTCCCGCAGTCAGAAAGATGGCAGGGCCACCACCCCCTACCCCAGCCCTGGGCACCTCTTCCCCATTAGATTTTCTTGTATCTTGCAAATCCCCCACGAGGAACTCCAGGACACTGAGGAGTGGCCCCTGGCAGCAGTGAGCACCCCCAAGCTAACAGATCTCTTACTGACCTTGACTCCGGGCGTTCCAGGCGGTCCCTGTGGGGGGCAGAGAAGGAACAGGGCCCAGTCAGGGCTGCTCCTGCCCCTGACGGTGCAGCCTTTCCCCATAAGAAAACCAGCCCCTCCTGTGCTCATGACTTTTAAAAAACATGGAGGAAAACGGCATTTGTCAACAGGGACCTGCACACCCCCATACTCCCAGAAGTGGTCTGTCCTTGGTACCACGTGGTGCCCTGCAGATGATGAGCGTTGAGTCCCCCCAACACAAAGAGACTTGCACTTTATTAATGAGAAACAAAGCTGCCATCCAACTGGCTGTTTAAACCTCACTCGAGGGTCTCCATCACAGGCCGTGGAACAGCCCACGGACCCCTCCGGGGTCAAGGGGCACTGCAGCTCTGTCCCTGGACCTAAAGAGGAGACCCCAGCCCTTGCGACCCTGCCTGGTAACCTTGGCTTACATTTCACCTGATGCCAAGGCTGCCAACCACTACTGCCCCAAACTAAGCCTCTCTGCCTCATAAAGGGGAAGGTACCAACTTAAAGGGCAACACTGCTCTACTCCCCAGTTAGCTTCTGTCCAGGTGAGGACCCTCAAGCGGCGGTCCCCAGTGCAGGAGGCCTGATCCGCCACCCCCTCGCTGGGCTGAGGCTCCAAGGGCCCAGCTGGCCACTGGTTCCAGGCCCCCCAAGCATCCCCAGTGGGGTCTGTGTTGGCCCCTCGGGCTCCTGAGGGAAGGGAGCCCCTTCTCTGCCCATCCCAGGTGTCCTGTGCCCTGGACGAGCCCCTTGCACGTCCGTCTGGTCTAGGCCCCGGTTATCGCTGGACACCAGGCTCTCAGCTGGACCTGATCCTGACCAGTGCACACATTGATGGCATGACGAGGTGGAACAGCATAGGACTGGCCCCATCTTGATTTAATTAAAGTTCTGCTCAGGTCAAAAACGTGCCACAAAGTCAGAGCCATAAGGAGACGTGGGTGGGCATTTCTAGGAAGAACCATCTCTAGGGCCCAGCCTGCCATGTGGGCATTCAGCGGCACCACCAGTGGCACTTCTCATGCTGGAGACTTAACTCCCTCCCCGGTGGCCTGAGGTGGACAGTGTCCTGGACGCAGGCAGCTCGCCGCCCCTCACGGGGCTGTTCCTGGTGCCCACCAGAGGCCAGTCCCAGGGATGCCCTGCCCCTAGGAAGTCCCATCCCCAAGCTGACCATGCCCAGCTCCGGCGCTTACCTGCAGCCCGTCAGCACCTCGGGCTGTTGACCAGAAGACATTCCCGGAGCCTTCCATGTCATCCTGGAGGAGAATACATGGTGTCTTCTCACAGGAAGGGACCTGGGCCCAGCCCCCGGAGAGGGTGGATTCTCAGGACGGGGGTCACCTGTTGCAGGGCTCCTGCTGGGTGGGGTCCCGGGACCCCAGACACCCTGGGCTATAAAAGTCCCCCCATTCCACACTCTGAGACCGACCTGCCCGTCCTGGGTGACACGGCCAGGGGCTCCCCTGTGAAGACTCCGCCCCCCGCCAGCCAAGACAAGCCCAGGTAGGGGCGGCGCCACTGTGGCCCCAGCAGTGCGGGTCAGTGTGGGTGTCTGACGGCATGGGAAGCCAGGAGCAGCGGGTACTCACAAACCCCGCGGCGAATCCTGGGCCTGGGGGCCCCGGGGGGCCAGGCGGCCCTGGCGGGCCTGCGGGTCCAGGGGCTCCTGCCAGGCCATGCTCCCCAGGAGCGCCGATGGGGCCAGGGTCTCCCTTGCTGCCCTGTGCAGGTCGAGAAAGTTATCACCCTCAGTTCCGGGTGTCGCTAAACCCCAGGCACCCCAGCATTCTGGGTGCCCCGGCCTCATCCTGCCTATGTTTTCCTCTGAAAAGTCAGAGCCCAGCAGGGGCTGCGGAAATCCCATGGCACCTTTGTGCTGACCCTACGAGACCCTGTCCACTTAACATGGAACTACTGCCAAGTGAGAGTCCCAGACGGTGCCTAGGACACTCCTCCAGGCCCTCGGAGCTCAGCGTGCGAGAAGGGGAAGCTCCACTAGAAGGAGCAGGCAGGGGGGCGGTACCCTGTCATCATAGGGGGAGGCCGGGGGGCAGCCACTGGAGCTCCTGCATCTCACTCTGGATACTCGCTCGAGTGTGCTCTCAAGTCCGAGTGGCTCCCGCACCTGAGCGTCTAATTCTAGGGCCTGGGGTCTCAGCTACAGTGGACCCAACCTCACCTCTGCTGAATTTCACCCCCGGCTGTGCCTTTTCCCTCCCTGGAAACCTCACCAGCTTTTCCTGGTTATCGCTGAAGCCTGTACCTGTGCCCGCAGGTGTGTGTGTGTGTTTACACACCTGCATTTCCATTTTGAAACCCATTCCAGGCTCCTTCTGACCATCTGTCTAATCGCTTCCCAATCCCACCGCCATCCTCCCTTGCTCCCCACGGGTTTGCCCAGTGGATGGGCCTGGAGCTTCACCACCTAAGCAGCATCCTGGGAACAGGCACTCACACCTGGGGAGGCTGTGGGTCAGTGTCCACCCGTCCACCTCACACCTGGGGAGGCTTCGGGTCAGCGCCCACTGGTCCAGCTCACAGATGGGCTGGGGCCTCGGGGAGGGGGGCACAGATGTGGCCATGGGGGTGTGGCCCCCCCCGGGACCAGCTATGTATGAGAGCACTCGGGACCTGCTCTGGACACACTGGGGTCCCAGCAGCAGCCCCCTCTCCCCTGCAGTCCCCTTCCCCCTGCAGCTTCTCTCCCCACAGGCCCCATCCCCCCTGCAACCCCTCCCCCTGCAGCTTCTCCCCGCCTCAGTCCCCCTCCTCCCTGCAGCCTCCATCCCCCCTGCAGCCCCCCATCTTGTGGGTTTGGCTGGGTTACTAGCTCCTGAGCATATCTGCTCTCACGCCATCCCTAGACTAGAGCTTGGGTAGAAACGGTTTTGCAGGACAAACATGGCACCTGCTGCCGGGAGGTTCAGAGCTGGACCCCACGATCAGTGCCTGGGGGTTGACTCTCCCGGCCGCCGTGCCCCCAACCCACACCCTTGCCCGGATCCATCCCGCTCAGGTAGAACAGCAGCACCAGGCTTCATCCGTACCTTGGGTCCTGGGGCGCCCACCTCACCCTGCAGGAGGAGAGAGCAGTTACTCCACAGTCGGACCAGGAGCTTCATCCCAGCCCACCGACTTTCTCTAAAATTTCGAGGGTCTCCTCGTTTCCCTTGCGCAACCCTGGCTCTTCCTGCCATTGTCCCCCCATTTCAGGTGGGAATGGAGGCTCCGGGGGAGGCTCAGTCATGGAAGGGCAGAGGTGACCTCGCTGCCCAGTGGTGAACACCGCCCCCTCCCCCACACACACCCAGGAGGAGAGGCCTTCTAGCTCAGTAGCTGCAGAACTCTGAGCACAGAGGGTTTCCCTAACACCGGCTCCTCTGCTGAGCCTCAGATAGCCAGGTTCTCAGGAAGGATCGTGGGGAGCGTCGTCTCCATATGACTGTGTCGGCTCCTCCCCAGATCCACCCCCGAAAGCCACGTGGAAACCACAGGCCCAGCTACAGGTCTGTGCAGGCTTTAAGCTTCTCTGTTACTGATGCAACCAAAATACAAACTTGAAATAAAATGTTCAAACCAAGTAAAGCGTCAATATTCTTCAAAACCCTTAGGCCAATCACTGTCATGAATACATAACATGAACAAGGGCCTGGGTTTTTACAGGAGCCCCAGCAGCTGGTTCTCAGCCAGCAAGAGAACCCAGGGCTCCCCGGCTGTCAGGCTGTGATGACCACAGCTCCCAGGTGGACTGAAGTCCTACCGCTACTGGCCTGCCATTTCTCTTCCCTGGTGACCTGGGGCATTGCCATCCAAACACCCACACGCTATGGAGCTAGGTCAGCACCCCGGGCACTGGGGGAGGGACTTACAAGGCTGCCTTTCTGTCCAGTCAGTCCTGGTTGTCCGTCTTTTCCTGGAGTACCTGGGGGTCCCTGGCGAGAGAGGAGCAGAGTGTGGGCAGATGGAATTCAGTCACCGAAAATAATTCACGGGTCAGCAGATGACCATCTGTGTGTCCATAGGTTTCCTAGACAACACCTGAGACACTCCTGGCCACGCTCTCGGGAGACCCGCCTATGGAGCACAGTTGAGGGCACCTGAATAACTTTGATCAGGTTTTTATCTAATTCTTCCACGTTTTTAGTTTAATTTGAACTGTCAGTCAAATTGTGGGGGACAAGCAGGGCGGCCAGCCCCACAGGGAGGGGGACGCCTCAGGGGCTGAGGTTGAGCTGCTTGCGGACTCCTGGCTAAAGGTCCTCAGGCCTTCTGCAGGACAACCACAAGACACTGTGACTCTGTCCTGAGCACGTTTCTGGTGACAATCAGGCTGCACACACCTGGTTCCTGTGACCCAGCCTCAATCGCAACACCCCTGGGCACCCGCCTGGCCACGGTGCAGTGTGTCCTGTGCTGGGGGCTGGGGCAGAGGAATTCTGAGGACCCTGTGCATAGCAAGTCGGCCAAACATGGGTCCCTCTGCATCCCCTGTTCTCCAGGCAGCAGGGCCCACTCCTGCCCCATGAGAGTAACCCCTGGAAACGGCCTCTGCCAGGCCAGCTGACCTGCGTGTGGCCAGGGAGGTGAGCGGCCTTGCGTACAGTCACCTGCAGCTTGGCACCCAGAACCATGGGGCTGCCCAGTCGGGCCCCTCCCACCCAGAGGGGCACAGAGAAAGGAGCCCCCCAGGAGGATGTGGGGGGTGGGGAGTACAGAGCTGTTGAAGGGGCTGTGTGCCCACATTCACTGTCCCTCGCAGGCCTGGACGTGAACAAGGGCGGGCGAGAGGAGGCAGGCTTACCGGGGGCCCCGGAAGCCCAGGCGGCCCATCCCTCCCAGGCACGCCAGGCAGGCCTGCAGGTCCAGGGACATCCGAGCTGTTCATCCCAAAGCGGCCTGGCTCTCCCGGCAGGCCTGGGACGCCAGGGGGCCCCGGGGGGCCGGGGAAGCCGCGAGGGCCCTGGACATGGAATAACACAGCATGGTCACTGCACACAGCACCGGCTGCAGGGTGCCCCACCAGGCTTCACACCACACCACAGGTTCCCCTGAGCCTGGGGACAGCGAGTCGCGGTCACCACGGCCAAGGGACACTCACGCGGAGGCTCTCCAGGTCGCCGCCAAAACCGGAGCCCTCCATGTCGATGAAGGTCTGAGGAAAGAGACTGGGTCAGAAGGAGCCCAGGCCGCCCACCTCCAAGAGTCACTGGTCAGGCAGCAGCCCGGCCAGCGCTGGGCTTTCCTGAGCCATGCAGGACTTTCCTGCTGCCCCCCAGCCCCACTGCATAATGACCCCCATGGGGGCAGGAGCTGAGTCTCCGGGCCTGGACGCCCCAGGGAGGCCGGGTCTGGACTGAGCAGCATGGTCTCAGGAAGCCGAGGTCTGCGGGTGGGTGGGAGGCCCCTCTGCTGGGACAGGGCCGACCCTGAGGTGGGAGAAGCAGGACTCACCAGCCTGTCGGGTTTGAAGGAGGGCCCTGGGGGCCCCGGGGGCCCCTGGGGTCCTGGGGGTCCCCTCGGTCCGACTCCAGGATCCCCCTGTGAACAGAAGACCCAGTTATATCAGGGTGCATGCCCCCACATTGGATCAGGGTGGAGAACAGCTCACGCCCCCCCACCACCCATCCTGGTTACCACTCACCTTCTCGCCCTTGGGGCCCACGTCTCCTGGGGTTCCTGGGAAGCCCTGTGGCCCAGTGTCCCCCTGGAAGACAGAGGTCAGGCGGCTCGGTCAGGAGAAGGCCTTGTGCCTTGCCCCCGGCCGAGCCACCACTGACACATGGCTGTGTGCCCACACAGCAGTGCACAGCAGACGCGGTCGGGTCCCCGGGGAGGTGGGGATGTCATGGGGGCTGCAGGTGGGCACCACCGGCCTCGGAGATGTGAGCCCCTCCGGGGAGCGGCGCCCCACAGAGGTGACCGCAGCGTCCCATGAACACCAGGCTGGAGGGCGGCACCCTGCCCATCACACGCATGCTGTGGGGGCACCGAGGACAGGAGAGCCGCGTGTGCACGGCCCGGGTGAGTGGGCTGAGGTTGAGCGGCCTAAATTGCCCTGTGTGACTGAGTGTCCACGTCCAGGGCTCTCCTGATGTGAGGCCCAAAGCACCCTGATCCGGGAGCTAGCTAGTCCAGTCATTGGACCCTGGATTCCACACACACACACACACACACACGCACACACACACACGCATACGCACACACACACGCACACACATGCACATGCATCCCGCTCTGCCGAGGCCCCTGCCACGACTGAGCCGAGCTCTGGTCTCAGGTGGGAAGAGGCTCCTGCAGGACGTCCCCCCGCCCTGTCCCTCTTGAGTCTCTCTCGAGGCTGTGAGTCTCCCTTAATCCCATGAGCCTCGCCAGGCCTCCTCATCACCATTCGCTGGTCTGTTGTTTCCTAAATCTTTATCTGAACCTTCATGAGTCATTTTACTCTGCTTCTTGGAAATAGCATTCGATCATTTTTAAAATGCAAACAGGTTGATGAGCCTGCCGTTCCTGCTGCGAGCGTGCTTCGTTTTCTCCACGTGCCGTGTTCCCTACCCACATCCAGGCTGCTCCTCTGTCATCTGTCTTTTCCTCTAGAATCGGAAGCTTTACCTTTCATTTCTTTCCTTTTCTCTGTTCCTAGTAGTCTACACATCTCAATCCACCTGCTTAACTTTATGTTTTTCTATCAACAGGTAAACTTATATTTTGTTAACAAAAGGTAAGTTTCATTTTCAAAATATTTTGAAATCTCTCCAGTAGGCTGAGTTCAAAGAATCTCAGGGGTGGGGAAGTGGAGAGCCAAAGGCCTCCTGCAAGCATCGCAGGTAACACAAGTTCTGAACGAAAAGGCAACTTACGGGCTTCCCGTCTTCGCCAGGATCACCCTGGAAGGCAGGAGAGAACCATTAGTGACAGAAAATTACAGCCCTGACCCCACCCTGAGCTGAACATGGAAATGGACTCCAGGCCCCCAACCAACCCCCAGTGTGCTGACTCCCACGGGGCTGGGAATTTTCCGTCTGCCAGGGCACTGCGTCCACGCCCTCTGGCACCACCCCTGCTCCAGCCACCTTCTGGCTCCACTCGGGGAAGGAAGTCGCAGTCTGGGTCCAGGACCTGGTGCCACCCCTGCCCCAACCCCCCCAAGCCCCACCCCCAGCTAGACAAAGGGGAGATGGTACTCACGGGCTCACCATCCCTTCCAGGGGTGCCGTCCTTCCCCGGGGGGCCCGGAGGCCCGGGGGGTCCCTGTGGTCCGGAAACAGGCTGTCCCTTGTGGCTGTCTATGGCTGGGCCTGCAGGGCCCTGGGGGCCGATGGGGCCGGGGGGGCCCTGAGCGCCGGGCTCTCCCTTCTGCCCCTTTAGGCCTCGCTGAGGACAAAGAGAAGAGGGAACAGGCTGGGAGGGGAGGTGCACACACACTCACCTGCATCCCTGGCGTGGCCCAGGTCACCCAGAGGGCACAGACAGGCACAGTGGACAGGCAAGGGGACATGCAGACTGGACATGCTTGTGGACACACAGCGGGGGCTGCCACGGTCATGCGGTCTGCCAGTCATCACCCACCCCGCCCACAAGCTCTGACTGGGGGCCTCCCCAGCCGTGGATGTCCAGTACTGCTGGAGACCCCGATTGCGGTTACAGGATGGGCCACAGAGGGCAGGCGGGAGCCAAGAGCTCCACCAGGGTCCCCAGGGAGTAGGACCCCAGGGAGCGGGGTCCCAAGGAGCAGGACCCCAGGGAGCAGGGTCCCCTGGGAACAGGTCAGGGGCACTGGCTGTGCTGGGGGCCCTGTGGTTCTGGGTCAAGGACGCCTCACCTCTTTCATGCTGCTCCCAGGGCTCCAAACACTCTCGTCCCACGTGCTGACCGTGCCCAAGCTGGGGAAGGTCTGAGCTGGGGGAGGCAGAGGTGGTCGTCAGACCCTCTCCAGGGCTGCCCGCCCACCTGGCGCTCAGCCCCGGCCGGGTTCCCCGAGGATACACTCTTCTCCAGATGGAACCATCTGAGGGTTGGTGGCACCCCTACGACCCTCCTCCCCTGAGCGCCAGGCATCTCCGGGGAGCAAGGGCCTCTGAGGACCTGACCCACATGCGGGAAGTCAGCACTGTTCTGTGCGGTGACCCAACCCAGGTCTCCACCGGCCCAGCCATGTCCTTGTGGCTTCTTTGGGGAGATGGTGATGGTGGGCATCCGAGGACCTATCGGGGGTCTGCCCACAGGTCAGATCTGGTCAGATCCAGCCTCGGCCTGAGAACCCACCAAAATACACAGAAGAGTGGGTGTGGAGTGAGCACCCGCGGCAGGGATGCCCGCGGTGTGGATGCCCGACCCCGACACCTCAACCTGCTCGTCTCCCCGCCCGTCTGCAGTTCCTCTCCACTGGGTACAGGATGGTGCCCCCCGCTTTGTGATGGACAGCATTTTTGGGGTGACCTTTAAGGCTGCTCCCCAAAGCTGTCACCAGATGTGTCTGCATCACAGAGTCAGTTAGAAAACGGGATTCAAGCTGCGCTCTGACGTCCTGCCTCCTGAGGGTCTGCCCTCGCTGGGTCCTGATCACGTCCTGACAGAGCTGGATGCTGAGCCTGGAGCTGGATGGGACCTGGGGCCCCTGAGCTGACCATGGACTGGCCCACTCAGGAAGAGCTTGCCTTTCCAAGGTCCCACAGCACTGAGGGCCATCTGTGCCCTTCCCAGAAGAAACTGGGGTCATGATCTCTGTGCCCATTACCCCTGTGCCTACCTGCAGCCACTTCTGGGTTTGCCTTGCTCAGTAAGGGAGCCACCCAGTGCCTGCTGAGGGCCCCATCACCCCAACCACCCCACCCCCCCACCCCGGGACTCACCAAGTCACCAGTTGACCACTAGAGGGCCCCCACACACTGCCCAAGATGGCCCGGGGGGGGGAACCCTCCCTAGGTTCCCTGGAACCCTAGATGCAGACACATCTACTAGTGTCAGCATGGTTTCAGGCAAAATTAAAATCCCCGCCTCAGAAAACATTTAAAAGCGTCAAAACATCGCTCAGAGAAAGTAAAGACCTAAATAAGCCAAAGGAGAGAGATCCCTGAGTGCGGGGGTCAGAAAACTGGACATCAGCTGACGTCCAGGCCCAGCCCCACACCAACCTGCACTGTCAGTGAGGATCTAAAATTCATACAAAGTATGAAGCACACAGAACACCGAAGTGGATTCGTGAAGGAAGAGCAAGGCTGGAGGATCCACACCACCTGGGCCAGGCTTATCCTAAAGTGGTCAGCCCCATGTGAAATGACTGTGGAGACGCTGAGACAGGGTCCCTACGGAGCAGTCCAGAAACGTGCATGCACGCGCACAGTTGTGCTCAGCAAAGGCCCCAGGGTGACGCAGACGCAGGGAGACGGTCCTTCCAGCAAACGTGCTGGAGCCCCCTGCAGAGCCGCATCCGTGGGTCACAGCCCCAAGTGAAAATCTAAAACTGTGCCAGTCTCTCAGACATGACACCAACACTGAGACCCATAAACAGAGACTGATACGGGGCCTTCCCTGGATGTCCAGTGGTTAGAACTCGCCCTTCCACTGCAGGGGTGCATGGTCAGTTCCTGGTCAGGGAACTAAGATCCCACGAGCCGTGCATGCATGCTAAGTCACTTCAGTCGTGTCCGACTCTTTGCGACCCTATGGACTGTAGCCCATCAGGCTCCCCTGTCCATGAAATTCTCCAGAAAAAAATACTGGAATGGATTGCCATTTCCTCCTCCAGGGAATCTTCCTGACCCAGGGGTCGATCCTACGTCTCCTGCGACTCCTGCCCTGCAGGCGATTCTTTACCACTGTGCCACTGGGGAAGCCCCACAAACCAAGAGATGGGGCAAAAATTAAAGAAAAGAACAAACAGATAAATCTAATCTCATCAAAGTTACAAGCTCGCGCTCTTCTAAGTCACTTAACAAAATGAGAAGGTGAGCCCCAGACTGAGAGATTCTCCAGGCGAGGAGGCGTGTCCAGAGTACATGAACTCTCAGGAGCGCTGTGCCCAGTAAAATGAAGGCGTAAGGTTGGGAGAGATTCCTCACAAAGGAAGACACAGGAACCGCAGGTGTGCCCACAAGAAGATGCCCCACAGTGCCCATCATCAGCAGGATGCAAACTAAAGCCAAGGAGACACAGCCACACCGCTGTCGGGACAGGTACAGCAGAAGGGCCAAGGTGCCAGGCACTGGTGGGGACCCACACCCCAGGGCAGTTACCTGGGGCAGCTGCCGTGGCAGTGCATGGCAGTTCCCTGTGACATACACTCCTTCCACTCCACCCAGGTGCTGACCCATGGCAAATGGAAGCATGTGGCCACGGACCCTGCACACAAACCCCATGGCCACCTTTCTGTAGCAGCCCCAAGTGCCCACCTGCCCAGAGAAGCTCTACTTGGCCACAAGACGGTGACTCAGAACACTGATGCTGAGTAAATGGATCAGACAAAGTCCTGGATTTCCTTTAAGAAGTGCCAACAACTGCAGCGACAGAGCAGGTCCGTGGCTGCCCGGGAATGGGGGTGTGGAGTGGGGGGGCCTGCAAAGGGGCTGACAGAGTCGTCATGCCTTGCCTGGGGCGATGGTTTCAGGGGTGGACAAGTAGGTTGAAACTTCTCAAATTGTGTGTTTCAAATATGTGCAACTTCACACACTACTACGTATAAAATAGATAACTAACAAGGACCTACTGTATAGCACAGGGAACTCCACTCAACATTCTGTGATAACCTATATGAGAAAAGAATCTGAAAAAGAATGAATAAATGTACACGGATAACTGAGTCGCTATGCTGTATACCTGAAATTAACCCAATGATGTACATCAACTCTACTTCAATAAAATAAAAAAAAATGTGCAGTTTATGATACGTTGATTATACTCCAAAGCAAAGGCAAACCAAAAAATAAAGCCAGACCCATCATGGTGCTATCAAGGGGTCTGGGACGGCCCTGACTGGGGCTCTAGGCCCCAGAGCATAGCAGAGTAGGGACTCGCGATGCTGGGGCTCTGGCAGTACCCTAAGTGGCTCTGTGACAAATGGAACAAGCACATGTGCCCCGAACATGGGGTATGAACAGTGGGACCTGGGCACAGTGGTCAATTCTCTCGTCTCTTCTTTCCTGCTTCTAAGTTGGCTGCATCAAACATGTAATATTTCAGTAATTTTTAAAAGTGATAAATGCTCTTCTCCAAAATAAAAAAAAAAATCTATACAATTTTCTAAACCTACTAAATGTTGCAAACACAGCTCTATAGGTGTCTCCCTAAGACCCCGGTTACCCATCAGACACTGACCTGGGCACCGTGGTGAGGGACTTTGGAGATGTTGGTAACTAAGGAGCTGACGTCAAGGTGGGGAGTGTGTTCTGGGTTATCGGGGTGGAACCCAGTCATCACATGAGGCCCCCAAACAGACGAGGAGGCAGGAGGGGAGGTCGGGGACGCAGAGCAGGAGAAGGACCACCCCCCACCCACCCCCCCCACCCCCCCGCCACCGACAGGGCTGGGCCAGGGCCAGAGGAACACGGTGGGAGTGGGATCCTGCCAGTTCCCTCAGTGAGAGGAAGCCAGTCTCCCTGAAGGGAAGGCAGCCATGGGCACAGTACAGGACGAACTTCCCCCAATACGGTGAGGGAGCCCCAGCCCTGCCACAAGAACTCACTCTGTGGGCACCTGTCACACTGCGACGGGCGGCTGTGCATGAGCCCATGGTCCACTTCCCAATGTGTCCCGCGTGCCTGGGCCTGACCACCCTCTGGGCCCAAATGCTGCCCACCTTCCCAGAGGTCCAGTCGAGGAGCATTTGCCTTCCCTCAAAACCAGCTCCCGTGTTCTCCCGGTGAGGCCCTGCCCCCAGGATGGTCCTGTAACCCCCAGGAAAGCAGGAAACAGGGAAGACCACATCCGTGGGGCAGCAACAGGGCGGGGTGGGTGCGGAGCCCCCAACAGTGGGGAATCCATGCCACAGACGGGAGCCCCTCACCTGCCACGCATATGGGCCCACATACTGCCTGCACATGCACACACCAGGGACATGCACAGACCAGTAACACACACACCACTAACATGCACACACCAGGAACGTACACACACCAGGAACACACACAGCCGTGAACACGCACTCACCACCAACACACACACACACGCCACCTCGGCAGGCTTTACCTCCTAATGAGGACACCGTGGTCGACTCCTCTACTTCCTCAGTTCTTAAATCCTCCTCGTTGCCGGCTCCGGCCAAGGGTGGAGAAGTGACTGGAGGAGCCTCGGGGAGCCTGGGCCCCAGGGACGCGCCCTGGTAAGAGTGGGAAGCAGCTCCGTTATTCAGTGACACGTGTGGCCCGCACGCTGTCAGGCTTACACACATTTGGTTGTAAGATGAGATTTTACAAAAGTTAAGAAGAAACCATCAGGGACTCCATCTCGGGCAAGAAGAAGCTCCAGGCCACTCCAGGGCCACTTTCTCCTGAGCAGCTCATGCGGTGGGGGTTCTCCTCACCCTGAACCCCCATACCTGGAGGGATGGACGAGAGCCTACCCTCCCTCATCCCCTATTCGGAGCCCAGGATGGCCCCTCGGAACTCAGGGAGCCGTGGCTCCTGCCTGTGGTCTTGACAGTGACGGGCTCGTGGCCATCATCATGCACCAGAGGAGGCATGGCAGCACGTGTCCTCAGCAAGGACCCGGCACCCAAGGCCCAGTGATTCCACCTGCCCCCCATCCCAACCCCAAGGGATGAGGCCGACTCTGCCCTGAAAACTCTATTCCGGGTTCCCAGAGAACCTGGGGCTTCTACGGCTCTGCCCTGAAAACCCACTCCAGTATTCTTGCCTAGAGAATCCTGTGGACAGAGGAGCCCAATGGGCTGCTGTCCATGGGGTTCCACAGAGTCGGACATGACTGAAGTGACTTAGCATGCATGCATGCATTGGAAAAGGAAATAGCAACCCACTCCAGTATTCTCGCCTGGAGAATCCCAGGGACAGAGGAGCCTGGTGGGCTGCCATCTATGGGGTCGCAGAGTCGGACACGACTGAAGTGACTCAGCAGCAGCAGCAGCAGCCCTGAAAACTCACTTCCCTACCCCAGGGCCCTCAGGGCTTCGAGGGTGAGTGCACAGGCACAGGTAAGATGCTTTCTGCACTCCCTGTCCGCGCTTGGGACGCGCTCCCTGGGGATACTGCTCCGGAGACGGTGCTGGTCACGTGCCCGGAACCACTGTTCCCATGAGGCTTGTCTGGTGGGCGAGCAGCCCCCACGGCAGACACAAGGCCTCCCTTGCAGCCAGAACCCTCTGATGTGGGCGAGGACCCATGTCAGTCGGTCACGCTGACACCCCAGACCCCCTGGGCATGGGAGAGCAGAGGCCCTGAGAACCACGGAGGGCACACAGAGGATGCTGAGCGACTGAGCATGCCCAGGACCAGGTCAGGCCTGCATAGCGGCTTCCGCACGGCCCCCGCGACTCCTCCCCATGGCCTCGGCCGGGTTTTGTGGAGCTGGAGCTGGCAGGGCCAGCCGGCTAGTTAGCACACTGCAGGCTGGATGACACCCTCTCTGACCCATCCCCCGGCAATCTGTTGAGAGGCGGCATGGCTGCAGCACTCGACACCTTAGAACCAGCATGGTGGGGACACTGCAGTCTCCGTGGTTTGTGCCCGGGGGCCCTGGGTAGACAGCTGAAGAGAGGACAGGCCATGTGACAGGCAGGGATGCTGTGGGTACCACCCACTGACACTGTCCAGGGGTCTGCCAGGCGCCAGAGCCAGCACTGCTCTAGCAAGTGCAAAGCCAGGGAGGCCCCAGTGCCCCTGGAGTCAGGGGGTCCGCTGACCACTCACCCCAGGGCAACTCAGCACTCCACCTTGTCACAGCTCTGTGACGTCCGAGCCCTGGAGGAGATGACACTAGTGGTGGCGTGGGGGTGGGACACACGGTGGGTCCAGACAGGAGAAGGGGACATCCTTGTCAATCCCGAGATGCCCCAGCCTGTGTGCTATTCCAGGCAGTGGGGGCTACACAGCAGGGTCACCCCTGGGTCCCCTATGACCCCGTGAGCTGACAGGAGATGCAAACACAGACACCCGAGGAAGGCCTGGACCAGACCCCAGGCTGGAAAGGACATTCCCTCCCAGGAGGGAGCACAGATCGGAAGGTGCAGCCCTGACTCAACCTGAGTCCAATCCCCCATCTCCAGTGGGAATTTGTTCTGAGAAGTTGCACACACGTGTGCACAGGTGTGCCCGACGCCTCATCCACAGGCCCCAGCACTCACCAACTCCTCCCGGAGATGCTCCTGGGTCTCCATGAGCCCACTGCCCAGGTCTCCGGATGCCTGCGGGGTTGACAGGGAACAAGTTGATGGCTGAAACCCCCAGCCCCCGGGAGCTCAGGGTCAGGGGGAGGGCAGGCCACGAGGAGGTCAGCCAATCATCGACAAGGCTTGTGTCCATCAGACTTCTTAGGATGAATGGCCTTAAGGAAATCAATGTGGCCCCTGGTCAGACACCCAAAGACCTTCTTGGAGGGTATCCCTTCCTCTCCTGTCCCGGGACACTATCCTGGGAAGCAGCCCGGAGGGGAGGCCCCACACAGGGACCCTCGGGGCTGGGACACGGCTGCAGGCCCCACTCCCTGGACCGGTCACTGCATGTGGCTGGACCATCTACCAGTTCACAGTGCTGGGCTCACAGGAGCTGCTGGGACCTGGGGTCACCCCAGGGACACAGGTCTTCTGCCCATCTGTCCTTCACACAGAGAAGTGGTGTGTCTTCTGCCTTAGGCCCCAGGGACTGTGTGCACGCATACACATGACCGCACACACGCATTTTTTGCTCTGGCAACTACCAGTGACGCTATCACCCAATGGGCGCCCCAGGCATGATTTTTAACTTTTATGTTCCATGCCTGTTTCTATGTGGAAAGCTCCAGGCAAGGGAGGCTCACCTGAGGGTCCTCAGGGTGACATTATGGATAGATAGAAACGTGATCACAGGTAACATCCACCCAAAGGGGCCACTGTCAAAGACCCTCTCTTGTCCCAGTCATTTTGAGGCTTCCAGGTTAAGACCCACCACACCCTGGCCTGGGCCTCTCCTCCCACGGAGCAAAGGGGAGGGAGGAGGAGGAGGGGGCCCCCCGCCCGAGCCAGGCAGTGGTCACTCACCCCATCATCATCGTCGTCCTCGTCCTCGTCCTGGCAGTGGCGGGGGCTCACCCGAGGATCCCTGCGCAACCTCAGCTCTGAGATCAGACCCTGAACACAGAGGGAGGGAAGGGTCACCAGGGGTCCTGGGACAGAAGACCCCAACTCAGGCCGGGCCCAGCTCAGAGCCAGGCATGTCTGAGGTCAGGTCCAGCGGTGACACGGCAGGGGGTAATGTCACAGCAGGTGACACCACCCACTCCCTCTCTCTTCCCAAGGATGCTCATCACCCTCTGGGTGGTGCCACACACTCCCTCATGTGGTCCCAGTGCTGCACCGGGCGCCTGGACACAACATGAGCAGAGAAGAGGTCATCGGAGCGCAGTGTCCCCGGAGGCAGTGTCCCCTCGGGGCGTGAGGCAGACGGCACTGGGCAGGGGGAGGTCGGCGGTGGCAGGCACCTGCTGGGCAGTGTCCTGAGTCATGAGTGTGGACAACAGCCTGTGGAGAGGACTGGGATCCCCACTCTGACAGGAAGCCTGAGGCAGGGCAGGGCCACGGCCAGGGATAGCATGATGGCCGAGGACCTCAGCCCGGTCACACTGGGGCCTCCACTGCGAGGCGTCTTGCTCCCAGAGGGCGATGCGACCGCAGGTTCTGAATCACAGTCGAGATCTCGAGCCCGTGTATGAGGACACGGGATCCAGGCCTTCGGTATTCTTTCTAGACGCTCTCCTGCCTGGAGGTCCTGAACGGTCACAAACGTTTTTCTGCTATTTCTTTTGTTTTCTACTTAACATCTTCGTCCATGGGGATGAATCACGGCATCTTCTAAACAGAGACCACAATGCATTGCTTCTAAGAGACACATTTTCACAGCTCTTAAAAACAGGCCAGGCCTAGGTCAGGAGCTGGTACACTTCCTGAGTCAAAGGCCAGATGCTGACTGTTTTCAGGCCTTTGTCACTGCTGCTCTGAGGATGTGTCGGGACATGAACCAGTCTGTGGACACTGGACGCAGCTGCTCTAACCAGACTGTGTGGGACACTGAAACGTTCACGCATCACAAAATGGTCTTCTTCTTTGGTTTTTCCCAACCACTGGAGCTCATAAGAGCCTTTCGAGGTTGCGGGCTGTTCAAAGACAGGCAGCGGGCGGGATGTCCTGGGGCTGCACGCTCACTCGACCAGGTTACGGTTTTTACTCTAAATGTCCTTCAGACTCCCTTTATCACTGACCTCCGTCTCATGGCCCTCCTGCTCCCGCAGGACAACAAGCGACTAACACCCCGACTGTCCCCATGAGCCCTCGCCTGAGGGCTCCACTCTTCTCTCCAGGCTCAGTTCAGGCCACCTCCTCCAGAAAGCGCTCTTGGACTCCCTCCCAAGGATCAGCACCTCCAAGGGCCAGGTCTGCCCAGCTCCATATTTCCCTCCCACTTCTCTACTTTCCCTGATAGTGAGGTCTGTGTGTGTACATGTCATCTTTGTGGCACGTGTGCAAATGGATGTGCGTGTGTATGAGTGTATAAATGTGTCATGCAGGTATGCATATAGTTGTGTGTGCACCTGCATCCATGTGCTCGTGTGTATGTGCACACATGCATATGTGCACACGTGCATATGTGCACATGTGTGCGTGCATGTTCAGGCATAAACACCTGCTTCTGGGAGGCGAATGAGGTCAGCTGGGCCAGGTAGGGGGCTGAGGTAGACCCCCCATCCCCCAGCTACTGTGAAGTCCTCACATCCCCAGCACAACTCCCAGCCAGTCCTGTGAGGAGAGGAGGGGTCGAGGGAACAGGTCAGGGGGCAGGCAGGTGACTTCAGCTCCACAGTGCCCCACGACACCCCTTTTCTCAAGCAATCTCGAGGGCTGACCCAGGGGTAACTTTGGTAGCCCACTGCTGGGCTTCCCAAAGCTTCCCCTGCCCCACCAGCTGACGGGGGAGTGGGTACCAAGTCACCAGCAATGGTTTTCTATTGCTGGTCAGTCTCCGTAGGCAGCGAGAACAGTGCTCACTGGTGGGACTACAGGCCAACTTTACCGTTTTTTCCGCTTGACCACAGCTCATTCTAGAAGCTCAAGGGCAAAAGTGCCTATGGCTTCATGGTTGAGGCCCATCCAGCCTGGGGAGCCCGCAGCTCTGACCCCAACACCACAGCAGGAGGCGGCTCAGTTCTCAGATGCAGGACGCCCAGAGGTTCCAGAAGGTTCGGCAGGATGGCCTGGAGAGGCCTCCAGGGAAGCTGACAGCCCAGGGAGCTGGGGGTTGGGGGAGCGTGGGACAGGGTCAGTCCTGCTGTCCACGGCCCGTCCCCCGGCTGGCGGGTGGTTGCACTGCAGGGGCGAGGCGGCTGCGTCTTCCCGGACATGACTGGGCACAGAAGCGCCAGCTCAGTCTGAGGTCAGCCTGTGGCTCCAGCATTGCCGCGGCCACAGCTGAGCCCAGCTGCTTCTGCCCTTTCATACCCAACTCCAACCCCGCCTCCCTCAAGTCGCCTGTCGCTGCCCCCCAGGGCACAATGCCACTGTCTTTTTCGGGATCTTGAACCATCTGGCAGATCTCTGCAAGGTCCACAGTTAGGGTAGGGCTGGCCCCTCTTCACAGTGTCTGTTGGGGAGCCCAGGCTGTGTCCAGGGCTGGGGTCACTGGGGGGGACATAGGACAGTCTGACTGACGGCTCACGACTGTGCAGAGGGCTCAGGCAGCAGGTATTGGGGTCCCTGGCCCCGTGCAGTCCATGGAACCCAGGGGCAGAACCCAGCTGAGGATGCGGGAGGCTGAAAGGGGCTGCTGGCCCACCCATGGTTGGAGCTCTAGCCTGAAGACGGACGGGCCACCTGGCCGTGAGGAGGGGATGTGACGGGGGCAGTGATTGGTCCACTCTGTGGAAGGGTGTTCTCCCCGCCCGCCCCCTGAATCCAAAGATGCTCCAACCACCGTGGAGGGCGGTGAGCTGCCAGGAGTGTTGTGTGGAGGGCCTGTGTGCAGGAGGGCACACACGTGTGTGTGCTCAGAGCATGTGTGTAAGGGGGCACTGGCCAGGAGCAGGAACGCAGTGATTATACCCGCTCTCCTGCGTGGGCAGCACACACAGGCACCTCCACTCTCTGGGCGCCAGCGCACCACCGCCTGCAGGAAACACGAGCCTTTCTGGGCTTAAAAAGGTAGGGGGTTGGCCCCTGCGCTCGGGGCAGAGGCAGCAGTGTGTTAGGGATGGAAATTCTCAGCCTGCCCAGCTGAGGGTGCTGCTGAAGGGGGGAACAGGCATCCCCAAATGACAGAGAGTCATCAAGATTGAGAATCCAGGGGGAGGCACAAGGGACCAGAGGTTAAGATTCCAGAAATTCACACTCTGAACACCCCGGGGGGACACTGTGAGGCAGCAACGGAGGGACGGGCCACAAGGCTCCCACAGGTACAGGTCGGGGCACTGGACATCTGGACATGACCATCCCCACACTGATACTGTTCCGTGAGGCTAGGCTGCCTCAAGCGCAGGCCAGCAGGGCTCTGGCCCCCACACTGCCAGTCATCAGGGTGGCCGCCCAGCAAGAGGCCGCCGGACTCGGTTGGAATGGAGAGCAGAGGAGCCAGGCCCCCCGCCAACTGGCCCGCCCACTGGGGCTTGAGCCATGGTCAGCTGGGGAGCCATCAGTAGCCCAAAGGTCACCGGGCCCACTGCAAACGCTGGATAGACTTAACAGATGTTATGAAATTCAGACCATTTGAAATCTGTCCTGCCACGGCCTCACTAGGGGCCCCTGGTCTTAGAGCTGTGTGCAGACGACCACAGAGGCCATGAAAGCGTGTCCCTCATCACCGGTGCTGGGGCTACCTCCCTGGGACCCCTCTCTGGCAGCCCAGGGTTCTCTGGGCCCCCTGACTCACCCCTTCTGCTCCTTCTGGAAGGGCCGTGTCCCGGCCCCAGGCCATGGGGCTGAACACACCTGTATGGGGGGAGGTGAACTGCAGCCCCCTTGGAGCTGACTACCCTGCCTCACCCCCCGCTTTTCCTTCCTCTGCTGGCTGACCCCCAGGCTGCCTGTTCCCTTGTCACCTATTCCAGCTGTCACTGTGACTGGGCCACACCACCACTGTCCCATTCTCCACACGTCCTGGACCAAGGGGCATCTCACCAGTTTCCTGTATGAAGCCCCAGCTCCTGGACTACTTGCATGAAATTCTATTAAGAGCATCTCTGTCCCTATTTCTTTCAGGCAATGGCGTGACTACTGCAGGGCTATGAAGAGGTTACTTTACCTGTTCAGGTCAGTTCAGATAATTGACAGACGGGTATTGGGAGGAGCTGGTGACCGTGACCTTGAGTGCCCCGAGCTGCCCTCAGTCAGCAGCAGCACGTTTGGTGTGGCTGGACTTGGGGGCCACAGCAGGAGAACTGGGGGTGTCAGAGGTCACCAACACTTTCCCCGCCTGCTCTGCTACCATCCTCTGCTCTAAGCCTGCCCAAACCTAGTGTGGCCAGTGGGCATCTCTTCGCTTCAGTGGATCAATCACTTCTGAAGATCCAACCAGTCCATCCTAAAGGAAATCAACCCTGAATATTCATTGGAAGGACTGATGCTGAAACTGAAGCTCCAATACTTTTACCACCTGATGATTTGGCGCTTCTCATCGGAAAGGACCCTGATGCTGGGGAAGATTGAGGACAAGAGGAGAAGGGGATGACAGCGGATGAGACAGTTGGATGACATCACTGATTTGATGGACATGAGTTTGAGCAAGCTCCAGGAGATAGTGAAGGACAGGGAAGGCTGGCGTGCTGCAGTCCATGGGGTCGCAAAGAGTCAGACACGACTGAACAACACTTTTTTTATATAATGTGGCCAGCAGAGCCACCTGCTGAGGCAAATTCACAGCCTCCAGCACCATCGTCACACAACAGAAGCAGTGAATGTTCAACACGAGGAGCACAGCTGGGGCGCAGCCGGGGAAGCCCAAGCCAGTCCTGTCCTAGCCCAGTGTGAGTTTCAGACGAGGGTCCCGGGGTCTGAACAAACCCGTGACTAAACCTCAGCGGAAACCTGGGTAAAGAGGAAGGGGGCTTCATACAGAGAAAAGCAGACAGGCATGAGAAAACAGGGACATTTCCAACAAAGAGAAACTAAGTCAAGAAAACTTGACCACAGAGTATCTGAAATAGTTAAGAAAAAGAAAGGATGAGGTCAATAAACACTGAAAAAGCACTGAATTAATGTTTTAAGCAAAACACTGTAACAACTGGGTGGAATTAGGAATTTCCTAAGAGATATTTATCACCATTTAAGCTCAAGGACCACAGCGTTGTCTAACTCAATGAAACTGTGTGGGGCCACCCAAGACGGCCGGCTCATGGCACAGAGGCCGGACAGAATGTGGTCCACTGGAGAAGGGAATAGCAAACCACTTCATTATTCTTGCCTTGAGGACCCCATGAACAGTATGAAAAAGCAAAATGAGAGGATACTGAAAGATGAACTTCCCAGGTCGGTAGGTGCCCAATATGTTGCTGGAGATCAGTGGAGAAATAACTCCAGAAAGAATAAAGGGATGGAGCCAAAACAAAAACAATACCAGTTGTGGGTGTGACTGGTGATAGAAGCAAGGTCCAATGCTGTAAAGAGCAATATTGCATAGGAACCTGGAATGTTAGGTCCATGAATCAAGGCAAATTGGAAGTGGTCAAACAGGAGATGGCAAGAGTGAATGTCAACATTCTAGGAATCAGCGAACTAAGGTGGACTGGAATGGGTGAATTTAACTCAGATGACCATTATATCTACTACTGTGGGCAGGAATCCCTTAGAAGAAATGGGGTAGCCATCATGGTCAACAAAAGAGTCCGAAATGCAGTACTTGGATGCAATCTCAAAAACGACAGAATGATCTCTGTTCGTTTCCAAGGCAAACCATTCAATATCACAGTAATCCAAGCCTATGCCTCAACCAGTAATGCTGAAGAAGCTAAAGTTGAACAGTTCTATGAAAACCTACAAGACCTTTTAGAACTAACACCCAAAAAGATGTCCTTTTCATTATAGGGTACTGGAACGCAAAAGTAGGAAGTCAAGAAACACCTGGAGGAACAGGCAAGTTTGGCCTTGAAGTACGGAATGAAGAAGGGCAAAGGCTAATAGAGTTTTGCCAAGAGAATGCCTGGTCATAGCAAACACCCTCTTCCAACAACACAAGAGAAGACTCTACACATGGACATCACCAGATGATCAACACCGAAATCAGATTGATTATATTCTTTGCAGCCAAACATGGAGAAGCTCTATAAACTCAGCAAAAACAAGACCGGGAGCTGACTGTGGCTCAGATCATGAACTCCTTATTGCCAAATTCAGACTTAAATTGAAGAAAGTGGGGAAAACCACTAGACCATTCAGGTATGACCTAAATCAAATCCGTTATGATTATGCAGTGGAAGTGAGAAATAGATTTAAGGGACTAGATCTGATAGACAGAGTGCCTGATGAACTATGGATGGAGGTTTGTGACATTGTACAGGAGACAGGAATCAAGACCATCCCCAAGAAAAAGAAATGCAAAGAAGCAAAATGGCTGTCTGAGGAGGCCTTACAAATAGCTATGAAGAGAAGAGAAGAGAAGTGAAAAGCAAAGGAGAAAAGGAAAGATATACCCATTTGAATGCAGAGTTCCAAAGAATAGCAAGGAGAGATAAGAAAGCCTTCCTCAGTGATCAATGCAAAGAAATAGAGGAAAACAGTAGAATGGGAAAGACTAGAGATCTCTTCAAGAGAATTAGAGATACCAAGGGAACATTTCATGCAAAGATGGGCTCGATAAAGGACAGAAATGGTATGAACCTAACAGAAGCAGAAGATATTAAGAAGAGGTGGCAAGAATACACAGAAGAACTGTACAAAAAAGATCTTCACGACCCAGATAATCATGATGGTGTGATCACTCACCTAGAGCCAGACATCCTGGAATATGAAGTCAAGTGGGCCTTAGGAAGCATCACTACAAACAAAGCTAGTGGAGGTGATGGAATTCCAGTTGAAGTATTTCAAATACTGAAAGATGATGCTGTGAAAGTGCTGCACTCATAATGCCAGCACATTTGGAAAACTCAGCAGTGGCCACAGGACTGGAAAAGGTCAGTTTTCATTCCAATTAGAAAAAAAGGTAATCCCAAAGAATGCTCAAACTACTGCACAATTGCATTCATCTCACATGCTAGTGAAGTAATGCTCAAAATTCTCTAAGCCATATTGCTGAAGCCTTCAGCAATATGTGAACCGTGAACTTCCAGATGTTCAAGTTGATTTTAGAAAAGGCAGAGGAACCAGAGATCAAATGGCCAACATCCGTAGGATCATTGAAAAAGCAAGAGAATTCCATAAAAACATCTATTTCTGCTTTATTGACTATGCCAAAGCCTTTGACTGTGTGGATCACAATAAACTGTGGAAAATTCTGAAAGAGATGGGAATACCAGACCACCTGACCTGCCTTTTGAGAAAGCTATATGCAAGTCAGGAAGCAATAGTTAGAACTGGACATGGAACAACAGACTGGTTCCAAATAGGAAAAGGAGTACATCAAGGCTGTATATTGCTTATTTAACTTATATGCAGAGTACATCATGAGAAACGCTGGACTGGAGGAAGCACAAGCTGGAATCAAGATTGCCGGGAGAAATATCAATAACCTCAGATATGCAGATGACACCACCCTTAAGGCAGAAAGTGAAGAAGAACTAAAGAGCCTCTTGATGAAAGTGAAAGAGGAGAGTGAAAAAGTTGGCTTAAAGCTCAACATTTAGAAAACTAAGATTGGGGGCAGGAGGAGAAGGGGATGACAGAGGATGAGATGGCTGGATGGCATCATCGACTCGATGGACATGGGTTTGAATGGACTCCAGGAGGTGGTGATGGACAGGGAGGCCTGGCATGCTGTGGTTCATGGGGTCACAAAGAGTCGAACACAACTGAACTGAACTGAAGCTCAAGGAGAAGGACGAACCTGAAAACACCAAGGATGCTCATAATTTTGGGGAGAAAACAACAAAGGCTCTGTGAGCATCTTCAGAATAGGTGCCGGGCTGAGTGTGGGGGTCAGCAAGGGGCTGAGCACCTACTCAAGACCACTAGTCATGACACTCTGGCTCACCCCACACTCTGAGCTCTGTGCTCACCTCTGCCAAGTCCTGCCTGTCACACACGTGAGTGATTCTTTCCCAAGAGTCTCAGTTCAGAAGAACCGACAAACCCTATCCTAAGCCGACCCAGACAACACGCTTCACCTCTCACCCAGCTGGAGGCTGATCAAACACCCACAGAGAGATTCCTGGAACTGGAGTCTGAGGAACAAAGGAGCCACGCTGCATTGGACTTCGCTGGAAGTGACCAGGCAACATCAGGGGGGACAGCAACTTCACGATAAGCAGGGCCCCAGCCAGAGTCAAATTGAACGACCTCACAGTCCACTCTGCTCTGTCTCTCTAACCTTCAAAGATTTTTCTGGGTGTCTTCTACAGGCCAGATTTAACCACATAAACACTTTAAATATCCCAATGGTTGGAAAAAAAAAAAAGACTAGGTGAAAAGGCAAAAGAAAAACTGGGGAATAAAATTTACAGTGTATGAAAGAAATGATCAGTATCTTTCATATATAAAGAGTTCACACAAACTAACAAGAAACAATTGAAACCATTAAAACAAAAATGCAAAGGACATGATCAGACATATAAGAAGAAATACAGATAACCAGTAAACATGTGAAAGAGTACAGTTTGTTTTCACTAACAACCAAGAAATGCAAATTAAAACACCCAGACACTGTCAGTCTACATAGATGACTAGCAAGTGTGTTTTGCAGAGATGACCACAGCCTGGCAGGGCTGAGGGAAGAGGCATCTGGATGTCCTTGCTGCAGAAAGGTGGTGACCTCCATTAGCACCATGAGACAGGCAACCCCTGTTCCCACCTGCACATGAGCAACTTTTCACATGTTAAGAAATATAGAACTCATGGTGGTGGGGCGGGGGGCAGGCGGCAGGAAGTTCCAATCTAGAAAAGCCTGGGAATTCTTGCAACAAATCACCAGTAAACACAGCCCCTCTCCCATGGCATGGCTCCCTCTGACTTATCACCACTTCATCAAGTTTGAGGATCAAAATGAAAACATAAAGAGGCTCAGTTTGGTATCAAACTCTTACTGGCTCCCAGACCCCTTGGGTGAAAGTCCCTGCCAAAGGTGAAAGGTCAGCTTTCAGAAGCGAGTCACCAGGACTTAGAACAACGTTAACCAAGCAGCCTTTGTCTGGGCAATAATTAACTTTCTGTCCCCTGTGGACACATCCCCCACTAGCACACACAGGGAACCCTGTCTGAACTGCTGGGTGGGCGTGCCAGTTGCAGTGTTCGAATTTAGGGACCTGCTAAGATTTGAGGGTGGCCATGCACTGTTTCCAGGAGGCAGGATTCAGCTAGAGGTTCCGAGAAGTGTGGGCACCGAGGAACCAGGAGAAGGACTCCACTAGCATCTGGGACCCGCCTTCCCCAGAAATGAAGGTCGGGTCCAGGCCTGGAGGAGGGGCTTCTCTGGGGACACAATGGGGACCATGCTCGCCAGTCACCACCGGGGACATTCTGCCCCTGCTGCTCTGAGGAGGAAGCCTGCCCTAGGGCTCACCAGCCATGAGGCCACTGCACAGTTTGGCAAAAACAACCAACACGATGAATGCTGGTGCGTGGCCTGAAGCCTCTGGTCCAGCCGGTGTGGTGTGCAGACAGCCCCCAGACAGGCGCACACTCAGCGCTCCATTGCTGTTCCGAAATTCTTTCACTGCGCGTGTTCCGTTGACAGGAGAACAAAGCCCCTGCTTGCTGATGAGGTGGGGTGGGGCCCGGAGCCCAGGGTCACCACGGGGCACCACGCACCCATGTGGATAGGCATATGCACACACGGGGTGGGGGCCTGGACGTGGCAGACGTGGGCATCCGGTGAAAGCAGTGGTCTCAGAGCAGCAGGGAGTGAACGCCCAGAGGGAGTAGGGTGGGCCGAGGGTCCTGATGGCTGTGTAACCAGGGCTTTGCCTGTCCCTGGAGCTGCTGGCAGCAGCAGGCAGCAGTGGCCACCATTCATCCCCAGCTCCCCGTCCCCTGCTGCAAGCGTGGAGGCCATTATAGTTACCTGGAACTTTTCAGGGTCCGCTCCGCCGGCCTGGGCCACGAAGAGGCGGGCATCCGGCTCCAGGTGCAGGTCATGCAGCGATTGCGCCAGGGGCTGGCCCTGGACCTCCTGACAGTCCACAAAGAGCCTGGCGTAGGCGCCATCCACACTGAGCGCCAGGCGTGTCCAGCGACCATCCAGCGCGGGCAGCTCGAAGCTGGCGGCTGTGCCCGTGTGGGTGGCTCCTGGCTCCGTGTACAGCAGCTGCACATGCTGCCGCCCCCCACGCGCCGCCGTCAGCTTCACTCCCACCGAGACTACCGCCTGCGCCGGGTCTGTGACCGCAAAGAGCACGCCGGCGCGCGCCGAGGCCGGCCGCACACGCACCAGCAGCGAGAAGTCCTGGAAGAACGCGCCGGGCAGGAGGCGCCGGGCCGCCTGGCCTCCACCGCTGCCGTCCTCGCCGAACTCGTAGGCGGGCCCCACGTCGGGGTCGTGCACGACGGCCACCTGCCAGGGCGGGGGCTCCCCGAGCAGCTGCTGGAGACCCACCTCCACGACCTCGCCCTCTGCGGAGAGAAAGACAACAGTGAGACCGCGCCCACTGGGGAAACCAAGGCCCAGGCCATCTCGCGCCTGCTCCCGCCACCGCCCCAGCGGGGACAGACGGCGAACTGGTCCTTCAGGCACCACGCCCAAACCCAGGGGCTCGCGGCTCCAAGTGGGGCGCAGAGACCCTCCGCAAACCAGCCTGGCGGGAGAGGCAGGGGCGTGGCCTGCTGTAGACCCCGCCTCCCCAAAGTTCGCACCAGGAGCTGGATCCAGCCTCCACCCGCAACCTCCTGCTCAGACTCCACACTGATACTTGGTCCCTGCCCGCGCTCCCACACTCGAGTCTCCTGACATAGCTGGCATACGAAAGAGAGAGATCCGCACAGGGGTGCCCTGAGCTGAGTCCACGCTAGGAACAGCCCGGAAACAGTTATACTCCCAGGAAGGGAGAGGATTAGAGGGCTGCATTTCCTGGGGGCCCTTCTGAGGCTTGTGGTCCCCCTGTCTGCCCACACGTGGTGCAGCGAGCCTCACCCAAGCCTCCCACCCCTGTGCGTTTTACCGGGTGGTGGCTGTTCTTAGGGCTGGTGCTCACTGCCCTGTGTTCCTGCTGGGGGCCACAACCACCACCGCGCCTGGACAGGGCTGTGTGATGGGGGAAGGCAGGGCAGCTTTCTCCCTCCCCACTGCCCACGCTCCCCGCCCCACACAGTCTCATCCTTCCTCTCAAACTCTCCGCGGGCTCACATCCCTCCCCCTCCTCGGGGGTCAGTGGCACTGGCACATGTTCTCTAGCGACACCCGACGGTACGGAGCCCCCTCGGTGGCATGCGCCCGGCTTGGGACACAGCCCTGATGCCTGGACCTGCCCGAACGGGGCGGCTTCCCAAGTCTGCAGGTACCATCAGCAGCCTGGACTGGAGACCCCTGGGACCAGGGGCATCAAGGTTGGGGGAAAGCAGGGCCCACCTCTCTGTCCAGGGGCTGTGGTCGCTGCCCGACACAGGACGGTAAACACCAGCTCTGGGAGAGGCCCGCTCGCCAGTGACGTCCCTGGACACCCACATTGCCAGGCAGAGGGGCAAGGAGCCTCCAGGCCTTTCCTCTCCAGGCCCTCCCCCCACAACCTGGGTGGGCTCTGCCCCCAAAACGCGGTGCGCAGAGCAGCTCTTCCGGGAGGCAGCTGCTGGTGTGTGGGTGTCCTAACTAAGCTGAGTGTGCACACGGCTGTGTGTGCATTTGACACTGTGGCCCTGTCCCTGTGTCCGCGTGTGGTAGGGCCTGGAGTCCGGCCCCAGAGTGCAGGGTCAGGCTGACCCGGACTTCCTGGAGCAGGGGGAACACATGCTGGACCCCAACTTACAAAGACAAGCCGTGTCTCTCAAAGAGTCCCCAGAGGACAAACTCTGGGAAGAGAAGAGACCAGCAGCGCCCACATGAGGATGAGGGTTTGGGGTACCTGCCAGACTAGCCTCACCAGGACAGCAGCGTCTTGCCCCTGAGCAGCCCCGACTTCCCGCATTGTGGGCTCCCCTTCAGCCTCACTCTACCCTTGCAGGTGAGATCCTTATGCAGATGAAAAGCAGGGAACCGCGAGGGCAGACAGCAGCACCCGCAGAACAGTGGCCTGCCTCAGGACCTGCCCAGGGCAGATGGACCCTCACCGGGGCAGGGGACCTTCACAAAGACGGGCTCTGGAAGGCCAGCTGTCACTTTCTGCCCAGAGACGGACACCACTGTCCACCCAGATGGTGTGGCTGTACGGTCCCTTTGCATCAGACATGCCCAGGACCCCAGTGCCCACTCAGGGAGATGCCCTGAGATTAAGGAACAAGGGCCTTCAGCAGCCTGAGTGCCAGTAGCCCCGGTGCCCCATCTCAGCCGTCCCCGAAGTTAAGCGTGGATGTACCCCAGCCACATGCTTCCTCCTGGGCAACTAGAACTTTTCCAGATTGATTAAGGATGCTGAGACACAGCAGCCCTGGGCCCCTGGCTGGAAGACAATAGCCTGATACAGAGACAGCCCCAGGGACCCCAGAGATGCATGAGCAGCTCCTTCCCAAAGTTCTCCCATTTCCTCTCCATGCAATTCTCCATGGTTCCCATCGGGAATAATCTTCAGAATGCCACGGCCCTGAGATCACTGCTCTAGTCTCCAGTTACAGGCATCTTGAGCAGGGGTGGGGGCGGGGGGAGGCTGTAGCCACACCTCCATGCAGATCTGGCAGCTGCTGGGCTGGAGGCGCTGGCCCAAGGCACTGGCCCAGCTGTCTCGGGGCAGAAACCAGCTCCTCTCCAGCTAGTGAGCGCCTGAGCCGCGCTCTGGGAGCTCCAAGGAGCGCCCTCCGGGGAACACAGTGGGTGGCACCTAAGCAAGCTTGGGGCCTTCTGGACAGCCACACCCACCTCAGATCAAGGAATCAGGGGACTTGCCCAGTTGAAGACAGTTTCCCTTCCAGCAAACAGACCAGCCAGGGCCCAGTGGGGTTTAGTCCAGGTACATAAGTTTGGCTCAACAAAGCTATGACAAACCTAGACAGTGTATTAAAAAGCAGATATATCACTTTGCCAACAAAGGTCCAATTAGTCAAAGATACGGTTTTTCTAGTATTCATGTTTGGATAGGAGAGCTGGATCATAAATTAGACTGAGCAGCAAATAAATGATGCTTTCAAATTGTGCTGGAGAACACTCCTGAGAGTCTCTTGGACAGCAAGGAGATCAAACCAGTCAATCCTAAAGGAAATCAACCCTGAATATTTCATTGGAAGAACTGGTGCTGAAGCTGAAGCTCTGATACGTTGGCTACCTGATGTGAAGAGCTGACCCATTGGGAAAGACCCTGATGCTGGGAAAGGTTGAGGGCAAAAGGAGAAGGGGTGACAGAGGATGAGATGGTTGGATGGCATCACTGACTCAATGGACATGAGTTTGAGCAAACTGCAGGAGAGAGTGAAGGACAGGGAAGCCTGCAGTCCATGGGATCCCAAAGAGTCGGACATGATTTGGTGACTGAGCAACATTTGAAATCAATTAATGGAAACCATCACATCAATAAGCTAAAGAAGAGGAAATCACACGGTTGTATCATAGATGCAGAAAAAGTATTTTATAAAATCCTACACCTATTACGGTAAAAACCGTCAGTAAACTAGGAATAAAGGTGAACTTCCTCAACTTGATAAATATTTTTTAAAAAGCTACAGCTAACATCATACTTACTGGTGAGAAATTTTAAGCTTTTTCACTAAAAGCTTGTACCAGGTACAAGGTAAGGATGCCCCCTCACCATTCTTTTTCAACATCACAGATAATGCCATAAGACAAGAAAAGGCAATAAAAAAAGCACATGGGTTGGAGAGGAAGAAATAAAGCTGTCAATCTGAAATTGACATGAAAATCAAACTGTAGAAAATCCAAAATAATTATTCAAAAAATACTCCTGGAACTACTGATTATAGCAAGTTTGTAGGATTAATATAAGATTAATGTACAAAAGTCAATCATTTTCCTATATACCATCGATGAACAAGTAGAATTTGATATTAAAACATGATACCATTTACATTAGCACCTCCAAGATGAAATATTTATATTTATACTACACATAAGTATGACAAATATATGCACAAGATCTACATGAGGAAAACTACAAAACTCTGACAAAAGAAATCAAAGAACTAAACAAATGCAGAAACAGTCCATGTTCATGGATAGGAAGATTCAATATTGTCAAGATATCAGTTCTACCCAACTTTACCTATAGATTCAATACAATTCCAGTAAAAATCACAGCAAGTTATTTTGGGGCTTTCAACAAACCAACTTTGAGTTTATACAGAGAGGAAAAGACCAACTCAATACTTGAAGGAGAACAAAGTTGGAGAAGTAACACTGTCTTGTTTAAGACTTACTATACAGCTATGGCAAAAACAAGACCAGGAGCTGACTGTGGCTCAGATCATGAACTCCTTATTGCCAAATTCAGACTTAAATTGAAGAAAGTGGGGAAAACCACTAAACCATTCAGGTATGACCTAAATCAAATCCCTTATGATTATGCAGTGGAAGTGAGCAATAGATTTAAGGGACTAGATCTGATAGACAGAGTGCCTGATGAACTATGGATAGAGGTTTGTGACACTGTACAGGAGACAGGAATCAAGACCATCCCCAAGAAAAAGAAATGCAAAAAAGCAAAATGGTTGTCTGAGGAGGCCCTACAAATAGCTGTGAAAAGAAGAGAAGCGAAAAGCAAAGGAGAAAAGGAAAGATATACCCATTTGAATGCAGAGTTCCAAAGAATAGCAAGGAGAGATAAGAAAGCCTTCCTCAGTGATCAATGCAAAGATATAGAGGAAAACGACAGAATGGGAAAGGCTAGAGATCTCTTCAAGAGAATTAGAGATACCAAGGGAACATTTCGTGCAAAGATGGGCTCGATAAAGGACAGAAATGGTATGGACCTAACAGAAGCAGAAGATATTAAGAAGAGGTGGCAAGAATACACAGAAGAACTGTACAAAAAAGATCCTCACGAAAGAAAAAAAAAAAAGATCTTCATGACCCAGATAATCATGATGGTGTGATCACTCACCTAGAGCTAGGCATCCTGGAATGCGAAGTCAAGTGGGCCTTAGGAAGCATCACTACAAACAAAGCTAGTGGAGGTGATGGAATTCCAGTTGAGCTATTTCAAATTCTAAAAGATGATGCTGTGAAAGTGCTGCACTCAATATGCCAGCAAATTTGGAAAACTCAACAGTGGCCACAGGACTGGAAAAGGTCAGTTTTCATTCCAATTCCAAAGAAAGGCAATGCCAAAGAATGCTCAAACTACTGCACAATTGCACTCATCTCACACGCTAGTGAAGTAATGCTCAAAATTCTCCAAGCCAGGCTTCAGCAATATGTGAACCGTGAACTTCCAGATATTCAAGCTGGTTTTAGAAAAGGCAGAGGAGCCAGAGATCAAATTGCCAACATCCGCAGGATCATTGAAAAAGCAAGAGAGTTCCATAAAAACATCTATTTCTGCTTTATTGACTATGCCAAAGGCTTTGACTGTGTGGATCACTATAAACTGTGGAAAATTCTGAAAGAGATAGGAATACCAGACCACCTGACCTGCCTCTTGAGAAACCTATATGCAGGTCAGGAAGCAACAGTTAGAACTGGACATGGAACAACAGACTGGTTCCAAATCGGGAAAGGAGTACGTCAAGGCTGTATATTGTCACCCCGCTTATTTAACGTATATGCAGAGTACATCATGAGAAACGTTGGGCTGGAGGAAGCACAAGCTGGAATCAAGATTGCCAGGCGAAATATCAATAACCTCAGATATGCAGATGACACCACCCTTAAGGCAGAAAGTGAAGAAGAACTAAAGAGCATCTTGATGAAAGTGAAAGAGGAGAGTGAAAAAGTTGGCTTAAAGCTCAACATTCAGAAAATAAGATCATGGTATCTGGTCCCATCACTTCATGGGAAATAGATGGGGAAACAGGGGAAACAGTGACTGACTTTATTTTTTGGGCTCCAAAATCACTGCAGATGGTGACTGCAGCCATGAAATTAAAAGACGCTTGCTCCTTGGAAGGAAAGTTATGACCAACCTAGACAGCATATTAAAAAGCAGAGACATTACTTAGCCAACAAAGTTCTGTCTAGTCAAGGCTATGGTTTTTCCAGTGGTCATGTATGGATGTGAGAGTTGGACTATAAAGAAAGCTGAGCACCGAAGAATTGATGCTTTTGATCTGTGGTGTTGGAGAAGACTCTTGAGAGTCCCTTGGACTGCAAGGAGATCCAACTAGTCCATCCTAAAGGAGATCAATCCTCAGTGTTCATTGGAACAACTGATGTTGAAGCTAAAGTTCCAATACTTTTGCCACCTGATGTGAAGAATTGATGCATTAGAAAAGACCCTGATGGTGGGAAAGATTGAGGGCAGGAGGAGAAGGGGATGACAGAGGATGAGATGGTTGGATGGCATCACCGACTCAATGGACATGGGTTTGGGTAGACACTGGGAGCTGGTGATGGACAAGGAGGCCTGGCGTGCTGTGGTTCATGGGGTTGCAAAGAGTCGGACAGGGCTGCGCGACTGAAATGAACTGATGCAGCTGTGGGAATCAAGACAGTGTGGTCTTGGCAAAAGAAGAGACAAGTAGATCAATGGAACAGAATAGAGATCCCAGAAAGAGACCCACATAAATATAGCCAACCTTGAATTAAAAAATCAAACACAATATAATGGGGAAAAGATCGTCTTTTCAACAAATGGTGCTGTAACATCTGGATATCACATGAAGAAAAAAAAAAGAATCTAGATACAGACCCTACACCCTTCACAAAAATTAACTCACAATGGATCACAGATCTAAATGTAAAGTGCAAAACTATAAAACTTCCAGAAGATAACAGGGGAGAAATGCTTAATGATTGTGCTTTTGGCAATGACTTTTAGATAAAACACAGACACAATTCATGAAAGAACTGATAAGCTGGACTTCCTAAAAATGAAAAACATCTGTTCTCCAAAAGACGCCGTTAGGAGAATGAGCAGACAAGCCACAGACTGGGGGGAAGAAACCTGCAAAACACGCATCACACGAAGGACTCTTATCCAAAATATACAAAGAACACTTATCTCAACGAGAACATGAACAGCTTGACTGAAAAATGCACAAAAGGTCTAAACAGTCACCTCACCAAAGAAGAGGTAAGGATGGCAGATTGAAAAGATGCTCCACATCAGTGTCATCAGGAAAATGCAAAATGAAGCAAGGGAATTCCCTGGTAGTTAAGTTGTTAGGAATCCTCACTTTCACTTCTGAGTGTACGGGTTCAATCCCTGGTTGGGGAATTATATCCCACAAGTCACATGGCACAGCCAAAAAATAAAAACAAAATAAAACAACAATGAGATATCACTACACATCTACCAGAATGGCCAAAATCTGGAATAGCGACAACACCAAACGCTGGCAAAGATGTGGACCGACAGAAATTCTCATCACTGCTGGGGGGGGTGGGTGCATGCAGAATGGTGCAGCCACTTGGGAAGACAGTTTAGTAGTTTCTTATGAAACCAAACATACAGGAAACAGCAATCTTGCTTCTGGGTATTTACTCAAAGGAACTGAAACCTGTTTCTACACTTAAACCAATACATGGATGTTTCTAGGAACTTTACTCATAACTGGGGGCTTCCTGGATGGCTCATCAGGTAAAGAACCCACCTGCAATGCAGGAGACACAGGAGATGCAGGTTCTTTCCCTGGGTGGGGAAGATCCCCTGGAGGAGGAAATGGCAACCCAGTCCAGTGTTCTTGCCTGGAGAATCCCATGGACAGAGGAGCCTGACAGGCTACAGTCCATGGGGTCACAAAGAGTCGGACATGACTTAGTGACTAAACAACAATAACAACTCAAAACTGACAAAACGTGGAAGGAATCAAGAAGCCCTTCAGTAGATGAGTGAATAAATAAACTGCAGTCCATCCCTACAATGGACTATCATTCAGCTAAAAATAAGCTATTAAGTCAAGAAAGACATGGAGGAATCTTGAATGCATAATGACTAAGAAAGAAGCCAATCTCTTACTGTATGATTCCAACTATAGGCTCTCTGGAAAAGGCACAACTATGAAGACAGTGAAAAGATGGATGGTTTCCAGGAATTGGTGGGGGTGGGGGTGCACGGGTGGAGCACAGAGGATTTGTAAGGCAATGAAGATGTTGTCCAGCACTCAGCGTTTGGACTCTGGTGATTATGACAGCTCAAAGCAGGCTCATCAGTGACAAGTAGGCCAGTAGGTGAGGGTGTTGACAGTGGGGGCAGCAGATGGTGCAGGGGAACTCTCTGTGCCCTCCTCTCAAGTTTGCTGTGAACCTAAAACTGCCCTAAAAAACATGGTCAAAACATCAGGCAAAGGATAACAAGAAAAGTAAGCAAATATTGCAACACCACATCAGATAAAACAGAATTCTAGATGAAAGACAGTAAGTGGGACAAAGGGGATGGTTATTTTGACAGCCCACCGAGATGTGATAAGCCCCGTCCCGCCCTGTGCACACAGCCAAAAGGGGAGAGAGTCCTCAGTCATGATGCAGGTCCTGGGGCTCTCTCCCCGCCCACTGTCCCACGGGACGGGACGCAACCACCGCAGTAAGGCAACCTGATCACGTGTCTAAAGAAAGGCCATCCTGTCCCCTCCTCACACACGGCAGTGATCACCGAGTCAGGAAGGCTGCGGGGTAGGGATCCTCACCCAGCAGCACAGAGGAAACACACAGAGGACGAGCATCTCAGGGACACACTGGGCTGGGAGTCCTTCCGAGAGGATGGAGAGGTGACCCACATCCCCGCGGACACACTGACAGGTTTATCATGCTCGAATCTGCACACACGCGCGGCACGGCCTTGGTGGTGCACAGTACCATGGCTGTGGTGATGTGCAGCCAGTGGCCCTGGGGCTCCGGGAGGTGGGCAGGAGGGAGCCCTGGGCCGGGCCCCAGTGCCATAGGGGAGCCTACCGGCCTTGGGGAAGATTTCTGATGATCTGGATGCCGACAGCATCCAAGCAGCCCTTGAAGAAGGCTCTGCATTCCACGTGGGGTGTCACCCAGCACCCAAAGCCAGGCCACACGGGGGCTCTCAAGCCGTATGAGAGTCATTAACACAGACGTGAACATGGGAGGAACGAAGAAATGGGAAGGATGAGAGGGGCGACCCAGCCCTCCAGTGACACGGGGGACATCCCAGACTGCGCAGGAAGAAGGAACTTTCAGAGACACAGAATGTGGTCCCACGTCCACAAAGTAAGGGTCTCACGTACGTGTGAGTGCGCACAGACACGCTAACGGAGACAAGTAACAGGCTCCAGGATGTCAGTCCTGCAGCATCTGGAGCCCAGGGCTCGGCAGGTGTGACAGCTGTTCCAGCCCTCAGGATGAGGGCCCCACCCAACCCTACCACGCCCTGAGCAGAGAGCTCTCCCAGCCAGGAGGGAGCCAGAGCAGCCTGGAAAGGGCTGGCTGACTCCACAGGCTTGACGATGGAGGGAGGGCGGTGAGCCAAGGAATGCAGGCGCCTCCAGAAGCTGAAGAGGCAGAGACCGAGCCTTCCCTCAGCCCTGGGAGGAACGCAGCCCCCCACACCTTGCTTTTTGGCCCCAAGAGACTGATTTCAGACTTCTGACTCTGAAGGTTACACATCTATGTTCACTGGAGCCCCCGAGTCTGTGGTCATCTGTCCCCATGGCCCTAGCACACACACACCACATCTGTGTGAATCCACAGACGCTCCATCTGCAGGGCGCTGAGTCCAGCCCTCTCCTGTGAGGCCTGGACCTGAGTGTGCTCACGACCAGCTGGGACGAAAATCTAACGCAGAGGAGAAGCAGCCCAGGATGAGACAAGCACAGTAGCCCCAGAGACTGAGAGGCAGGTGTGGGTGGCCTTGGGCTAGAGTATGTGGTTTGCAGGAGGAAGGGCTGCTCTGAGCTCTGGCTGCTCTGCACGCTCCTTCCTCCAGGCTGAGCCCACTCATCTGCAAAACCTGCTCCTTCCAGGCGGGGCCCCTGCCCCATCCCTCTGACCCCAGCTCAGTCCTCACTCACTCACAGGGGGACAGCCTCCTCACTGGCCCACCTGGCAGGGACCCAGAAGGAGCTGGGATGGGTGTGTCCCGCTCGCCCTATGTGGGGCCGCACTCGCTTTATTCTGAGAGTCTCCAATGGTGTGCTGCCCTCACAGAGAGAGGAGAGGACCAGGACACTCCCAGCCTGACTCCGATGGGCCAGGCTACCCAGTGGGGAGCGGGCACAGCTCAGAGCCCAGCCTGACCGTGGACACAACGGAGATGGTGCGGCCTTGACGGGTGCAGCCACTCTCTCCCTTACCAGCCATATGGCACTGGGGCCCGGTACAGAGCCCCCTCCTGACCATCTCCCTGGAGGCGCAGGGAGAAAGCAGGTCCAAGGAGGCACTGTGATAGGCTGGACAAGGCTGCGGCCTTAGGCTGAAGTGCCAGGACAGGGCAACTCTCCATGCACCACGGATCACCATGAGGGGAGTGGGCCCGTCTCTGCTGGGAGGTGGAGGAAGGGCAGATGGGGGTGCTGGTGCCATGGAGGCAGGGGTGGAGCCCTGCAGGTAGTCTGCTGGGGCCTGGGGAGGCAGCACCTAGCAGCTGTGGCTTGGCCACCCCCCAGGGATGCCCTGCACACCCCCCAGCCCACCCTGCAGCCCCAACACGCCAGCAGCCTGAAGAACTCAGTCAGAGACAGTTTCATCCCAGGGCCCCTTCCCCGGTGCACAGGGGCAGAGGGACTGTCCAGCCCAGTGCAGGGGACCGGAGTGGGTGGGTGGTTGCCACCGAGAGGCCACAGGAGGGGAGAATGCTCCAGCCCTGGGCCTGTGGGTCCCTGGGGTGACGGACATCCGAGTGCAACAGAGAATCTCCCAGGCTTCTGCTCGGAACACGGCCTCCCGCACAGGCCGGGGCCCTGCCAATGTGAGCAGATGTCCAGTGGGAAGTCCCTTTGGGCCACTCCTCAGGCCAGCTGCGGTCAAGGAAATTCCACACCCCACACAGCCTGGCCGGGGCCTTGCCCGCACGAGGCCCACCCCGCACCCGCCCCCAGCCCCAGGCCCGCTACAGCTGATCCCTGACCTGAAGGGGACCTGGGCCCTGCCCAAGATCCAGCAGAAGGATGTGTGTGTGTTCAGGGCCCTGGAGGGCACGCCTGGCCCCACCCTCACCCCCCACACTATGGGGCAGGAAGAGGAGGTGGGCTTTTGGGTGGGGCTTGGGTCCTCCTGGAAGGACAGGGCAGCAGGGCTGCCCCAGCCCCGTGGACTTGGCGGGGACAGGGCAGAGAGGGCCCAGGCCAGCCCAGTGTGCGGATGTTCCAAGCAGTGACTGTGGGGGGAGGAGGACATGTGGCTCACTGCAGACGACCCCCGCCCCCCGCAGGGTGAGGTCAACGCCTTCTGTGCCGACATGCCTGGGCACAGCCCTGCTCTGCCCTCGGTCCTGCTCACAGGGGCCGCCGCAGGCCCTGGGCTCTGCACACACCTCAGACGCCCTCCTGGAGCAGGTCCTGCCCAGGCTGCTCCTAGGAGATCCTTCTGTCCACCCTGCTCACACACAGGGTTCAGCCACCATCACCACACGAATCACCCACACACGTTCCCCAGGAGCCCAGCAGGTGACACTCCCTCTCGCGGTCCAGGGCAGCCACCCCTCCCCGCACTGGGCCAGCTCCAAAGCCCAGTGACTCTGCAGACCAATGAGCAGGTCGAGGCTGTTCCCCACACCACAGGGCTGGGGGGGCAGGACACACACAGGGGGGCAAGGACAGGACAGGCCAGCACAGCAAATCGACAGTGGTCTCGCTCGGGGCCAGCCCCACCATGGATGCAGAGGGAGCTGGGGGGCCCAGCAGCCATGGTGGGCTGTCCACCCCCTCTGGCCACATGGTGCTGGGGCGCAGTCCCGGTGGGGACACGGCCCGCGGGAGGGAGGGACCCTCCGGGACCCTCCCCCTGCCCAGGAATGGAGAGGCTCTGGAGCTCACAGGCTGGCTGGCGGGGCCACTATGAGCCCCTCAGACTCACTGACCGCTGGGTGGTCAAGACCTCTGGACTTTCAGGGCCCCCGCCCCTGCAGGCCCCTGACCATGCAGGGTGGGACACAGAAAGGACCTGAGACACTGCGGCCCAGTGACCAGGAGCAGCGACCAGAAATCAGTGGTCTATCTGTCTATGCCTCCGTTTCGCCTCTCTCACATGCACGTGACATGTGACCCTGGGGCCAGGGGAGACCTGCTGTCACATACGGACCTCTGGTCTCAAGCCTGCCTCTCAGCCTCCCCAGGCCTCTGCATCCTCCTGGAAAGGAGGCCCCATCCGGCCTCCCAAGGGCATGACATCAGGGCCAGCAGGGCCTCCAAGCCAGCCTCACGCAGCCCTGGCTGAGCTCTCCCGGCTGGACCGATGGGAAAGCAGGTGGCGGGTGGGCCGTTACCTGCCGGTGGCCCTATGAACACACAGTGCCCGTCCTCGCGGGCCGGGAGCGAGGCACAGGGGAGTGGCAGCCCGCGCCCGTCCAGGCGGCTCCAGCATGCATCCTCCAGGGCCTCGCAGAACTGGCGACAGGGTGGTGGGCCGGGCGGCAGGCCGGGCCCGCAGGGGGGCGCCAGCAGCAGGCAGAAGAACCAGGCCAGGAAGCGGTGGCAATGGGTCCGGAGGAGGGCCCCCCAGGCTGGGACCGCGGCCTGCACCTCTTCCCGACTTGCGTGGCGGAGGTGGTTGGGCCACCAGGAGTGCCTGATGCCCAGGTGGCCGCAGACGGCCAGGGAGGGCGGCAGGGGCAGGCAGCGGCCAGGGGTGGTGGGGACAGGCTGCCCAGTGACAGCCAGCTCACCAGCCCCGAGCAGTGTGGACTTGTTAGCAAGACCAGGCCCCGCAGAATTAGCCACGTGGGGAGACCAAGCACCATTGTCCACAGTTAGAGCCGAGATTGCGACATGAGACAGCTTGGCAGAGGAGAGAGCCCAGAGGGCAGTGTGCCTGCCCAGGGAACCCGTCACCAGGGGAGGCAGAGGCGGCGTGGGCCTGCGGTCGTCAGGGTGTTGGTGGCCGGGACGGGCTGCTGCAAGCAAGAATCCTTCACCGTCCAGCTGCAGGGGCCGCCCGAGGGGCAGCTGGTGTCCCCGGGGAGGCCCCCGGGCCGGCCCGAAGGAAAGAGAAAATCTACCTGGGGTCGGCGGTACCAAGGACTCCCTGAACCAGGGTCTGCCCAGGGAGGGCGGCAGCTGGGTGGGCACTGGCAGGGTGCTGGCCTCGGTCCTCTGGGTGTCTGGAGAGCTCAGGGCCCCGGTGCTCGGCTGGAGGGTGGTCCCGCTGTCCTGGGGGGTGCTGGAGGGTCCAGGGGTGGAGAGGGGGTCTGTGGTGTCCGCGGGGGCCGGCATCCCTGCCCTGGCAGAGCCCTCGGCCGGGGCGGTGGAAAGGGAGTCTGTGGGGGTCGCGGGGGCTGGCGTCCCTGCCCTGCCAGAGCTCTCGGCAGGGGTGGTGTCCTTAGCGTCGTCCCACAGCTGGACGAAGCTCCGGATGCCCTGAGCCACGTTCAGGATCTTGGCTCCGACGCCGGCGATGTTCTCCTCCTTCAGGTCCAGGCTCGCGGTGGAGGCCATGGGGCCAGCGGGGCTCTGGCCCTGCCCCGCCTCTGGCCTCCCCAGAGGGGCTGTGGGGCTGGCAGAGTCTTTCCACCAGTCAGTGGGAGCATCCCGGGGGGCCATGTGCGTGGTGGTAGCCTCCGTGGGCCACACAGGTGAGCTGCCCCGGGGCTTGGAGGCTGGTGCGGCTGTGGGCTGGGCACTGTTCCCGGGCCATAGCCAGGACAGCAGGTCAGCCTGGGCGGCCGAGAGGCAGCAGGCTAACAGCAGGAGGCCGTGGTGGCCGCGGCGGCGGCTGCTGGGGTTGGGAGCCATGGGGCTGTGTGCTCCGCGGAGCAGCAGGCGGCCTCTGCTCTCAGGAGGTGGGGCCAGCCCGCTCCGCCTCCGCTCCCGCTCCCGCTCCCCCACCCATCCCCGGCCAGCAGCCAGCTCCCATTCAAGCATCTGGGCGGCTCCTCCTTCTACCTTTCTACTTCAAGAGGGAAAACAGGCAAATCTCCCTGCAAGGCAACAGCACTCCCCCCACCCAAGAATGCCTCACACTTCCTAGAAGTAGTGGAAGACCTCCCTCGCCAGAGGCCAAAGGGCACCGGAGGAGCCGTCAGAGGAGTTCCCAGCTCCCTCTGCTGGGACCCAGAGGAGTCCTGGGCCCTTCCAGACTGCCATCGAGTCCCTGCTCGGGTGTGTGGGAATTGGGTGGGCTCCAGGCCAGCACCTTAGTCCCCTGAGGGTTGGGGGAGGTGGGGGCGCTCCTGTGTGCTCTGAGACTTCAGGAAGGACCCTCTTCCTTGCCCTGCAGCCTGCAGAGACTACACCTGAGAAAGCACAGGGCATCTGACCTAGGTAGGGCTAGGAATCTCAGGAGACTGGGGTGCAGCCCCCAGACTTCCGTGCCCACCACCCTCTGCACTTGGAGCCAGTTCGACTGGGAAAAGCCTGGAAGCCTGGCCTTGGGCCACAGCTCTGGAGCAAAGCTGGAGCTTAGAAACCACAGGGCTTGCTCTGAGTCCTTCCTCCTGCTGCAACTGCTGAAATGGTCAGCGTCCAGCCCCTGGGGCCTGCTCAGAGTCGCCTGCTCCCTAACCCACCTGGCTCTGTACCCCCATGGACACCTGACTTCCCTCACTCCATCTTGCCATAGAGCACAGCCTCTTTTTCACTTTCACTCTTAAAACCTGCTCAGTCACACCAGCCCTCCATCTCCATGGACTGGAACCAAGGTCTCAGGCGACCCTCAAACTCAGGTGTTTGAGTTCCCATGAGTATTTCGCTCAGGCCTGGGAGTTTCTGATTAACTCTTGAGAATTGCCCCAAAGGGACAGCATGGCAGTTGGGAATCTACATGAAAGCAAAGGAAGACTATGGACTTGATGAGATCAAAGTCTCCAGACAAACAGAGGTCCTCCCCATTGCTCCCACTCCTCAGAGCTCAGCCTGAGAGCAGGGAGGAGGGCTGGGCAAGTAAGCCCTGCCTGCAGGCCCTGGGCACCAGCCTCCTCTAGACATCGCTCGGTGCCCCTTCCAGGGGTGTCCCACACTGGGGTCTGCTAGGAGGCTGGGGAAGCCAGGCTGGCCTGCAGCTGGACTCCTCCCACCCAGTCCCAGCTCCTTCCTTCATGAAACCTCAAACCTGCCTGCTTAGTCGTGTCCGACTCTTTGTGACCCCATGGACTGTAGCCTGCCAGGCTCCTCTGTCCACGGGATTCTCCAGGCAAGAATACCGGAGTGGGTTGCCATTTCCTTCCCCAGGGGATCTTCCCAACCCAGGGATTGAACCCCAGCCTCCTGCATTGGCAGGCAGATTCTTTACCACTGAGCCACCAGGAAAGCCCTCAGATGACACAATTCCTCGTCTAGGACACTAAGGAATGTAGCCCCAAGATCTTACATCCTCCCAGAGCCTGCTTTGGGGTGTGGGGAGAAGGCCCCAGTGCCAAAGCAGCCTTGCCTGGGACTCACGGCTGGTGTGGGTGTCTGACTCGGAGGATGCTGCCCCCTCCCCACCCAGCATCTGCTCTCGGTGCTGCCCCTTCAATTCTCCTCCCCCCAGGAGGGGCCCTAGGCGGCTGCAGGAGGAGGGGTGGAGGGGTTTTCCCCCAACAAGAGGGCCCCGGGGCAGGACCAGCTCCAAGCTTTGTCCCATGCTGACCACATGATGGGCGGTCTGTAAAGCAGTGTCCACAATCGCCAGGCCAGGGTCCAGCTCCCACCTTCACCCTGGGCCTGCACACAGCATGGCCAGCAGTGCTCACGGTAAGGATTCCTCGGACAGTTGACCAGGGGACAGAGCCTGGGAGACGGGAATCTATTCCCAAGTGGAATTCCCAAGTGGAATCTAGGTGGTCTACACATGTGCCCACACACGCCTGCACATGCCCAACACTCACTTAGGCAAACACATGTGCTCCCTCCTGTAGGCTTACATCATCACATGCAATCTCACGCCTCCCCACACACACCACACTCCACGCTAGACCCCATGTGTGCCCTGCATGCCTGGTATACCAGCTGCCCTCTGCCCAAGTTCCCCGGGATCCCCATCCACTCCAGGCTGTGGCTGGGCCCAGTTCAAGACAAGGATGCTATCGATAAGCGCTGTCCAGGGGGCTTGGCAGCATGGGGTCAAAATCATGGTTCAGGACAGCAGAACACAGGTCTCCTCTGGAAAAGGGCGGGGGAGCACCATGTAAGCCAACATCTGGGTCCCACCATCCATTCCAGAATTCTTAGAAACGCCCAGAGAACGTTCTTGCTATTCGCTGCCACTAATGTGATTTTATGCCTCAAAGTCTCCGGGAAAATCTCAGGACAGAAATTCCAAAGGCCCTTCCCCTTCTCCAGGCGCGTCCTGGAGAGGGACCCTGGGCCCAGTCAAGGGAGAGCCGCAAGCCGTCAGCATGGGGATGCCCTGTTCCCCCTGGTCCTGGGCCTCAGCTGCTCCCTGGGGCCCTCAGTAGCCCCAGCCCCGCATGCACTCGTTCACCTCACCCTGATTAGGAGCACGGAACCGAGCGGCTGTGGTCCGCCTGCACTGAGTACCCACACCCTGGTAGGCACCCCCACTCTCCCCGCCAGATCCCTCTTTTCCTGCCCATCTTCTGGAGGCCAAGGTCACCTCCCAGCACTCTGGGAACATCCCACGTCCACCTTCTCTGACAACACCAGCACGGCTCTCCCCCAGGCCTCGGCTCTCATCGGGAAGCAACCTGCCGAGGTGCTGGTCTGAGACCGCCCCCCCCACCGCCCAGTCACACACCTGTACACACGTTCACGTGCACAGACTCACACGCACATGCACACACCCACAAGCGTACATGCACATGGACACAGCAGCATTCAGAAAGCCTGCGGTGTAGACCAGGCTCCCTGCTGGCTATGACTGCCACAGGCCTGCCTGGGCCAGCCCATCGGGACATACAGGGTCTGAGTCTCAGGGCCCTGCGGAGGGTCCGTGCTCAACGTGGAGGCCGGATAATCTTCCCTGAGCTGCCCATGGGGACGGAGGAGGGGAAACGGGTTTGGAGGGAAACCTCAGGAAATGGCTGAAACACAAATACCTCTGGGTCAGGGGCCATGTTTCTGGGCCCCCAGGTTAGGAGTGACCAGGATCCGGGAATTCCTGGTGAATCAGGAATTCACTGGGTCCAGGACCAGAAGCCAACAACAGCACAGTTCCTGCTGGGTCTTCTTCTGCAAGCTCTTACACACCCCTCAAGGCCTCAGGCCCTGCGCTTACTGCCTTGCAGCTCCAGAGAGGGCTGCCCTGCCTCAATGATGACGCCCCCCTCCTCGATGGTGTGGTAGCTTCCGTTGTTTATTAACCTGGTGTCCTCCTGTATTCAGATTCCACGCTGCCACTACTTAAGTCAAGTTATCCAGCATGGGTTGCCCGCCCGCCCCCACCCCCCCGCCACCATCACCTGCAGAACTGTCTCTGGTGACCTCTGACCCTTGGAGGACATGGAGTTTCTGTCTGAAGTTTCTTGGACACTATCGAATACAGCAGGGTATTTTAATTCATAGAAGAGAATTCTCAACCCAGTGGAGACATGAAGGTGGTCTTGGGAATTACAAGGTGGCTTTCTATCTCACAGGTTCTGGGAAATCTTGGGAATCTTGCAGGTGTTAGGTGACCCCTAGCAAAGCTTCAAGTGGATTCCCTTCTCTCCTCATGCAGGAACACCCCACCCCCACCAGGACATCCCACACCCCCAGCTGAAAGGCCCTCCTTGCTCCTCCGCCCATGCACAAACCAAGCGAACACCTCTACCCTATTGATTCCCCAAAGGGCTCGCCAAATGCATGGGTGCCTGAGTGTCTATAGGTGTGTGTCTGTGTGTCTCTGATGGGTGTCTTAGTACATCTCTGTATATGCAAGTGCATGTCTGTAGTGGACCCACATGTGTACACACATCTCGGGTCTGGGTGCGCTGTGTCCACTCCCCTGTGCACACGGCTGTCTCAGGTTTCCAATGCCAGGGAGGCCCCTTGGCCATCAGGGAAGTCCCACCAGGTCGGAGTTTGCTAGCCGCCCCTGGGGTCTGCACAACCCAGGGATAGGCATTAGGACTTGCATGTGACAGGGGCTGAGCTCAGCCTTCTGCTTTCACCTTTTCTTTGGAATGACGCCAAAATCCAAAGCCATCTGAGTCGTTCCCTCATTGGCCCGCCTGGGGCCTCTCTGAGGGAACCTGGGCACCGTCCTTATGGGACAGGTCTCTGGTTCAGGATCACTCCCCCTCCAAGCACCAGTGGGGCTGAGGGGTTCGCCACCCCCTAGAAGAGGACCCAGCACCCAGAACTTTCGAAAGGTTCTGCCTCACGCCCCTGCCTCGCCCATCACCGCGCCCCGCCTCCTGCATCACCACGCCCACTGCCCCGCCTCTCATCCCGCCCCGCCTCGTGCCCTGCGGTTCACCAGCGTTTGCTCCGTCTTGTTGGCTGGAGTGGTTTGGATTCCTGAATAATGTGATCTTTCATTTTCATTTTTTAAAAAGCACAAACACCCACATGTGAGCAGAAGTAATCTGAGGAACAAAGAGATGAGCGTGTCCAGGACCGAGGTCCAGGGCCACAAGCTCAGAGGAGGGCCCTGTCTGCCTGGCTCTTGGGGGCCCTGCCTCTGGGGCCTCAGACATCCTGGGCCAGGGCAGGGTCTCCCCTGCGGCCCTCCAAGTGGTCTGCCTGGGGCTGCCTACATCTGCCAAAGGCCCCCAAGCCAGCACCCCTCCTCAGGTCATCTGGGGTTCTCTCTCTTGCCCCTGAGGACCAGACACTAGAGATTGTTCAATATGCATGGGCTTGCAGGAGCTGGCCAGCCCTGGCAGGTGTCCCCAGGCCCCTGCCTGATGACCAGCCAGCCCTGGCAGGTGTCCCCAGGCCTCCGAGGAGAGGGCTTGAGAAACAACTGTTCCAGCACCCACTGCTGGGGCACAGGCCCCCGGGGCAGCGGCACGTCCAGTAAAGACCTATACGTGGTTGACACTGTTTCCAGCCCTTCCAAAATGGAACATGACCCCTCGTTTCTCTGTGTCCAACTAGCCTGTAGCATCCAGAGTGTCCAGATGTCCTACCCCAGCCCTGTGTTTCACGGAGACCCTTTCGATCCACAGGGACAGAGGCCCTGTTGCTGGGTGGGGTGGCGGCAGGCTCTGTGCGGACCACTGGCGGGGCCCCTGCCCCAGTCTTTCCTCATGGCCACAGTCCACCCTCAGGCTGCTGGGAATATTGAGTGGTCAGGCATTGGGAGGCCAGGCAGCCGGGGCTACAGGTCAAGGCCCATGGGTACCTCCCCTCGCTGTGGGTGTCGGTCACCTGAGGATCCACCTGGCCGCACGGCCAGTGAGAGCCGCGCACACAGACCCAAGGACCAAGGGTGGCAGGCACATTGCAACACTCTAATTTTTGATTGCCAGGCTGTCCGGCCCTGCCCCCTCTGTCCTCGGGCATCATTTAACCTACTTCTTCTCCCAAGGGCTGTGACCCCAAGGCCGGGCCAAGCAGGGGTGGGCGAGGGGCCACCTGGAGGAAAGGAGAGCCCCAGCCTCCATCCCAGACTCCTCTATGGGTGACGCTGAGCCTTGGGAACCCTCCAGCCCCTAGATCGACACCAAGCATCGCCCTGCACTCAGAGGAGTGGGCCTCTCGCGCAAACCCACCACTGGCCTGAGGGTGACAAGAAACACTGCGGCCCCTCCAGCCCCCACAGAGCCAGTTCTTGGAGAGGTAAGCATGGCAGGTGGAGACTCCCTGATGGAAGGGTCGTCAAGGGAGGTGAAAGGTGGTCGCAGAGCAGAGATGCTCAAGACGTGGACACAGCTCAGGGAACAGGCACCTTCCCGAAGGGGCTGCCCAACAGCCACCAAACACCGATGCCCTCCCAGCTCCTGGCTCCCGGCTCCCGGTGGAAGGCCACGTGGAGGACATGCGCATGCCTGTCCAGGGGATGCCCCGAAGCCTGAATCTAAACATGAGGAAGCAGCTGGACAACTCAGACAGGGTGTTTCACAGGACAGTGGCCAGACTGTCCAGAAACATCTGCGTCAGGAAAGCGAGGTGGGAGGGACCGTCCAAGGTGAGAGACTGAAGAGCCATGGCCACCAAGGGCCACATGATGCCTCGATGCGCCCAGGCCACCAAGCAGAGATAAGGGCCAGCTTCATAAAGGACGTCACTGGGACCTGGAGAGCCCTGTGAATATGGCCTGTTCGTCAGAGAACAGGCAGACAGGTGTGATGTCCCCGCTACAGGAGACAAACTCGGGAAGGCCAGGCAACAGGTTGGGACGTGGTGCTCACAGCAACGAGAGAAGCGTGTGCACCTGCACGGGGATGTGCGTGTGGACACACACGTGGACGCGCGGTTTGGCCCTGCAACAGACATGGACAGGCCTGGGGAAGAAGGGGAACCATGGTGAAGGGCGCATGTGAGCAGACTCCGCACAGTCCTTCCGACTTTTCTGCAGGTTTGCAACGTTCCCACAAGAGAAGTTCACAGGGACCGCAGAGCTCGCCTCCTGTGTCCACCTAGCGCACTCTCTCTACGGCCTGTCTCCAGAAAGGCAGCTGGCTCAGCAGAGGGGGCTCAGACCTGCTTTCCAGGCACATCCTGTCCCTGGGGCCACACGTGGGAGTTACCCTGGCGAGCCTTCAAACCCCCCTAGCAGGTTGCCCACCACGCCTCCTGTGTCCACCTAGCGCACTCTCTCTACGGCCTGTCTCCAGAAAGGCAGCTGGCTCAGCAGAGGGCGCTCAGACCTGCTTTCCAGGCACATCCCGCCCCTGGGGCCACACGTGGGAGTTACCCTGGCGAGCCTTCAAACCCCCCTAGCAGGTTGCCCACCAGCTGGGAGCAGGTCCCAGCTTCCCTGAGCACCCAGCAGGCAACACCACCACCAATTTCCCTTAATTGACATCATTTATGTTCAGTTTCCAGGTAGCCCTAGTGGTAAAAGAATCTACCTGCAATGCAGGAGACACGGGTTCAATCTTTGGGTTGGAAGATGCCCTGGAGGAGGAAACGGTAGCCCACTCCAGTATTCTTGCCCTTAGAATCACAGAGGAGCCTGGCGGCTTCAGTCCATGGGGTCACACAGAGTCGGGCAGGACTTAGCACATCAGCACAGCACCACAAAACAAAAGATCTAAGCATGCTTCCTCAGTCAGGCTGTAGACTCTTCGAGAATCGTCCAAACTCCATCCCCCAAAGCAGAGCAGACATGTCTACAAGCTCTAAAACGCCTTTAAGAACCGAGGGGTGCTTCTATACTTTGTTCTTCTTTTACAAGATTGCTATGCTGGGTGCCTTGCAATCCCACATGGATATGAGGGTCGGCTGGCCAGTTCCTACAAGGATGCCAGCGGGATGGGGTGGGGGCTGCAATGGCTGGAGGTGGTGATTATCAGGGGGTGACGCCATGTTAACAATGAGAAGTCTTCCAGTTCGAGAACATGCAGTGTTTTCCCTTCATTTCTCTCTACATTGGTTTTTAGTTTTCAGAGTGTATGTTTTACACTTACTTCTCTGTTAAA